>NC_081292.1:162406496-163031496 GCF_030435805.1 Mustela lutreola
AGGAATGGTTTTCCTAGCATTTATCCCAAGTTGTTCTTCAGTTTTGCAGTGGCTTGATCTTTCATTGATTTTGAAAAAAAAAAAAAATCTCAGCAATAATCTCTTCAAATAATTATTTAGCCTGATTTTCTCTTTTCTCTATCTAGTATTCTAATTAAACACCTATAAGACCACTAATTATTGTCCCATAGGTCTCTGAAGTTCTTTTTTCAACTCTGTGGTTCAGTTAATATTATTTCTATTGACCTGTCTATGAGTTTTCTAATTGTTTCTTTTACTGAATACAGACTGTTAAGCCCATCCAACAAATCATTCAGGTATTGTATTTTTACTTCTAGATTTTCCATTTGTTTCCTTGTGGAGTCCTCATTTCTCTGCTGAAGTTCCCCATCTTTTCCTCTAATTTTTTAAAAAACTATTTAAAAATTCTTATTGGTTAATTTTTACATTCAATCTGTGGTTTTGCTTCGATAAACTTCTTTTTAAGATCTCAATAATGGGTCATATTGTCCTAAAAAACTATCATAATTCTTAAATGGTATGGCAGACACTGTGTTTGAAAGGCCCATAGATGCATAGATACATAGAAGAAATCTTTTCTCCAGAGAGGTCCTTCTTTTTCCTTTGTCAGATACTTAGAGACAGAGAATGTTTTTTTTTTTTTTTTTTTTTTTTTTTTTATCCAGCCAGAAGTTGACCTAGATCTGAGGCTGGGTTACAACTTTGTTAAGTTCAGTTCACCTCTAGTGTGAAATGTCCTCAGGGCAAAATCTGTTCTATGTGTATTACAGCCATGTCTCTGGTAAGACTTTGGATCTAAGCACCATTAGGACTGCAAGAGATCTTTCCTTGCCTTCCAACTCAGCACTGATCATCCTGAACCCCGACGAACTTGTTGGGTAGCATCAGTGGCAATTGAGAGGAACTATTTCTGCATTTGAAGCTGCTCTAGATTCCAGTCCTTCAAGCAGGTTCATGAGATTTCTAAAATTTTGTGGACTTCTCCTTCCCCAGCATATCAAGTCTCCCCTCTCCCTGGCCTTTGAGAGGCAAGATACTCTGCTTAACCATGCCTAGACGTGGCAGTTCCACCTATGGATGAAAGTATAACTAACCAGATCCAGGAGGAAGAGCTCACCCCTCTTCACAATTCAGTTCCTTTCAGTATATAGCTTACGGGTGGCTTAATATATGTGTACATATGTATATGTGTACATATGTATATATATGAACAGTCTTATTAACTCTTTATATCCTTGAATTCAGTTTCAATAGAAAAATGACTACTCTAAAACAATATATTAATGAATGATTTTCTTCTTCTTTTTTTTTTTTTAAAGGTTTTTTGTTTGTTTGGTTGGTTATTTGACAGAGAGAGAGAGAGAGAGAGAGCACAAACAGGCAGACAGGCAGGCAAAGGGAGAGGGAGAAGCAGGCTCCTCACTGAGCAGGGAGCCCAACTCGGGGCTCTATCCCGGGAACCTGGGATCATGACTTGAGCTGAAGGCAGTTGCTTAACTGACTGAGCCACCCATGTGCACCATTAATGAAGTATTTTCAATCTTTCTCATTTTGGATCCATTTGAGCCATTTATGGGAATGTTCTCATCTCATTTTTATTTTTCTCGATAAGGCCTTGTTTGATTATCTAAACAATCTGAAAAAAATACTCCTGGCAGTATTTTTAAACTTTAGGTTTCAAAGAAGATATTTGCTGGAAGTGTTCACTTTCAATTCTTTCTGCTTTGGTTTCTCCAGGCTTATTTTTTGATCACTGGAATCTCTATGCTGCAGTTTCAATTCTGTTTTCAGGGAAGGAAAAGAATTTAAATCTTACTCTATAACAAGCATGTATAAATGTATAAAATTAGAATTAAAAAGAGTACAAATTTGGGGAAGTCTTAATATGTGAAATCACTGATAACCTTACAAGGTTACTTAGGAAATGTCTGAACTTACTTAGAAGGCATTTCCTGATAAGTCAATGCACATAAACTCTGGGGTCACCAATACATTCCATTTTAATGTAAGAGGAGAAGATATAAAAACCTAACTCTCTTCGTGGCTGGGACTCACAGACCCAAGTTATAGCACTTCAGAGAAGACACATTTATTCCAGTATAACTAACTTGGAAGATTTGGAAGCTACATCATAGTTTAATTCTTTTAAAATTTTTATTTGTTTAGATTAAAAACCCCAGTTATATTATAGTTTATATGTTGTTCACAGCAAGATTACACAATAAAACCATTGAGTAGCCATCTGAGTTCTCTGCAGAGCAAGATACTGGGAAGTAGTAAGACAGCTTGTGGATCCCACTTTGTTCCTTTTGCATTATTTAATTATCTTCTGGGCCTTAATACTCTGGCCAGCAATTATTGTTCTATCTCATATAAAAATTGTCCTTGGGCCAACCAGAAAAAAAACTCCCACATACCTCAGTCTTGCCAAATTACAACGAAGCTGTTTCAGAATAAGAACAACTGAGAAACATTAATTCTCAGTAGAACAGAATGCATGCTCTCACTTCTGCATATTACAATAGCAACTTTGTTTTTTTTTTTTTTTTCATGTGTTTTCTTGATTTATATAGGTATACTTGGTATGAAAACTGCAGTTTGGCTTTTCCCTGGGTTTGATGCAGAGGTAACTGGTGCATTGGAAAGAGGGGATTGTACAATAAATTTAGAAGTGACCCCTTGTATCTTCTAAAAATGATATTTGGAATCACAAGAATTTTTTCTTCATATTTCCTTTCTCTTCTTAGTTTTAAAAACGTTTTAGCAGAGTAGTATGTCCTAAAAATAACCTAACTTTGCTGAGCGCTTATGCGTTAGTCACTTAGCTCTGCACCTCATATAATTTATTCTATCTTTACAAAACACCACAAGGTAGAAACTGTTCATTTTTCTGCTTCCTCATGGAAGAAACTGAAGCTCACTGCTTTGACCAAGAATTCACAGGGTTACTAGGATCACACTTTTGGACTTCCATGTAGATGGTCTTCTTGTTGCATATTTTATTTCCAGAATAATAACAAGAAAGGTTTTGGAGATTCTTTCTCCTAAGGCCCTAGGAGATCAACAGAAGGGCGCATTTATGCCTGTAAAGGCAACTGTCATTTGGAGTGATTTCAGTTACTCCCACAGCAAGTAGCTGGAGAGTTACTGACTGGTTTCAGCAACATCAGCGACTGACTGGCTTCTTCTCCATTTGTCCTCTGGTCAACCACTCAGTTAGTTATGAAAAGAGCTCCTTGCGAACAGTGACCCAACAGGCAAATATCTATTCAGAAATTAGGTGAATATATTAAATGGTTTTTAGAATAATAGACCAAATAAATTGAGAACCACATCAATTATAGAGAAGGCAGCCAAATGTAGGATTATGTTAAAAATCCTCATTTGAAGGAACCTTTCAGAAAGTGGCTTCAGATAACCAGACATACTTTGATGACTTAGATTTTAGGATTCAAAACCTAGCTTCAGAAATCCACTTGGTGTCACCAGGGAGAAGGCATTAAGCTATTTTGTGGGAGGCCATTTGAGATGTGCTGGCTTGGTTCTACTTGTCAGCCTCCCCACTGAACATCTGTTTCAGGTGCTACAGTCAACTGAGAACTTGCCCCATGAAAAAGTGCTTCATAAACCTCTTTTCCTCTAAGATAGGAATTGCTTTCAATATTTTCACATCCTAAAAAGATTGGTGGAGTTTGAGTAGATTATGAATGTGTGCCTTGAGAACACTGTATTTTAATTTTAATTTCACTGAATCAAATTCAATTTAGCGAAACAATGTGGGCCGAAAATCATTACAGTAAACTCCCAGATTTAGTGAACAGATAACCTCTCCAGTCAATAAAGCGGGTCTTAACTATAAATCTTGTGCTTGTAATAAGAGAACTATAGTAAATTCACAGGGCTCAGTAGCTATGGCAACTGCAGATTTCAGTCAATACCCTTTGATCTTCAACATTAGATAGTCATGTCTGATTGCCGCACACAATCCTTTTCCCAAAAGAGGTCAATATGTTCTTGCTGGAGTACTTCAAAGATTTCTGGTCCTTGGAAATGCCTAGGGGTTTTTATATTAGTTACTCCCATTTTCGATCAATAGTCCTACTTGAAAAGTTATGTGATACACAAATACACAAACACAAGACTACATAGAAAATACAACTTGTGCATATGTGCATGTTCTTTGTGGAGGATGAAGGTCTTTGAATATTTATTCATATAAATCCATCTTCAATATATACAGACATATGAAACATTTAATATATGTTTTATATATTTGCAACCACAGCTGAAAATAAAAAGCCCCCCAAAATATTAGTAGTAGATTTTTTTTTAATAATGAAAACATTTTAAATAATGACTTCAAAATGATTGGAGGCAATTCCTGTACTATTGTCATTAATATTATTATTTAAGGTAATAATGATACCTTTAAATAAGTCTACAATAATTTAAAAGGGACAGTTTAAGAATGTGTCTTAATGTACTTCTTAATCATCCCATTTTTAGCTAGCTATTCAACGAACATTTTATTGAAATTACACTTTATGTGAGGTACTTCTAAGTCCTACAGGGAATAAAATAACAAATAAAATATAGCTTATAGTGTCAAGAAACACTTAATACCCATTTAGGGCACATAGTCCCATAAAAAGAATACACACAAGAACAGATACATTAAGAAGTACAAATTAACGCTTTGAGTTCTCAGAAAGTAGAGGTGCTTTTTGCAGCAGAGATCAGAGGAAAGCTTGCTTAATGGAGGAAGTAGCATCAGACCTGGGCCACAGAGTATATGAAGAATTGCAACAATATGAATGTAGATAAGGAAGATGTCAGTGGAGGTACTAGTGTGCATAAAAGTCTGGAGGCAGGAAGAGCTGGACAGCAACTGGGCAAGGGTGTAACCTCCAAGGGTGCAGAGTGGGCATCTAATGAGGGAATCTAGGCCAATAAAATCACCTAAAAGAACACTTTAGAAAAGATAAACTTTAGATTTACAGGAATGCCATCACAAAAATAAAAAGTTTAAAATCAAACATGCTTGGGGCTATTTTTTTTAATTAGAATCCTAAAAAATTCTAAAAAAATACTTCTCATCCTGAAATACCAAAGCATCCTCATGGGTTTTATGGTAGAAAAACAATTGAGTTTTGCCTGTTTTGGGAAACAATTTTTAGTAGTGGTCCTTTAGAACTCCGTTTCTTTCCTTCCTTCTACTTGCTCACTTTCTCTCTCTCTCTCTCTCTCTCTTTTTTTTAAACAACATGATACTTGAATGGCAACTTAAAGGACGTGAGGAAATAGTACCTGTGGCTATCTCTGGAAGGAACATTCCAGGAGGCCTGAGCCTGGAGTGTTCCTGGTGTGTTCAGGGATGCAAGGAGGCCAGGATGGCCAGAGCAGAGAGAGTAAGGGAAGAGCGGTGAGAAGGAAGGGGAAGGCAGGGCTTGCCAGGCTAGGTAGGCAATTGTAAACTTTTTTTGGCTTTTACTTGGAAAGAGATGCCAAGCGGTCAGAGGATATTGAAAAGAGTGCCATGAGCTGGCTTGTGTTTTAACAGGATCCTTTGGCTACCATGTTGACAAGCATGGAGACCAGTTAGGATGCCACTGTACAAAGCCAGGTGAGAGGTGGTTTGAATCACATCAAGGCTAGAGGGAATATAAGATGTGCTTGCAAAAATTCTGGATATATTTAAGAAGAAGAACTGACCAAATTTGCTGTTGAATTCGACAAGATGTGTGAAAAAAACAAAACAAAACAAAACAAAACAAAAACAAAACACTGAGGGGCACCTGGGTGGCTCAGTGGGTTAAAGCCTCTGCCTTTGGCTCAGGTCATGATCTCAGGGTCCTGGGATCAAGCCCGGAGTTGGGCTCTCTGCTCAGCAGGGAGCCTGCTTCCCTTCCTCTCTCTCTGCCTGCCTCTCTGCCTACTTGTGATCTCTGTCTGTCAAATGAATAAACAACAAACAAAAACAAACAAACAAACAAAAAAACACTGAAGGATAACACCAAGGTGTTTGGCCTGAGCAACCGGAAAGAAGACGTTATGAATAACTGAGAGGTTCTGGTGACGAGGACTGTGGGTGAGGCATATTAGCAGAGGAAACGATAGCTTCACTTTTTAAAAAATTTCAAGTTTTTATTTAAATACTAGTTAGTTAATAAATGCTAAAATTGGTTTCAGAGGTAGGATTTAGTGATTCAACACTTACATATAGCACCCAGTGCTCATCACAAGTACCCTTCTGAATGCCCATCACCCATTTAGCCCATCCCCTTCCCACCTCCCCTCCAGCAACCCACAGTTTGTTCTCTCTTGGGAGTCTCTTATGGTTTGCTTGCTTCCCTCTCTCTTCCTTTTTTTCCTTTTTCTTTCTTTCTTGCCCCGCCCTTTTTTATTGTTCATGTGTATTGTTTCTTAAATTCCACGTTTTGAATATGTTAAGTCTGAGGTACCCAGGAGTGGGGTTGGCCAGTGAGCCGCTGGATGTAGGAGTCTTGCCTGTCTGTGGTCACTAGATTCAGCAAATGAATGTCATTGGTAACTTTGACTAGAACTATGTTAAGAGTGGTATGGTCTGATTAGGGTGAGTTTAACCTTTGTGAAGTTCAAAAGTATTAGTTCAGTATCTGCCTACTATTGAAAGTTAGGCAGGAGAACCCATCTTAGGACTTTTTGATAGAAATATGGTACCCAGATTAAGGGAGGGACACATCCAACTCTACCTAATTGCAGTTGGACTTCAGCTGGAGCTCCCGCATGTTACTTTTTATTTGATCTTTTTAGAGAGTCAGAGAGAGAGAGAGAAGTGTGCGGAGGGGCAGAGGGAGAGGGAAAAAGAGAAAAATCCTAAGCAGACTCTAGACTCAGCATGGATGGAGCCCAATGTGGGGCTCAATCTCACAACCCTGAGATCATGACCTGAGGTGAAATCAAGAGCCAGTTGCTTTACTGACTGCCCCTGGAGCTCTGCATTTTAAAAGTTACCTTAGCAAACTAAGCTGATCTAGCCTGATTAATGATCCACTACAATTGCCTATAAGAAATGGGAAGGAATTGGTATTTTTGGCTGGAAAGGAGTACGTGATCTTAGGTATCTAAGATTCAAATAGACTTTGAAAAGGAGGAAGTCTTCTCCAGAGGGCAAACCTCAAATGAAAGGAAGAAAAAGAGGTAATAAGATGTCGAATTTCTTAAAGTTTAGTTTAATTTTTTAGAATTTTTTATTTTGGAAGAAATGTATAAAGGAGTCTTGGCCTGGCAGACACTGGGATTTCTCATGACCAATCCAAACAGTGATTCTACCGCTGAGTATCCAATTATCCTCATCCGTTTAAGTCTGTCCAAAACCAGGATTCAAACATATTTAAAAAATATTACTGATAGACGTGGCTCTGTGGAAGTCAGATTACAAGAAAAGAGAAAGTTGGCCCCTCGAGAGAATAGCTCGTTAAAAAAGAGTGTGGCCAGGTGCAGTAACTGGGTCCGCGTGCTCGAAAGCAATGAGAAGCCTAGTTTCTCCATTGGTGGTAATCTTGTATTTTGTCTTGACCCGCCATTCTGGCTGTTTGTGAGTGTCCTAAGGGAAAAGGGATTGCGTGTGTGAATCAAAAGAACCATTCTGCTGTAACACTTCTGTGTCTAAGCAATCTTGCCGCAAGTTCTCTGAGAGACCAGGAATAATAATACAATAAATAACAGGAATAATAAAACACAGAAACGTGTTATTTGTAAGCAAGCACAGGTTTCTAGGCTGACCTTGTAGGGAAGGCATCCAGTTCCATTGTTGACAGTGAGGGGGCAGAGTTTGAGGTGAGAGTAGAGTGTTGGTAGAAATGGTCTGGAACTGCTATGGAAACATCCCAGAGCAAGGACCGCAGCACATAGTCTCAGGAATTTTCTGGGAAAACTGGATTTCCTGCAGTTGTGCAGGTGACAGATTGGAACAACCGAGGCCCAGCTATCAGTAGAAGGAACTACATTTACTCTTCCTGTCTGGCATAATTCCCATTCAGAGAAGTAGACAGCTTTAAACATAATGAGCCCACCATTATAGGTAGTATTTAAGGAGAGACTGAATGTCTCTCTATGTCTGGGTTCATACACCAGAGAGAGTGCATTTGTATATATTTTGTAAATTGTAAAACATATTCTGCAGTGGAAAGATGCTATTATTGCTGCATATATTCTGAGGGAAGTAGCATTGCTGGAATGAATGATGACTTTCATAGTCTCCTTTTCAACTCCATGAATCTGTGAATCCATCAAAATAAAGTAGGGAGTTTTAACAAGCAAAAAATTATGTCATGCATGCAGATTCAGCAACTGGTCATAGCTTAAGAATAAGCCGATTGATTGCTCTGTTTTAAGCAGGAGGTTTTGTAGATCTGTTATGTCTGGGAGTGGTTTATAAATGATCTCAAAGAATCCATAGCAAATTACCTTTTGATATAATCTTGGGCTGCAAAGATAAGGCAATTGGGGAAAGAGGAATCAAATGAAGGAGAGAAATTAATCTACCTGCTTATGAGCAGATACACCTTAGTCAAACCCTGCTGCCCCACCTGATATCTTGACCCCAGGGAGTAATGAAGTGGGTCTCAAGCATTCTTGAGAAAACCTGCTATGTATGTGACTTTTTATTACTCAGTGCACAGAAGCTTATATTTAAATGTTAACATTCACATGAAGACTTACAAAAGAAATTAAGTATTCAAATAGACTTTTAAAAAATTTATTTATTTATTTTTAATTTCTTTTCAGTGTTCCAGAACTCATTGTTTATGCACCACACCCAGTGCTCCATGCAGTACAGACCCTCCATAATACCCACCAGCAGGCTCACCCAACCTCCCACCTCCCTCCCCTCCAAAACCCTGTTTATTTCTCAGAGTCCACAGTGTCTCATGTTTTGTCTCCCCAATTTTCCCCAACTCCCTTCTCCTCTCCATCTCCCCATGTCCTCCATGTTATTTCTTATGCTCCACAAATAAGCGAAACTGTATGATAATTGACTCTCTCTGCTTGACTTATTTCACTCAGTGTAATCTCTTCCAGTCCCATCCCTGTTGATACAAAAGGATAGACCACATGGGGCACCTGGGTGGCTCAGTGGGTTAAGCCTCTGCCTTCAGCTCGGGTCATGATCCCAGGGTCCTGGGATAGAACCCTGCATCAGGCTCCCTGCTCAGCAGGGAGCCTACTTCTTCCTCTCCCTCTGCTGCTTTGCTTGCTTGTGCTCTCTCATTCGTTCTGTCAAATGAATAAAAAAAAAAAAAAAAAAAAAAAAAAAAAGAATAGACCATATACTGAGTCACAAACCAGGGCTCAACTGACACCAAAAAAAGACCACATACTGGATCACAAATCAGGGCTCAACTGATACCAAAAGATTGAGATTATTCCCTGCATATTCTCACATCACAGAGCCTTAAAACTGGAGCTCAACCACAAGAAAAAGTTTGGAAGGAATTCAAACACCTGGAAGCTAAAGACCACCTTGCTTAAAAATGCTTGGCTCAATCAGGAAATCAATGAACTTAAACAATTCATGGAAACCAATGAGAATGAAGACACTTCGTTCCAAAACCTATGGGATACAGCAAAGGCGGTCCTAAGGGGGAAATACATAGCCATCTAAGCCTCCCTCAAAAAAATTGAAAAATCCAGAACACACCAGCTGCCTTTAAGCCTTAAAGAACTGGAGAATCAACAACAAATTAAGCCAAATACACACAGAAGAAGGGAAATAATCAAGATTAGAGCAAAGATCAATGAGATAGACACTAGAGATACAGTAGAATGCATAAATGAAACTAGAAGCTGGTTTTTTGAAAGAATCAGTAAGATCGATAAACACTGGCCAAACTAATCCAAAAGAAAAGAGAGAGGACCCAAATTAATAAAATTAAATAGACTTTAAAAACTTTCTTTAGTTGATGGACAGCAGTTGAATCAGAGTTGAACTTTTACAGGGTAAGGAGGTGAGGGAAATATGTATCTTTGTGGTTTGGCGAAGGTAGCAATTTTATCTTTAATTGCTACGAAACTTGCTGTTAGAGATTGTTCTGGTTTTCATGTTTTTGGCTCAGGATTTTTGGTGCCATCCTGTCTGATAACAGTCAGAGTTGTAATTCCTCAGAGCTGTGTTTTTGTAAGCCTTGTGGTCTGTTGGTTAGTTAAGGTTCAGGGGTAGGTGATGTAATGCAAAAAGTAAAAGAAAAAAAAGTGTGGGTGGGAGAGGAAAATGGGAGATAAAGCCACAATTGAAAGCAAAGGGGAAATTGAGAATCCTCTGGCATGTCTGCTTTAGGTTTTTTTTTTTTTTTTTCAAGATACATTGTGTTTTATATTTTCTGTGAATGTTGAATAAGGAAGACACATACACAAGCTTCTGTGCAGTTTTCATAGAGATGGAGTAAAACTCAGAGTGATATTACTATACATTTGATTTAGATTTCTTACTGTTCCACTGAAAATGCTCTTCTGAATCAAATGTCTTAAGGCCAGTAGAAAGAACCACATCAAACAAATTGCTTTTCTTTTCCTCCTACTTAGTTTCAATGAAAACAAAAATTGTTTATATTGAATAAAATCCTTAGTACATGGCTTTCCTCTTTAAATTTTTTTTAAATCCACATTTATTGATTGCTCAAATACCACCATTTTCATGCATTCTCTTGAATTAAGATAAAAATGGTTTTTCCCCACTGCAAAGACACTCTCCCACTGCAGAGACATTTGAGAGGGGTAACACATGAAGTTCTTAGCAGTCATAACACCTTGCTAAAAATATGCTCACCAAACTGCTCTCTTAAAATAGGAAATGTTTAGTATCATCTGGTTGCTGGCTGTGTGGCTCTGGCTTATTTAGGCGAAGGCCGAGGAATGGGGAGGAGGAGGGCTGTAGCGAAATAGGAGAATAGGGGGTCAGTGCTGGGAAAGGATGATAAAAAGGCACAGAAAGAGAAAGGAGGTCATATGTAAAACTGTCTGCTTACCTCACAGGTTGGCCTACAATTTGAACTTTGTTACAAACTGTGCTGAAAAAAACCCTCACAAATGCTTTTCCTACATCTCTGTAACCTTAACTACCCTTCCTGACCATATATCTCTGGAGCTTAAAGAATTAACCTGCTTTGATAGCTGGGAAAGATCACAACTCCATCTCTCAGAGGACACCTGATTTATTACCACCCGGCAGTGGTTGACGCTTCAGTCATGACGAAGATCATAAACATTTGTTGTTGTTGTTGTGTTTCAGACGTGCTCATACTCTTTGAGTGTGGCCTCAGTCCGATTCTACAACTATATGAAGTGCCTTCTTAAGCTCTGGAGCATGATGTCCGGTTCCAGAGGAACAAATGTGAGTAATCTAGGAAATGTCACCACCTTTTGGAGTAAGATCTGGGCATAGAAGAGTGTTGCATGCTGATTTCAGACTGTTGAAAGATCCTTCCCGCTCTGGGAGCTGGGTTCACGGTCACCTCTGTCCCACTGCAGCTGCTAATCATGGGGGTCTTGGATGATGCAGATGTTCTTTGCAGGGCAGCCTTACGGTCCAAGGAACGAGGCCAAGGAACTTTGTAGTTCACACCAAGAAAATTGATTCGTAGGATGTGACAAGTGGTACCAAGATTTGGCATCTCTCAAAAATTCAAATGCATAGAATTTGGATCAAAGATCTTCCTTGAACTCTCTAGGTGACTGAGTCCCCAAACCCTCCCCCTCTATGAAGATATTTTAAAACAGTTTGAAT
Source organism: Mustela lutreola (assembly GCF_030435805.1). NCBI lineage: Eukaryota > Metazoa > Chordata > Mammalia > Carnivora > Mustelidae > Mustela > Mustela lutreola. The sequence goes on from NC_081292.1 coordinate 162,418,282, forward strand.
TCGCTATGACTATCTAAAACTCGTGCTTTCTTTTACCTTCTGCCTATATTAGCCAAAAAGTTCGATTAGCATTTCTCTGTTCCTATATACTATCATTTGAAACATGTTAAATATATGGGGGCAGAGAGACATAAACACCTGGGTTTTACCTCCCAGGCACACTTTTGAAAAGTAAGTCCTTGTCTACATGTCTGCTCTCCCTCCCTGCACACATCTTGCATCGTTTCTCATTTTTATCTTATTGCTCTCATCAGCTTGTTGCTGTAGCTCTTGAGATACTATGCTCAAATTAAACTGGGTGGTTGGTAGGTAATGGAATCGTTATTTAAAAACTATTCGTAGCCACTTTCGCCTTCTAGGTGGAGGGCTTTGGAATCATTCATAACAGAAGTTAAATTTATACTGTTTCTTTTCTCTTAGGGTGATGGGTGGGGGGAGAAAAAAATGTAACACAGATGTTCACTGGGGTCACCCTGCTCCTCAGCCTCAGGATGGGATAGGGTCAGGTCAAACTCTGCAACTATGTTTTATGGCAAGTCCAATGCCCTCAGGATTTTGGCAAATAGATTTGTGCTAGTCACTTCTGACTCCCGTTTCCTGCTTTTGTTGAATTCCCATTACTCTGAGTCTTGAGACTGCTTTATCTCTGCCCTGGCTTCAAGTCAGAGGTGGGAGCATTTCCTTCTCTATTTTATGCCCTGCTTGTCCTCCTCCTGCTCACCAGAGACAGCTGTGAATACAAAAAATTCACTGAGATTTGGGGTTACATAGTGTAGAGAAGGGGCATATACAACACAGATAACTTGAAATTGGGTATTAAATTTTTCTGGCCTCATAAAGTTCCTTGGCCATTGTTTCCGAATCAAGCTCCGACCTCTGACTTCTCTCTGCGTAACCCTCTCTTTACCTCACTTTGTGTCGCAGCAGCACAAATAATCATACTACATACACATGCAGAAAAATGCAACTCTCCTCAAACGAGAATATATTTCCTCTGGGTACATGTTCTGTGTACACTTGAAAAGAGTGCATATTCTGTTGATGTTGACTAGAGTGCTTTATAAATGTCAGTTAGATCAAGTGTGACAGTGCTGTTCAAATCTTCTATGTCTTTACTGTTTTTCAGTCTACTTGTTCTATCAGTGATTGAAGATGGGTGGTAAGATGTCTAACTAAAATTTTGGATTTCTTTCTTTTTGCAGTTCTATCAGTTTTTGCCTCATGTAGTTTGATTCTTTGCTTTTATGTATACAAATGTTTAACCTTCTTATCTCCTCTTGATTAATTGGCCCCTTTACCATTATGAAATGACTTTTTCTTTGGCCCTGCTAAACTCCTTTGCTCTAAAATCCTATCTTGTCTAATTCTAATATTGTCACTCATCCTTCTTTTGATTAGTGTAAACATGATATTTTTAAAACCAAAACTGTCAACACCCGCATTCTCCAGAGGGGCACATTTCTTATAATCCATAAACCTACACTAACAGATCATTATCACCAAGGTCCATAGTTTATCTTTGAGTTCACTCTTGGTGTTGTACATTCAGTGTGTCTTGACAGATCTATAATGTTAAATATGCACAACTGTAATATACAGAATAGGTTTACTTCCCTAAAGATCTGCCCTGCCAGTTCATCCTTCTCTCCCACATAGCTGCTGGCAACCACTGATCTTTTCATGGTCTCCATGGTTTTGCCTTTTCCAGAATGTCACAGAGTTGAAATCATGCAATATGTAGTTCACTTAGTAATATGCGTTGAAGTTTCCTCTATGTCTTTTCATGGCTTGAAAACCCTTTTAGTTTTAGTGTTGAATAATATTTCATTGCTTGGGTGTGTCACAATTTATTCATTTACCTACTGAAGGATAGTTCAGTTGCTTTCAAGTGTTAGCAATTATGAGTAAAACCCTCTAAATCTGTGTGCAGGTTTTTATGCAGACATGATTTTTCAGTTCATCTTCATGAAGACCAAGGAGTATAATTGCCGGATCACATGGTGGGAATATGCTTAGTTCTGTAAGAAATTACCAAACGGTCTGTACCATTTTGCATTTCTACCTGCAGTGAGTGAGAATTCCTTTTGTAACAGCACTCTAACTGGTCTGACGGGTTAACTTGCTTCAAGTTAACACACTCCTTGCTTGCCGACTTAAGACCCTTGATCTGTAACAGAACTAATTTACTTTCTTTGAGATTTGTAGACAGCTGGCCTTGGGGAATGAAGGACCAGAACATTCCAAGGCCACAGAGGCCAGCAGGTTTGTTTGAAGCTACTTGAGCTTTCTGATTAGCCCAGAAATCTCTTCCAAAATGTTTTTCTTTTTTAAAGTCACACAGGTGACTTCACTGACCTTCCTTTGCACGTCTATAGACCTTGCCCTCCTTTGCAGAAAGAACAGAGTACTCTTGCACAGCCCTTGGGTACCAAGGCACTAGAACTTCTTACACAACCTCTGAGCACTGTGATAAATCTGGACCTGGCATCATCAAGTCCGAATGTAATCAAGAAATGTCACAGACCACTGCACTCCTTAACTGATTAAGCCTCTTAAAAATCTCTGCGCCAGGCAGAAAACTCGGAGTTGGCCTTTGGAGAAGAGTCTGTCTCTGCAGGTGGCTAGCCTCCTGAATAAAGCTCCTATTCCTTTCCAGGCAAAACCTGTCTCTTGAGGATTGGCCTTTCAAGTGACAGGCAGCTGACTTGCATTTGGGGAAGGCTATTGCTCCACATCCTTGCTAGCATTTGGTGTTGTCACTGTTTTGTATTGCAGCCATTTTAATAGGTATGCGGTGCTAGTTCAGTGTTGTTGAAATTTGCGTTTTCCTAATGCCATATTATGTTGAGCATCTTTTCATATGTTTCTTATTTGCCATTGGCATATTTCTTTGGTGAGGTATCTGTTCAGTTTTTTTGCTCATTTTTTAATCAGGTTGTTCATTTTCTTATTGTTGAGTTTCAAGAATTCTTTGTATATTTTAGATAATAACCCTTTATTAGATCTGTGTTTTGCAAATATTTTCTCCAAGTCTGTGGCTTGGTTTCTCATTCTCTTGACCTTATCTTCTGCAGAGCAGAAACTTTGAATTTTAATAAAGTCCAGCTTTCAACTATTTTTTTTCCCCCATGGATGACAGTACAGTTTGTAAGGGAAAGAATGTCATATTCGTATTTCTACTTCTGGCACAAACGACTGGCACATTTTAGGCACTGAATATTGAATGAGTGAGTGAATGCCCTGTTCAAATAATTATCTTTTCAAAACAGGATCACCTATATTGTTACATTAATAAAAGAGCTTATTGGATTTAACAAGCAAAAAAAGTAATAACAAGTGATTGGCTATTTGCTTATCAAACTGATTCAGCTCTGACATTTGTACATCTTGCTATCTACTTTCCTCCATGAGTTACACTAGAATGTTTATTATGTTTACCAGTTGTCCCTCCTTCATATATGAAAAAAAACTTCCTATTATACACAGGAAACCTCTAATCTTCCAGTGTGATTGAATCCTGAGGATTTGTCTGTTCAGAAATCATCTCCTTTCCTATAACCCCAAAACTACACCGAGATATCAAAGTTGCACACTACAGTCAGATGGCATTCTCTTGTTAACTAAAATCTAATCTCTCTCTCTTTATAGCATTTTACTACAAGCATCAAAAAATGCTTGATAATTTATCAATTTATTTAGGATGTTCAACTTTTAATTTATTTCTGAATAAATCCTAAGTTATGTCAAATATATTGTGATTGAGCCTTAAACCTGACCATGAATATAATATAGTGATAATGAAAATATTCTTCAAAAAGAAGTGTTATAAGATAGGAGTTAGGACATATTTATATAAATGTCTCTCAAAAGTTTAAATATTCTGCTTAATAATTTCTTGAATATAAAATAAACTAAATAGAAATTGCCTTAGAGAATGAAGACTCATGGCTTTATGATATATATAGGGCAAAATAATTTATTTTGGACCCCATTAATTAGGGATTTAAAAATATTTAGCAAGGGAGCATAGTACCATAAAACTACTTTGTTTTAAAGCATTTTCTCAACATGAATTGCAAATTGCAATCTACTTGAGACCATAAAATTATTATGACATATGATATTAACAAAAAATGTCAATCTGTACATTTTGAAAATTTATTAATAAGTGGCAATAGCTCTGTCTACACTACAATTCCTTAAGGATATTCAGTAATTTATACTTTTCTTCATTCGCCTGTTTGAACTGATTTTCTCTCAGTAAACTTGAATTTGAGATTAAATATATTAATTTCTTTAAGTGATTTTACTTTTTACAGTGTTATCGAAATGTAGCTTTTGACACTATTTATTGTGACTAAAAGGATAAGGGACGTTAAGTGTCTCTTTTTCTTTATTGAGCACTTTCTGCATCGTAGGTGCTATAGAATGTGTTGGAGGGCTCATGATACAAAGATGAATTACAGGGTCTGATTTCTTTTTTAGAGATTTTATTTATTTGTCAGAGAGAGAGAGCGCGCGAGCACAAGCAGGGGGAGGAGCGGAGGGAAAAGCAGGCTCCCTGCTGAGCAAGGAGCCCGATGTGGAACTCCATCCCAAGATCATGACCTGAGCCAAAAGCGGATGCTTAACTGACTGAGCCACCCAGGCGCCTGGAGGGTCTGATTTTTTAAAAAAAGATTTATTTATTTGAGAGAGAGCGTGTGAGCTGGGGGGAGGAGCAGAGAGAGAGAGAGAGAGAGAGAGAGAGAGGGAGAGAATATCATGTAGGCTCGCACCAAGTGCAGAGCTCCATGCAGGACTGGACCCCTGAGATCATGACCAGAGCTGAATTCAAAAGTTGGTTGGTTAACTGACAGAGTCACGCAGGCGCATTTAGAGGGTCTGATTTTTTATTCTCTATCTTCAAGTAGCTAATAATCTAACAAGCTAAAACAATTCTACACAAATAACTGTGATGTTAGGTAGAAGTTAAGGAGTTCTGAATAATACAAAGAGATCATCTGAGGGTCAATGGACAAGTACTTTATTTGAAATCATGAAGTCTTTGAAGAGATACATTATTACTTATGAATAAGTTTTATTTTTGTGGGAGAACATTCATTATTAGAAAACAAACAGCATAAAGAAGATTTGTAAAGAATGGATCGTAACTATTAACCAATTTTAACTCTATTAAAATATTTTAAAAATTAATTTCATATACTGTTACTATATTTAACTGTTTGGTGATGATATAATCATCAGAGGTTAGTGCCTCCATCAGAGAGGCTAGTGAACTAAAGAAGGTTGCTTACTTCACACTAAATGGCCACAGACTGGTCTGCTTTTGGAGCTCTGATTTCTGCTTTCTAAAGCATTTTTTCTCTCACGTTCTTTTTTATCTGTCATCACAGCTTGCTGCCATTAATGTGCGTGTCTCAAAATGAGGTCCTGTCTGCAGCCAGCTTATTACTTCTAATTTGCTTTAAGGCAGTAAACTAGTTAACCAAGTTTGTTAGAAATTTCTAAAATAAGAGTTAATTAAATCTGATTAGGACTTTGCTAGGTATGAAATGTATGAGCTTTAATGGATGTATTTCTTGGTAGTTAATATATAATGGGTTACTAATCATTTATTTGTGCTTTTACTTAGAATTTCATATTTAGCTTTAAACCTAAGCCCCAAATTATAGCTTTTCTATTCAATATTTTCAATATCCATGGAAATATCTTTCATGGAAGCATAATAGCACAGTTATATATTTGTCACTTGATTAGTTTTTTTTCTATTTCAGCAAATATGAACAATAGTAAGTCATTATATTGGGTCTAGTCAAAGCTGGTATTAATAACTCCAAGTGTGCTGCTTAAATGTTGCCTGGACTATTATACCAGGTGTGGGCAGGTTAAATATTAACAGCAATATGGTTGAAAATTCTCTCATTTCAAATTTATGAGGCTAAAAATGCTGTGTGGAATTCTGCTAATTTTTCTTCTTAATCACATGATTGTTAACAGCTATAATTAGTGAAAAGTCTAAATGAGAGCCATTTATTGAGAATTATTCTAAGTGCAGATGTTATTTTGTGTATGTTGGGGGGGGTTGAATTGCACGCATGACCAAATGTCCATCATAGAGTTTTCCCAAGTAATAACTAAAAACTATTGCTTCTCACAACTAATAGTGGAATGCGTTATTCTGTTGGTAATGTCTACCAATTCATAGCGAGAACTGTAGACTGATTTTTTGGATTTGAAAGTTCTCTGACTTTGATGAAGTTTGATGTCTAAGCACATGTTTTGAAAGTTGAATTATCAAAATAAATTCCTATTGACAGAGTGAAATCCTCTGCTCTGCCCAGCTAGCTATACACATAGTACTCAGGGTTTGGTCCTCAGCATTTAAATAACATCTCAACTTTTCTTAGGTGATCTCACCAAGTAATACTTCAGTTATCAACTGTCTGGTGAGGATTTAAAGTCCTAGCTCAACCTTTGGAACTTCAGACCCATTACACTGCTACCTTTTGGGCATTTCTATACGTGTGTATTTTAAATTCAGCGTAATGAAAATTAAACTCCTAATGTTTTCATGCTAATTCTTGCTCCTGTACTTGTGTCCCAGGCAATTAGAATTCCCAGGTCCCAAATGTGAAATCATTCTTTACTGATCTTTTCACACTACTAACCCACCTAGGAAATACCAAGTCCTGATTACTAAAGTTCAATAAATATTTGAAAATTTGTCTACTCCTCACCATTCCATTTGCTAAATCCTTTGTACAAGACATTACCTTTAATTTGAATATTGTCACAGCTTCCTGTTCTTTTCATTTTGAGACTTCTCTTTTTCTAATAAAAACTTTTTCACTCAATTTTCTTTTTCTACTTTTAAGGTCTTTAAAAATTTTTAAAGATAATTAAATTGACATAAGATATAATGCACAGGTTTGGAATATACAGCTTGATACATTTTGACATATTTATATGCCTGTGAAACCATCACTACAATCAAGAAAGTAAATATATCCATTATCCACAAACATTTTCTTGCGTTCCTTCTTCTTCTTCTTTTTTTTTTTTTTTAGATTCTATTCATTTATCCGACAGAGAGAGGGATCACAAGCAGGCAGAGAGACAGACAGAGAGAGAGAGGAGGAAGCAGGCTCCCCGCCGAGCAGAGAGCCCGACGCGGGACCCGATCCCAGGACCCCGAAACCACGACCCGAGCCGAAGGCAGCGGCCCAACCCACCGAGCCACCCAGGCGCCCCCTTGCGTTCCTTCTTAATCCCTCCCTTCGGCCCCATCTACCTCATCAGTACCCAGGCCACCACTGAACTGCCCAGATCACTATAGGTTAGTTTACATGTTCTAGAATTTTATATACATGAAATCATACACTATATATGCTCTGGGTTCTTTTTCACTTGTAGTCACTTTGACATTCATCTATGGTTTTGGGTCAGTAATTCGTTCTTTTTTGTTTCTGAGCAATATTCTATTGTAGGGAAAAACTACACTTTAGGTATTCACATATTGATGAACATTTTGGTTGTTTCTAGTTTTACACCATTACCTAAAAAAGCCGCTATGAACATTCATGTACAAGTCTTGGGGTATTTGGTTTCATTTCTCTTGGGTAAATACCTAGGAATAGAATTACTGGGTCATAAGGTAAGTGTATATTTAATTTCTTATGAAACTTCCAAATTGTTTCTTAGCAGTCAATTCATATTCCCACCAACACTTGGTATGGGAAGTTCTTTTAATTATAGATATTAGTGTTATCGCATTGTGGTTTTATTTTTTAAATTATCTTTTTTTAAGATTTTATTTATTTATTTGACACAGAGAGAGAGAGAGAGAGAGCACAAACAGAGGGAGTAGAGGCAGAGGGAGAAGCAGACTCCCACTGAGCAGGGAGCCCAAGGCAGGGCTTCATCCCAGAACCCTGGGATTATGACCTGAGCCAAAGGCAGATGCTGAGCCACCCAGGTGCCCTGCATTGTGGTTTTAGATTGAATTTTCCTTAATGGCTATTGTTGCTGAATACTTTTTCATGTGCTTGTCACTGGTACATTTTTTGGTGAAGTGTCTCTAGATTTTTTGCCCACTTTCTATTAGTTTTTTTTTTTGTTTGTTTGTTTGTTTTCTTATTGAGTGATGAAAGTAATTTATATATTCTGGATACAAATACTTCAGCAGATATTTGATTTTCAAATATTTTTTCTAATTCGGTACTTTAGGTTACCTTTTCACTAACAATTTCTCTGGAAGAACAGAAGTCTGTTTTGATGAGGTGTGTGTGTGTGTGTGTGTGTGTGTGTGTGTGTACTTTTAAAAAAGATTTTATTTATTTATTTTTTATTTTATTTATTTATTTGAGAGAGGGGGAATGAGGGGTGGGGTGGGAAGGTCAGAGGAGAAGCGAACTCCCCTCTGAGCAGGGAGCCTGATGCCGGACACAATCCTAGGACTTCAGGATCATGACCTAAGCCGAAGGCCGTCGCTTAACCAACTGAGCCACCCAAGCTTCCGTTTGTGTGTGTGTGTGTGTGTGTATTTTAATGAATGATGTTTTGTGTAGTATATAAGCATGCAAACCTTTTCTATGTCTTCTAGAAGGCTTATAACACTAGTTTTAGTGTTATATTGAAATCTATAGTCCACTTCGACTTTATTTTTAAATATGGTGCAAGCTATGGACTAATTTTATTTTTTATTTGCATATGATTATCTAATTTTCCAACCCTATTTATTGAAAATACTGTCCTTTCTTCATTTCTCCTTTATTCTTTGAACATTGTCAAAAATCAGTTTTCTCCAGCATCATTTCTTGGAAAGACTATTCTTTCTCCACTGGATTTCCTTTGAACCTTTGTTTTGTATCAGTTGTCCATATCTGTGATTATATTTCTGAACTCTGTTCTGTCCTATATTTATGCCAAGCCCAAACTGTTATTTTTTTTTTAAGATTTTATTTATTTATTTGACAGACAGAGATCACAAGTAGGCAGAGAGGCAAGCAGAGAGAGAGAGAGAGGGAAGCAGGCTCCCTGCTGAGCAGAGAGCCCAATGCGGGGCTCGATCCCAGGACCCTGAGACCATGACCTGAGCTGAAGGCAGCAGCCTAACGCACTGAGCCACCCAGCTATTCCCCAAACTGTTATTAATACTGTAGTTTTACAGTGAGTCTTGAAGTCAGGTAATATAGGTCCTAAGAATTTGTTCATTCTTTTAGAATTGCTCTGGTTATACTAAGTCATTTGTATTTCCATATAAATTTTTTTTTAAAGATTTTATTTATTTATTTGACAGAGAGAAATCACAAGTAGGCAGAGAGGCAGGCAGAGAGAGAGAGAGGAGGAAGCAGGCTCTCCGCTGAGCAGAGAGCCCAATGCGGGATTCGATCCCGGGACCCCGAGATCATGACCTGAGCCAAAGGCAGCAGCCTAACCCACTGAGCCACTCAGGCGCCCCTCCATATAAATTTTTGAATCAACTTTTCATTTCTACCAAAAAAATTTTACACTTTGGGATTTTTATGGAATTGTATTGGTTCTGTAGATCAATTTTCAGAGATTGCCAACTTAACAATGAGTCTTCTGATCCATGAATACAATTTACTTCTCCATTTATTTAAGTTTTCCTTAATATCTCTTAGCATTGTTTTATGCTTTTCAGTGTAAAGGTCTTGCACATATTTTAATATATTTACTGAAGTATTTCATATTTTTGATATTTTATAAATAGTATTTTTTAAAAGTTTCCACTTCTGAGCTTTTTAGTGTATAGAAATACAGCTCATTTTTTGAAGTCTTGATTTCATATCATGCAAACCTGCTAAACTAATTTATTCATTCTAGTGGCTTCGATGTAAATTCACATATGACCATGCCATTTCTAAATAAACACATCTTTTATTACTCTTTTCTAATTTGGATACCCTTTATTTCTGTTACTTATTTTACTGCACTGGCTACAACCTCTAGTACAAAGTTGGATAAAATAAGGAGAGCAGACTTCCTTGCCTTGTTTGTAATCTTAAAGAGGAAGATTTTAGCCTTTCATTACTACTTATGATATTAGCTGTAGATTTTTCATAGATACTCTCAAGGAAGTTCTCTTTTATTTCTAATTTCCTGAAAATTTATATCAGAAAAGTGTTGGATTTTTTCTATTGTTCTTGTTGCATCGATTGACATGACCATGTGTTTTTTTTTTCTTTTTTGCTTATTAATGTAGTAAATTTTATTGATAATTTTAAATGTTAAATCAGCTTTACATTCCAGGGATAAACCTCACTCAGTTGTGATGTGTTATACCTTTTATACTTTGCTTTCAGTTCACTAAAATTTTTATTAAAATTTTTCATATTTATGTTCATGAGAGATACTGGTAGATAGTTTTCTTGTCTTGAAATGTCTTGATGTGGTTTTGATATCAGAATACTACTTGCTTCACAGAATGAATTGAAAAGCTGTTTCTTCTTCAGTTGTCTGGTAGAGTTTCTGCAGAACTGATATTATTTCTTTCTTAAATATTTGGTAGAATTCCCCAGTATTGCCATCTGGGCCTGGAGTTTTGTTTGTAAGAAGATATTTAATATGTGGTGTTCTTCAGGTTATCTATTTCTTCTTGAGTGAGCTTTGGAATTTGTATCTCTCAAGGAATTTGTCCATGTCAACTTCGTTGTTGAATTTATTAGGGTAAAACTGTTCATAATATTCCCTCTTCTTTCAACATCTGTATTATCTGTAGTGATGTCACTCCTAATTTGAATCTTCTCTGTTTTCCTTGACTAATATAGATAGAGGTTTATTAGTTGTTTGATCCTGTGAAAGAATCTCTTTTTGAGTTGATTGATTTTTCTCTATTATTTTTCTGTTTTCAACTTTACTGATTTTGGCTCCAATCTTGATTTCCTTTCATCTGCTTTCAGGATTGGTCTTTTCTTTTTCCCCAGCTCCAATTTTATTGAAGTATAATGTCAAATAAAAATGCCATATTTTTAAGATGTACAATGTAGTGACATTTTGATATCTGTATATATTGTGAAATGATCAAGCTAATTTACATATCCATCACCTCTTATTTTTTTGTGAGAACACTTAAAGATCTGTTCTTTTAACAAATTTCAAGTACACATTATAGTATTTTTAACTATAGTCACCAGGCTGTACATTAGATTTCCATAACCTCTTTACCCTGCAAAACTGAGGCTTTGTACCCGTTGTCCAACATCTCCCCATTTTCTCCACACCCAGACCCTGGCAGCCACCATCCTACTCTACGTTTCTATGTGTTCAGCTTTTTTAGATTCTACAAATAAATGAGATCACATTTTGCCCTTCTTCATTCTTTGTGACTTATTTTTCTTCTTCTGAAAGATATATATTTTTTCTATATCCCTTGCACTTGAAATTTTACAATAGTGTAACTTGGTATAGGTCTTTTTCAGCTATTTTCTTGAGTATTCCTATAAGTCTTTTAGTTGAGAAATGCATGTTCTTCAGTTTTGGGAAATGCTATTGTATCTCTAATATAAATCTCTCTGTATTCCACAGTACTCTTTTTCTCTCTCTCTCTCTCTTTTTCCATCTACAGTCTTGGTTTTTATTTGGGACAGTTTTCTAGGTTTATCTTTAAGTAATTTTATTCTACCTAATTCTCAGAATTTTTAATCTGATGTTCTCATACTGTTCCATTTTTATAAGCTCTTTTCTTATTTCATAGGTGTAATACCTTTTATCTTAGGATATAAATTATAGAATCTCATTGTGAAGTATTCTCTCATATTTCCTCCATTAATTCTGTTTTCTCTTGCTCATTATCTTCTTTCTTTCTTTCTTTATTTCCTGCCTTTTTTTGCAGGAGCCTTCTGTCATATGTTTGGATGTGTAGTTTTCTTGCTTTTCTGTTCATACATAAGATTGAGGCAGTAAAAGTCATATGAAAACTCTGCGTCATGTGTGTGTGTGTCTGTGTGTGTGTGTTGTAGAGAGAGATTATTATCACTGATTTGGCTTTGTGGTAGATTTGAGCAGTTTATTGGAAAGTCCTAACCATCAATATCTGCATTTGTTTTTTCTAGGCTAGCTAGTTTCTCCAGAAAGAAGTCAGTATTCTGTGAATCAGAGAGTTCTCATCTCTTTAGGATGTAGAATTTCACTGATTTTTTTTTTCCTTTCTGTTCTCTAAATGGATCTCATGTCCACTCTTTACTAAATCTTGTGGTGCTGATATTAGAGCTTTTCCACTTCTGTTTCTCTACAGAATAAACAGTTGCTCTTCCTTCAGGTTGGGAGCAGAGTTCCCTAGTTGTGTGAGCTGGAGTGGAGACTTGAGATCTAGTTACTCCTCATAAAATCTTGAAATCAACCCTCCTATTTTAAGCCCTGTCATTCTCCAACCCCCTCCATCTCAAACTCCTTGGGTCTATTTACTAAGTCTAGCCTTCTCCTGCGAATCATTCTGACGCTCATTACCGTCTCTCCCTGTAGGCATTTAGACTTCAGGTTTTTCTGCACTACATAAATACTTCCACTGATTTGGTATCATGCAAAAATCTATTTCCTTCCCCCCTTTTGTTTGTTTTCCTGGCTTCACACCATTGTTACTACATGTTTCCTTTTTGTGAGTTTTAGGGAGGCGTCAATAAAAACCCATATGTTTGGATCTTTCGTGTTCAAGGGACAGTCTCTCACATAGCTCTTTCATATTGTCTCCAGAGCGATCTTTCTAAAGGGCAACTCTAACAAGATTTGATCACTTCACTGCTTAGATATTATCATGGCCTGCCATTATCTGCAGTAAAAATTACTTCTCACATCATTCAGGGCTCCCTGTGCTCTGTTCTGTGCTTTCTTCTGCAGCTCTGTGCATGTGAGCTGTTACACTCATGCTCTAAGTGTACTAAAACACTCGTTCTTTCACAAACACGTGGCATTGCAGACCTTTTTTCCCTGCCTTTCCCTTTCTTATTCCTGTGCCCTTTCTAATTGTGGCTTGGATAAATCGGCAAAGGTAAGCCTGTAGATGTGTACTCCTACATGGTGTTAAAATTATTCACATGTTTGTCTTTCACTCTGGCTAAACTGTAAGGACTTGTGATAAAATGCCATCTTTTCATTGATTTATTCCCAGAACCTACTATAGAACCTGGAACAGAGTAGCCAAATTCATAATTAAAGTTTAAATGACAGGTAAATTTACTATTATTTCTAAATAATAGTAAATGGATAATGATGACATTTTAAAGGGATTCCTGTAAGATAATTTTCAGAGTTCCTCAAACTTAATTTCCAAGGTTACATACTGTGGTGTGGGGATAGTTATGATTTCTAGTTTGTTCTATCCTAAAACATCTTCAGTTAGTAATATCTAAAGGTTTTATATAAAGTAGTTATTCAAATAATACTTTTTGAAAAGTTTTCTTTGTTCTTCATTGTTTTCCCTTTTCCCCTAGACTTGTTATATCTATTACTGTTAAATTTTGAACTGGACACCAGATAGCCCATTCTGGTTCAAAGATTAAGCTAATAACTTTGCGGTACACTTTTGATCTATAACCTAACCTTTTATTTATTTATTTATTTATTTTCTTTTTTTTTTTTTTTTAAGATTTTATTTATTTATTCGACAGAGAGAGATCACAAGTAGGCAGAGAGGCAGGCAGAGAGAAAGGAAGGAAAGCAGGCTGCTTGCTGAGCAGAGAGCCCGATGCGGGGCTCGATCCCAAGACCCTGAGACCATGACCTGAGCCGAAGGCAGAGGCTTTAACCCACTGAGCCACCCAGGCACCCCTAACCTAACCTTTTAAAACACAAGACTCTAGGAACTCTCCAAAAGTCAGAGAAGGTGAAGTATGTTTGCGGATCACAGGAGAACTACTCTTCACAAGCACTTGAGGGGAGAGAAAGCAATACAGTCCCCAGGTAACATAAGGGCTTACATCCAGTGAGATAGTTTCATAATGTATTTACTTTAGAATAAAGCTAGCTCTTTAGTATCCCCTGTGTGTGCATGTGTGTGTAATCATTAAAACACAAAAAAGACGTTGAAGTCAATCTTCAAGTTTTCTTCTTTTCAATTGTCCAGAATTAGATGCCAAAGCTATGTAAAAATGCATCCATATTAATCTGTTTCATGGGATTAGTAGAAAATAGCAGAGGGTTTTTTTTTTTTTAAAACTTATAAAACATGACCAGAAAATATTAAGAGGAAGAAGAGATGCAAGGTATCTGTTGGGGTTTTGGATGGATGGGGAAAATGTGGAAGGAGGGACATCAAATTTTACGACAACTCACTTCTTAGCTTTTAGAAGACAATATAAAATCATAAAAGATAGTGACAATCTTACAGAACAAGAGTATTTAAGAGAAAGAGACAAGAGGGACGCCCGGTGGCTCAGTGGGTTAAGCCTCTGCCTTTGGCTCAGGTCATGATCTCAGGGTCCTAGGATAGAGCCCTGCATTGGGCTCTCTGCTCAGCAGGGAGCCTGCTTCCCTCTCCCTCTGCCTGCCTTTCTCCCTACTTGTGATCTCTGTCAAATAAATAAATAAAATCTTTTAAAAAGAGAGAGAGAGAAAGAGACAAGAATGAAAGAGGGACAGAAGAAGAAATGAGAGTGGAATGAGAGGGATACTTTTCTTTAAAAACATACAATGTGTGGTCAGCGCTGTGGCATGGGAGATCTTTCCCAGGGGCAGATCTGTCTTGGTCATTCTGACAAATAATTTCACAGGTAGTTGCTAACAATCATGAAATACCCTTTTCACCTTTTGTGTGTAGAGCTCGGGTTGTTAAAAATGTCCGAGTTAATTAACACGAACTCTGCTTTTTAGGTGGGGGACGGTGGATGGTCCTAATTAGCCTTGCCCAGCTGATGAGTCCATTTGGTCACAGAGGTTGGGACACTTGCTTGAGGATATTCGGTAGCTCAGCTGTACAAACTGAATTAAACACGGCTTTTTGGCACCCTGGAGCCTAGTTCTCCCACCCTATCTCTTGCTTCTCTTTCTCTTTCTGTCTCACTTAGCTATATACAAAAGTAAGTCTGTGAATGCTGGCGGAGTCGTTCATCTTCAGTTGAGGAATCCATTTCATTTTCAACATTCACCAGTATTTGTCACAAAGACAGACAATTTCTTATTCTCGTCTCTTTTGTCCTATTAGCTTCACTCAAAAAGTTTCCCTTGAAGATGCTCAACTTCTCTTATACAGTTGGGGGAGGATGGGTGAATAACGAATACTTTTAAAAATCATTTTCTGAATCTGTTTGCTTTTAGTTCTGGGATTTTTTTTTTTTTTTAAATCTGCTTTGGATCAATTTGCCATTGAATCTCAAATCTGAATCTCCAATCGGGCTCACTAACTGATGATCAGTGGTCAGCTTGTCTGTTTTTTGTCACTGGGTATATCCCCAGTGGTTGGTTTGCTCTAACATTTGTCCACAGGTGAAAAGTAGTCATATGGTTCTGAGGAATGGTTTCCTTTACACATTGAGTTGATACACGGATGGGGATTTCTCCCTCTGTCTAAGTTTTCTCCATTTCTTAGAGTTATGCTAAGCTCTGCCCTGGTTAGAATACTGCAGAGATTCTTAGGTGAACTATTACATTGTTGAGCTTGTGTTCTGTGGTTTATAAAATGTTTTGGGCCACATCAAAGAAAGGGAAGCCATATGGAATGTAACAGCTTAAACGAAAGGCAACAGAAATTGTCAGAAGAAGTTAACCCAAAGGCAGCACTGAAAGACAGGGGTCAGGCGAAGGGGCAGGAGATACAAGCACGGCTGAAGCAGGCAACAGTGGGACATGCGTTGGGTCATAGGATAATATTCTCTGGAGGAGAAAGATACTTTTAAGCCGTTAGAAAGAAATGCAATAAATATTTCACAAGCCTGCCAAGAAAAGCAAGAGGTGGAGATGTTATTTATCTTTCAGAGACCTCCATATAGTTGATTTCCTCCTACACCAGGAAAGGAAAAAATCTTTTCGCTTATCTTTATAATATGATTTTTTTTTTTTTTGCTTGCTGAAATTAAATTGGACTGAAATAAGGAGGAACCATGGACTCTCAAAAGGCTCAAATAAATAATGGATGCATATTTCATTACAGCTTCACCCCTACGCATTTGTAAAATAGATAAATAGTGTAAACATTATCTGATAGTGACTGAAAAAAATCAAAGGTATTTAGCCACAGTTAGGTGAATGTAGCTTTCTTTTTGTCCATATAAGACCATGGTAGTTCTGGATATCTGTGTTTTCTTTCTCACTCTAGGTTGCCAATTTGATTCCATTGTTTCCTTTTTATTGCACACAAGGGATCACGTATGTGATGGAGAAAGGATGCCTTAGCATGCCATCGGCAGAAGACTGGGACAGGAGTGGTTGGCATAGTAGCAACCTTCCCAAGGTGACACTTAAGCTGAATCTTAGGCAAAAATGAGTTGGAAGAGAGGCCCCTGGGTGGGGCAGTCAATTAGTAGTCCAACTTTTGGTTTTGGCTCAGGCCATGATCTTTTCGGGTTTGTGGGATGGAGCCTCACCTTGGTCTCATGCTCTGCATGGAGTCTGCTTGAGATTCTTTCTCTTCCTCTCCCTTTTTCCCTCCCCTTCACTCACTCGTGCTCTCTCTCTAAAATAAACAAACAAATAAATAAATAAATAAATCTTACAAAAAGAAAGTGAGTTGGCAGAGGTAGATAGCCCAGGCAGGGAGAACTTGCAGGGGGAAAGGTGCCGAGGTGAGAAGGTGTCGACCATGCTGTGGGAACTGTGTACCGTTCAGTGTGGCCGGCCTGTGCTGTTACAACTCTAAGTCACTAAGGGCTGATAAAACACAACTAACTAAAAATATGTAAGGTCCAGAATGCAGGATCATGATTTGGCTCTGCTGCTTCCAGGCTTTATAAACCTGCACAATTTAATTGGCTTGTCTAAGCCTCAGTTTTTCCAATCTGGAAGATGAGATGGTAATTGTACCCCCCCACTGTGTGTTATTTTGGAATAATTCATTTGGAATAATTCATTTGGAGTGTTCAGAACGGTGCCTGTCAGATCATAAGGAACGTGTGTTAACTCTTGATTGTAAGTAATAAGTCCCAATTTTTGTATTAGTTTACCTCCCTAATTAGGCATGCAGGTTTTGCCATTAATGAGGATGGATGCGAAATCACCATTACGCTGTTTGATGGCACTCCCAGTTCTCTTCTGTTGGCTCTAGAGATCTCTTTACTATTCCAATGAGATTGATGTCTTCATTACATTTGTTATTTGTGGACTAATAAAAGAACATTATAGGTCTCACTTTGAAAAGGATTCACTGGTTTGAGTCTATAAAGTCCTGTGTTAGTGTTTCTTTTATATGGTCTGATTAATGTAGCTGATGAAGGGAATCCTATTTTATGATTTGCTGCCCTCATAGATTGGGGTATTATTGAGCCTTCTTGGTGGAGATAAGCTTTCTTTTGTAGTGTTCAGCCCTAATGCTGGGTTGGAATGAGAAACATACCGTCACAGATAGAAAACTTCACAGCTAGAAAGACTCAGGAGCATCACCTTAAAAATATGCCTACCTCAGTTAAGAATAAAATGGTTAAAAATTGGGATGCCTGGGTGGCTCAGTTGGTTAAGCATCTGCGGTCACATAACTTTTTTTTTTTTTTTTTTTTTTAAGAATTGATAAATAGTTCACCAGGTGAACCGAAGACTTTATTTTTTTCAAAAGCAGAGAACACCAAAGTACTACGTAGTATCCATACTCATTGCAAAAATAATGACTGGAACTTTCCAAACATCGAAGGGATAAGCAGGATCACTGATTACCACTATGATTTTTTGCCAATATACAGATTTTTCGTTCCACATCTAGGCTTGATTTCTACATAATATTATTCACGTGCCTTCCCTGTGTCTGTTTATTATCAATATGGGGACTCAGGTCTGATCCCAGGGTCCTGGGATCAAGCCCCGCATCAGGCTCTCTGCCCAGTGGGGAACCTGCTTCTCCCTCTGCCTGCAGCTCCCCCTGCTTGTGCGCTCTCTCTTCTCTCTCTGATAAATAAGTAAGTAAAATCTTAAAAAAACAAAACAAAACAAAACAAAAACACAAAGGGTTAAGGGGTTTTTTAGATGCAAAAATTAGAGGTTACATTAAAAAAGTGGAAATGAAATGTACCTGGCAATTCTCTTGTTGTAGCCGTTGTGCGGGTCTACTAAAGAAAACAGTGATCTGAGCTGCCAGTGGCTGCTCATGCCTTGCAAAATTGAACAAAACCTAAGCTGTTTCTAGCAATGAGCGTATGGGAGAAACTTTCTGCAAAATCGAACCATCATCCATTTTAAATCATGGTTATAATATGCAAGAAGTGCAAGGTGTGTGACCGCGGGCCGTCAGAGGCAGGCAGGTTTCTGTCTGGGTGGCAGGTGATCCTGAGTTCCCCTCTCCCCCATACCTTTCTGTAGTGTTTAAAATTTTTTTTAGTAATAAGCAGGTATTATTTATATAACCAAGAAAAAAAGAAACCAATAGAGTTCTTTTCAACGTGGAAGAAAAAAAAAATCATGGTTATAATAATAGTTCCTCCATTTTAGGATTGTTGGAAAGATGAGGTGATAGAAAACCTGCAGCAGGCTTTCTGTAGTGCATGGCAAAGTGGGAGGGCTCAGTAAATGTCACCGATTACCACCCCCAGCAGTAGGGTACAGGTAGCTTAGTGTGGTGAGTAAATCAAGGATAGCCTGGGTTTGAACCCCAGCTTGTTACTGAGAACAATCTACCCGCGGGCAATGGCTTATCCTTCTGTGCTTCTGTTTCTTTGCTGTAACTAGACATGCACTGTTAGCCAGCTCAGAGGGACTCGTGAGGGGTGCGGGAATGAGCATCCAGAAAGCACACGCAATAGTGTCTGGCCCATAGGAAGCACCAAACTAAGTATGAGCTCTTAACAGCAGTGATACTACTGCAAAAAATGTAGATCTGCCCCCAAATCACGGAATTATTGTACTTTTCCATGAAATTGACATGTTTAGATAAAACAATTCTATTGATAGTTTACAGATGTCTAAGTTGTGAAACTAAGTTCATTTGTATCTTTTGAAGAGTCAGATTTTATATTCCTCTGTATTGTTACTATCCTAAGATTAGCTGTTCTGCATTTATTGACCTACTTTTTGACCTTCAGAAGTATGATATGTATTCCATTTTTTCTTCCCAAGAAAACAGTTTAGTAACTCTTCATTATCTCCACTCTTTGGGGATCTTGGTGAGTTGAGGAGGTGGCATCAATTATTTATTTTTTTATATTTTGTTTTATCTGTGGAGAAACAGATGGGTTGTATGTGGGTGACACCTGTCCTAGTACCTAAGGACACACATTTTTTGTTTGTTTTGGCATTTAAGTGGTAGAGAATGCAGGGCTTCAAGAAATATTTTTTGAGAAGAATTTGGCCACTCATTCTCTTCCCTTTAGATAACCCCTCTCAAAAAGAACAAAAATGTATAGCTAAATTCTACACTCAATCACCACAACAGTATATCAAAAAGGATTGAAACAATAGTATCAAAACAGAAATTTCTGTCTTTCCAGTAAACCTGGCATTCTTATTGGGACCTGAAGAGAGTATATCTAATCTGCTTATGGCTGGGAAATCTTCAAAGAGAGAGGTCAGGAGAGATAATGTTACCAAAGAGAAGCATTCCAGAAAGGAGGTTCTGGGCTCTAGTAGCAGAGATAATGGCAAGGACTACCCCACATTAGAACAGGAGCTGGAACACACATCTCTTACTATGATGGTAACAAGCAAGTGGTGAAGTGGTCGGACAGAGCCTGAGATGCTAGCTTTGCAAAAGGC
The DNA here is from genome assembly GCF_030435805.1 of Mustela lutreola. Taxonomy (NCBI): domain Eukaryota; kingdom Metazoa; phylum Chordata; class Mammalia; order Carnivora; family Mustelidae; genus Mustela; species Mustela lutreola. Next base: position 162,438,127 of record NC_081292.1, read on the forward strand.
AGTGAGCATCCACCCCTCCACCTGGAAATGAAGTCTCCAACTTGGATCCCTCTGTACATGCAGGAGGATAGCCAGAGATGAGTCTATCTGGTATAACAAAGAAGACTGGCAGTGTGGGCCTCTGATACTGAATCACAAGTAATTTGAATTCCAATCATTCATTTATTGATGGATATTTATTGAAGTGCTATGATGTAGCTACCAAACTTGACCATAGATATTCAGTGGAGAGAACGGAAGAGACAAGATGCTGCCCTCATGGAGCTTCTCATCTAGTGGGATAAAACCGGTAATAGGAGAACAAATTAATGGACAAGATGCTTTAGAGTGTGAAAGGTACCATGAAGGAGTATCAGATAGGAGGGAGAGTGCCTGAGGAGTTGAAAGTTCTCCTTGAGGAGTTTGGAAGAGACTTAAGTGAGAAGCAGTCACCCATGCATGTGTAGGTCTGGAAGTAGAATATTCTAGACAGAAGGGTCAGCATATGCAGGGAGCATGAAGCAGGAGTGACCTGGAAGAATGCCACTACACTGCAGAAAATGAGAGGAGACGTGATCTGAACGGTGGCCAGGAGCAGATCACTCGAAGCTTTGCAGGCCATGGCACAAGGTGTAGATTTTATTCGAAGTGTGATGAGAAGCCGCAGGACTTGGAGCAGAAGAGAGACAAGGTTTAGCTGCCTTGGGTGGAGATCCAAGAGGGAATCTTGGCCCCTCTGGTGAGAGGTGGTGCACATTAAGATGAGGTTGTCTTGGGCAAGGGTGGTCTCCATGGAGGCAGAGAGCCACTGATGGGCTCAGGTTGTACCTTGCAGACAGAGCTATGGGACTTGACCAACTGCATGAGGGCAGAAGAGAAGGAGTTGAAGAAAGTGTCTTGGATTTTATGCAGTACATGGTGATGGCATGAACTAAGACCGGAGGAGTGGGGATGAGAGGAAAAAGGCTTTGGGGGAAGAAAAGGCTCTGAATTAGCCATATTATGTTTGAGTTGACAGTGGACAGGCAAGTGTAAATGTCAGATTTGCAATTGGATATTTGAATTTGAAGCTCAGTGGGGAGGTCAGAGATAAAAATAGAAATTTGGGAGGCATAGTTGTATGGTAGGCTTTTAAAATCAGGACACGTGGTAAGGTCCCGTGGAGATTGTCTGTCTTTCTCTTTCTTTCTTTCTTTCTTTTTTTTTTTTTTTACAGGCAATATCTAAATCAAAACAAAACAAAACACCTGCAACATTTCATTTCAGTCATTGTTTTACCTTCAGACTTTCAAATACCATTCTCTTTCAAGGCCATTGCTGTTAAATACATATTTCATTGGATGTTTCACATCCCTGCTACTTACTATCAGGAACGTCCTTCAATTCTTGATCGGTTTCTCTATCTCTAGTTTTGTTTCTGTACCTTCAGACCCTTAGACAAAGGCAGCTGATGCTCCATAATTCCCCGAGGCCATGAGTGTCTTAATGAGGACCCAGAAGAAGCATCTGAAGAGCTCGACAATAATTTATTTGAGCATAAGCAGGAAGATCCATATTTAGATAATTCTTTTCCCATAGCGTCATTATCTCAATGCTTCTGCTGACAGCCTTAGAGATAATAGCATTCAAAATGTAAATAATGAAACAATACACATGGTAATGAGAGAGCCTCAGAAAATACAGTAGTAATGAAAAAATAACAAGACAGCGATTCTAATATTGTAAATACACAAGTTTGCATTAGTGACAGATTATCTCTGTAATGCCAGGCTGAAATAATTTCAAAGCCAGTGTAGCAGCTGCTGAACAACATACAAGGTGTCAATCCAGTGCCAGCTGATACATTTAGAGAATTAGGCAGGCTCTGAATAATTAGGAGTATAGGCGGATCTGGAATGGGCAGTTTGCTGCAAAGTATGGGAGTGGCGGACCTCATAGCAGCTGAGATGAAAAGTGCTTCTAGGCAGGTGCACATAGGAAATCAGAGGCAGAAAGACATAAAATATATATATGTATCAAAAGCCTCAGACTTGGCTCCATATGCGAAAAACCCATTGGAACCACTCTGTTGGATGAAATCTGTTTTCTACAAATAGGAAAGGGCCTAATTATTTTCCAACCTTACTCTTCCAACAGACTCTGTTGGATTTCTATTTCCCTATCCCTTGGCTGTCTTGCTGGCAGAATTCATGCTTTTCCAGTATTAGCAGAGTCACACCTTATTAATAGAGACTCCCATTGGGGTAGTAAAAGTTTCAGTGTTGTCTAAATTGATCTCACATGTAGTTCATAGCCTCTCACTTCCTGTTGTCTTAGGACTGACCAGAGGGCCGGGCTCGTTATATTCTCTCACTTCTCGTCGTCCTTCACCTCAACCCCAAATATCACCCCTGGGACATCCAAGGGGAAGGAGAAATCTGACTAAAGGAACCCTTGACTTGTTAGGATTCAACGTTGTCTCTGTAGGGCAGAGGTTCAGTTGCTGGATCCCTCATGGGACATATTTATGTGGTACTTTGGAAGTCCTCTGAGAGCTCTGACTTGGGCCATGTTGCCCTCAATCATTTGAGATGCACCCACCCCAGTATTATAACTCCAAGTTTCTTAATGCGGGGTCCCTATGACCCAACAAGCTGCCTCCTTGGACAGGATAGATCTGCTTCCTAATCCCTGGAATCTGAATGTTAATGGTAAATGGGGCTTTGTAGATGTGAGTAAGTTAAGGATCTTGAGATGGGGGACATTAGCCTGGATTATCCAGGTGGATCCAAAGTAATTAGAAGGGTCCTTGTAAGAGGAGGATGGAAGGTTGGAGTCATATTGAGAACAGATAAGGACAGAAGGAGAGGTCAGAGAAGATAGAAGGTGCTACACTGCTGGCTTTGAAGATGTAGGAAAGGAACATGAGCCAAGGAATGTAAGCAGTTTGTAGAAGCCAGAAAGGACAAGGACACAGATTCTCCCCTAGAGCTCTAGAATGAAGGTGGCCCTACAGACCCATTTTAGCCTTCTGACCTGCAGAACACTTAAGAGAATAAATTTGTGTTGTTTTATGCCATGAAGTTGGTGGAATTTATTACAGTAGTAATAGGAAACCAATACAGGGACTTTCCAGATGGCTTGGGTTTTTAGTGATGTCCTTTTGAGCTGGCCTTGCTAAATGATCAGAGCACACACTACTCCCTCAACTGCTCCCCCTTCTCACCCTGGCACAATGGCTCTGGCCAATCTCCATCTTCAGAATCCCGAAGGCAGAGGCATTCTCCAGTTTCAAGATGCCCTGTTGCCTCCAAAACCAAGGGACACATGTCAAGTCTCCCCAAAATGTTTTCACAGTGGCATTTGAACTGCAGCTTACTCACATCAAAGGGAAAGAGGCATCTTTTTCTGGCCCTTCTAATTATCATGAGTAGTCTGCAGAACCTTCCCTACTTTCTTTAAAAGTGGAGAGTCCTCTCTAACTTCACCCCATTGAGAGAAGAAAAGTCAAAATGTGTCCAAGACCTGGTAACTACTTAGTTTGAATTGTTCCCCCAAGAATTGCTAGTCAGTTATTTATATAGGCTCAGTCGGAGGTGAAGACTGATTTCTGTCAACCCTTAATTCAAATAGATATATTTGGCAGCTTTTTGGGGCAAGATTTTACTTATTTATTGATTTGTTTATTGATTGATTGATTTAGAGAATGTGCACAAGTGGGGGAGGGGCAGAGGGAGAGAGAGAGAATCTCAAGGAGACTCCACATTGAACATGGAGCCAACATGGGGCTCGATCCCACAACCTTGAGATCATAGCCTGAACAGAAATCAAGAGATAATCGCTTAAGTGATGGAGACACCCAGGTGCCCTTATTTGGCAGCTTTTTATAATATATGGCAATTTATTGCTTTTTGTCCCATTTAGGACTTAATCTCAAATTCTAGGGTAACAGGGGCACCTGGATGGCTCAGTGAGTTAGGCAACTGTCTTCAGCTCAGGTCATGGTCCTGGGTCAAGTCCGGCATTGGGCTCCCTGCTCAGTGGGGAGTCTACTTCTCTCCCTGCTTATGTGCTCTCTCTCTCTCTCTCACTCTCTCAAGTAAATAAATTAAAAATCTTAAAAAACCTTCCGCGGTAATGGGACAAGTTCCATTTAACATGCTGTTGAACAATTTGTATGTGAAGTTCAAGGCCGATTTTCTACATAGAGAGAATAGGTATGTACCCTTGGATTTGAGAATTCTAGGAGAGTCATTTTTATTTAAAATATGTATATTTCTGCTTAAAATTCTTTAGTCAGTGTCTACTACATCTTTGGGTTAACAATCTACAAAGTACATCTTTAAAAATGCAACAAAGTGGGATTGTGGATAACTGAGTAAGGGTCGATCTTTCTTACTATGGTGTTCACTAAGTTGGTGATGGTAATATTTTTCTAGCATGGTGCCTGGTGCTAAAGAGACACTCAGCACATGTTTGTTGAATAACTGGATGAGTAAATGATTCATTACATCTATTTGTATATGAATAAATAACCTATCAGCTCCTCTAATATTGTGTCATACAACAGCTTGATCTGGGAATCACTACTTAAGTGGGAGGCTGAAATAAGATATCTTTATAAAACTGGCAGGAAACCAAAGGACTCCGGAATGCAGGAGCTTGGGGAGGATAGGCAGGTGGGATGTGTGAGCCTAATGATGACCTCACCTGCTTTAGACTTCCTTCTTGTTTTCAACTATGGTTGTTAAAAATTCACAGATATGGGATGCCTGGGTGGCTCAGTTGGTTGGACGACTGCCTTCGGCTCAGGTCATGATCCTGGAGTCCCGGGATCGAGTCCCGCATCAGACTCCCAGCTCCATGGGGAGTCTGCTTCTCTCTCTGACCTTCTCCTCGTTCATGCTCTCTCTCACTGTCTCTCTCTCAAGTAAATAAATAAAATCTTAAAAAAAAAAAAAAGAAAAAAAAATTCACAGATATTACCTGGCGATTCACAGACCTGTACCCCTGGGGATAAAAATATATGTTTATAAAAAATAAAAAATTAAAAAAAAATTCACAGATATTGATCACATTTATTAGCCATGGGTAGAGCAGTAATGAGAAGGCCTTGGGTAAAAGAAAACACTTTAAAAATAATTGTGCTATTTCTCCCGCCAAGTGAAAGACTAAATTTGGGTTCTGCCTTGATGTGGAGTATTTGTATCTGGGTGTCCAGCCATTTGGAGGTCATTTCAGTAGAAACTCTGCATCATCATAGATGATGGAGCTAGAAATCTTGGCTGAGCTTCTGGGGACCATATGGGGTCATTTGGAAGCTTTTATTTGGTTTAGTAATGAGACTCCTTGCTTTATACTAAACATGAAGCACCATAGATGTGTTACCCATGTTTCTGTCTTATCTGCATTCTGTTCTTCCATGCTATCTTACAAGTTTTTGACCCCGAGGGTTTTTAGATGATTGGACTAAGTCAAAACTGCAATACTATAAAGGTTTCCAATAACCAAATATTTTAACTAGGATATTCAGAGTATTCTAACCAGTCAGCACTCAGATCAATTTTAAGTTAGAATCATAATTATTAAATTATGTGTAGGAAACAGGCACAGATATATAAGATTATTTTACTTTTGAGACATTTACTTAAGCTATGCCCTGAGGATAGCATTTCATTATGTTTAATACTTAATGTAAACCTTTTTTTCCCCCTCACTGAAGTGTTTAGCTTTATCATGGAGAAGTTGTTAATATCTGATTATATTGATAATTTAGTGATTTAAAAAACTGAGCTCAATTTGTTTGTGTCGCAAAAACATTGATTTAATTCTCTATTTCATGTCATGCTTCATAAAGTTAGTGAGTGGTATATTGGTATAACTTCATATTTTTGGTTAGATAGATTTACTTTAGTCCATGTATGCATTACCAATTTTAAATTATTCAAATATAATAAAATAAACTTATGCTTAGAGTGAAATTGAATATTAAAAAAAAAGCTTTCTTTGAAAATGAAAAAAGACCCTTTGCCTTTCTTTAGTGTGAGAATTACTTGCGAATAGTTTTATGGTGGTACTTGCAAGCACAGATATGCTGGTTAATGGACACTGCTGGATGTTATTGCTACAATGAATGAAACATCGAACGAGTTGAACTGTATCCAGGAAGTTAATTGTGGTGCGTATTGTGATGTACTAAGTTAAGGAATTTTTAAACTTGTCAGTTACCCTTGACACAGCTACATGCACTATTTAAACTAGTTGTTATAGCTCTAAATTAGTAGATGTTTGACCACAGGCACAAAAAGTAAATAATTGAAGGGGTATTAAATTTGTGTAGCTGTGGGTCAATGAATGATTCCTGAATAATAGATTTTTTTTTTTTTTTTTTTTTTTTTTTTTTTTGGAGGAAGGAAGAGAAGGGGAAGGAGATTAAAATTTCAGTGGGAGAGAGCTTGGGCTTTAGACATAGCAGTTGGCTTTTCACCTTTGCTTGCCTCTTAGTAGTTGTGCGTACTTGACAATTTATTACTCTCTTGTGCCTTAATTTCTTCACTATTAGAGAAAATAATTCCTGCCTTCAGGGCCTTTTAAAACTAAATAATGTATATAAAGTAAATTGCTCAGTGCCTGGCACTAAACTTTCAGCACAACAAATGGTAACTCCTTTCTCCCCTCTAAAGAAGCCTATTCAGACATGAGACTCTAAATGGAATCATAAAATTATAGAATTTTAGAGATGTTTGGCTCATTTAGAAATTACCTCTTGCAATTCCTTTTATGTGGAGATGCAAAATAGGGCTTTGGGGGGCCAGAAGCAGTCCATGAAGAGAGAAAGAGGAGGAATTATCTGTCTCATCTTGTTTCATATCTCATTTCTCAGTGGTGAAAGTTACTCCATTGGAAGCTCAGGTTCTCACACTTCCAGGTAGGATTATCCAGCAGCGTGGTGTCCATTCAGCAAGCCAGAACCCGAGGGTGTGGGTTTCACCCAACCACAAAGAGATTGTGCAGCTTGGTGAGGAGCCGATCAAGAGAAAGACAAATGGAGGCAGTCAAGGGAATCTGAAAAGAAGATTTGTACCCAATATATGTGCATTATCAAATTGATTCCTTACAACAGTCTTAGGAGATCAGTATTATTATTTTCTTCATTGTAGTATCCCAGTAATGGTACCCTGTGGGCAGTCTGGGTACCCTGGACAGGCAGCAGCAGCTGGTGAACATTCGTACCATGAGGACTGGGAAGGAAGGGGGTGGGTCTGAACCGTGCTATGACCCCAGCGCATTCCCAAAGGTATGGAGGTACCAGGTGCTGCTGTCACTGATGCGCTCCAGCCAAACCAAAGACCAGGTGACAGTAGGCGCCATGCAGTGGCTGTTTGCTCAGGGCCTGACAGTGGACGGCATCCTGCAGGCAGATGACAGCATGGTAGGCATGCTCATCTACCGCGTAGGCTTCTGTTAATGATAAAGCTTAGGACTTGTTTGCAAAAAAAAAAGTGGGGGGGGGAGGCATACATATTGATCATCTGTATTACTGAATGATTAAATGAGTAGGTGAATGAAACTCTACTTCCTATCTCCCAAATCAAGACACTTCCCATTATGCTGTACTCTCCCATGTCAAAAAGATCCTGCACCTGTGTTTTTTTAGTCTGACATAAACAAGTGGGCAAAAGATCCAGAGTCCTGTTCACTTGCCTGGTCTGTCTCTGAAGAAAACATTTGGTCTCTCAAGTAGATCTGCATTTAGAACTGGAGCATCAAGCTCCATTGGCTTCAGGGACCAGTCAGAAAATGTAAATGAATAAATCCCGTGTAAAAGCAATAGGCCAGGGGCACCTGGGTGACTCAGCCAATTAAGTGTCTGCCTTCAGCTCCTGTCATGATCCCAGGGTCCTGGGATTGAGCCCTGAATTGGGCTCCCTGCTCAGCGGGAGGCCGGCTTCTCCCTCCTCCCCCTTGTGCTCTCTCTCTCGATATCTCTGTCGTTACCTGTTTCTCTCTCTCAAATAAATAAATAAATAAATAAAATCTTAAAAAAAAAGAAAAGAAAAGAAAAGAAAGCAATAAGCCACAGGCAGTACAAGTGCCACCTAATGTCATTCAGGTTTAAATTTTAGCCAAATAAAATAGGTCTGAAGCCAAAGTAGGCCCTCATCAATTAGCTCTTCCCTTAACATTAATTGTCCTTATATTCTTACAAATAACTTAGAAATCAACATCCAAAACAGCAAAGTTTTTTTTTTTTAATGAAAATTAAGATTACCCGATGTTAATACTGAATTAGCAGTATGTACAATCACCAAAAGAATCTTTCCCAAAATGTTGCAAAGCCTTATTAGGACATCTACTGGCATTCCCGGCTCGACCTCTTTCCATTCTCATTGGAGTTTGTCCGCACAGACTTGGAGCTTGGGATCTAACATATTACCAGTAAGAAGCATTGGTATGCATATTAGGAATATGTAATGAATCTTAATAGCATTAACTTATTATCCCAGAATGCTCAGTCATACTAATGCAGGTTCACACTGGCATACACATGCTCATAATTACGGAAGGGATATTTCTTTACCCTTCTATCTGGGCTTCTCTGATAAGTTGTTATGCAGCTGGCATTCAATGCAAATTGGAGTTTGCTGGCTTCTGATATGCATACTCTTACTAATCAGCAGATTATTTGTGTGGAGGCTGCCCACCTCTAAAGCTATGCTGTCACATTTGGAATAAATAATAGAGTCTTGCTTTGAATTTATAAAATACTGAATGGCCTAGTTTAGACTCATGAGGTAGAGCTTGGTGAGTGTGGTTTTCATGTGTAAAAAGGACATTTGCTGGACATTGTAAAGCCTGGAAAATGAATACTACCATATCATTGGAACAGTGATTACTATTGAATAGAATTTGGCAGAAAGTGGCTACATAACTGAATTACAGAAGAAGTTATTAATATAATATGGTCCCTCTGTTCTGGACCAATGAAACCTTCAGTCCAAATGCTAAATATCCCCGTTACAACTAGAGGATTAAATTTAAAATATCTTCAAATTTACTTTAAGGTAGGAGGTCATTATCATTAGAGATAGTGTCCTTAACTCATACTGGCGACTTTAGTATTCATTCTTTGATAATGAATAAAAGGAACTATTGACAAAAGCAACGGGTTCTGAATAAATAACAGCAAGAGAAAATAGTTTGTAAGTGCAATTGAAGAATTTTTTGGTGAAACTTGGAATGAGCTAGTGAGATCAAAACAATTTGATTTCAGAAAAAATACTAATAAACACAGGTACAATGAATTAGATTAATCCTCATCTTGGTTCTAAAGGGAATTCCTTCTTAAATGAGAAAACTGAGATGCAGAGGTGTTATATATTCAGCTGATAATTGGTAAAGTTGGCATTTATACTTACATCTTGTAGACTCCAAAATCTTTGCTCTTGTCCCCATCCCTAACCACCCGGCTGTTTTAGTGGCAGGTTGAGAACATTTAGGTAAGCAATTTTGTGAACAAGGCTCTGAGGAGGCATTTGTTTTTTTCAGACCACTGTTTACAGCTACAACTTGATGTTAAAAAGGAAACGTGCTTTCCAAATGTTAAAAAAAAAATGACTCTGTGTTCCTGGGTTTTCAATAAGGAACTTCCTCTAAAACAATTTAGATAAAAGCAGAATGTTGTTCAATACAAGTGAAGGCAGATGTTGAATTTATAACACTCTGACACTTATGCAAAATACATATGTACTCGCAGATGTCAACTTGGTCCATAAGAACCGGATTCTTTTAATCTTTAGAAAAGAGATTCAGTTTCTGTGAGTGAACTTCTAATAAGTTCCCATCATGTACCAGCAAGTTTACTTTTTGCATCCTCTGCTACTGAGGGGTAATTCCCATTGCTCTAGCTTCAGTACCCCTTAGACAGCGAGTGTCACTCTAGATTCCTGACAATTTATGCCGCTGATTATAAATTTATGTGTAATGCGTGAGAATGAAAAAAGATACGTAGTGATTTGTGAGAAGCATTTTTTAGACAGCATGTGGTCAAGATAATTTTTGGATCATCCCATCGGGTGACTTTTGAATAGTAAACCAGAGAGATTAGTAGTTTTTGAAATGTGGAATTTTTCATGCCATCTGTATTCAGATCAACAGGTGGCCATTACCCAAACCACCTTTATCCTTGGTAGTGTAGTTCATTTTTATGTCTTGGCTATATTAGTTTTCTGTTGCTGTATAACAAATTGTCACACCCTTAATGGCTTAAAACAACATACATTCATTAGCTCACAGTCTTTCATGTGAAAGCCCCAGGACAGCAAGGCTGAATTCTCTGGCCAGGGTCTCATAAGGTCAAAATCAAGATGCTGGCAGAGCTGAGCTCTTGTTCTGAGGCTACAGGGGAGAATCTGCTTCCAAGCTTATTCTTGTTGGCAGAATTACATTTCCTGCAGCTATTGGACTGAAGTCCTCATGTCCTTGCTGGTTGTCAGCTGGGAACTATTCAGAGCATCTAGAGGCTTCTCTCAGGTCCCTTCCATGAGGCCCCTTCTATCTTCAAGCCAAGAACCTTGTTCCAACTCCTTCTCATGCCAGAAATCTGACTTTCTCCTCCACCGCTCACTAGAGAAAACTCTGCTTTTAAAGGGCTTGTGTAATTAGGTCAGGCTCACCTAAATGGATTTCCCTTTTTTTAAAAAAACTTTTTATTTTTTATAAACATATATTTTTATCCCCAGGGGTACAGGTCTGTGAATCGCCAGGTTTACACACTTCACAGCACTCACCAAAGCACATACCCTCCCCAATGTACATAACCCCACCCCCTTCTCCCAAACCCCCTCCCCCCAGCAACCCTCAGTTTGTTTTGTGAGATTAAGAGTCACTTATGGTTTGTCTCCCTCCCAATCCCATCTTGTTTCATTGATTCTTCTCCTACCCACTTAAGTCCCCATGTTGCATCACCACTTCCTCATATCAGGGAGATCATATGATAGTTGTCTTTCTCTGCTTGACTTATTTCGCTAAGCATGATACGCTCTAGTTCCATCCATGTTGTTGCAAATGGCAAGATTTCATTTCTTTTGATGGCTGCATAGTATTCCATTGTGTATATATACCACATCTTCTTGATCCATTCATCTGTTGATGGACATCTAGGTTCTTTCCATAGTTTGGCTATTGTGGACATTGCTGCTATAAACATTCGGGTGCACATGCCCCTTTGGATCACTACGTTTGTATCTTTAGGGTAAATACCCAGTAGTACAATTGCTGGGTCATAGGGCAGTTCTATTTTCAACATTTTGAGGAACCTCCATGCTGTTTTCCAGAGTGGCTGCACCAGCTTGCATTCCCACCAACAGTGTAGGAGGGTTCCCCTTTCTCCGCATCCTCGCCAGCATCTGTCATTTCCTGACTTGTTGATTTTAGCCATTCTGACTCGTGCTGAGTTGATATCTCATTGTGGTTTTGATTTGTATTTCCCTGATGCCGAGTGATATGGAGCACTTTTTCATGTGTCTGTTCGCCATCTGGATGTCTTCTTTGCAGAAATGTCTGTTCATGTCCTCTGCCCATTTCTTGATTGGATTATTTGTTCTTTGGGTGTTGAGTTTGCTAAGTTCTTTATAGATTCTGGACACTAGTCCTTTATCTGATATGTCGTTTGCAAATATCTTCTCCCATTCTGTCAGTTGTCTTTTGATTTTGTTAACTGTTTCCTTTGCTGTGCAAAAGCGTTTGATCTTGATGAAATCCCAATAGTTCATTTTTTCCCTTGCTTCCCTTGCCTTTGGCGATGTTTCTGTGGCTGAGATCAAAGAGGTTGCAGCCTGTGTTCTCCTCAAGGATTTTGATGGATTCCTTTCTCACATTGAGGTCCTTCATCCATTTTGAGTCTATTTTCGTGTGTGGTGTAAGGAAATGGTCCAATTTCATTTTTCTGCATGTGGCTGTCCAATTTTCCCAACACCATTTATTGAAGAGGCTGTCTTTTTTCCATTGGACATTCTTTCCTGCTTTGTCGAAGATTAGTTGACCATAGAGTTGAGGGTCTATTTCTGGGCTCTCTATTCTGTTCCATTGATCTATGTGTCTGTTTTTGTGCCAGTACCATGCTGTCTTGATGATGACAGCTTTGTAATAGAGCTTGAAGTCCAGAATTGTGATGCCACCAACTTTGGCTTTCTTTTTCAATATCCCTTTGGCTATTCGAGGTCTTTTCTGGTTCCATATAAATTTTAGAATTATTTATTCCATTTCTTTGAAAAAGATGGATGGTACTTTGATAGGAATTGCATTAAATGTGTAGATTGCTTTAGGTAGCATAGACATTTTCACAATATTTGTTCTTCCAATCCAGAAGCATGGAACATTTTTCCATTTCTTTGTGTCTTCCTCAATTTCTTTCATGAGTACTTTATAGTTTTCTGAGTATAGATTCTGTGCCTCTTTGGTTAGGTTTATTCCTAGGTATCTTATGGTTTTGGGTACAATTGTAAATGGGATTGACTCCTTAATTTCTCTTTCTTTTGTCTTGTTGTTGGTGTAGAGAAATGCAACTGATTTCTGTGCATTGATTTTATATCCTGACACTTTACTGAATTCCTGTACAAGTTCTAGCAGTTTTGGAGTGGAGTCTTTTGGGTTTTCCACATATAGTATCATATCATCTGCGAAGAGTGATAATTTGACTTCTTCTTTGCCGATTTGGATGCCTTTAATTTCCTTTTGTTGTCTGATTGCTGAGGCTAGGACTTCTAGTACTATGTTGAATAGCAGTGGTGATAATGGACATCCCTGCCGTGTTCCTGACCTTAGCGGAAAAGCTTTCAGTTTTTCTCCATTGAGAATGATATTTGCGGTGGATTTTTCATAGATGGCTTTGATGATATTGAGGTATGTGCCCTCTATCCCTTGAAGAGTTTTGATCAGGAAGGGATGCTGTACTTTGTCAAATGCTTTTTCAGCATCTATTGAGAGTATCAAATGCTTCTTGTTCTTTCTTTTATTGATGTGTTGTATCACATTGACTGATTTGCAGATGTTGAACCAACCTTGCAGCCCTGGAATAAATCCCACTTGGTCGTGGTGAATAATCCTTTTAATGTACTGTTGAATCCTATTGGCTAGTATTTTGGTGAGAATTTTCGCATCTGTGTTCATCAAGGATATTGGTCTATAGCTCTCTTTTTTGATGGGATCCTTGTCTGGTTTTGGGATCAAGGTGATGCTGGCCTCATAAAATGAGTTTGGAAGTTTTCCTTCCATTTCTATTTTTTGGAATAGTTTCAGGAGAATAGGAATTAGTTCTTCTTTAAATGTTTGGTAGAATTCCCCCGGGAAGCCGTCTGGCCCTGGGCTTTTGTTTGTTTGGAGATTTTTGATGACTGTTTCAATCTCCTTACTGGTTATGGGTCTGTTCAGGCTTTCTATTTCTTCCTGGTTCAGTTGTGGTAGTTTATATGTTTCTAGGAATACATCCGTTTCTTCCAGATTGTCAAATTTGTTGGTGTAGAGTTGCTCATAGTATGTTCTTATAATAGTTTGTATTTCTTTGGTGTTAGTTGTGATCTCTCCTCTTTCATTCATGATTTTATTTATTTGGGTCCTTTCTCTTTTCTTTTTGATAAGTCTGGCCAGAGGTTTATCAATTTTATTAATTCTTTCAAAGAACCAGCTCCTAGTTTCGTTGATTTGCTCTATTGTTTTTTTGGTTTCTATTTCATTGATTTCTGCTCTGATATTTATGATTTCTCTTCTTCTGCTGGGCTTAGAGTTTCTTTCTTGTTCTTTCTCCAGCTCCTTTAGGTGTTGGGTTAGGTTGTGTACCTGAGACCTTTCTTATTTCTTAAGAAAGGCTTGTACCGCTATATATTTTCCTCTCAGGACTGCCTTTGTTGTGTCCCATAGATTTTGAACTGTTGTATTTTCATTATCATTTGTTTCCATGATTTTTTTCAATTCTTCTTAATTTCCCGGTTGACCCATTCATTCTTTAGAAGGATGCTGTTTAGTCTCCATGTATTTGGGTTCTTTCCGAACTTCCTAAAAATATTCCAAATTTTTAAAACTTTATTTGTTTATATTTTATAAAGATGGGGGCATGGTCAGAGGGAGAGGGAGAGAGAGAATCTCAGGCAGACTCCCCTCTGAGTGTGATGATACAGTGCTTGATCCTACGACCCTGACATCATAATCAGAGCTACTATCAAGTCAGACAGTCGATCAGCTGAGCCACCCGGGTGCCTCCAGATTTTTTAAATTTAATTAAAATAATGAACCCGTAGTTCTCAGAAGTTCACTGAATGCTTCTCATTCAATGAACTACCATGCCACATATCACACACACACTTGAACACACACACACACACACACACACAATTATCAATCTGTTAAAATCCAAAACAAAGAGAAAAATATTAAAATCGGCAAAAGAATAAGAACGCATTAATACAGGGGAGCTAGTATACAAATTGTGTCTGATTGCTCATCAGAAACAAAATGAAAGCCAGAAGAAAACGGAGTGACATTTCTAAGGTATTTGAGAAAAAATTAAGTTGTTCTGATGATAATTATGTGCATAGCCGAAGTTTGAAGGCATGTTTTCAGAGAAGCAAAAGTTCATACTCATCAGCAAAAGACCATTACAGACATATTAAAGGAAGTTCTTCAAGCTAAAGGAATCTATAGATCCAGAAACTTGGATCTGTAGAAGGAATAGAGTGATGGAAAATGTATGTGTAAGTATTTGTTTTTAATTAAACTTAAAGTTTAAAATTAAGGCAATTATTTAAAGCAAAAATAATTATGATTTTGGGGGATTATATTTACAAATACCACCTATGGCAGCAACAGCACAAAAGACAGGAAGGAGGTAGCTGAATTGTAGTATAACAGGTTTTTCACACCATATTTTTTGAATGGTATATATTAAAGTTAGATTATTATGAGTAAAGGATGCATAGTATCATCATAAAAGCATCCATTAAAATATTAAGACAATGGGATATAGCTAAAGACTTTAACAAATGGGGTGATAAAACTGATTAACAAAAAAGTTGACCCAAAAGAAGTAAATTAAAAGAAAAAGAAAGAACAAACTAGAAGGTATAGAAAATACATATCAGGGGTGCCTGAGTGTCTCAGTGGGTGAAAACCTCTGCCTTTGCCTCAGGTCACAATCCTAGGGTCCTGGGATCAAGCCCCACATCGGGCTCTCTGCTCAGCAGGGAGCCTGCTTCTCCCTCTCTCTCTGCCTGCCTCTCTGCCTACTTGTGATCTCTGTCTGTCAAAAAAAAAAAAATCTTAAAAAAAAAAAAGAAAATACATATCATAATGGTAGTCTAAGCACAATTAAAAATATTATAATTAAGAACCAGTAATTTAAAACTGAAGAATCAATAATCATATTCCATATAAATGTTAAAAGCTTAAATGACACATATGATTAGTATTAAAAGAAAAAAAATATGCTGCTTACAAGTGATCACCTTATATATAAAAACATAAGTAAGTTTTTAATATATATTAATTGCTTATATATTACATATAATTACCCTTATTTTTTGTTACAAATCTTCATATAAGCTATGTATAAATATAAGACTGGATAAAATATGCATACTTTTATCCTATGTAAAATTATTCCCCCAAGTAATATTAAGTCATTTTTTTTTTTTTTTTGGTAAATGTGTGTGTAGGCTATAATTTATTTGAACAGACTGATATAAATTTTATCTACTCAATATGGATCAAATTTATTTTCTTTATTTATTTTTTTTGTTTCAAGATTTTATTTAAATTCTAGTTGGTTAACATATAGTGTAATACTGGTTTCAGGAGTAGAATTTAGTGATTCATCACTTACATATAACACCAGCCCTGATCACAAGTGTAATCCTTAATACCCATCACCCATTTAGCCTATCACCCATTAGCCCATCCCCCATACGCCTCCCTTCCAGAAAACCTGTTTGTTCTCTATAGTTAAGAGTCTCTTATGGTTTTCTTTACTCTCTCTTTTTGTTTTCTTTCCCTATGTTCATCTGTTTTGTTTCTTAAATTCCACATATGAGCTATATTATATGGTATTTCTTTCTCTGACTGACTTATTTTGCTCAGTGTAATACACTGTAGCTCCATCCATGTCCTTGCAAATGGCAAAATTTCATTCTTTTTGATGGATGAGTAGTATTCCATTGTATATATATACTACATCTTCTTTATCTGTTCATCAATTGATGGACATTTGGGTTCTTTCCATAATTTGGCTATTGTTGATAATGCTGCTATAAACATCGGGGAGCATATGTCCCTTTAAATAAGTCTGTTTGTGTCCTTTGGGTAAATAACTAGTATTATAATTGCTGGGCAGTTCTGTTTTTGACTTTTTGAGGAACCTCCATACTGTTTTCCAGAGTGGCTATATTTAGAATTTATTTATTTATTTGACAGAGAGATAGCACAAGTAAGCAGAGCGGCAGGCAGATGGAGAGGGAGAAGTAGGTTCTCTGCTGAGCAGGGGGCCCAATGTGGGACTTGGTCCCAGGACCCTGGGATCATGACCTGAACTGAAGGCAGCCACTTAACCAAGTGAGTCACCCAGGCACCCCAGATTGGCTGCATTTAAAGCAGAACTTTGAAAGAAATCTTTACCTTTGAATGCCTATATTATAAAAGAAAAATTTATTAGCTTCTTAGCTAATAAAAGAGTAAATTAAACCCAAATAAATAAAAAGAAGGCACGGTGAGTACGAAATCAATGAAAGAAAAAGACAAAATTAAAAAATCAATAAAATTCAGTTACTTATTTAAATAGAATAATGAAATTGATAAATCCTTGCAAAGGTGATGAAAAAAGAAGAGAAAAAAGAAGAAAGGGGAGGTAGAGGATAGGAAAGGCGATGGAGACAAATTAATAATTTTGGAAATGAAAAAATCCTATAAGAAAGAAAAGTCTAATGATGAAATATTATGAACAAGTTTATGCAATGGTTAAATTCCTTGAAAACCACAACTGAAATAAAAGTTGACACAGAAGAATAGAAAACATTGACAGCCCTGTATTTGTTAAAGAAATGAAATTTATAATTTAAAATTTACCCAAAAAGAAACCTCCAGACCCAGATGCCTTAATAAGAATTCTATCAAATATTTAAGGAAGAAATAGTACAAATCTTGCCCAGATTATTTCAGAAACCATAGGAGGAGGGAATACTTTTTTTAAAAAAATTGTATCATATTTTATTCTTTTTTAAAAAAATTAACATGTAATATATTATTAGCTCCAGGGGTACAGGTCTGTGAATCGCCAGGTTTACACACTTCACAGCACTCACCGTAGCACATACCTAATGTCCATAACCCAATCATCCTCTCTCTACCCCCATCCCCCAGCAACCCTCAATTTGTTTTGTCAGATCAAGAATCTCTTATGGTTTGTCTTCCTCCCAATCCCATCTTGTTTCATTTAGGAGGGAATACTTTTTTTTAACTTATTTTATGAAACCAGCATAAACTTGATAAAATCGTTATGAAAAAGACAAAACCATAAAATGAAATTATAGACCAAAAATCAATTACATTTCTAGATATGAAACATCAGTCATAAAAATAACTTTTATTAGGGTGTCTGGGTGGCTCAGTAGGTTGAGCATCTGACTTCCCTTCAGGTCATGATCCCAAAGTCCTGCTTCAGGACTTCATGATCAAACCCTGCTTCAGGCTCCCCTCTGTCTCTCCTTCTGACCCTCCTCCTGCTCATGCTTTCTCTCTCACATGAAAAAAAAATCTTTTTTGTGTGTCAGATTGTAAAATAAATAGATGAAAGAAAGAAAGAAAGAAGGAAAGAAGGAAGAAGAATGTTGCCTTCTGGGGGCGGGGGCGGAGAAAAAAAGAAAGAAAAGAACTTTTATTAATGACAAGTAATAGTTATTTGAAAGTGTTACTTATTGCAGAAAATCATCTCATATGGGTGAATTCAACTCAGTGGAATGTTTTTTCTTCTTGATCTATGGGATGTCCCCTCAAGGACTGCTTTTGGTGGGAAAATGTGGCAAAAGTTGAGTAGGCACTGGGAAGTTGAAATGTGTATGTGTGTATTTATAGGAATGTCCATGGATTAGAAATGCGAACATCTTACTTATAATAAATTGAATATAAGAAGGGCTGTAGTAGTATCCTAAAATGGTGATATTAAAAGATCTCTTTTTGGACTGGGTTTATAAGATTTTGGATTATAGAGTAATTTCCAGTCTTTCTATGTGACTATTCATCATTGGCTCACTTTTTGCTAATAAATGGTAACACTCAAAATAACAAAAGGTAAGGTCTCTGTGAAGGATTGGGGAATTTTAAGAATTGCAGAAACTTGAACTAAATACAGTCCGACCGTGTCCCTTTTAAAAACGAAAAAACTTACTTTTTAAGAGAAGTTTTAAGTTAATAGAAAAGTTAATCCCCCACACATGTATAGTTTCCCCCATTATCAACATCTCTGGCAAGAGTGGTACATTTTGTTACAATTGATGAGTCTACATTAAAACGTCATTGTCACCTGAAGTTCATAGTTCACACATTAGGATCTGCTCTTAGTGTAGTACATTTTATGGATTTGGACAAATATAATATGTATCCACCATTATAGCATTTTTACTACCCTAAAATTTCTGTACTCTGCCTGATCATCTATCCCTCCCTCAAACCTCTGGCAACCACTGATCTTTTTATTATCTCCATAGTTTTGCCTTTTTCAGGATGTGATATAATTGGAATCATTATCAAAATCAAAATCTGGTGATTATATAGTACAACAGAAATTCTCATTTACTGCTGGTAAAAATGCAAAATGGCACAGTCTCCCTATTGTCTTTGTTCTATTGTCAAAGTCAGTTTACTATCTTTATGTGAATCATCTGTTCCATTCATCTATTTGTCTATTCTTTCACTAATACTGTTTTTATAATATAATAACTATTTCAGATGGCATCTCTCAGTTAATAATATGCATTTAAGATTCTTTCATATCTTTTCAAGGCTTGATAGCTCATTTCACATTGAATAATATTTCATTGTCTGAATGTACTACAGTTTATCCATTCACCAACTGAAGAACATCTTGGTTGCTTCCAAGTTTTAGCTGTTATGAACAAAGATGTTACAAACATCTATGCGCATGTTTTTGTTTGAATGTAAGTTTTCACCTCCTTTGGGTAAATACCAAGAAGTGTGATTGCTGGATTATATGGTAAGAATATGTTTAGTTTTGAATGAAGCTGCCAAACTGTCTTCCAAAAAGACTGTGCCATTTTGCATTTTTACCAGCAGTAAATGAGAATTTCTGTTGTACTATATAATCACCAGATTTTGATAGTGTCAGTGTTCTGGATTTTGGTCATTCTCATAGACATGAAATGATATGTCATTGTTGTTTTAATTTGCATTTCCATGAGGAGTTTGTTGTCAAATATCTTTTCATATTCTTATTTTCCACCTGTATATCTTCTTTGGTGAAGTATCTGTTAAGGGTTTTAGCTCATTTTTCAGTCAGGTTGTTGGTTTTCTTATTGTTCAGTTTTTAAGAATTCTTTGTACCTTTTGGCTATTAGATGTGTATTAAATATGTATTTTGCAAATATTTTCTCTCAGTCTTTGGTTAGTTCTTTCACTATTTCTTTGCCTTTCACAGAGAAGAAATTTTTAATTTTAATAAAGTACTGCTGATCAGTTATTTTGTTTATGGATGATATCTTTGACGTTACATATAATAATGTCAAGGTCAAACCCAAAGTCATCTAGATTTTCTCCTGTGTTATATTCTAGGGGTTTTATAGTTTTTTGTTCTACATTTAGGTAAGTGGTTTATTTTTAGCTAGTTTTAATTAAAAGTTTAAGGTCTATGGGGTTTTTTGTATTTGTTTTTGTTTTTGTTTTTTAGTATGTGCATGTCCAGTTGTTCCAGCACCACTTGTTGGAAAAATTATCTTTGTTCCATTTTATTGTCTTTGTTCTATTTATTATTATTTTTTTAGATTTTTATTTATTTATTTGACAGACAGAGATGATCACAAGCAGGCAGAGAAGCAGGCAGAGAGAGAAGGAGGGGAAACACGTTTCCTGCTGAGCAGAGAGCCCCATGTGGGGCTCGATCCCAGGACCCTGGGATCATGGTCTGAGCCGAAGGCAGAGGCTTTAACCCACTGAGCCACCCAGGCACCCCTATTGTCTTTGTTCTATTGTCAAAGTCAGTTTACTATCTTTATGTGAATCATCTGTTCCATTAATCTATTTGTCTATTCTTTCTCTAATACTGTTTTTATTAATTATTATAACTTTATATTGTCTTTTTTTTCTTAAGATTTTATTTATTTATTTGAGAGAGAGAGATCACAAGTAGGCAGAGAGGCAGGCAGAGAGAGAGAGGTGGAAGCAGGCTCCCTGCTGAACAGAGAGCCTGATGAGGGACTCAATCCCAGCACCCTGAGATCATGACCTGAGCAAAAGGCAGAGGCTTAACCCACTGAGCCACCCAGGCACCACAAACTTTATACTAAGTCTTAAAGTCAGGTAGTGTTAGTTCTCCAACTTTGTTCTTCTCCTTTAGTGTTGTGTTGGTTATTCTTTTTTTTAATTTAAAAAAATTTTTTTATAAGCATATAATGTATTATTAGCCCCAGGGGTACAGGTCTGTGAATCACAGGTTTACACACTTCACAGCACTCACCATAGCACATACCCTCCCCAATGTCCATAATCCCACCACCCTCTCGCTACCCCCCTTCCCCCGGCCACCCTCAATTTGTTTTGTGACATTAAGAGTTCCTTATGGTTTGTCTCCCTCCTGATCCCATCTTGTTTCATTTATTCTTTTCCTACCCCCCAAACCCCCTACATTGCATCTCCACTTCCTCATATCAGGGAAATCATATGATAGTTGTCTTTCTCTGACTGACTTATTTCTCTAAGCATAATACCCTCTAGTTCCATCCATGTCGTCACAAATGGCAAGATTTCATTTCTTTTGATGGTTGCATAGTATTCCATTGTATATATATACCACTTCTTCTTTATCCATTCATCTGTTGATGGACATCTAGGTTCTTTCCATAGTTTGGCTATTGTGGACATTTGGGTGCACGTGCCCCTTCAGATCACTATGTTTGTATCTTTAGGGTAAATACCCAGTAGTGCAATTGCTGGGTCATAGGGTAGCTCTATTTTCAACTTTTTGAGGAACGTCCATGCTGTTTTCCAGAGTGGCTGCACCAGCTTGCATTCCCACCATGTGTTGGTTATTCTTGATTTTTTGTCCCTCCATATAAACTTTAGAATGAATTTCTTAATGTCCACAAAATAAGTCTGGGATTTTGATTCCACTGAATATATAGATCAAGTTGACAAAAACTGACATCTGGACAATATGGGGTATTTCTATCCATAAACATTTATTTAATCCTTTATTGATTTTATTTATCAGAATTTTTTCTTTTTTTCTTTTATTTAAATTCAATTAGCCAACATATAGTACATAATTAGTTTCAGATGTAGTGTTTAATAATTCATTAGTTGTGTATGACACCCAATGCTCATCACATCATGTGCCCTCCCTAATGCCCATCACCAAATTACCCCATCTCTGCACCCACTACTCCTTCAGCAACCCAGCAATTTTGTTTCCAGAGTTAAGAGCCTCTCATGGTTTTTCTCCCTCTCTGAATTCTTCCTATGCAGTTTTCCTTCCCTTCCCTTATTATCTTCTGCACTGTTTCTTGTATTCCACATATGACTAAAAACATATGATTATTGTCTTTCTCTGATTGACTTATTTCACTTAGCATAATATCTTCCAGTTCCATTCACATTGATGTAAATGATAGGTATTCATTATTTCCGATGGCTAAGTAATATATATATATGTGTGTGTGTGTGTGTATGTGTATATATCTATATCTATCTATATCTATATCTATATCTATATATCTATCTCACATCTTCTTTGTCCATTCTTTTGTTGAAGGACATCTTAGCTCCTTCCACAGTTTAGCCATTGGAAACTGCTGCTATGAACATTATTTCACTACATCTGTATCTTTGGGGTAAACACCCAGTAGTGCAATTGCTGGGTTGTAGGGTAGCTCTATTTTTAACTTCTTGAGGAACCTCCATACTGTTTTCCAGAATCGCTGCACCAGCTTGCATTCCCTTCCACAGTGTAAGAGGGTTCCCCTTTTTCGACATCCTTGCGAACATTTGTTGTTTCCTGTCTTGTTTATTTTAGCCATTTCTAACTGGTGTAAGGTGGTATCATATTGTGATTTTGATTTGTATTCCCCTGATGACAAGTTGATGTTGAGCATTTCTCACGTGTCTGTTGGCCATTTGTAGGTCTTTTTTGGAGAAATGTCTGTTCATATCTTATGCCCATTCTTTGACTGGTTTATTTGTTTTTTTGGGTGTTGAGTTTGGTAAGTTCTTTATAGATCTTGGAGACTAGCTTTATATCTAGTATGTCATTTGAAAATATCTTCTTTCATTCTGTAGGTTGCCTTTTAGTTTTTTGACTGTTTCCTTTGCTGTACAGAAGCTTTTTATCTTGATAAAGTCTCAATAGTTCATTTTTGCTTTTGTTTCTCTTACCTTTGGAGACATGTTTTGCAAGAAGTTGCTGCAGCCGAGGTCACAGAGGTTGCTGCCTGTGTTCTCCTCTAGGATTTTGATGGATTCATATCTCATATTGAGATCTTTCATCCATTTTGAGTTTATCTTTGTGTATGGTGAAAGAGAATGATCCAGTTTCATTCTCCTGCATGTGGCTGTCCAAATTTCCAAGCATCATTATTGAAGATACTGTTCTTTTTTCAGTGGATATTCTTTCCTGCTTTGTTGAAGATTGGTGACCATAGAGTTGAGGGTCCATTTCTGGGCTCTCTATTTTATTCTATTGAAGTATGTGTCTCATTTTGTGCCAGTACCATGCTGTCTTGTTGATCACTGCTTTGTAATCTATCTTGAAGTCAGGCATAGTGATGCCCCTAGCTTTGGTTTTCTTTTTAAACATTCCTCTGGATATTCAGGGTCTTTTATGGTTTCATATAAGTTTTACAATTATTTGTTCCAGCTTTGTGAGAAGTGCAATTGTATCTTGACAGACGTTGCACTGAATGTGTAGATTGCTCTGGGTAACATAGACAATTTAACAATATTTATTTTTCCATTCCTTGAGCATGGAATGGTTTTCCATCTCTTTGTGTCTTCCTCAAATTCTTTCATAAATGTTCTGTAGTTTTTATAGTACAGATTCTTTACCTCTTTGGTTAGGTTTGCTCCTAGGTATCTTACAGTTTTTGGTGCAATTAAAAATGGGATCGATTCCTTAATTTCTCTTTCTTCAATCTCATTTTTAGTGCATAGAAATACAACTGATTTCTGTGCATTGATTTTGTATTCTGCCATGTTGCTGAATTGCTGTATGAGTTCTACCAATTTTCAGGTGGAGTCTTGGGTTTTCCACACAGAGTATCATGTCATCTGTGAAGAGTGAGAGTTTGACTTCTTCCTTGCCAATCTGAATTCTTTTTTGTTGTTGTTGTCAGATTGCTGAGGCCAGGACTTCTAGTACTATGTTGAACAACAGTGGTGAGAGTGGGAATCCATGTCATGTTCATGATCTTAGGGGAAAAGCTCTCAGTTCTGTTCTTCCCCATTGAGAATGATACTCACTGTGGGTTTTTTTGTAGATGGCTTTTATGACATTGAGGTGTGTTTCTTCTCTTCTTACACTATGAAGAGTTTTAATCAAGAAAGGATGCTGTACTTTGTCAAATGCTTTTTCTGCATCAATTGAGAGGATCATTTAGTTCTTGTCTTTTCTTTTATTAATGGACCTATCACATGTATTGATTTGTGAATCTTGAACCACACTTGTAGCCAAGAATAAGTTTCACTTGGTCTGGTGAATATTCTTTTAATGTACTGATGGATTCTATTGGCTAGTTATTTGGTGAGTATTTTGACATCCAGGTTCATCAGGGATATTGGTCTGTATTTCTACTTTTTTGATGGGGTCTTTGTCTGGTTTTGGGATCAAGGTTATGCAGACCTCATAGAAGGAGTTTGGAAGTTTTCCTCCCATTTCTATTTTTGAAACAGCTTCAGTAGAACAGATATTATTTTTTCTTCTTTAAATGTTTGGTATAATTCCCCTGGGAAGCCATCTGGCCCTGGACTCTTGTTTTTTGGGAGGTTTTTGGTTTTTGCTTCAATTACCTTCCTGGTTATTGATCCACTCACATTTTCTACCTCTTCCTGTTTCAGTCTTGGTAGTTTTTAAGTTTCTAGGGAATGCATCCATTTCTTCCAGATTGCCTAATTTGTTGTTATATAGATGCTCATAATATGTTCTTAAAATTGTCTGTATTTCCTTGGTGTTGTTTGTGATCTGTCCCCTTTCATTCATCATTTTATTAATTTGGGTCTTTTTCTTTTCTTTTGGATAAGTCTTGCCAGAGGTTTATCACTCTTTTTGATTCTTTCAGAGAACCAGCTTCTAGTTTCATTGATCTGTTCTACTTTTCTTCTGGTTTCTGTTTCATTGATTGCTGCTCTAACCTTTATTATTTCTCTTCTCCTGCATGGTTCAGGGTTTATTTGCTGTCCTTTCTCCAGCTCCTTTAGGTGAAAGTTTAGCTTGTGTATTTGAGCTTCTTTTTGAGAGAGGCTTGTATTTCAATGTACATCCTTTTTAGGAGTAACTTTGATGTAGCACAAAGGTTTTGAACAGTTGTGTTTTCATTTTTATTAGTTTCCATGAAATTTTTTAAAATTCTTCTTTAATTTCCTGATTGACCCATTCATTCTTTAGTAGGATGCACTTTAACCTCCAAGTGTTTGAGTTCCTTTCAAATTTCCTCTTGTGATTGAGTTCAAATTTCAAAGCTTTGTGATATGAAAATATGCAGGGAATAACCCCAGTGTTTTGGTATCAGTTGGGACCTGATTTGTGACCCAGTATGTGATCTATTCTGTGAAAGTTCCAGTATGTGAAAGTTCCATGTGCACTTAAGAAGAATGTGTATTCTGTTGCTTTAGGATGCCAGTGCTCTGTATATATCTGTGAAGTCCATCTGGCCCAGTGTATCATTCAAAGCCCTGTTTCCTTATTGATTTGCTTAGATGATCTGCCCATTTCTGTGAGTGGACTATTGAAGTTCACTACTGTTAATGTATTATTTCTTTAGTTTGGTTATTAATTTGTTAGTGTAATTGGCTGCTTCCAAATTACTGGTATAAATATCTATAATTGTTAGATCTTCTTGATGGGTAGACTCTTTAAGTATGATATAGTTCTCTCTTCATCTCTTACTACAGTCTTTGGCTTAGAATCTAATTGATCTCATATGAAGTTTTTTACCTCAGCTTCCTTTTGAGTTCCTTTAGCATGGTAAATTTTTCTCCACTCCCTCACTTTCAGTCTGGAGGTGACTTTAGGTCTAAAATGAGTCTCTTATAGTCAGTATATGGATGGGTCTTCTTTTCCATCCAATCTGAAACCCTTTGTCTTTTGATTGGAGCAAAGAGCTCATTTACATTCAGAGTAACTATTAAAAGATATGAATTTAGTGTTATTGTATTACCTGTAAAATCCTTGTTTCTGTAGATTGTTTCTGTTTCCTTCTGGTCTGTGTCACTCTTGCGCTCTCTCCTTGCTTACAGGATCCGCCTTAATATTTCTTGCAGGGCTGGCTTGGTAGTCACATATTCTTTCAGTTTCTGTCTGTCCTGGAAGTTCTTTGTCTCTCCTTCTGTTCTGAATGATAGCCTTGCTGGATAAAGTATTCTTGGATGCATGGTTTTCTCATTTAGTACCCTAAATATATCCTGCCATCCTTTTCTGGTTTGCCAGGTCTCTGTGGATAGGTCTGTTGCCAGTCTAATGTTCCTACCCCTGTGGGTAAGGGACCTCTTGTCTCAAGCTGCTTTCAGGATTTTCTCTTTTTCTTTGAAATTTGCAAGCTTCACTATTATATGATGGCATATTGATCTATTTTTCTTGATTTTGTGAGGGTCCTCTCTACCTCTGGGACATTAATGGCTGTTTCCTTCCCAAGATTAAGGAAGTTTGCAGCTGTGACTTGCTCAAACATACCTTCTGGCCTTCTCTCTTAGGAACTCCCATAATTCTGATCTCCCTCAGGAACCCCCATAATTCTGATATTGTTTAATTTTGTGGTATTGCTTATTTCTTGAAGTCTCTCCTCATTAGTTGTTTTTCTCTGTTTTCCTCAGCTTCCTTCCTTTCCATTATCTTGTCTTCTATGTCACTTCTCCTCTGCCTCATTTACCCTTATTGTTAGACATCTAATTTAGACTGCACCTCAGAGCATTTTTAACTTCAACCTGATTAGATCTCATTTCTGCACAAAGGTATTCTCTAATGCCTTTTATGTTTTTTCAGGCCCAGCTAGTAACTCTAATTGTTATCCTGAATTCCATCTCTGACATTTTACTTATATCCATGTTGATTAGATCTGTGGAAGCATGTATTACCTCTGGGTGTTACTTTTGTTCTGAATTCCTCCTTCTAGTCATTTTTCCCAGAGAGGAATGGATGAATGAGTGAAAAGAATAAAAAATATCAATCATGACCCAAGCAAAGTACACACTAGATAAATCCAAAGAGGTCAGAAACCAAAAAATAAAAGCAAAAGAAAAAGCAAAAGAAGATAGGGAGGTGGGGGAGAGAGAATATAATCTCACGGGGCAGACAAAACAGGGTGATCCACTTGTTCCTGAGTATATTTTGGTCTGTGTGTTAGAAGACACTAAATCCCAAAACTGTAAAGAAATGTAAATTATATATATATGTATACATATGTGTATATATATGTATATGTATATATATATATATTTATTTACTTACTTGAATAGAGTGAAAGTAATTAAAAAATGAAGAATATATCTATAAAATGTAAATATAAAAATGAAAGTTAAAAACACACAAATCTCACAAAACAAACTGAGGGTTGCCGGGGGGAGGGGGTTGGGGAGAAGGGGGTGGGATTATGGACATTGGGGAGGGTATGTGATTTAGTGAGTGCTGTGAAGTGTGTAAACCTGGTGATTCACAGACCTGGGGATAAAAATATATGTTTATAAAAAATATATGTTTATAAAAAATAAAAAATTAAAAAAAAACACACAAACAAAGAATTGATAAAATATGAAACTAGTTGAAAGGGGAAAATATGGGGAAAAAATGGAAAATTTTAAACTGAAAGATAAACATATCATGAGAAAAAAACTTGAGTTCTATGAATTCTGTATACTATTTTCCCTACTATTGGGGTTTTACAGTCCTATGTGGTCCATAAACTTGCTGTGCACCTGTTCTTCCAGTTGGTTTTCTGGAGAAGGGGCCTGCTCTGCTGCTTCTCAGTTGCCTTTGCCTGGGATGAGTTGTACCACCCCTTGCCAGAGGGCTGGGCTCAGTGTAAGTTGGTCCTCTGTGTGGCTTTTTTTCCCTGAAGGTTTTCTGTGCCTCTTTAGAGGATCAAGATTAAAATGGCAGCACCCCAGTCTTTACCCCAGAGCTGAAAGATTGCAGTCCCCTCTCTTCACTAAACCCTCAGGGATAAACAGTGTTCATGATTGTGTGTGTCAAACTCTGCAGACTCCTGCTGTGTGCACCATCACAGATCATCCCCATGGAAGGTGGAGGTCTTAAGTTTCTACTGCAGATTGTAGAGCCCTGGCAAAGAGAATGGTCCCTGAACTGTGCATGCACCCACTCTGTCTCTCCTGGGGGAAGACAGAGGATCATCATTACTGTCCTTTATAGGGCCCCTGCCCTGAGAGCTATTACCCGGTCCTGTGCAAACCTGATCCACTCCTCCCAGAGGAAAGCAGGGGGCCTTGTGTTCCTGTTCTTTGCATGGTTCCCACTCATAAATTTGTTACCTAATTGAGGTGTGGCTTGCAGTTTATGGAGAACCAGGCTCAAAACCCCCTCCTGTGCTCTCTGACTGTAACCAGTTTCCTTACTGCAGTCCTTGGGAACTTTACTGGCTCAAGTACCTCCTTATTTCTGTGACTCCTGGGATCCTGAGACCACAGTGTCCTACCTAGAGTTCTGCCCCTTTTCACCACCTGAGCATCTTTCAGGCAGGGATGTCTCTCACTAGAGCAGATTTCTAAGTGTTCTGATTTTGTGCTTCATGGCTGTATCACTTTCTGGCAACTGGCTTACTTATGTGCCCTCCCTCCATATCCCCTCAGATTGACTTCTTTGGTCCTCCTGTCTTGCAAAAAGTGTTGTTTCTCTATTTGTAGAGTTCCAGATATTCTTTTCATACATCTCAGGTTGAATTCATGGGTGTTCAAAATGATTTGATAGTTGTCTTGCTAAATTCAAGGGGTCAGATGAAATCAGGTCCCCTCCTTTTCTGCAATCTTTCCTCCTCCCCTCTCTCATTTATCAGAGTTTTGTAGTTTTCCTCATATAGATCTTATATTTTGTTAGACTTATACCTAAGTATTTTCTTTTTTTTTAATTTTTTTTTAAAGATTTTATTTATTTATTTGACAGAGAGAAATCACAAGTAGATGGAGAGGCAGGCAGAGAGAGAGAGAGAGAGAGGGAAGCAGGCTCCCTGCCGAGCAGAGAGCCCGATGCGGGACTTGATCCCAGGACCCTGAGATCATGACCTGAGCCCAAGGCAGCAGCTTAATCCACTGAGCCACCCAGGCGCCCCACCTAAGTATTTTCTTTTTGGGGTGCTAATGCAAATGGAATTGTTTTAAATTTTAAAATGTCACTTGTTCATTGCTGGTATATAGGAAAGCAATTGATTTTTATGTATTAACTTTGTATTCTGCAACCTTGCAACTAATTTCTTATTAGTTCCAGGAGTCTTCTTTATTAATTCTTTTGGACTTTTTACTTAAACAATCATGTCATTTGTGAACAAAGACATTTTTATTTCTTCTTTCCTGGTCGATATACATTTTATTTCATTTTCTTGTCTTATTTCATTAGCTAGGATTTCCACCAAAATGTTGGAAAGAGAGAACATCCTTGCCTTCTTCTTCCTGTCTTAGAGGGAAAACTAGGTTCTCACCAATAAGTATAATGTTAGCTGTAGATTTTTTGTAGATGTACTTTATCAAGCTGAGGAAGTTTCTATTCTAGTTTGCCAAATTTTTTAAAAAATCATGAATGGGTATTGTATTTTGTTAAATGCTGTTTCTGCATCTGTTGATACAATAATGTTATTTTTCTTATTTAGCCTGTTGAGATAATGGATTATGTTAGTTGATTTTTGAACATTGTACTTAGCTGCATCCCTGGGACAAATCCTAATACATCATGCTCTATAACTCTTTTCATACCTTCTTGTATTTAGTTTTCAAATATTTTGTTGAGGATTTTTGCATCTATTTTCATGAGAGACACTGGTATGTAGTTTTCTTGTAATTTCTTTGTCTGGTTTGATATTAAGGCAATCTGCCCTCATCTAAAAAGTTAGGAAGAGGTGTGTGGGTGACTCAGTCATTAAGTGTCTGCCTTCAGCTCAGGTCATGATCCCAGGGTCCTGGGATCGAGCCCCACATCAGGCTCCTTGCTCAGCAGGGAGCCTGCTTCTCCCTCTCCCACTCTCCTTGGTTGTGTTCCCTCTCTCACTCTGTCTGCCTCTGTCAAATAAATAAATAAAGTCTTTTTTAAAAAGTGCTAAAAAAAAAGAACAAGTTAGGAAATATTCCTCTGTTTCCATCTTTTCAGGGAGAATGTAGGGAATAGATATATTCTCTTAAATATTTTGGAGAATTCACCTTTGAAACCATTTAGGTCTGATGATTTCTAATGTTTAGGAAAGTTACTAATTATTGATTAAATCTCTTTAATCAATGTAGGCCTGTTTAGATAATCTATTTCTTCTTGTATAAGAAAGAAAGACACCTTCATTATAGGGCATTTAGAGATATTTTTATGTTAATCAATGCTGATTACCCTGACTAATAAAAGATCTTGGGCAAATTCTTTAACCTCTTCAAGCTTCACTTTCCCTATCTTTAAAATGGAGATAAAATTAACACTTATTTCATACAATCACCACAAATATTAAAAGGGGTAAAACAGCAATTGTTTTAATTTCAATGATTCTGTAAAATGGTAACTTTCATGTTCAATTTTACAAACTAGGAAACCAAGGCATAGAAATACTAGGCAGGTTGTATGACTCAAGATTCTCTTGTTGCTTGCTTAAGCAAATGAGTATTTTGATCTTTTTACTAGGAATTTTGATGGGTCATTCTAGCTTTTTGGCACACATAGGTTTGAAATTGAAGCAATGTTATTAGAGCTCTCTCTGTTTCTCTCTACATATAGAGCCTGAGTTCTGCTTTTGTTTGGTGGCTTAACTCTCACGTGTATGCTGGCTCAGTAGCAAAATGACCACCATTGACTTAGCAATTATATTAACCATGGAGGGTACTCCTTTTGTTTTTGCCTGGCTCACATTCTCATCTTTAGACATGTTACTACTTTGCAAGGAATGATGTATAGGTATTGACCATCTTGGCCTTGAACTCAGTCTGTAACAAGCAAGTTTGAAATACAAATTCTATAGTCCTACCCAGACTGTATGTTAACAGAGTAGGAGGACTCTCCAAAGGAAAATGAAAGCACTATGACCCAAAGACATGGTATGCAGGCAAAGCAAAAATACTTACTGTAAAAGTTGTCAAAAGTCTACATCTCATAGCACAGACTTCAAACTAGGCCTATGTGATTCTGAGACTAAGCTGCCATAGACAAACATTTTGGTTGGTGACCAGACTAGCTTTGTGATTTGCAGGTATCCTGAATTTGTCTCTAATACATATCTAAAAGTTAGATTGAAAAGATATGAGTGACACGGAGTCAGATAGTTGATTGGGTTTTAGGTATTCAAACTGATGCTCTTTCTAAAAGGATAGTTGCTTCATCCTTACTGTGCTCTAAAACTATAATCATAATTAATATTGATTTATTCATTGCCTTCTACTATTTATGAAGTGAGGAATACAGCTTATACATATTAGTTTCCTAAGATTCAGCTATCATCTTTAAGTACAGAAGATTAGTTTAACACCTTTGGCATGTATTCCAAGCAACAGAATATACTCTAATTAGATCTGTAAAAGCTGTTACCTTGATTACCTGATATATTAATTATCTTGTCAGTCATTGATCTTACAATTATGAGGGAGGATGCTGTTATTTCAAATGATCTGGACTAAATTCTGTCCTTGAGTTCAGAGGCTTTAGTTGAGTCCCAGCCCAGTGGATGTTTACCCTGCCCTTATAAACACAGTAATTAGCTGCATTTCTTTATCCTATAGGCATTAAAGTTAAAATACTTTACAGTCATACCCAAAAGGCTCAAACCACCTAATCCTACCACCCTTACATAATGATTTAAAATGAAATCCATAAATAGTGAGAAAAAGCTTTATGTTCCACCTCTGGTTAATTAAATTAGCTTAATTTTAATCAGTACACATTATCTGTAGATTTTTCCCAATGTCTATCACAATTTGCACAAGTGTTTTATATTGTTGATGGAGATGGTAGTAATCTTTACTTTTCCTTATATGGGCTATATAAAGGAGTATATTTAAGTATATTTAGTATATACTTATAAGTATATTTAACTCTATTATACTGTGTATTTGCTTTTAGGACATCACCTGTGCAATCACTTTCTGCAGTGATATATATATATATAATATATATATGATATAATGAAATATATCATTAATATTATTAATTATTAATATTATTAATATATATGATATAATGAAATATATATATATATATCATTATATTATATGCAACTTCAAGGTAGCAGTTATGTCTTTTTCATCTTTGCAACATTCACAGACCTTAGGGCTATACTTCACATTATCAGGGTGGATACATGTCTTTTACCTCTTTATAAAGCAGGAGTGATGACTGGATAATTAGAGACAAGCTGCTGCCACTGTGAGTATATTCAAGCTCCTCAATCTCCTCCCCTGCCCTACTTTCTCTGGCCTGTTGGCTTTTATCTGGTCACTATCAATAAGTAGCCTGTTTCAGGAAGGCCTCATTGTTCAAGTAGGTTTTTATGTTGATCTAAAAGTCGATTTGCTACAACTTTTACCTGTTGTTCTAATGAACATAATATGACTCCAGTGGAAGGACACATTTCAAGTCTAAATCCTCTTTTTATTACAGTATTGATGAAGAAAGGTCATAAATATGCTATTGGATTAAAACATATAATATCATGAACAGCTTCAGACGAGAGTTCAGTGATCTGGACTGAAGCACCGCCTCTGCCATTTCCCCCCAGCGTGGTGTTTAACAGACCATTTAGATTTTTTTTTTAGCCTCAATTTACTTATCTAGATATTAAAGTAGTAGCTCTTTTTATCTTACGGAGATTTGTCTTAACTCATGTTTATGGTTGTATAACTTTCATATGGAAAATTTTCACCCTCCAAAAGTATAGTTTTTCAACTTTTGAGAACTTTAGAGCTACCACTATAATTAAGATATAATCTTAGGGGCACCTGTGTGGCTCAGTTGGTTGAGCAACTGCCTTCGGCTCAGGTCATGATCCTGGACTTCCAGGATCGAGTCCCACATTGGGCTCCCAGCTCCTTGGGGAGTCTGCTTCTCCCTCTGACCTCCTCCTTTCTCAGGCTCTCTCTCACTCATTCTCCCTCAAATAAATAAATAAAATCTTTAAAAATATATATATAATCTTATAAAGTTCTCTTGTGTCCTTTAAAATCAGTTCCCTCTACCAAGCTCCAGCTATTCTGGTTTTCACATCTGGGAGGTGAGGTATGCTGCTGGCATCCACTGAAGAGCTAGGGGTGATGCTAAATCTCCCACAATGGAGAGGACGGTGCTGTTCCCCCCACTTCTCCCAGCAAAGAATTATCTGATCCAAAATGTCAGAATCGTGAGGATGAGAAATGCCGAGATAAAAAGGTAGATAAATAGTTGTGGATGTCTGCATGCATGTGTTTTAAGTATTCTTCTTAGCTCTGTCTACTGAGAGTGCCTAAAAGTGATGACCTACCTACAGGCCAAATCTTGCTTTCTAAATACTCCTCTAATAGTAACTAGGGCTCCTTAAAGAAATGGCTAGTTCTAAGGAAGGGACATTTTTTGTGTGTGCCATAAAATAAAGTTCTCAGAGAAATAAGGATATGTCAAAAGGACATAGGAACCAACACGAAGTGGCTCACTAAGGCCAAATCTGGGACCATTTGATCATCTAAATAATGAGAGGTAAGCATTATAACCCACTGAATAAAATCAGAATTCATGACTCCCACAAAGAAACACACATACAGACACGTTTCTACATGCATGGAGAACAAGGAAAAGCTCTTCTAACAGTAGAAAGCCAGCCAATGAGTGGGATGGAATTTCAAAAGTCTCCATTTGTCAGTCTTCATAATTATATTTGATTCAGTCAAAGAGCAGTGCGTACTGGGTGCCTGGTGGTTCAGTTACTGTGTGGCCAACTCTTGGTTTCAGCTCAGGTCATGATCTCGGGGTCGTGAGATCGAGCCCTGTGTGGAGTTCTGTGCTCAGTGCAGTCTGCTTGAGATTCTCTCCCTCTGCCTCTGCCCCTCCCCCTGATCATGGGAGCTCTCTCTCTCAAATAAATAAAATCTTAAAAAAATAATATAAAGCAATATGAAGCAGTGGTTCAAAGTGTGAAAAGTACCAGGCTATTTACAGAGCCTCAACCTGTGTTCCCACAAGATTCTTTTTTTTTTTTCTGTTTTTCATAGAGAGCCAGGACGCATGCAGGCATGTGTGTGAGTAGGAGGGAAGGGGACAGAGGGAGAGAGAGTATCTCAGGCAGGCTCCATGCTCAGTGGGGCTCAATCTCAGACCCCAAGATCATGATCTGAGCGAAATCAAGAATTGGACACTTAACCAACTAAGCCGTCCAGGCACCCCACCTGCCCAAGATACTTACTAATTAAAAGGCCCAAATTGTACCATTACAGAGAGGACTTCAACAGATACTACCTGAAGCAAATGAGCAAAATTAAGATCACCAGCAGTGGGACAAGCTGACATCATGTGCCTCTTTATATGTTGTACTTAGAAGAACA
This sequence comes from Mustela lutreola, assembly GCF_030435805.1. Classification (NCBI taxonomy): domain Eukaryota; kingdom Metazoa; phylum Chordata; class Mammalia; order Carnivora; family Mustelidae; genus Mustela; species Mustela lutreola. Next base: position 162,472,255 of record NC_081292.1, read on the forward strand.
GAACATCCCTTCTATGATGTTCTGGCCCCAAAATGCATGTGTTGGATCTAATCATAGGGAACCATTAGGCAAACCCAATTTGAGGGCATTTTACAAAATGATGAGATGTACTTTTTCAAAATATCCATGAAATGAAAGAAATATTACAACTAAATATAATGCATACCCTGAGATTCTCTTTTGTTGAGATAGTTGGTGAAATTGAATGAGTTCTATAGATTATTTGATAGTATTTTATTGATATTAATTTCCTGACATTGACAATTGTACTGTGACTATGGATACATACATTGAAATATTTCAGGGTGTATGCAATATCTTGTCTTCAATTTACCCTGAAGCAGTTCTAATATATATATATTAAGAGTTGAGGTGATCAAACAGATATGATGAATGTTAACATTTAGATAATCTGGTTGAAGGATACATAGGAATTCTAATTCTGGGTACTATTCTTAACAACCTTTCTGTTAGCCTGAATTTATGTAAAAAATGAACAAAGAGAGAAATCTTGTTTTCTGTCTCAAAGAATCTGGGAAGTGCCTCTGTTCTCTGCATGTGAAAATAAGATAACAACAAAGAAAATGCTTTCTATTCATGCTTATAAAATAAAACACATATATTATCAATATCCAATTAATGCAAAGTGGTATTTTAAAAAATAATCTCATTATAAAAGAATATTCATGTTATGTCTTTGCCACTTTTAATAGCATCATTAAGGAAAGATTTTATTTATTGCTTAATATATTTTCTATTTTCTTGACTCAACACATTTATTGTTTCATTTTATTCACACCTTTCAGTGATAGATATTGACATTGGGTAAAAAATCTATGGATTTTTCTCTGAAAACTCTAGACTGTATTTTGAAAAATATATCAATTTTAGCACCAAGGAGGCAAATGGATTGCTTAGTTGTTAAATAATCTTAATGAGATGTCAACAGCAGAAAAATATTCTCAATCTGCAGCAAGGTCTTCAGGTAATGAAACATTGATTTTTTTTTTTTAAACCTCTACAGCCATTTTGCTTACTGTATGGGAAGCAAATGAAAAATAGTTACTTGTTTCCAAGAGCATAATCCATTTTAGATACTTAATATTTAAAATTATTTATAATATTTCTACCTTCATTAGCTATTTGTTCAGTCTGCACCATTGCCTTTTTGAGTAAACATCCTGAGTTCATTCTCAAAGCAAGTCTCAGACTAAGAATCTGTCATAAATCATTAGGGAGGCTGTGCTTGTGGGAAAGCATCTATATTTTAGTTAGAAAGTGCTTTAGGAAACCAACAGACATGATGTAAGAATGTATTGTCCTAATCCATTTATTTTTCTTTCAATCATTTAAATATTACTACAATTGAAATTACTTTGATATTCGAGTCAAAAGTTTACAGTATTCATGAGAGCTATTCAGCATCCAAGGTCTCTGTTTCCCCAACTTGTATTTGCTAGCTTCTGCTCTAAACATTAAAACAAAACAAAATAAAAAATATCCATTATTTAGTAAGCTGAAAGTATAGAAGTTATCCATTGACTGCCTTGTCCATCTTGTTAAATAAGAATCAAACATCTTATTTTTGGGAACTAGCACTGTGATTCTAAGTGAGAGATGCAGATTACCAAAATTACCTAAATTTCCAGAGCAGGAAAGAACCACTGGTCTCTAGAGAAACATTTCCAGAGTATCTAAACTTTGGAAATTACTACTTTAGCAGAGATGGGAAGCCATATTTTTCTCAGCAAACTCAACAAATGTGGACCATTTTCATCTATTCTCATTTCCAATAGAAGTATTTTCCTCTGCATTTGAGGATGCTAAACATAATACATTAAGATGGGGGAATTTTGGGGGGCCTCGTTTTGGACTTTAAGAGATGCCCACATATATATTTTTAGCTAGTCTTGTTCTTGGTTTTCATAATGAAAGGCCAATGAATCAATTAACTTTTGAGTAAGAACCTGCTTCAAAATTCAGAGGCTTTAAACAAGAATCGTTATCACCCATGTATCTCTAGGACTTTGGGAGTTTGGCTAACCTTGGTTGGGCTTGGCTGGGCAGCTCAGCTTCAGATTGCAGAAGCAGAGCCTGGGGCCACACTGCTTTTCAGTGTTTCTCTGTGGGTCACTTAGGAGGTTCTATTCTTCTCAGCTGTCACTCATCTTCCTCACATGGGCTAGCCGGAGCAAGCTCTTCTTATGGCAATGGAAAAAGTGGGAAGGAACAACTGGAAAACTGTCTCTGCTCATATTGCATTGGCCAAAATAAGTTGCATGGTCAAGTCCAAGGTCAAGGGACAGAATCGCAAAATCACACGACAAAGAGTATGGATACAGGAGGTGTGAAGAATTGGAACAATAATACAGCCTATACTAACATGAGGAAATGTCTGATATACGGCTTTAAAAACTATTCCTGTTTTACATATTATCTTATAGCAGTGCTTTTTGAAAGTCGTTTTGGCTCACCAAGTTTCAATTATGTCATCTTAAGAGAAGGACTAGCCTTTATAAAAAATCACAAATGTCTTTTTTAGAACTAGAAGGTATCAGATTACTTGGTATCTGATGTTGATTTGATGGCCAAATTTTGTGAGAGATTCAGTTTTAATATTTTTCAGAAGAAAGAATCTTACAGTCCTTTTGAGACAAAAAATATCAGAAAGTCATGAATTGGCAGGAAAACCATTAGCTCTGTATTATTGAGGTGGTGCACAACACGAGCTTCTAAGGAAACTTTACTTTGTTACATTTAGAACTCACAGAGCCTGGCTCTGGTGATAAGAAATGTCCTCCCCTGTTACCATGGGAGAGAGGTATATTCACTCCAATTGACAAAGAAAGACAGTGACAAAGTGAAATCACTTTGGAGAGCAATAATTCTGACAGGTTGTTGTATATATAGAAAGAATAAAATGTTTCTTTTGGGCTTTAGTGATGATTTTCAAATTTAAATACATTGCAAAATCATTTAAGACAGTAAACATTCCCTTTCTTGTTTGATAAAATATTTTAAGTGCCTGAGATCGTTTTGAACTATTAGCAAATATTTCTGAATTCTTTTTATTGCTGATAGTTTTTAATGCTTCAGATATCTGGATATGAACGGAATGCTTATGAGCTTGTTATAAACACCCGAAGAGAGAGGGTTTTCAGTGACAACACATAAGGAATCTTAACAAAGGTGCTAATATACTGCAGTGACAAACAGCATCCATTTCCAGCAGTGGTGCCGTAGCGATAGTATGAGTTCACAGGATCTGACTAGGGTAACTGCTAACATGTCATCTATCAAATCTGAGTCACAGTTGCCATTATTCACAAGACATTGATTTTTCTCTTGTTGACATAAGCATTTATCATGTTTCTTTCAAGATGGGTCTGATTTAAGCATATGCATTATAATCTGATTATACTGGAAATCAAGATCCCTGGGATTTGGGGTGTAGTCTTTACTCTTCCAATATCTACCTATAGGACCTGTGGCAAGCCCAGTTTTCAGTTCCTTATCTATCTAAGGAGAGGATGGGAAAAGATCATTTCTTAGATCACTTTCAGCTCTATTGTTTCTCTAAATATGTGCTGGCTCAGTGTTCATGGGGCACTCCGTCTAGGTGACACAGGAAATCTCCCATAGACCCTAGTGTTTCCTCAAGTAATATGTAAATCATGACAGAACTACCATCTATAAATGGGTGACCGTGTCATGGGAATCTTCTAAAATTTATGTTTCAAACTTTTAGGAAAAACATGATCTGTATTTCTGTTTATGAGAGAAATACAAGGAATTTTCTTATGGTTTTTCAACTATAGTGTCATAAATGCAAAACACTCTCTGTAGTTCTGTAGTGACTAATCACAAGGGGAAGGACTGAAGAGTCACTGAATTTAAAGATCAACTGAATCCTTCCTCATTGTGGGGGGACGACAAAGTAATAGTTATGTATTATGACTTTCCTTGCTAAAATAGAGAAGAGTAGAGTTTGTGTAACTAGCGTTGAGGGTTGGCACATTAGAATATGCAGGTGGCATGCCACACAATTCCAGAGAATGCCTCTGACGTGAATGCCCTTTCGTTGTGCCTTGCAGAACGTGTTTTACTGAATGGGGAGGCCCTGTCAGGTAATAGCTGGAAATGGCATAGCGGTGACTTGACCTCACCAGAAGCAGTTGGGGTAGGGTGGAAGCTGAGGTGGCTTCATAACCAAGTAACATGTAGTTGTTTAGAAGGGCCTCATACTTGGTTTGATGCTCTTTGGTCATTATCTTGAAATTCTTAGTAAGTTTTAAACAAGGAACCCCGAACCCCATATTTTCATTTTGTACTTAATACCAAAAATTATGTAGCTAGTACTGGATGGTTGTGGGAGTGGTTCAAGACTATAATAACAGGAATATAATTTAAGACTGTAAAGAGGAAGAAATAATTACTTTCCAACTTCTGACATCCAGGTAGGATTTTTATAGTAAGGTAGCTGGCTTAAAAGCCAGGCTTCTTTGAGACAGTAAAGTATTTTTTTACTTTCCTTTTATATCAAAGACCAAACCTGCAAGATTCAGATGATACATTCTTTCCATAAATATAGAGGAAATGCCCTTTTCACATATGAGCCATGTCACAAATGTTGTCAATGTTTACAACTATTTTATTTTATTTTTTTAGTATAAGTAGAAACTTATCTGGACCAGAGAATACCTTGTTTTTGCCTTTGGCACAAATTTACATGGACTTTGGTTCTTGCCATTTGGCCTAGTTGAATCAATCCACAGAGTCCAACCAAATAAAAAATTTTCCTAAATGATTCTTCACATTCAAAAAATATAAGTAATTGTATCTTTTACATGTGTACAAAGAAACTAGAATCCATTTTTATGGTTGGCTTGAACACTTTCCTTGATTTTTTTGTTTTGTTTTGTTTTAACCTGAGATAACTTTAAACTGAGGGTACTTAAGTTAATCACATTGAGTTGCAAAATAATATATTAACATGGCCAGCTCAAATAGTTATGGTCCAAAGTGAATTTTTAAGCTGGAATTATTCACCTAACTTAATCATTCAACTAAAAAAAAAAATCCAAATACTAAGACATTTCAAAAATGGCCAACTAGTTGTATTTCTAAAGAGGAGGTAGCTGTGATTTCAGTATTTGAATCATTCCAGTTGGTAACTGAGTACTCTTGTCTCCCATATTTGGAGGGAAGGAGGAAGGGAGAACGTGATGATCAAGTTAAATATATGTTGGCCCTAAACCTATCAGTGACATTCTAGCTCTTGTGGGCTAGGTGAGTGTTCCTCAACCTCTTCACTCTTGACATACTGACAGACTGGACAATTCTTTGTTGAGAGGGAGTGTCCTCTGCATTATAGTATGTTTAGCAGCATCCCTGGCTTCTACCCACTAGATGCCAATGGTATACCTTCTCTTCGCTTGTGATAACCAAGTATGACTCTGGGTATTGCCGAATCACCCTCAGTGATTGGATCTTGAAGACCACTGATCCAATCACCCTCAGTTAGGAACCAAAAGGCTCGATTTAACTAAGGATATCCTGAGAGGCCTGTCTCCTTAACCATAGTCCAAAAGCAGGACAAGACTTGGAAGAGCTGATGAGCACCGAATAATAATGTATAGAATTTTTGAATCACTATATTGTACACCTGAAACTAATATGACACCGTATGTTAACTATATGGGAATTAAAATTAAGAAACGTAATAAAAAAAAAAAAACAGCTAAACTAAACTGACTATCCCAGGGCTTTCCCAGAATTCATGTTTTTGTGTGTGTGAGAGGGGTGCTTGTTGAAGGAAGGGTAAAAAATGATTCTGAGCTCTAGGTAGCCCTGGTCTACCTATTCTTACTTCATGGGAACAAGTGGCATAGTAAATGACCATGATCTTGAAGATCACTGATCCAATATACTGAGCTAATACCATATAAACGTTAAGTTTTCAGTTTTTTAGTGATTAAATAAAGAGATCTATTTCTTAGGGTTTGGGTTCTGGCTAAATTGCTATCCTCTCTTTGCAGAGTGCTTGATTCAGAACATTTGGAAAGATCTGGGTACTCTCTAGACACGGGTTCCTGAGAACTTGAAGATAAGGCCTAAAGAAAAGTGAATCTTTTTTTTCTTTCTAAGTCTTAGAACAGCCACGGTCAACACTAACTGTGCTTAGTTACCTGAAAATTTTAAATTATTTCCTCCACCTTAATTCATTCAAAGCCTTCAACAACTAGTTTGCCTTTTGATTAGTAGCATTATTATTAATTTTTAGGGCCTGCCATTACTTACTATTGGTTCTATGCTTCTCTGACATTGGGAAAATTTACTAACCAGGTCACATTAAACAAACAAACAAACAAACAAACAAAAACAAACAAACCCTTCTGGCCAATACAGAGAAGAAAGGATGTATAATATAGGTCCCTTTATGTTTTAACTAAGGAGTTCTATAAAAATAAAAATTTTCAGTGGTTTAATCTGTGAGTCGGGACTGGTTATGTACTTTATGGGGGAAGAGCACATGTTTTAAATTGCCTAGCCATTTGCTATGAAGTATTTGACTAGCTTCTTCCATCCTATGGAAAAAAATACTGTCAAAATAAATAATGCAGGATAATGCAACATAATTACTCAAATATTGCAGAATCAGACTAAGACATACTATGTAATAGGACTTGTTTCCAAGTGTTTGTTTTTTTTCTCGTTTTGTAGGATAGATTTTTTTTTCAAGATTTTATTTATTTATTCGAGAGAGTGAGCAGTGCCTGGTGCTGGGGGCAGCAGGAGTGACAGAGGGAGAGTGGAAAGCAAGTTCTCCACTGAGGCCTCTGAAGAGCTTGATCTCAGGTTTCTGGGATCATGACAGGAGTTGAAGGCAGTTGCTTAACGAACTGGGCCACCCACATACCCCATAGGATAGATACTTTTCCAATAAGGTTTTACTATCTAGAGACTTGGCCACAATTTGTTTCAAGACCAACAACATGCTTCCTTGCATGTGAAAGTTTCATTTTACATGTAAGGAAAATGCAAACAGGTAAGTGGAGAGATTTGCCTACATTTGTAATGTGAGCTTGGAAGCTCTGTTCCAAGCAGATGGTACATTTAATGATCATTCTCCATATTAATATCATCATTTTGCACCCCCCCCCCCGCCCCTCGCTTCTGGAAGCAGCATGAGAGGAGGGCATGTTGGACTTCTACCCCTTTCACTTGATGCAACACTCAAGTATCACTTGTATTTTACACTCTGTATATGACCATACTGCCTATCATTAGGGCCATAGAACTAAAATATCAGGAAGCTAAGAGATGAAAAGAACTGAATTTGGCTGAAATATAACATTTTTATTTTGATAAAAAATGAAAACAATCAGCATAAGTGTCACTTAGTGTCTTCAGGCTGGGTTCAAACAAAGGAAGTAAATGTTGCAAATTAGAAATCCATAGTTCCTTTACCTGTTCCTGCTTTGATAAACTGTGTGGTCCTAGTAAACCATTTATTCTGGAGTTACCTTCATTCTTCAGTCTTGTTTCTTCTGGAAGAAAATCCTAAAACATCCCATGATCACCATCAGAATGCCCAGAAGTGGTAATTTCTAGTGCTGGTGAGACTGTGGGGAAAGAGATTCTTATTCACTCTTGGTTGGGCTATAAACAACCTTCTTAGCAAGTTATCTGACAGAGCTAATTAAAATTTAAAATATATATGCCCATCTAAACAGCAACTCCACTTCTAACTACTTATTTACTAGATATAAAAATACCAGTGTTTAAAGATACATGCGTAAGAAATTTATCACATGGCTTTTGGCAACCAAGAACTGGAGACAGGCTCAATTATTGTCAATAACTGTGTAACTGAACAAATTAGATAGTCCATATTTTGAATACTGTACATCTTTTTGAAAGTGATAGATATAGATCTATATAAATTGACTTGGAAAGATATCCATGATGCATTTATAAAATGAAAAAACAGTTTACAAAATACAATATAGTATCATCCTATTTGATATTAAATCTTTATGTTTATGAGTGTTTTATATTTGTGATTAAATAAGGAAAACTATAAATGAATACATCCTAAATGAGCAGTAGATAAGTCAAAGACAAAATTATTACTTTTTCTTAGGATGTATTAATCCTCTTTGTATATTTGCAAGAAGCATATTACTTTTTTAAAAGAAGCATATTACTTTTAATGAACAATATTTTTTCCAACATTTTATTATGAAAAGTATCAAACATACAGCAAAGCTGAAATAATTTGACATTATACATCCACATATATACCTCTTGGATTCTACCCTGTTAACATTTACTATTCTTGTTTTACCATGTATCTATCCATTTACCTATTCTTCTATCCATTCCTCATTCCATTTTTTTTTTGATGGATTTAAAAGTAAAATGCACACATCAGTCTATTTTCTCCTAAATTCTTCACCTTGTATAAAAATGACATTTTGGGGGCACCTGGGTGACACAGTTGGTTGTGTCTGCCTTCAGCTCAGGTCATGTTCTCTGGGTCCTGGAATCCAACTCCACATCAGACTCCCTGCTCTGTGGGGAGCCTGCTTCTCCCTCTCCTTCTGCCTGCTGTCTCCCCCGACTCCTCTTGTGTTCTCTCTTTGTCTCTCTGTCAAATAAATGAATAAAATCTTTTAAAAAATGACATTTTTGGGGCACCTGGGTGGCTCAGTGGGTTAAAGCCTCTGCCTTCGGCTCGGGTCATGATCCCAGGGTCCTGGGATCGAGCCCTGCATCCGGCTCTCTGCTCAGCGGGGAGCCTGCTTCCTCCTTTCTCTCTGCCTGCCTCTCTGCCTCCTTGTGATTTCTGTCAAATAAATAAATAAATCTTTAAAAAAAATAAAAAATAAATAAAAAATGACATTTTTATTAAAATTTAAATACGTGTAAAAGAACTTTGCTGTGGAGCTATGGCTGTGGCTCCACTCACTACGCACCTTGGATCCTTTCTGCCCCTGACATAACAGATCTTCCTGGGGGTCTACAAAATAAATTGCAATTCGGTATTGATGTTTGATAGTGGGATCTTAGAAATATTAGAAAAATGAATACTTTTTTCCTATTCCCTTTGGGGATCCGTATACTGTCATATCTCTTAGTAAATGTGCTTTGGAACTCAATGTAAATTATATGTGCATCATGAAAATGTAAGCCAGAGATGTCCAAGGAGATTTCAGGTTTTTGGAAACAGAAAGCGTATTGCTCGTGAAATAAACCAGACAGAGAAAGACAAATACTGAACGGTATCACTTATTATATTTAGAATCTTAAAAAAAAAAAAAAAAGGTCAAACTTCTAGAAACAAAGAGTATAAATGTGATTTTCAAATGGGGTGGGGAAGTAGGGAGAAGTTGATAAAGGGGTACAAATTTTGAGCTATAAAATGAATAAGGTCTGAAGATCTAATGTAAACACATAGTGACACATAGTTGATAACACTATATTGGATAATCGAAATTTGCTAAGAGAGTAGAGCTTAAATGTTCTCTCTCTCTCTCAGACTCACATTATACATATATATAGTGATAGATGGGTTAATTAACTAGATGGGCAGAATTTTCACCATGTATATGTATGTCAGGTCACCACAATATGTACTTTAAACATCTTACAAGTTTAAATTTTGATTATAACTCAATAAAGCTAAAAGTAAAAAAGAAGAGAGTGTTTTGCTTAGAGTTCACTTGCCAGAAGTAGAATCCATTCTATCTGAGCTGACAAAGAGTTATTATGTGATCCCTATGCTGAGATTCCAGGAAGCATTCCCAAATCCATGTGATAGAACTGGGCCAGGGAAGGTGTTGCCTCTGCCGTGATCAGAAACTTCGTGATACAGTCAGAAATATTTCCTCATGGCTGTTGGTTCCAGAGTGATACCTCAGCCTTTGCTAGAAGTCTGCCAAAGGAGGAAACTACCTGTGGAATCAGGAAATCCCTGCCTGTTCCAGAACCAGGCTGCCTTTGCCATACTCTATATGAGCAACATAGTAAGTTCTTTTCCTGAAATGAATCAGTATCCAGACTAAGATGATAATCTGAAATCTCGTTATGAGAGACTGTAGGAAATGCTTTTTGAAAAATGCTGTTGTTGACTAAAATAATCCATTTTCTTCTGGAGTACATGACTAGACTATGTTTTTCAGTCTTCTCTATAGTTGTATGTAGGTGTGTGTCTGTGTTCTTGCCTTGAGAATGTAAGTGAAAACAATATACACCTTAAGACAATGGTCAGATTTTGTCCACATTTTTTCTAATTCATTATTGGCTGGAACCTGACCCAGCTTCAACTATGCAGATGACAATACCAAAGGATATAGAGGTACATCCTGGGTTCCTGGATGACTGTGTGGAGCCAAGTCCATTTAACCACTTTGGATGATTACATAACTGGGGAAAAAAAAACACCTCAAATCTTCCTTAAGTTTCTGGATTATTGTTTGGTCTTTTTATTATAACAGTTCAGTCTTATCCTACATGATGCCTGCAGATTTTATCCCATTAGCTTTAGTCTGTACCTGGAAGTGTTGATTGGGTTTAATGTTGAGCCAGCCAATTCACAGTGCTCTCTGAAAGAGGACTCCTCCCTCTCCCTTCAAATCACACCCTACTCTCTCTCCTATCTCTCCGTGCATATAACCAAATGCGTGTGTGCATGCTTATACACGTGCGCGTGTGCACATGCACACACACACACAATCTGACTTGTTCATTGTTGAATGATTAGTGCCTAACAAAAAATCTGGTATATCCTAGATGTTCAACAAATATTTGGTTGATGAATAACTAAAAACATCCTCACAATTAGAGAATTTGTATGGGGTCAGTTTAAAATACTGTCTTTGATGTACTTCAGTGGGAAGTGTGGTTTGACGTTTGGAAAGGATTTCAACATACCGAGATGGGGGTAAAGGGCATTCTGAGTGGCAGAGAAGAATGCCTGAAGTATGGCAGCATGGTAGGAGTGAGGGGAGCTGTGAGCTTGCCATTGTTTTTGGTGGGAAAGCTGAAAGGAAGGTGTTTGGAATCGAGGTTAGATTCTGGCTGGGTAAATTCTTGAATGCTATACTAAGGTAATAGTAATTCTGTAAGCCAAGAAAACATCCAAGGCTTATTTTTCTCACTTCAAGTTTTGCTTTAGCATTGTACTGATCTGCTTGGCTCTGTACTGATCTGCTTGGCTCTGTCTTTTAGAAAACACTGCTGGCAGTGTGGAAGAGAAGATAGGAGGTAAGGGAGACAGAGAGGATTTTAATGGCCCAGGAAGGAACCATGGATGTTTAAATTAGGCAGAGGTGAAGGATAGATTTAATGGATACTTTGGAGATAAAACTAAAAGGACTGGATGACTTTCTAGATGAAGAAGGGAGCAAATATCTTATCTCTAGTTTGAGATGACAAACCTATCTTGACTTACCACAGGGGGGGGGAAAAAAAAACAAGGAAATAAAATGGGGGGATGAATTAAAATTTATCTTTCTTACTGTTACATTACATTTTAAGTCTATTAAGTAGCTAGATGGAAATATCCACTTAGAAGTCAAGAGGCAGATCAGGATACCTGTGGTTTGGACTTGGAAGCCATGAGTACAGGACAGGTTAGTATATCTCAAGATGTGATGTGAGAACTTGTGCATCAGAGTTACTCATCTTGGGGTGTTTGTAAAAATGAAGATTCCTGGGCCTTATCACAGAATACTCAGTCAGAGTCTCTGGAGGATGGGGTCTAGGAATCTGTTTTCTAAAAGTATTCTTAGGTTATTTTAATGTTTTAGAATTTCTGAGAGCCATGGGTAAAGGTGACAACTAAAGCCTAATGGTATGTAGTATTATTGGGGAGAAAATGAAGAGTGAGGAAGGAGTATTGAACAGGATATGGATGAGAACAATACTGGATTGAGACACTGCAGAGTTTAAAAAAAAAAAAAAATCTGTTCCAAAAGAAGAAAAGAGAAGAGATTCCTGAGAACATGGAGAAACAGCAGTGGGAAAAGAAATGTTTTAGGGAAGTGAGGTTGGCGGGAGACTCCAAAAAGAGCAACATCTGTAAAGAGGCCACCTGGAATGAGACAGAGAGAGGGATGCTGGTCCCATCAATGCTGGCCGTCATTGACCCCCGAAGCAACAGTTTCAGTAAACTGATGCGAGTGGAATAATATGACACTGAAGTAAACCACTGAAGGGACCAAGAGTCGAGAGACAGATGATATTGATATTGTTTATAACTCAATGTAATTTCTACTTCAAATTCTCATGGAAGAGAAAATGTCATATTAGTTGGGCATGTATCCCTGTACCTCTTTCTCCCTGGATGTGTGACCTCCACTTTGTGCTCAGGTGGGCCCAGGTGGGTCATTGTTTAGAGGTCTCTAGGTCCATCTTCACGCATCTTCTGACCTAGCAGCTTTCTCCCACTTCCTGGTCATGCTCAAGTTGGGGCCTCTGTGGGGCAAACATAGCCTGGAGTACACAGGTGCACCAAACAGCCATTTTGTCTTGGAGTAAAGCCTCATTTGGGGGTTTACTCTTGAGCATCACACACCCATTCTGGAGTTCTGTTGTATACCAGGGCTATGGTGAGACACTTTTCAAACACCAGTCCTGAGTGCCTGCTTCTTCCTTGGGAACCCTCTACATTTTGCTTATCTGGGGTGTAGTGAACAAAATAGATGAAATTGAGGAGAAAACTGCTGTTCAGAGGATTAAGCTCACTTGTACAAAATTCTGTACGTGGCTAATGAGTTGTGGGGTGATCTGACCACTCGGGCTGCCATCTTCCTATTTGGGGCAAAGCAGAATATGCCAGGGGAGAAAACCAGATGGCTGTTATCTGACAATAATTGATGGCAGGGTCTTGGATAAATTAGGAGAGGATAGGATTAAGAGTATAGCTGGAGGAATTAATTAAAGACATTTAGTAAATGGGATGTAAAAACTCAAGTAGAAGTATTTCAGGCAAAAGATTATAAACATATGGAATCAGATAATAAAGCTAACTGAATCAGCATGCAGACAAAGTAATTAGTTAAAGAAAGACATCTGGAAGAGGAGAGAAATAAGAGAAGCAGAGGAAATAAACGGTAGGGTTGAGATCAACTAGACTATGTTGGTAAAGTCAGATGATTTTTTTTCTCCTTTGCTTTACCTATATTGTGTCTTTCTTAGCCACAATCCTAAATATTACAAAATTCAACATGTTATATTTGTTTCTGGAAATATCTAGGAGCTATATAAATACATCTGCCAAGGCAAATGGTTCAAAGAAGATCAATGTTTTTCATGGCTAACTTAGCATGTGTCTGGCTTCCCACAAAACTCTAGATCTTACATTTGTGATTACATATTTTGGGCCACAAAAAATAACAAAAGTGGCTATTTAACATCGTTTTCTGTAGCAACAAGAAACAATACCCAGTAAAGGCCACTACAAATATCTTTCATCATGCACTTCTCATCACGTTCAGACATAGAATAAGGCAATTTTGTTGATGAGAGACTAAGGTGCATTATCCTTTTGCTTTTTGTTGCTCTGGGAAGTAATCTCATCTGTATGAATGATGAGAATATCTCATTTTCCATGGATTCTTCTCATCTGAGTTTGACATGTAATTTCAGTCTGTGGAATGTCTTTGGTCATAGCCTACACTGCATGGTGGCCTAGATGGTTGTTGATGTGACGTGCCTTGGAGGAGGCACTGAAGAAAGGCCTGCAGCCCCCAAACATTCTGCCCTCTAGCTGGCTGGATTTCAGAGTCCCTGGGGGCTGTCATTTTCCAAAAGGACAAAAGACTCAGCAAGTGAATAGATTTTATGATAAATATATCCTCTCTGCCTTGTTTAAGAATCTGTTGTTGACTCACAGGGAAGTTGGGATACCAAGTCCTTGGATGGAAACATTGTACAGCTAAATTTTCTTTGGTACAAAAGAGCAACAGTACAGAATCATTCTGATCAGAGAAACAAGGTTGGAGCAAAGGGATCTGTGATTGTGAACTCTGTCATTTCCAAGGTTTTTGATAAAGTATGTGTGGTACAAAAGGAAATGACTCTGAGCATGCCGTTGTCCTCAGACTGGTTTCTGAGGAAAATGATCTGCCTATAGTGTCCTTTAATGTGGATCAATAACAGATTGTTTTCTCTTTAACTTCTCGAAGACTGGATAGCTTAGGAGTACCAAGAGGACTTCAAAATTACATTATTATAGTCATATATATGTATATATTTTTCAATAGGTATTTATTGAACAATTACAAAGTGCCATACTTTGTGCTTGGTAGTGGAAACAAAAAAACAAAAAAGCTGACATTTTAGTCTTTGAAAATTTCAGCATTTAGTGGAAAAAGAAGGACATGGAAACCCTGAAAATAATTTTAAAAATAAAATAATAAAGTCTTGTAAGCAATAACATAGACTATCTATACAAAGTATTATAGGAGCACAGAACAATGGGTAACTTTTCCTAGGAGAAATTCAGAACAATTCAGAGAAATTAACTTGAGTTGGATGAGTTTAATTTTTCAAAGGAGCAGAGAATGAAGAATATTCTAGGAAGGGAGAGAAAAAGCTCATTAAGGGAGTCGTATTGCAGTGGACTGAGCTTTTGTCTTGCCCTGAAATTCATATTAATTCCCAATGTAATGGTATTTGAAAGGGAGGCCTTTAGGAGGCAATGAGGTCATGAATATAGAGGCCCTGTAATGGCCTTGGGCCCTTACAAAAAGAGAGACAATTGCTTCCCCTTTCTCTGCTCTTTGCCATGTAAAGATACGGTAGGAAGATGACCATTTCAAACTAGGAAGTGCTCTCACCATATACCAGATCTGTGCTTTCCTTGACCTTGGACTTCCTAGCCTCCAGAACCATAAAAAATAAATGTTTAAGCACCAAGCCTATGGTATCTTGTTATTTAACAGCCTGAGCTGATTAAGACAAGTACTCACTAACCAATCAGAATGGATGGCATAAATCATAGTGGTTAGTTGTCACTAAGCAAGGGCTGAGAGATGGCCACACTCAATGGATAAATTTGACAAGGCTGTAACATGAGCTATTTTCCAGGGAGGATGGCCCAGTATTAATGGGGGCCCTAAACATCATGAAGACATTGAGAAACCTGGTGTGTGAGCAGCTGGCATTGGAGAAAAGATGCTGATAAAAAGATGGGAAAGGCCAATAAAAATAAATGTTGCCTTCTCAATAATTTTTCTTAACATCAGTCCTAATCAATTTCAGGACACAAGAGCCCATGTATCCAAATCAAGATGACATTAAAAATATGGAAAGATCAAAATCAATACCCATGGCTCTAATAAAGAGCTGAACTCAGCATGTACCATAGAGGGTGTCAAGATCTAACTCCAGGCCTTTTAAATTCTGCAAAGTGATGAGCTTTGAAAGCATGCTGTGTCTGCTCCAGAATTTCAAGTAACTGTTTTAAAAAGTCAGAGCATACTCCTGGCACTCCAGTTGTGCCTAATTTCTTACAGATAGTGTTAGTTATGAAGCTCTGTGTGTGTGTGTGTGTGTGTGTGTGTGTTGTATATTTGCTTACTTTGAGCGTTTTGGATTGTATCTGCCTTATAGACATGAAAGGTCACATTGAGGTCACAGAGATTTTGTTTTAGAAAAGCAGTCACTGACTATGGACTGGTTCTCAGAGAACATCTCAACAGTAACACACTGTTTGGGGTCGTGAGGAATCATGAAAATATGTCTTGAAATCTCTATTTCAAGAGTGCTATTTAGATGCCAGAAGTAATACTGCATTTCTCAGAATTAACAGAATTGCTAGATCTTCTCTAAGATAATAGGTAGGCATGAATTTTTTTTTAATTAAAAAAATCTTAACATGAGAATTTGGCCACATATATGGAAAGCAAATGCGGTTTAAATAGTAGTTTCATGAGAGGCAAAGGAATATTCAGGTGAATAGCAAGAAATAGGCTTCTTGGTCAGAGAGATAGAGAATGAGTCTATATCACAGAGTGTCCTGCTTTCTGATAAAGAGAACGTTAGACCACATTATCATGGAATCAATCTTAGTTTCTAATAAAGGGATGTCTTGTTTTATTAAGCACTTTGAGGAGGAGAAGGCTCTCCCTGAGCCCTAGAAGTTATACCATAAGGGCCGGCCTCATTCTCAACTCTTTACAACAATCTTTCACAAGCAGGCAGAGAGACAGGCAGAGAGATAGGAGGAAGCAGGCTCCCCGCTGAGCAGAGAGCCTGATGTGGGGCTGGATCCCAGGACCCTGAGATCATGACCTGAGCCAAAGGCAGAGGCTTAACCCACTGAACCATGCAGGTGCCCCAACAATCTCATTCTATATGTGAGAACGCTGAGGTTCTGAGAGCTGGAACAACCTGGCACATGCAGATTTGAACCCACCTCTAGTGCTCCGATTTTCTTCCCCATCTTGCAACTTCCTTTGATGACTCAGTCTTCTGCTTGGAAGCTGACCTTGCCATATGTCTTCTGTGCAAAACCCCGATGATGGCCAAGGCCCAGTTTTGGGGACTGGGGAGAAAACACCTGAGATGTGAAAGCAAACTTCTCCCAGGTGATGGAGGACTGTGACAGGTTCTTGAGGTACATGTCACTGTGTGATGTTTCAAAGCTTTACATTTATCAACTTCTTTCATTTTTACCCAATATTGTGAGGTAGGTGCTATTAGTATCATTCTCGTTTTGAGGATAGTTTTCCCAAGGTCACACAACAAGTATTGGTGGTGGTGGCATTGAAACCAAGTAGTCTGGCTCTAAAGCACACGATTTTTGCCATCATGTGATACCTGCATGCATATAGGCAGTATGTTTCTATTCCTTCACCTATAGAGTAAGAAAAGGGCTGTAAAAATGGTCTACCCAAACTGAGGGATCATATCTACTGTGAGTTTAATATAAGGGCTTCTAGAAAACTCTAGGGTATCAAAAGAATTTTAACAACAAGGAGGGCCTCGAATGCCAGAGTGAAGTGGCTATGTTAAGTTGGGTGGGCTCTTTGGTAAAAGACCAGCCACCGAGCTATAGGAACATTAACTGACAGCTCAGCAGGGGGCAGTGTAGAGTGCATTAACACGGACACTCAATATGGCTCCTAGAGGGATCTCTATTCAAAAACATAGTCCTTTCTCTATTACATCTATATGGGACAGGCTTCTCCAGAGAAACAGAATCAGTAGAAGATTTGTAAAATTATAATTTTACTTTAATATATTTATGTTACATGCAGTGTAAATGTATTTTGTTTACATAAAGGAAATCTGTTAGGATGAATTGACCTCCATGATTATGGACGTGTAGAAGTCTCATAATCAGCCATCTGCAAGCCGGAGACCCAGGAGGCCTGGTGGTGTAATTCAGTCCCAGTTCAAAGACCTGAGAACCATGGGAGCCAATGGTTTAAATCCTCAGTGCCAGAGAAAATGAGAGATATCCCAACTCAAGCAGAGAGACAGGCAGCAAAAAACAGGCTAATTCCTCTTTTTTCCACCTTTTGTTCTATTCACATCCTTAACAGATTGCATAATGCCATCCACACTGGGGGAGGTATACTACTTTACTGAGTCCAATTCAAATGCTTATCTCATCCAGAAACCCTCTTACGCATACATCCAGAGATAATGTTTAATGTGCATTCCCTGTGGCCAGTCACGTTGATACATAAAATGAACCATCATTCCATTTTAAGCTGCCAAAAGATGAGGGCCATGTCAGTGTCAGAATATTTCCCATTCCCTCCTCTTCGGGCCATGTGGGTTGATTTCCCTTCAGTATAAATTTGCCAAAGACAAAAGCTAGTAATCCCAACCACATGTCACTTAGGAAGTGATTTATTTTTTATAACTAAGGAGCCCTTGTTACGACAGGACACCTGGTATACCAAGGGGCGATCAGGGGCCAGTCATGACCTCAGCAGACTGTGCAGGTTGCTCGGAGCATCCACTCCTTCCCATCACTGTTGCCGTATTGCTGCTGTGACATCTAAATTGCAACCAGGAAAGAGGCGTCATTGACAGGAGCTCTGTTGGTGAGAACCCAAACTGCAGGGACTCCAGTTAAATTCTTCACTTCTTGGTTCCAGTTTCTTTGGCATTAATTCAAAATGACTTCTGTCTACTTATTCATTGGTCAGTTTAAGAATGGGATAATATGCATTATTATAATACTAACAAGCAAGAATGGAGGCCAAGTCTGCTCTCTTTTGAACTGAAGTCAGAATGGAAACCCAGAGGCTGCCTGCTGCTTGTTGTTTTATCAGTTGCTGTCACAAGCAGTCATGGGAGGGAGCAGGAAGTAAAGTTTACATGAATGATTCAAGGGCTGAAGGACTTTGGAGAACGTCACAACCATCCGCTTTATCATTTTCATTGATAATTTCTCCAGTATCATGAGTCTGAGAATTAGGGTTGATTTTTTTGTTTATAAAGACTATTTGCTAGGGTAAGGGTTACAGAATGAAAGTACCCCTGCAGGACTGAAAATGGCAAATTGCAAAATGGTGAGGCTGTGAACATGCTAGGAATTTAAAACATTCCTTATAGATTATTACTAAAAAGTGAGGAATTGAACACATAGAGACAAATCAAGAGTTTGTGCCAGTAAATAACGGCTCATACAGGGATGACAACTGTGAGCATGGAAAGCAAGAGGCAAGCGTGAAGGCGCTTGTTGAGGCAGAGTGGGCAAGATTCACCGAATGGTATAACATGGCAAATGAAGGGGATTAAAGAATGCAAAGATGATGCTAACATGGTGAGCCAGGGGGAGGTGATAACTTTGATAGGAAGCAAAGACCAAAGAAGGAGCAAATTGAGATGAGAGGGTGCTGTAACCAGAATGAGACAGATTAAGTTCAAGGTCATGAAGAGAAATTCCAGGACAAATGCCTAGAGTGGGTGGTTGGCAGTGTGACTCTGGACTTGAGAAAGTAGAGAGCTTTGGAGAAGCCCTGAGAAGATACTGGAAGTGACCTAGCAGTTTAATCTAGATCATTTGATGCCACAAAATTAAAGATGAAAGGACAATTGAAGCAAGAGGCCAATAACCACAAATTCTACAGACAAAGAAGGGGATTTAAGGGATAGAAAATTTTGCTGGATTGATCACAAAAACAAACAAACAAACAAACAAACAAACACCCCAGGTGTCTGTGTGGAGCAGAAACCAGAATGTAAGGGGCTCAGAAATAAAACCAAGGCCTAGGGGCCACAAGTTTAGACTAATTTTCAGCATTTTGACAGTGAAGAAAAAGAGAGTGCTATGGTAATTGCCTGGAGGGCCAGCCCTACAGAGGGAAAGATTTTAGGCAAAGACCTAAACATAAGAGGGTGGGACTATAGAGATGAGAAAATAAGAACCTTCAAAATGTACTTGAAGAGAGAATTATTCATAAAAATTGCTTTAGAATTGGCATTAAAGCAGTGAGATGAAGACCAATATTCACAATTAGGGTAGAGATGATTCTTCCTCTGAGTCAGGACACATGAGATAAAAATGATGGAAGATACAAAAGAGTTGGCAGGTCAGAAAGATAATATGAAGAAGTTTGCGCTGAACTGTCTCAGTCATATCAGTAATAATAGGAATCAAACCATTTTTCATAGTAAAAAAATGTATTTTACAGTTTGCAGTAAAGATGGGTGAATACTTATCTTAGCCACATCTTTTATTTTCTGTATTCTGATGCTTTGACATCAGAGCCTTGCTGAACCTAGGGCTATAGGGCTAGCTGATTCCTAATAAAGATATTCCTGGACATAGATAGGGAAAAGCCAGTGAGGGTGCTTTTCAAATACAAACCAATCAATCCAGAGCCCACACCCCAGCTGTCTTCTTTATCATCCACCTGCCCTAATTACCCCATGGGCAGATACCAGAAAACTAGGAATAGCCCTTGTGCCTCAGAGCCACTGAAATTATTCAGCCTAACTCATTCCAAGTCTTTTCACCCTGCCTCACCTGTACTTTCCTGCAGAAACCTCCCAAAAGATTCCTGCTCACAATTTCTCCCTCTCCTTCTGCCTCCTGACTAGTTTCTCCTCCTTTTCCATGAGATCCCCTGTGGTGTTAGGTGCCCCCTCTGCTGTGATCAACAAACTAGCTTTCCATGGAAATTGTCACTTACCATATCTAAATCATAAAACCAGTTAAAAAAAAACAAAACAAAACACTGAAGAGGCATCTGGGTAGCTCAGTCGGTTAAGCATCTGACTCTTGACTTTGACTCAGGTCATGATCGCAGGCTCTGCTCTGGGTGTGGAACCACTTCTTCCTCTGCCTCTCTCCCAGTGCCACCTTGGGTATGCTCTCTCTGAAATCAAAACCAAACCAAACCTTGTAATTATGTACATTATGCTAATATTTGACACACTTAAGTTATGAAGCAGGTAGGTTTAAATAGTGGCTTGCAAAATGAGAAGGAATAATTGTTCTCCAATTTAGTTTTTAAGAATTATTTTGTATCATCGTGGACATCTTCTTGGTGGTTTGTACAATTGTAAATAATACAATAATAATAAATAATACAATTTGAGATAAATATGTATTTTTAAATGCAGGAGTTAGAGTGTGTGCCAAATCAGAAAATAAGCGTGTAATCCATACGTCATAGTTTCAAGGTTTGCAAAGGCAGTACTTGGACTAATGGTAAGAAGGAAGCTAGATATGACTTTCTACATAAAATAGGACATCATCTCCACCAAACCCCCTGTGTACAGAGTCAACAGTTGAGTGAGGAGGTCATCAGTGGGCCTCTCAAATTAGAGCAGCATCTTTCTGTCCACTTCCATTCGCTTTTGAAAGCAATTTTCTTTTTGATGGATTGAAACACAAACTTGTTTCACACTGATTTTGAGTAAGGGTCTAGGGATGTCACTTTTCTATTGCATCTGACATCATCAACTGGTTGTCTTAGACTGACCTGAACTAGCAGTGTAAGATCTAAGTGAGGAGCTTTAGACTGAGCTAAACCATTACTTACTGTTCTGCAAATGGTAACAGCGGTGGTGTAGCCAAGCCATTTATACAATCAGCCTATTATATTACATTACATGAGTTCCCTGCCTCCTCTGAGTAGCTTTGATCAAATGAATGGAGACTTTTATAAATTATATAATTACTGGTTACTTTAAAATATTGTACCGGTTACACAAAAGGTTACCTCCAAATTTCTAACTGGAAGATTCGTGGTTAATGGGGGTGACTCAGCTTCTAGCAGTATTGTATTTTGAGGCTATCTGGGTGAGACACAGCATCAGATTTTCCACTTTAGCTTCACTCATGATTTTTATAATTCTGATTATTTTAATATTGCTTAGTGGATTTGCTATTTTACTTACCTAAATGTTCTAAGGGACGGATGCCATGGAGCAATCAGTTTAGAAAACAAACAAATGCATTGAGGGAAAAAATATCTTTGGCTTTCATTTCCCAGTATCAACATCATGCTTCAATTTCCATTGTTTATAAAAACAATGGTCTCATCTACATAAAACCCAATAAATGTGAATATAGAAAAGAAAGCTTTATAAAGGCCGCTGACAAAGTATTTGATGCTATAGTTGTGTTGAATCTTTACCATTTCAAAAAGAGAAAAAATATTACTTACATATTTTTCTAGTTGAACTTAACATACTGAGTTAATAAGATTTCCTGTGTAACTCATTAAGAGAATTTTAGTGAAGTATTCTCTTAGGTTTTGGAAAAGACTGTCATTGTAAATGTCCATTATTTCTGAGATTTCTGAAATCTTCTCTCTACACTTGTAACTACATGAAAATCACACAGTTAAGCAACATTTTTTCCAAGTTGTTTATATTCTGTTGTGGAAATTTTACAGAAATTTTCTGGGTTGAAACTGAAGCTGATTTATGGCCATGCCTCCTGCTTTGAGCTAAAACATGATGCTCTCAAGGTCCTTGTGAAAGCTGTCACATATTTTCATTTGGCATAATATTTGCTCAATATCTAGAAAAGACTTTAGTCATTCAAGAAAATATAAAACAGGAGCTGAATAATTAAGACTTAATTTTATTCCTGCCTAGGGTGTTGGTGTAGAGAAATGCAACTGATTTCTGTGCATTGATTTTATATCCTGACACTTTACTGAATTACTGTACAAGTTCTAGTAGTTTTGGAGTGGAGTCTTTTGGGTTTTCCCCATATAGTATCATATCATCTGCAAAAAGTGATAGTTTGACTTCTTCTTTGCCAATTTAGATGCCTTTAATTTCCTTTTGTTGTCTGATTGCTGAGGCTAGGACTTCTAGTACTATGTTGAATAGCAGTGGTGATAATGGACATCCCTGCCGTGTTCCTGACCTTAGTGGAAAAGCTTTCAGTTTTTCTCCATTGAGAATGATATTTGCGGTGGGTTTTTCATAGATGGCTTTGATAATATTGAGGTATGTGCCCTCTATCCCTACACTTTGAAGAGTTTTGATCAGGAAGGGATGCTGTACTTTGTCAAATGCTTTTTCAGCATCTATTGAGAGTATCATATGGTTCTTGTTCTTTCTTTTATTAATGTGTTGTATCACATTGATTGATTTGCAGATGTTGAACCAACCTTGCACCCTGGAATAAATCCTACTTGGTCATGGTGAATGATCCTTTTAATGTACTGTTGAATCCTATTGGCTAGTATTTTGGTGAGAATTTTCGCATCTGTGTTCATGAAGGATATTGGTCTGTAATTCTCTTTTTTGATGGGATCCTTGTCTGGTTTTGGGATCAAGGTGATGCTGGCCTCATGAGTTTGTAAGTTTTCCTTCCATTTCTATTTTTTGGAACAGTTTCAGGAGAATAGGAATTAGTTCTTCTTTAAATGTTTGGTAGAATTCTCCTGGGAAGCTATCTGGCCCTGGGCTTTTGTTTGTTTGGAGATTTTTGATGACTGTTTCAATCTCCTTACTGGTTATGGGTCTGTTCAGGTTTTCTATTTCTTCCTGGTTCAGTTGTGGTAGTTTGTATGTCTCTAGGAATATACCCATTTCTTCCAGATTGTCAAATTTGTTGGCGTAGAGTTGCTCATAGTATGTTCTTGTAAGTCTTTGTATTTCTTTGGTGTTAGCTGTGATCTCTCCTCTTTCATTCATGATTTTATTTATTTGGCTCCTTTCTCTTTTCTTTTTGATAAGTCTGGCCAGGGGTTTATCAATCTTATTAATTCTTTCAAAGAACCACCTCCTACTTTCATTGATTTGTTCTATTGTTTTTTTGGTTTCTATTTCATTGATTTCTGCTCGATCTTTATGATTTCTCTTCTCCTGCTGGGTTTAAGTTTTCTTTGTTGTTCTTTCTTCAACTCCTTTAGGTGTAGGGTTAGGTTGTGTATTTGAGACCTTTCTTGTTTCTTGAGAAAGGTTTGTACCGCTATATATTTTCCTCTCAGGACTGCCTTTGTTGCATCCCACAGATTTTGAGCCATTGTGTTTTCATTATCATTTGTTTCCACGAATTTTTTCAGTTCTTCTTTAATTTCCTGGTTGACCCATTCATTCTTTAGAAGGATGCTGTTTAGTCTCCATGTATTTGGTTTGTTTCCAAATTTCCTCTTGTGATTGAGTTCCACCTTCAGAGCATTGTGGTCTGAAAATATGCAGGGAATGATCCCAATCTTTTTTTTTTTTTTTTTTTTAATTTTTTATTTTTTATAAACATATATTTTTTATATACATATATTTTTATCCCCAGGTCTGTGAATCACCGGGTTTACACACTTCACAGCACTCACCAAATCACATACCCTCCCCAATGTCCATAATCCCACCCCCTTCTCCCCAACCCCCTCCCCCCGGCAACCCTCAGTTTGTTTTGTGAGATTAAGAGTCACTTATGGTTTGTCTCCCTCCCAATCCCATCTTGTTTCATTTATTCTTCTACCCACTTAAGCCTCCATGTTGCATCACCACTTCCTCATATCAGGGAGATCATATGATAGTTGTCTTTCTCTGCTTGACTTATTTCGCTAAGCATGATACGCTCTAGTTCCATCGACGTTGTTGCAAATGGCAAGATTTCATTTCTTTTGATGGCTGCATAGTATTCCATTGTGTATATATACCACATCTTCTTGATCCATTCATCTGTTGATGGACATCTAGGTTCTTTCCATAGTTTGGCTATTGTGGACATTGCTGCTATAAACATTCGGGTGCATGTGTCCCTTTGGATCACTACATTTGTACCTTTAGGGTAAATACCCAATAGTGCAATTGCTGGGTCATAGGGCAGTTCTATTTTCAACATTTTGAGGAACCTCCATGCTGTTTTCCAGAGTGGCTGCACCAGCTTGCATTCCCACCAACAGTGTAGGAGGGTTCCCCTTTCTCTGCATCCTCGCCAGCATCTGTCATTTCCTGACTTGTTGATTGTAGCCATTCTGACTGGTGTGAGGTGATATCTCATTGTGGTTTTGATTTGTATTTCCCTGATGCCGAGTGATATGGAGCACTTTTTCATGTGTCTGTTCGCCATCTGGATGTCTTCTTTGCAGAAATGTCTGTTCATGTCTTCTGCCCATTTCTTGATTGGATTATTTGTTCTTTGGGTGTTGAGTTTGCTAAGTTCTTTATAGATTCTGGACACTAGTCCTTTATCTGATATGTCGTTTGCAAATATCTTCTCCCATTCTGTCAGTTGTCTTTTGATTTTGTTAACTGTTTCCTTTGCTGTGCAAAAGCTTTTGATCTTGATGAAATCCCAGTAGTTCATTTTTTCCCTTGCTTCCCTTGCCTTTTGCGTTGTTCCTAGGAAGATGTTGCTGCGGCAGAGGTCGAAGAGGTTGCTGCCCGTGTTCTCCTCAAGGATTTTGATGGATTCCTTTCGTACATTGAGGTCCTTCATCCATTTTGAGTCTATTTTTGTGTGTGGTGTAAGGAAATGGTCCAATTTCATTTTTCTGCATGTGGCTGTCCAATTTTCCCAGCACCATTTATTGAAAAGGCTGTCTTTTTTCCATTGGACATTCTTTCCTGCTTTGACGAAGATTAGTTGACCATAGAGTTGAGGGTCTATTTCTGGGCTCTCTATTCTGTTCCATTGATCTATGTGTCTGTTTTTGTGCCAGTACCATGCTGTCTTGATGATGACAGCTTTGTAATAGAGCTTGAAGTCCGGAATTGTGATGCCACCAACGTTGGCTTTCTTTTTCAATATCCCTTTGGCTATTCGAGGTCTTTTCTCGTTCCATATAAATTTTAGAATTATTTGTTCCATTTCTTTGAAAAAGATGGATGGTACTTTGATAGGAATTGCATTAAATGTGTAGATTGCTTTAGGTAGCATAGACATTTTCACAATATTTATTCTTCCAATCCAGGAGCATGGAACATTTTTCCATTTCTTTGTGTCTTCCTCAATTTCTTTCATGAGTACTTTATAGTTTTCTGAGTATAGATTCTGTGTCTCTTTGGTTAGGTTTATTCCTAGGTATCTTATGGTTTTGGATGCAATTGTAAATGGGATTGACTCCTTAATATCTCTTTCTTCTGTCTTGCTGTTGGTGTAGAGAAATGCAACTGATTTCTGTGCATTGATTTTATATCCTGACACTTTACTGAATTCCTGTATAAGTTCTAGCAGTTTTGGAGTGGAGTCTTTTGGGTTTTCCACATATAGTATCATATCATCTGCGAAGAGTGATAATTTGACTTCTTCTTTGCCGATTTGGATGCCTTTAATTTCCTTTTGTTGTCTGATTGCTGAGGCTAGGACCTCTAGTACGATGTTGAATAGCAGTGGTGATAATGGACATCCCTGCCGTGTTCCTGACCTTAGCGGAAAAGCTTTCAGTTTTTCTCCATTGAGAATGATATTTGCGGTGGGTTTTTCATAGATGGCTTTGATGATATTGAGGTATGTGCCCTCTATCCCTACACTTTGAAGAGTTTTGATCAGGAAGGGATGTTGTACTTTGTCAAATGCTTTTTCAGCATCTATTGAGAGTATCATATGGTTCTTGTTCTTACTTTTATTGATGTGTTGTATCACATTGACTGATTTGCGGATGTTGAACCAACCTTGCAGCCCTGGAATAAATCCCACTTGGTCGTGGTGAATAATCTTTTTAATGTACTGTTGAATCCGATTGGCTAGTATTTTGTTGAGTATTTTCGCATCTGTGTTCATCAAGGATATCGGTCTATAGCTCTCTTTTTTGGTGGGATCCTTGTCTGGTTTTGGGATCAAGGTGATGCTGGCCTCATAAAATGAGTTTGGAAGTTTTCCTTCCATTTCTATTTTTTGGAACAGTTTCAGGAGAATAGGAATTAGTTCTTCTTTAAATGTTTGGTAGAATTCCCCCGGGAAGCCGTCTGGCCCTGGGCTTTTGTTTGTTTGGAGATTTTTAATGACTGTTTCAATCTCCTTATTGGTTATGGGTCTGTTCAGGCTTTCTATTTCTTCCTGGTTCAGTTGTGGTAGTTTATATGTTTCTAGGAATGCATCCATTTCTTCCAGATTGTCAAATTTATTGCCGTAGAGTTGCTCATAGTATGTTCTTATAATAGTTTGTATTTCCTTGGTGTTAGTTGTGATCTCTCCTCTTTCATTCATGATTTTATTTATTTGGGTCCTTTCTCTTTTCTTTTTGATAAGTCGGGCCAGGGGTTTATCAATTTTATTAATTCTTTCAAAGAACCAGCTCCTAGTTTCGTTGATTTGTTCTATTGTTTTTTTGGTTTCTATTTCATTGATTTCTGCTCTGATCTTTATGATTTCTCTTCTCCTGCTGGGCTTAGGGTTTCTTTCTTGTTCTTTCTCCAGCTCCTTTAGGTGTAGGGTTAGGTTGTGTACCTGAGACCTTTCTTGTTTCTTGAGAAAGGCTTGTACTGCTATATATTTTCCTCTCAGGACTGCCTTTGTTGTGTCCCACAGATTTTGAACCGTTGTATTTTCATTATCATTTGTTTCCATGATTTTTTTCAATTCTTCTTTAATTTCCCGGTTGACCCATTCATTCTTTAGAAGGATACTGTTTAATCTTTTGATATCGGCTGAGACCTGATTTACCACCGAGGATGTGATCTATTCTGGAGAATGTTCCATGTGCACTAGAGAAGAATGTGTATTCTGTTGCTTTGGGATGAAATGTTCTGAATATATCTGTGATGTTCGTTTGGTCCAGTGTATCATTTAAGGCCTTTACTTCCTTGTTGATATTTTGCTTGGTTGATCTGTCCATTTCAGTGAGGGTAGTGTTAAAGTCCCCTATGATTATTGTATTATTGTTGATGTGTTTCCTTGATTTTCTTATTAGTTGGTTTATATAGTTGGCTACTCCCACATTAGGGGCATAGATATTTAAAATTGTTAGATCTTCTTGTTGGACAGATCCTTTGAGTATGATATACTGTCCTTCCTCATCTCTTATTATAGTCTTTGGCTTAAAATCGAATTGATCTGATAGAAGGATTGCCAACCCTGCTTTCTTCTGATGTCCATTAGCATGGTAAATTGTTTTCCACCCCCCTTACTTTAAATCTGGAGGTGTCTTCGGGTCTGAAATGAGTTTCTTGTAGGCAACATATAGATGGGTTTTGTTTTTTTATCCATTCTGATACCCTGTGTCTTTTGATTGGGACCTTTAGCCCATTAACATTCAGGGTAATTACTGAGAGATATGAATTTAGTGCCATTGTATTGCCTGTAAGGTGACTGTTACTGTATATTGTCTCTGTTCCTTTCTGATCTACTACTTTTAGGCTCTCTCTTTGCTTAGAGGACCCCTTTCAATATTTCTTGTAGAGCTGGTTTGGTGTTTGCAAATTCATTCAGTTTTTCTTTGTCCTGGAAGCTTTTTATCTCTCCTTCTATTTTCAATGATAGCCTAGCTGGATATAGTATTCTTGGCTGCCTGTTTTTCTTGTTTAGTGCTCTGAGTATATCATGCCATTTCTTTCTGGCCTGCCAGGCTTCTGTGGATAAGTCTACTGCCAATCCAATATTTTTACCATTGTATGTTACAGGCTTCTTTTCCTGGGCTGCTTTCAGGATTTTCTTTGTCACTAAGACTTGTAAATTTTACTATTAGGTGATGGGGTGTGGACCTATTTTTGTTGATTTTGAGGGGGGTTCTCTGCGCCTCCTGGATTTTGATGCTTGTTCCCTTTGCCATATTAGGGAAATTCTCTCCAATAAACCTTCTGCTCCCCTCTCTCTTTCTTCTTCTTCTGGAATCCCAATTATTCTAATGTTGTTTTGTCTTATGGTGTCACTTATCTCTCAAATTCTCCCTTCGTGGTCCAGTAGCTGTTTGTCCCTCTTATGTTCAGCATCTTTATTCTCTGTCATTTGGTCTTCTATATCACTAATGCTTTCTTCTGCCTCATTTATCCTAGCAGTGAGAGCCTCCATTTTTGATTGCACCTCATTAATAGCTTTTTTGATTTCAACTTGGTTAGATTTTAGTTCTTTTATTTCTCCAGAAAGGGCTTTTTATCTCCCAAGAGTGTTTCTCTAATATCTTCCATGCCTTTTTCGAGTCCAGCTAGAACCTTGAGAATCGTCATTCTGAACTCTAGATCTGACATATTACCAATGTCTGTATTGATTAGGGCCCTAGCCTTTGGTACTGTCTCTTGTTCTTTTTTTTTTTTTTTTGTGGTGAATTTTTCTGCCTTGTCATTTTGTCCATATAAGAGTATATGAAGGAGCAAGTAAAATACTAAAAGGGTGGCAAAGACCCCAGGAAAATATGCTTTAACCAAATCAGAAGAGACCCCAAATCGTGGGGGGGGGGGGAGAAAGGGGATAAAAAGATGTTCAGGGAAAAAAAAGAAACAATTAAAAAAAAGAAAATGAATAAAGAAATATATATATATATATATATGTATATATATATATATATATATATATATATATATATTAGATAAACTAGTTAAAAATGTTAAAAAAAGAAAAGGGTAAAAGTTTAAAAATAAAACAGCAGCAGAAGAAAAAAATAATTGAAAAGAAAAAACAAATTAAATTAACTGCAAGACTAATGAATCATGGGGAGAAAGCCATGAGTTCCATGCTTTGTTTTCTCCTCCTCTGGAATTCTGCTCCTCTCTTTGGTATTGAACCTGCACTCCTTGGTAGGTGAACTTGGTCCTGGCTGGATTTCTTGTTGATCTTCTGGGGGAGGGGCCTGTTGTAGTGATTCTCAACAGTACCACCCTTACCAGGGAATTGTACCACCCTTACCAGGGGCCAGGCTGAGTAATCGACTTGGGTTTGCTTTCGGGAGCTTTTGTTCCCTGAATGCTTTCTGTAGAGTTCTGGAGGACTGGAATGAAAATGGCGGCCTCCCAGTCTCTGGCCCAGAAGAGCCGAGAACTCAGGGCCCCACTCCTCAGTGTGCCCTCAGAGAATAGCGCCCAATAATTCCTGTCTGCCTGACCTCCCGCAGCACTCCGAGCTCACCGAGCCTGCTACCGGTTCAAGGTAACCCCAAGCTGAGAGCTCACTTCTCGGCTCTGTCTCTGTAGCCCGCTTCCCTGTTCTAATACCTGCAAGCTCTGTGACACTCAGACACCCCTGATCCTTCTGTGACCCTGTGGGACCTGGGGCCACACTGACCCCATGTGGGCTTCACCCTGGTCTAGCCTCTGGAGCGATGTCCCTCAGTAGAACAGACTTTTAAAAGTCCTGATTTTATGCTCCATTGCTCCGCCACTTGCCAGGAGCCGGCCCCTCCCCTCGCGGCCTATCTTCCCATTGCTTTGGATTCACTTCTCCGCCAATTCTACCTTTTAGAAAGTGGTTGATTTTCTGTTTCTAGAATTGCTGTTCTTCTTCTCTTCGGTCTTCCTGTTGGATTTATAGGTGTTTGCAATGTTTAGATAAGCTATCTAGCTGATCTCCTGCTACCTGATGTCATCTCAGCCTGCTACTTCTCCGACATCTTGACTCCTCCTCCCCTGCCTAGGATGTTTATCTGAAGAAGGTGGGTTTTCCCATCTTGGTTTGGTGATGTGTCAGTCCTCAGATATATAAGTGTCAACATGAAAATCAAAAATAGAATATATTTGGCACTTACACTCATTTGTTATTCACTCACTCATTTACCATTTTTAAAAAATCAAATAGAGACAATAACACCAGGGTTATAGTCTGGGTGCTGTTGTTTATGGGTCAAAAAAAATCTTTTAGAAATAAAGTCAGACTAACACACCTATGGACTACTTTTTCTGGAACAGCACTATAACTGGGAAAAGAAAGTAGGGAATCTAAGGGGACGCATGGTAAGAGTGACATCCTGGCCCTTTGGAAGTACCTTATTTCTTTTGGGCCATAAGAATCAATGTAGGAAAAAGCACTTTCTCTTGGTAAACAATTCCTTAAGTCAGGAGTTGGCAAACTTCCTGCAATGGGCCAGATGGTAAATATGTTGCGTTCAGTGGGCCGTAGAGTCTCTCCTACTACTGCCAACTCTGCCATTGCAGAGTGAAAGCAGCCATAGATATAGAGAGTGGTGTGACTGTCTTCCAATAAAACTTCATTTTTAGACCCTGAAATGTAGATTTCATGTGCCACAAATATTACTTTTTAAAATTTCTCTTTCAATCATTTAAAAAAGTATAAGCTATTGTTTATATAAAAAAAGATGGGGGAAATACTGGATTTGACC
Organism: Mustela lutreola; assembly: GCF_030435805.1. Classification (NCBI taxonomy): domain Eukaryota; kingdom Metazoa; phylum Chordata; class Mammalia; order Carnivora; family Mustelidae; genus Mustela; species Mustela lutreola. The sequence continues at coordinate 162,502,911 of NC_081292.1, forward strand.
CCTTGGCTGTAGTTGTCTGTAGTTGTCTGATCCCTGTCCTCAATTATCATCTTAGTTTTAAAACCTCCAAATACAGATACACACATATGCATATATATATATATTTACACATGCTAAGATTATGTTTTTGTCAAGAGATTCATTCCTAATGAAAGGTCTGTTTTTATTAAACACATGCTTATGAACATGTCCAACTTTCAGCCCAAATAATAATTGAAACTCAAATGAGCAGCCATAGATTGAACTAGCATTCAGGAATGCCTCAAGCCCTGCCAGAGTTTCTGTTTGTCGCATAAGATTTCTTTGTAGTTTCACACAAATTTCTGATTCACTAGAGGCATGTGCTACAGCTTCACAACCTTTTTACCTCTCCCCTTGCTCTTCCCAAAGCTGCTTTCTTGTCCTATTTATGTCTTATTTAGGCTTCACAAGACAAAAGGGATTTTTTAAAAAAGACTTTATTTATTTATTTGAGAGAGAGACAATGAAAGAGAGCAGGAGAGAGGAGAAGGTCAGGGAGAAGAAGACTCCCCACTGAGCTGGGGGCCCAATGTGGGACTCAATCCTGGTACTCCAGGATCATGACCTGAGCTGAAAGAAGTTGCTCAACCAACTGCCGCACCCAGGCACCCGACAAAAGGGATTTTGATATGCAACAAAGCAAGAGAGAAAATGGCAGAGAGAAGGAATGCCAGAAAAGTGAGAGATGAATTAGGTGAAAGAGACAAGCTCAGGAAGGAGGTGGTTTTCATTCTGTCAGGAGAGGATGTGTGATCAGAGAGGTGGATCACTCTGTTCCTCCTACTTTTCTTCTGGCTTCTCCTCTTGTTCCCATCTTTCCTGTCTCACCCCCAAAGGCTTGGTTGCCCATTTCTTGCCCGAACCTTATTTCCTTCTTTTGTCTGAACTTCTTACCAGACTCTCTCTTTCATGTCTACTTCTTCCTTTTGTATGTTTTCCAGCACAACCCTCAGGTTCACCACCTGGAAAGTGTCACTACAGTTTGCCTTTTACCTTGCTTTGCTTCTGGCATGAAAAGTAGCCACTGAAGGCAGCAACGTCCCCATCCCCAGCCTGCGGGGGTGTCTGACCACACTCTGCAGAGCAGCATGGGCACTCTTGATTCCTGCCCACCTCCCACTCAGGCAGAATCATCTCCCGAGTGTTCACAGAAAGAAATAGTATCCCTGGGCTGACGCATTTACAAGACAGAGTACTATTCTGGCTCCCCTAATTTGCTTTTTAAATGCAGAATTTAGTTTTTATCACCTTTTCCCACACACTTTACTGACGTATCTGAGTACTGGGGAACTTGCATGCATTTGTGGTACCACTTTTGAATTCAAATTCATGGGTTCAGTTACACTACTTTTTTAATGAGGAGGATTAAAAATTATTTTATTGTAAAAATTATTTGGCCTCAACTAAACATACATTGTTTACTGTTAAAAATTTAGAGCATGAATATGCGCAAACAGAAGTCAAAACTCATAGCAAACTCTGCTTCTCAGACATAGCCATTTCACATTTTGGCATATAATCTCTATAAAGTTCTCTATAACCCGAAACACAGATAGGTTTATGCATATGTATCAGTCACAATTTCATCAGAGAAGGAAAGCTATTTGGAGATGTAGGTAAAATAAGGGATTTGACCTTTCTTAGTCATGGCGGCTAGTTAAATACTCAGTCTGTGCTGTTGCTTTTGTGTCTGGTGCTGGAGTCTGAAGACCTTTCTCAAGCTAGTTACAATCTCTGAACCTCAGTTTTTTTCATTTGTAAAATGGAAATAATACTTACCTAAAGGAGTTATTCAATATCACTATCATTATTAAATGAAATGATAGTATAATGTGTTTCATCATACTTCCTTGTTTGCAGAAAACTCAGTAAATTTTATCAATGATTACTATTAATAATTATGTTTATTACATTTTCCATCACTGACACTAGCTATGGACCAGTAATTGTGGCTTTTCTGATGCTCAGTTTCATCATCTGTAAAATGGAGCCGTTAATACTTACTTCAAAGTTGTATTGTGAGACCCAAATGAGAAAATAAATCTAAAAATACCAGAGACAAAGTCTTGCATGAAGAGAGTACTTGGTGAACGTCTTTGATTCTCCTAATGCTAAGATTGTGTTAGCATTTGTAGTAACACTGCCATGTCATTATCTCACGGGGAGCTTGTTGTCATTTATATCCTTGGGGTTTCACCTGCATGGTGAAATAGCTCTGCTATGCTGTATTTGAAAAAATGTTGTTTATCCTCCTCAGTATAGTATTTTATATTTATCCTCATTCTCTTACATTGCAATAACTTTCTACCCCAAACCTCAGAATGCCCATATTTCTTTCAAATTTGATTCCGGGTCCAACATGTTTTTCTACCTTCATTTTTCATGCTTCCTACCAGTTGTTCTAAGATATTGGGCTGAGTCTTACACTATTGCTGTTTTTGTAGGTTAAAAATGGTTATACATTGGCAGTTGTATATAGCTCAAGTGAATATTTATTACTAAGCTGAATTATTTTATTCAACCTAGGATGTGAGTGTGAATTAATTCTTTATTAGTAGTTTTGACCTTTTCTGGGTCATGAATCTCTGAGAACCTTACGAAAGTTATTTCTTTTCTGGAAACACACACACACACACTCACACAACTTCACACTGTCTCTTTATTGCATTGGATATTCATTTCCTTCATGGAGACAGAATACAAAACAACCTCTCTCTTCTTCTCAACTTTAATGTGAAAAATGCTACTTGTTTTAAAAATTATAGCAATATAAATTGTGTATAAAACTAAAATGTAAACTTAAATCATGTTGAACTTTGAATTTCATTGAGAGCATAGGTAGTTTTTTGCTTTGGATAAGAAGTAAACATTGTAGAATGAACTAACATGACTGTGAAAATCATCTTTTGACAATCATTTTTGAGTTTTCATTTCTTTGTCAACAAATGCTGGAAACTCTGAAAAATGTCTGGCATAGCAGAACAATGGAATCAGAACTCCCATCACAGGTTTAGCTAGATGAGAGTAGATTTGTTTCAATGAGAATTTCCAAGGTCTTCAGGTGGGATTTATATCATCTCATGTCCTTGCTCTCGAGTCAAGGATATGAACTTTCATAAGGCCTGCAGATCAGCAAAATAGGGATTATGAATCCACATTTCATTTTTAGGTTATCTGAGGGGAAGTAAGTTTCTAAAAAAATTCTGTGGTATTTCCAAATGTCTGTAGGTTTTGGTTTGCTTAAAAATTTAGAAGGCTTTGTTACTTTTGATTCTAGCCTACAGAATCACTTCCATCAGCAAAGGACGTTTTCAGAATTGTCTCTCTCCAATCTTTTGTTCAGAATGTCCCTTTAGCCAAAATGTCTCCATTATAAATACACAGTATTTATAATGCTGACCATAAGGCCTTAATGGAAAGTTTTACATTATTTTTGTGGCTGAAAATATTTGTCAAGTGACCCAATTCAGAAAGACATGCTCTGTGCCAAATGGTTTTATGAATGGATTTCTTCTATCAGATAAAAAGAGTGATGGGTGGTTTGGGGTTGGGGGATCTGTCCCAAGTTAATCGAGCTCATATTAAAAACCCCTTCTTTGTATCATATGAAAGAATCCATATTCTGCTCCTAAATCTTGGCAAAACTTTTTGGCAAAGTGATTCGCTTTCCTGCCAGTAGCCAAATATTTTAGGCTGTTGACCAAGTCTATTACATTAATGCACCTTGATGTGCAACACTAGGTTCATAATTATGGTGGAATTTATTTCCTTGTTCCTTTATTTTTATCAACTCACTTGATAAATGTTGCCTAAAGACTCTCAAGGACAACTATCAATCAGAAGTGACATTTATTTTCCCTTATTTGTTACTGTCATAGAGGGAGATGAGCATGACTCGCCTTCTTAGGACACAAGATAGCATAATCCCTATGTATTTTATTATAGTACTTGAAAGATGAACAGCAATGTGCATGTTCCAAATAAAAATCTTTAATCGACAAAACATATTATATTCCCTTATTAATAACAAGTTAGTTTGCAAATGATGCATTAAGTGTCTTATCATTATTATACATTATTATGATTATTAAAATATAACTATAGAAACTTTGTTCAGGATTTATCCTTTAAATTCCCACAATAAATGGCATTTAGCCAGTCCCGCAGTTGGCTTAGCCTTCACCAAGATAGTTCTTCCATTCTATATTCAATTTTATTTATGGTCCCAACTTACACTGTGGTTATATGTCTTGTTCCAAATTCTTTCCCATAGGCCAACCTAATCTTAATATGGTTATTATTTCCATCTGGTTTTTACCTTTATTGAACATCTCCCATTGTAGAATTTATCCTCTTCCCAGGCTTCTTCCTCGTACTCATTTTAATGTATTATTACCTTATTTCTAACCACCCCAAAAAGGGCATTGATCAAGGCTTCCATCTGACCAGCTGCCAGTAGTACACTTTTACAAGGTTCTCTGTACATGAATCTCCATTTTCAAGTTCAGAGATTTTTCTTGAGTATAACATGTGGTGTATAATACTATTAATTATTCCCCTATTAGTAGACCCGTTTCTGTCTAAAAATGATTTTCTCTCATTCTGCATTCTTCTTCATGAATGTCTATTACAAAATGTGAGCATTACATAAGACCATATTTACTTGTTAGAATCTAAAATTTAAACTGTTTAAAACATTTGTTCAGTGGGTAGCTTATAAAAATTAGACAAAATGAGCATTTATTATTTTCTGTTACTATGAATATCTAGTATAATCATTTTTATTTATATGTCATTCTTATTGCCCACCATATTTTCTTTTCCTATCTGTCCTGAAAATATTACTTTAAAGCTTTCTTAATCAAGTTAGTGCACTTTCTGGAATCACAGTTTCCTTGGAATTTTTAAAATGTTCTTTGTCCCTTTTCAGGGGACCAAATTTAATTATTGTAAGCATATCATTTTCAAAAATTATAAATCATGAAATCCTTCTTTCCTTTAAAGGAAATCTCACACAGAGCCCTTATATATAAAATATATAAAAGTGAAGTTCTAGTTGAAGGGCATGTATATGTGTAGGGAAGTGTGGGGAAGGAGGCCTTGTCTAGGTGATACTCTGTGGTTCCAAATCCCTTGCAGAGCACAGTTTTGCAAGCCATGGTCACATCAAGCAAAATCTTTTATTATGGCCATTCCTTTCTTCTTTGAATATTTACTGAGCACCCACCATTGGCAAAGCACTGTACTATGCATTACATAAATCCTACTCTCATTTCCAAAGTCATACCTTTCCACCAAGCATAAGTGAAAACACAGTCTTACATCCTCAAGTATCCAAAAATCACCAGGAATCTGTTCTGGGCAGTTTCTGGTGATTACATTCTTTCTAATACAAATAAGCACACATGAAAACCAGGTTTTCTTTTTTAAAAGATTTTGATCTGAACCATCAACTTCAAATTCCATTGAGCTGGGGACATGGCACAGAATGTAATGAACATAACTGTCACAGAGGAAAGCTTGAGTTCTCTAGTTGTATTTCCTTCAGTGACCCTGATCCCCTATGAGAGAACCTAGTGTGCCCTGTAAACACTGCATGTCCTACCTCTGTTCCTTCTAGTCCACTCTCAGTGGGCTGCTGATCCACTTTTCTTTGTTTAGTGCTTTTCTGTCGTTCAAATCTTGAGCCCCATAAGCCATAAATCATTGTTTCCTCTACTGTGCCACAAATCACATATCTACTTTAAAATCACATGTCAGTCCTTTTACTACAGTAATTTTTGTATGTTTTGCACCTGTATTCCTACAGGATGATAAATGCCCCAGGGACAGAAGGCACTCCCTCTAGGGCCTAACTGCAAGAATCCAGTTAAATAGCGACCTTGGTTATTTATTTTAACTGAAGAAATTGAGGGAAATGCTAAGTGGGTGCACTGGAAGAAGAGAAATAAGGCTAATGTAGGTATTGTGTTTAGGATTTCTGAATGAAATAGTGTGTCTCAATAATAGGGAGAACCATTTCCTTTCTACCCAAATGACAACATACTCTTAAGCTCCTCAAGGATGGCAAAGTTTGGCACCGTTGGCAGCAGACCCTCAGCATAGCACTGGGAATCTCCTGGCAGGCCACACAAACCATTGCAGAGGTTAGGCATGCCAGAATCCCAGGAGGAAAGGACATTGACCAAGATGAGTTAGACCAGGGCAGGAGGAATGTAGAAAACACCACATAGTCCAGTGGTGACTGTGGCTGATGAACCAGTTCGTGAACACATAGAAAAACCTGCTAGAGCTGATGGGGCAGATGGAGAAGAATTTGCAGGAGATCACAGATCCTTGTTAGCAGATGAGGACAAGATATATTTAATCTGTGATCGTGATTAAATTACCCTACATCCAAAAACTGGTGAGGCCCAGAAATGTTTGGATTTTACAGAAAATGCAAAGCCTTTTAATTTGCAATCATTAAAAGACTATTCAATGAAAACATCCATTAAGACTAAGGTATAAATGACTAACATCATTGTATATACACATTATGTGTGTATTACATGTGTATGTGTCTGTATGTCTGTCCTCAAGAAGAGATTTTGCTAAGAGAGCAAAACTGGCTAGCCAAAATTAAAAGAAGACATAGAAAAGAGAAACAGTGAATTTTCTGGAGACTCTGGAGAATGCAAATGAATCCTGTTTTTCAGTTTTGACTATGATTGTCTATCTTAGTGAGCAATTTATTTAATATAAACTTAGCATTTTGCCCAACTCTCTCAAAATACAGATTGGCCGGAAGGAAGAAAACATGCTTCAGCCCCCAAATTGAAAGTAGTTGTTCTAAAACTATAAAAATAGTGAGTCTATAAGGATGACTATAAGCAGATGTCTCTGAAAAAAAGTGTAAAACCCACAAAAATTCTAATTTCCTTCTATCACTGGAACACTCCCTTTTGGTTTGTAGGCTGTCAGCTTTAGACAGCCAGGTGGGCTTGGATAAACAGCGTACGTAGATTTTCCATTTTTCTAAGTGTAAGTATTTGGAAGCTAGTAACATCTGAATCATCCCTAAACCATCTTTTACCCAATAATTTTTTGGATCAAGTTAAGCCATTGTCTGCAATCCACTACCACTTCAGTTATTTCTGGCCCTGAAGTTTTATTGAAGTATGCAGATCATCTTGAATTTCATAATGAAACATCAACTTACTATTGCTGTATTATTCTCTTTGATTCAATCATTTTTGGACACATTTGGAAGGGACTGACTTAAATCAGTGTTATCTATGCTCTTAGGTGACTTTTCTGACAAAATATAATCATGGAAAGATGTCAGAGACAATAAAACCATCTGGGGCTTTCATGTTTTTAAGACTCAAAATCTTTTAGATTTGTGGATTGTGCCAATAAATTTCAAACCATTTGGATTGAACCAGGTAAAAAATGGTCTGTATCTGGGTCATTTTTCTTTTTTTTTAAGATTTTATTTATTCATTTGACACAAAGAGAGAGATCACAAGCAGGCAGAGAGAGAGGAGGAAGCAGGCTCCCTGCTGGGCAGAGATCCCGATGTGGGGCTTGATCCCAGGACCCTGAGATCGTGACCTGAACTGAAGGCAGAGGCTTAACCCACTGAGCCACCCAGGTGTCCCCCCTTTTTTTCTTTTTTAAATATATATTTTATGCTACAAATACTTGGATTGGGATATTCTTCCCTGAATTAAATCTTAATTATAGCTGCACAGCATATGATATTTGCACAATTAAAGCTGGTGTTATTTAAACCCCAAGAGAATAAATGACAATATAAATACATACTAGTAATTTTTAGTGGTATTCTCATTCTAATGGGCAGCAGTTCTTGGAGATTCTTGTTGCTGGGGCCTCAGAAGGGTAACACACTGTTTCCTCATTACCAAGTACTCACTTGAGTTCAGGGCAGTGCATGGAGGTATAGATGAGTGGGTATGAGCATGCGTCTTCAAGGAACTGATTAACTTTGTGTGCTTAATGCTCAGGTAATGGGATACGTACAGCAAGTGTTCTTGGATGATGACCAAATAGCCTCTCCTCATTTCTTGCTGATACAGCCTCGGTTCTGTTTGTGCTCTATCATTTACTCAGAAATTAAACCACAGACTAAGAATTTTTAATTAGACCTTATTGTTTCCTAAGAATTCACTGTGAGAAGCATGAAGAATGAAGGAAGCTACCAGCCAGTAGCTAGGGATTCATCAAGTCCCACTTCTTTAAGATATCAAAATTATAGACTTTCTTTTGTACACTGGTACAAGCTAAGACCTCCTCTAAGAATTGTCTTATGGCCAGGGGTGCCTGAGTGGCTCAGGTGGTCCAATATCCAACTCCTGATTTCAGCTCAGGTCATGATCTCAGGGTCCTGAGATCAAGACCCACATTGGGCTCCATCCGTGTTCAATGAGGAGTCTACCTGTCCCTCTTTCTCCTGCTTCTCCTCCTGCTCATTCTCTCTCCCTCTCTTTCTCGGATAAATAAATTAAAACAAAAAGGAAAGGAATTGCCTCGTGGCCAATGACAGGAAAGAACTTTGTGGTACTCAAGTAGAAGAAAGGAGAAAGTCATGGCAGGAGAGGAGATCAGACCCTATATTGATAATTAAGGAAACATGACTAAAAGAATGTGAAAGGGGGAACCTGGATGGCTCAGTGGGTTAAAGCCTCTGCCTTTGGCTCAGGTCATGGTCCCGGGTGGTGGTGGGATTGAGCCCCATATCTGGCTCTCTGCTCGGCGGGGAGCCTGCTTTCCCCTCTCTCTCTGCCTGCCTCTCTGCCTGCTTGTGATCTCTCTATCAAATAAATAAATAAAATCTTTTAAAAAAATGTGAAAGGAGTTGGCTTACCTTCGGCCCAGTAAGATACTAAGAATCAGTTATTTTTTGAGATTTGAACTTTGCTTCTTCAATTATCAACCTGCAGTGATAGCTGATTATGGAGGGTCTGATTTTTTTCCTGATAGGGGTTGATAGAAAAACAATGACTTCCGCTATTAAAAAGAGACCTTTCTCTTCTTTCGCTCTGCGTTGTCATATCTGCATGGCGTACGTGTGACCTTGGGAACAGCTGGCCTTTGACACGGTGGTAATGCTGAGGCTGGGAGAACAACAATGGAGAGAGTCCCGACTGTAGATGACGTCACAGAGCTGATGAATCCATCAGGATTAGAGGCGCTCTGGCTTAGGACTGCTTACCTTAGGGGGGAACAAAAATTCCTTAATTGCTTAGGCCTTAGTAGTGTGAGTTGAGAGTTTTTTCACTTACAGTCCGAAACTCTCTCCCCAATATGTTGTTTCATCCAAATGTCTCTGTTTAGTGGAAATAATACCTGGGATATGTAATGTCTGGTATGTAGAAAATATGGATCCAATGAGACTAAACATTTCAGGTAGAGAAATTATTTTCTGAAGGAGTGGCTCAGGTATATGGGATCATAAGGAAGGAAACATTTACAGCAGTGCTGCCTTTATAGTAGACAAATGTTTCCAGGCCCGTATGGCTGAGGATGTTAAGATACCCCGACAGCCTAGATTCCAGAGATTCCAGCGCCAGCTCAACAGACTTAGTAAATAATGGTTTAAATAAAGTTACATTGCTTTGTGGCAGAACTGCTTGGAACCTAGACTTTGCTTGTATATCCAGTATGATATGCTCCATTTCCCCATTTAAAAATCAGAATCTTTTATTTTCAAAATATGTAGGAAGATAAAACTATTAGTTTCCTTTAGTGAAGAGAATGGAAATTATCTAAAAGCACAGCGTCTGTACTCACTGAGAATACTGATATGTACATTAAAAGGAGCACCCTGTTTCCTGCTCCAGTTTCTTCTTTGGTCCCATGTATGGAGAAAGGAGGCTTCTGGGAGAAGGAGTAGGCATGCCTTATTCAAAATGCAGAAAATGGGAAAAATCAGGATGGCCTTTGAGAAACTCCATTCTTGGGATACAAAAGAAAAACTAGAATCTAACTAACTTCAACTTAATTGGAAACAGGACTTGGGAGAACTTCGTAAGGTTTGGGAATTTAAGACTTCCTGACCATCCTCTTAGTTTTCTTCAAAGCAAAGTTAGTGGTGACGACGTGGGGATGCTGAAATACTGTGGCAGAGTTTTAAGAAAGGCAGAAACCAAGGGACAGGGAATGTAGGAGCAGCTTTGAGGAAGGCAGAAGAACAGGAAAAAAGTAGGAAAACAGATGGATTCCATCTGAGTGGCCAGGGTGCCTCTCAGGAGAAAAGGCTATGTGTTTTCTGGAAGAGAAGGCATGATGTGATTTCTGGGCTTATCAGCCTTAAAACAGAAGAAAATGAGAGAGAAAAAAACTAGATGTCTGGGAGGACAATAGAGACCTAGATGTTCTGTGCCTAGAACGTTCATCAAGAGTGATCAGGGAAGGCTATAGAAAGCTGCATCAGCAAAAGAAGGGCCAATTTGTGACACAGTCAAATGAAACAGCCAGGGTCTGTCTGGATGGAAGAGTGGACTCCCTAAGACCTTGGCATCTCAAAGCAGTTCTGTTGCTAATAATTGTGTGACTATGTTGAATGTAAATCTTTATCCTTCCTGGGTCTTAGACTCTTAGACAAAAAGTCTCCAAGACTCTTTCCAACACCTAATGGTCTATGATGCCTCCACTTTCCTTAAAATAGATGTTGGCAAGAGGATTATGAGGAAAAAGTAAAAAACAAAGACAAATGGCTATGGGAACACAATTACAAAAATTATTCTAGAGACAGAAAGATTTCTTACGTCTTTATGCAGACTAAGACTGCACTTTAATAATAGAAGTAAGAAATCATTTTGAGGCTGCTGTATGCTCGATGGAACAACTGGGCCTGCACAAAAGCACTTCACTTTAGGTAGATCAGAAGTTCCCACATACCTGTGTGTGTGTGTGTGTGTGTGTGTGTATGTGTGTTTGGACAAGGCAACCTTGGAATTTAAAGATGTCATCTCATTTACCTTCCTGTTCTTATCATGGAGGTAAAAAATGGAGAGATTGTTCAAGGCCTGGGAAAGGAAAGAAAATCAGCTAATGTGCATTCCTATCTTTGACCTACGACACAGCTTTAGATGTTTAGATGTCTGTGACTGAACCAGGAATTGAAAGGGTGGATGGAAGAAAGTCAAACCACTCCATTTTGTCTGAAAAAAGGAGGAAAATGTGAGTGCAGAGCAGAGGTCCCTGCTGTGGCCTTCCTTGTAACCTCTTCTGAAGCTTTTGTTGAGTTTTCAATAGAGATTTCATTTTTTTTTTTTTTTTTTTTTTTTTTTTTGTGGTAAGAACATTTATCATGAGATCTATCCTCAGCACATTATTAAGTGTACACTATGGTACTGTTAATGGTAGGCATGATGTTGTACAGCAGACCTCTGGACTTACTCGTCTTACGTAACTGAAACTTTACACCCCTTGATTAACAATTCCCAGTATCTCCTTCCACCCATCTCCTGGCAACCACCATTCCACTCTGCTTCTATATGGTGTTTAGTTTTGGGGGGCAGTGGTAGTGGTGATGTTAAACTTTTAATTTGCTTCAGTTTTCTCTTCCCTTGACATTTTTAGTTACAAGAGCCAATACATTCATTTGAGCTAGGTTTAAGGCCATTTGCTGCTGGAAGATTCCTTACTGGACAGGCCCTTTAAAGCCTCTCCAGTGTTCCTTTAGGACCATTTAAAATCTCATCATCAGCTCCCAGAGTCAGTCATTCAACCTCCTGGCCTGGACTCCTGTCTCACATTCCATGTGGACACCAGAAAGTTCCTTGGAGATCTTCGCCATCAGGCAGTTATCACTTCTGTGCTTTTTCTTACCTTTTCTTCAGGACAACTGTGCCCTTTACCTCTCACCATCACCCTACTTCTTCTTCATCTTCAAGTTCCAACTAGTATACTGTCTGGCAGGACACTGAGGGCCAGACTGGCTGCTGTTCACTGTGTTCAAAATGGGCTCTGTGAACCCTCATGGGACCTCATGTGCTCTATTGATCTGCCCTGGGAGGTACCTTCACAGAGAACAGGATCCTTGCCTTTCCACAAAGCCCTGTGTAGGTAGGACCAGGTGCTAGGCAGGTGTCCAGTAGGGAATACTCGGTCAAAGGCTGAGTGCTTCCTGTTGCCCTATTTCTATGTCATTTACCATTCTGGTTTGAACACCATATCCCACCCATAGCCTGATTGTAAGTAGCCAACACTTGATTCATAGCTTTCATAATGCATGGTTAAGGAATATGTCTCTTTGAAAATCACTCCTCCCACTATCTTCTTCTTTATCTTTTTCTGTTTTTTTGTTTGTTTGTTTTGTTTTTTTAAACCTTATTGAAGTATTATGACAAAACTGTAAGATATTTAAAGTGGAGTATGTAAAGATTTGGTATATGCAAACATTGTGAAAGGGTTTCCCCCACCATGTTAACTAACATCCATCACCTCACTTATTAACCCCTTTTTTCCCCTTGGTGAGAAAATTTAAGTTCTTGTTTCCCTGCAAATTTCAATTAGACAATATAATGTTACTATAGTCACCATATTATATATTAGATCCTCAGACCTTATTCATTTTATAACTGAAAGTTTGTGGACTTTTACCAACCTTTCCTTATTTCCCCACCCCCACCACTGGCAATCACTTCTCTACTCTTTTTCTATGAATTCAACTTTTTTTTTTTTTTTTTTTTTTTTTTTTTAAGATTTTACATACAAGTGGTACCATGCAGTATTTACCTTTCTCTGCATGGCTTATTTCACACAGAACAATGCCCTCCAGTTTCATGGATTTCTTTCTTTTTTAAGGCTGAATAATATCCTATTGTATGTAGATGGCACATTTTCTTTACCCATTTAAGACGTGACAGACACTTAGGTTGTTTCCATACCTTGGCTATTGTAAGTACTACTGCTATGAACTTGGCAGTAAATATGTACCTCCTTGACATAATTGTTCTGTTTCCTTTGGATATATACCCAGAAGTGGGATTGCTGAATCCTATAGTACTGTGTTTAGTTTCTTAGGAACCTCCATACTGTTTTCCATACTGTTTGCTCCAGTTTGCATTCCCACCAAAACTGTATAAAGGTTTCCTTTTCTCCACATCTTCACCAGCATTTGTTATTATTTGCTTTTTGATGTTATAACAGGTGTGAGATGATAAGTCACTGTGGTTTTGATTTGTATTCCCCTGATGATGAGTGACATTTGGCACCTTTTTGTGTATTTCTTGGCCATTTGTGTATCTCTTCGGAAAAATGTCTGTCAGGTCCTTTGCCCATTTTTATACTGGGTTTTTCATTTATTTATTTATTTTGATGTATGAGTTCCTTGTACATTTTGGATATTAACCCCTTATAAGCTTTGTGGTTTACAAATATTTTCTGTCTGTAGGTTGCTTTTTCATTATGTTGATGGTCTCCATCGCTACATAGAAACATTTTAGTTTGCTATCCTCCTATATATTTCTGTTTGCTTTTGTGGCCTTTATCTTTTTTGTGTTTAACTATTTTATATACTGCATTTAAATGGAATCCATGTTGTTGCATACTACAGGATCTCCTTCTTTTTTAAGGTGCAATAAATCTATTGTATGTATATACCACATTTTATTTATTCATTTTCCTATTGATGGACGTTTAATTGTTTCCAAATCATGGCTATTGTGAATAATGCTGCAATAAACGTGGGTATTCTGGAAGACAGGGATGAACCAGGAAGCGTACCTTCACTCTCCTGCCTGTTCCACTATTGCTGGAAGTCATTAACACAGAGGCTGTCCACTTTTCACGGGGCTGCCCGTATAATTTGAATAGAGACCCTGAACTTGCTCCCTGTGTAATGTTTTGTTCTAAGATCTTAATGTAATTGAGAATAAAACAAATGACTTATTTTATGCTTCATACTCTAAGCAACAACCTTCAACCCCAATTAAACAATTTTCTGAAGGAAGTGTGTAATCATCCAACCCCAACCTCAACTCAATCTGGTTAATAAAATCCAGACTATTTTGGACACCAAAAGAAGAATGAGGTCTGAGGATCGACTAGCCAGAAGCTTTAGAGCAGACTCCGAAGCCTAGTTTTGAAGGGAATATGACAGTTTGGACTATTCTGGGAATACTTTGGCTTCCATGGCATTGAAGCCTTGCTATAGTCAAGGCACAGGAAACACCCCACCTAATGTGCTACTGAACACTTCATCTCTTCTAGTATGTTCTTAATTTCAGGGAAAGCTTTTAGTTCTGTTGGCCAACTGAATTAAGTCAAGAACGGTTCAAGTTTATATTGCTTCAGGAGCAAACAGGGTTATATTTAGATGGATGCAAATCTCAGTTTACTTTAAGGGAGTGTATTCTAACATTAAATCTTCTTGGAGGTAGAATGGTCCCTGCTGTCACCTTCTCAAAGTCCAAAGATTAAAGCAGGCTTCCCTTTGTATGTATGTATGCAAAAGAGACTGAATGAAAGAGTGAATGTGAACATGTTCGTGCTGAGGATGTAACAGCCATTTCTCCTCCGTGTGTGGAGAATATTTGTGTAATCAGTGAAAGGACAGGAAGTGACACTTATTCTGGACCCAGATTGGCCAGGTGATTTAATATATTATGCATTTAATCCCCACGGAAATCCAGTCATGCTAATATTATCTTCACTTTACTGAGAAGAGCTTGGGCTCACCTGTCTAAGGACACAAATATAGAATTAGGTAGGCCTTTCCAACTCCTGAAACCATGTTCTTAATAAAAATGAACATTTATGGAGCACTTACTCTATGTAGCACCATGTCGAAGCACTCCTCCCACGTTATGTCCTTTAATCTCCGACAGCCTGATAAAATGCCAGTCTCATTCCTATTTATAGAAGAGGGTATTTAAGTGTAAAAAATTAATCGTATTGTCCACTGAAAAACATTTTACTACTAGCAAAACCAGGATTTGACCCAAGGCAACTTAACTGCACACTTTTAATCATTAGTATATACTGCCTTACTTCCATGCCAGGCTGCTTGCTGGGATCTACTACAGTAATGATTTCTGGCATATTTTTCCAGCAAGCAGTATACCTTCTTATAGGCCTATTTAGAAACAAAACCACATTTATTCACAGATAAGTTTTTTTAAAATCCGAAGTAATTACAAAACCAGAACTCATAAGCTCTAAGTCATTTCTAATTGCCACAACTATCATCAGTACTGTAGCAGGAGCCTGTGAGGGTGAATTGCAGCAGAAATGAGGCAGTCCTGAGTTCCCTGCCATTCTCAGTTCTAGCTGTACCTCCAACTCTTTCTCTCCCAATAAAGGAAGCACGTGGGATTGCTAAGTAAGAGTGATATTATGATAGGGAAAACCTTACATTCTAAACAAGTTAGTTAAAAACATTTACAAGTGTTTATATTTTATTAGTAGTAACATTGTGCATGTGTGTGCACATATGTGTATGTGCACACATACACGTGTGTGCACATGCATGTGTGTTTATGCATGTCTGTGTATGCATGTATGTGCATGTTCATGGGTGTGTGCGTGTGTGTGTGTACATGTGACACAGCTTACAGCTAATCAAGGTATACCATGGTCCGGCATTCTCCAAGTACTCTTCCACAATAATGTTGGGTAAATGTGTGTAGCAGATAATGTTGATTGTCTGTCCAGATCCTCTTGGACCTCATTTTTACAACTTTTGTTTCCCCATGAGAGGACTGCTTATGGGCTCCTGGAGCCCTCTTTTGCACCCCCCTTGAGGAGTGGCCCTTAACTGGTGACTCCCAGCTGTAGGAGGAGGACAGTCCCAGCCCACTTGACTAGGATGGGGATGATCAGAGGCAGAATCCACAGGCCCTAGTTTTCTGCAGGATCAGGTTCCTGCGAAGCCATGCCTGAGATCACTCTTGCTCCTCTCTTCTGGCCTGATTTCCCCATTCCTTTTCCCACTCCCTGACTAGCTTCCCTGGAAGCACTTTGTTGATAAATCACTTAAATGTGAATCATCCTCTCTGATTTGCTTCTGGGGAACCAGTCTGGGACAATGTTTTCTGGTTCCTCTAACAGACTTCAGGCCCTAGCAGTGACAACCAGATTTCATGAAAAGCCTTGTAGTTGAATGTTTATGAACACATTTGTCAAAAGATAAGAAAAATAATAAGAAGAAAGACAGAAAGGAGAGAAGGAAGGAAGGAAAGAAGGAAGAGAAGGAGAAAAAACCTGTCTGGTTCTACATAGTAAGTTACAGCTATGAAACACTTTTTTCCCTAATCATTGTTTTCAGTTGTACTCAGTCAAGTCCCTTTTCTTTTCCCCTAACATCTTGGACATTATCAATAGTCAGTCTAGTTGAAAATGCATCTCTTCCCCACCTCCAGAACAGGCTTCAGCTGGGATAGTCACTGCTTAGAATGTGTGTGTGAGAGTGTGTGTGGGTGTGTGGGTGAATGTTTCTGGGACACAACTTCAACCTTTTGCTGCAAAGTGTTGTTCTTCTGTGTTGATACTGTTGAGGAGGAGAGTGAAAGAAAATAGTGAATATTCCCAAACTTACCCAACTCTTGTCATGGTCCTTGTTTTGTCAATAGTCACCTCTTCTCTGACCAGCCATGACCAGGTGTCAGGACTATGGCACCAGCCGTGTTGTGCTGGCTCTCATGGACACAAGAGTGAGCTCCTTGGAAGCCATTGCAAGGCCTCCCAACTGCATAGCTCTCCAGAGAAAAGCTGGCTTTAGTGTTACCTATTTTTCTACTTTATATCCTTCTTCCAGAAGTCTACTCCCCAAATTTTTACTCTTAGGACCTAGATGGAGTGTCAACATGCTGGCTCAAACCCAACTACATTTCATGGGATCCCATGGATACATCATCCTTCCTCCTTCTCCTCCTAATTCTCCTCTCCTCCTCATACAGGCTCAGGCTAGTCTACCAACTAGGCAGGTATCCAAATGGGAAATAAAATGCAGAGTCCCTTTTTGATGGCATCTTTCAATCTCTGTAAGAGATTCTCTTGGAGTCCCATATCCATACACCTCTCACACTTTAGAGAAAGAATGAGATAATCTTTGAAGACTAATAGAGCATTGCCCATGAGGCCAAGGCCAAAGAAACTAAAGACTTCCTCTTCTCTCTCCATGTCTGAGTCTTTAGATAGAAATAGACAGATGGATAGTTGAGAAATAATAGATAATTGAATTTTTTTCAAATACAGATGATCAGTGAGGGGCAGATAAATGATACATAAATGATTAGTTGTTAGATGATAGACAAAGAGAGTTGGTTCAGTAGATTTTTGTTCTCTTTAATTAAGCCCTGAAGAAATGAGTCTGGTCCCATTGTTGAGGAAAATTTTTATTAATCCATGCTCTAGAACCAATTTCGAGGCAATAGAGAGAGTTCCTGTCAACATCCCAATACAGCATTTTTTTTCACTATTCCAAATAAGAAGAGTGAGGATTTATTATTTCTCCCAAGCCCCCCCAAAAGATGAAATTTTAATTGTTATTTACTTAGCATATACTGTGAAATTAGGAGTGTGCGTAGTGACAAAGTGGTACAAAAAATAGAAGTTTATAGAAACTCACCTCAAGGAACTTGCAATCTTAGGAACGCTAAATTGACATATATAAATTGTTAAGTGATAACAGGAAGCAGTCTCTGATTACGTGCCTCAAAGAAATGGTTCTAGGAGTAATGGTTATAGGATAAAGACAATTACAAAGTCTGTGCAGGTTGAAATAACCAGTGAAGAATAAGTCTTGATTTAGACTTTCAGGCATGTTTAGAAAGGTATAAATTCCAAAGAATGGGGGAGCCAGGATTCAAGTGCCTGTGATTTCCTGGCACTAGGGAATATCAGAATCCACTTATTGAATAAACAATATTCAAATATTGTTTATATTTGTTTATTGTTTATTTGTATCCTTTATTTAGGAGGCCCAACTCCAGAACACCTAAACAGTGAAAATTGTTCTTAAAGGATTTTAGGAATGATTACTAACAATACTGCTTTTAAACATGATTTGCTATATATATAGCTCATGGTGTGGTAATCTGAACTATATGTACCTTTTGATGATATTACAGGAAGCCAATCCCAAGGCTGCAGACAGGATTCTGAGGATCAAAAAGTATGACCACAAAGCTGTTAAGCTTTCATACAATTTGGGGAGTAGTAACTGCTTTACAATGTTGAATATTGGCAAAACTGTTAATCCACATAATGAGAAAAAATGCATTGATAACGGTGAACCCACAAGATGCCAGGGCCATCATGAGTCTATTTTTAATCAGATGCTGGATGAAGTCAGGTCCTCGATATGCTCAACAGAAGAGCTTTCTTCTTAATTGGTGACCAGCTTCAGTAGCTATTTATATCAAAATTTTCAGAGATAAATGCCTTCCATTGCTCATTTATATAGTGAGGTGCAGGGAATGACCAGTACTTGCCATCTGCCAAACATGGGAACGCGTAGATTAATTTCTGAAGTGTTGGGTGGAAAATGATTGTCATATACCTCCCTGTATAATTCTATCACTGTATTTGTCAACAAAGGAGTTGGCATACGGGCAATATTTGATGCACTTATCCACCTCACTGAGGTTCTAGGATCCTTACTGCAGGACCCTTTCATCCTAAACATGATCTAGAAGTCATTTTTATGGACCCTTATGGAATCACCAACAAACACATGAAAAAATGCTCTACATCCCTTTTCATCAGGGAAATACAAATCAAAACAAATCAATGAGATACCACTTTACACTAGTTAGAATGGCTAAAATGAAAAAGACAGGAAAAAACAAATGTTGGCAAGTACGTGGGGAAGGGGGAACCCTCTAATACCATTGGTGGGAATGCCAAGCTGGTGCGGCCATTCTGGAAAACAGTATGGAGGTTCCTCAAGAAGTTAAAAATAGGGACATCTAGGTGGCTCAGTCAGTTAAGTGTCTGCTTTCGACTCAGGTCATGATCCCAGGATCCTGGGATTGAGTCCCACATCAGGCTTCTTGCTCAGCGGGGAGCCTGCTTCTTCCTCTGCCTTGCTCCGACTGTTCTGTTTGCAGCTTTCCCTGCTTCTGCTCTCTCTCTCTCTCTAACAAATAAATTAAATCACAATTAAAAAATGAAGTTAAGGGGCACCTGGGTGGCTCAGTGGATTAAAACCTCTGCTTTCGGCTCAGGTCATGATCCCAGGGTCCTGGGATGGAGCCCCACATCAGGCTCTCTGCTCAACAGAGAGCCTGCTTCCCCCCTTCTCTCTGCCTGCCTCTCTACTTGTGATCTCTCTCTGTCAAATAAAAAAATAAAATATTTTAAAAAAATGAAGTTAAAAATAGAGCTACCCTATGACCCAGCAATTGTAGTACAGTGTATTTACCCCAAAGATACAGATGCAGCGAAAAAAAAAAAAAAAAAAAAAGCGACACCTGCACTCCAGTGTTCATAGCAGTAATGTCCACAATAGCCAGACTGTGGAAGGAGGCAAGATACCCTTCAAGAGATGAATGCATTAAGAAGATGTGGCTCATCTATACAGTGGATTATTCCTCAGCCATCAGAAAGGATGAATACCTACCATTTATACTGATGTGGGTGGAACTGGAAGGTATTATGCTACGTGAAATAAGCCAGGGAAAGACAATTGTATGGTTTCACTCATATGCGGACTATAAGAAATAACACAGAGGATCATAGGGGAAGGGAGGGAAAACTGAATGAGAAGAAATCAGAGAGTGAGACAAACCATGAGAGACTCGTAACTCTGGGCAACAAACTGGGGGTTGCTAAAGGGGAGGTGGGAGGGGGATAGGGTAACTTGGTGGTAGGCATTAAGGAGGACACATGATGTAATGAGCACTGGAGGTTACATGCAATGGTTGAATCATTGAGCACTACATCTGAAACTGATGATGGCTACTTGAGTTTAAATTAAGAAAAATAAAATAAAATACAAAAAAAGAAAGAATCCCCCTTTATCATCGTAAAGCAGGTGCCTCCCTTGGCTAGTTTAAATATGCCAATACTATCGTCTTTGAAAGTAAGAGGTAACTTCCAAATTATTGGGCCCATTTGTGTGTGTGTGTGTGTGTGTGGGTGAGTGATATCTGTTTCTAACTCTAGCTCTGCATTAGTATCTATATCTCTACCTCTACCTGTATCTGTATCTATAACCATATAGATATAATTTTAAACTGCTCCAGTAGTTTTTAAAGAATTTTTAAATGGTGCTGTAGCAACTAACCACTTAAGATAACTTGGGTGAAATTTTTCTTTTCGCCAAGTACACATTGTCTCTGGAGGGAAGTAGAGCATTACATACAACCAGAACCAGGCTCTGGGAAATATGGCCACATCTGTATTTCATAATCATTTTCAGCCTAGATTCCAGTTGTAAGGATTTTGTCTCTTCTGCCAGGGGTATTACCATACTAACTCCTTGTTTTTTTTTTTTGTTTTTTGTTTTTTTTTTAAAAAAAAAAAAAAAGAAGAAGAAGAACACCTGGCAAAGCTAAGCAGACTGGCTTTCCTTATTTGCTTGGCTTTTAATGTATTCCGAAACCCTGAATTAACCACTGTCTTACTTGTTTGTAATCAGACACAAATGGTAGAGCCATGTTCTGCTGGCACAACTTCTAAAAAGCAAAACAAACAAACAAACAAAAACTAGTGAAGGGGATCCGAACATGCCACCCAAAAATACGGTGCCTCGGCATAGTGCCGATTTCTAGCTGAAGGTACTTGAGAAACTGCAGATGCAGAAGGACTCTTCCCTTTCTATCTAAAAGCAGGTCGATCGTAAGATTTCCCATGAGAAAAGTGCCCTCCCTCTACTAGAAAGACAACATCGTGTCAACCGAGTCAACACTGCCGATAGACCTGTGCCACCAGACCTACTAAAATCACCCTTGATCTGTTTCCCTCATGCATTTCCTGTTCTCTGTCCCACAATTTACTGCCCCGAGCTCAAGCCACTTTGTCCTGTCACATCCCCACAATTTATTTTTCCTTGTGTAGAAAGGTACAGAAGCTTTTAAGCCAGCAGCTTCTTCAGGTCTTCATTTGTCTTCTGAGGACTCTCAAATACATATAAAAAATAGTAAGTAAGTGTGTATGCTTGTTTTTGCTCTTAATGTGTGATATGTCCGTTGAAATCTGAGGTCCTGCCACAGAGCTCAAGAGGATAGAAGGAAGTTTTTAGTCCCTTCCACCGGGAACACTTCCAGAACATTCACTTGGGAAACTGTTGCTTAAAGCAGCAAATGAGATAGGCGCCTGATTTTTACTGGCTATTCAACAAATCATAACACTTAAGAAGAAAACAACTCAGCATGATGTACTTTCCAAAATATTGACATGATGCATGTGAAAAGGGGTTCAGAAATCCATCTTACATTTCTGAACAAAGAATTTGATTTCTTAATTAAGAGCAGGTTTTCAATAGATTTCAGTCAAAGAAGGCTGATACGCTGAAACATGGATGGGTTTTGAAATCAGATAGATCTGAAATTGAATCTTGTTTCTGCCATGGATTTGCTGTTTGCCCTTGGGCAAGTTATTTGACTGCCCTGATCTTATTTCCTCATTTATAAAATTAAGGTAATGGTCCTACCAAGTGGAACTGTTCTGCACATTAAAGGAAGTAGATAAAATTTTAGGGCACTGCAGATACTCAGTATGAATTAGTTCTTCTTTTTCCCCTCAAATTAGTTGCCATGAATAGTAACTTAATCTGGAAGCAGTGCTCAGAATATGGCCTAGATTTTATTCAATGAATTAAAAATCCCCATAGGAACACACATATTTCAAAACAATTTATACATAGAATCTTGCCATCCCAGTGCAAATGAACTTCTCTCCAAACTAATGTGAGTAACATTAAACTGGCAGATCATCTGGCTTTTGCTATAAAGAAACTTTTCTTTGTTTACTGAATTTCAGTGTTTGAAGCAGGCTAGAAAGGACGCAAAGACCATGAGTTAGGAGCTCACTTTGTTGAGATTCTTTTGCCCTTATGTCTTCTGTCTATTGGGATTAAGTTGTTTTAGGAATATTACCTGTGTTCCTGCAGAGAAACACAACCTTTTACAGATGCCATCAGAATTTGCTTCTTTCACCTAGAAACAGAAAGTTAGGAAACTCTCAAAATTATTAAAGCAACCCGATTTCTCCTCCCCTAATGTGGGAACCCTCTGGTGTTTGGTGTGAATGTGGATTATACCACTCCAGAGCAAGTTTGTGGGTAAACACAGATCTGAAAATCTAATACTATGGAGTTTCTTCTCATCCACTTCACATTTCTGTGAATCCAGATGTGCGAATACAAAAAATAGATGATCAGAGAGGCTCTTCTATCTTCTACCCAGAAAGATATTTACTAGTAACACCCCTAGATTCCTGGGGTTCCTGCGGGAAAGGGTGAAAAAGGAGGAATGTAAGTGATAATCCCTGTGTTTACAAACACAATACTGAAAAAGGGGGTCTATTTTTAAATATTGATTTTAAAATGTATGTAATATGACTCCATAATGGAAAATTTAGAGAAAAGAAAACAGTGAACATTAATCCCACTACCTTAAAACAACTATAGTAATATTAATGAGCTAATGCTTTATACAGTTCATGTTGGCTGTAATCATATTGTAAATATCCTACTTCTTTTTTTAAGTTATATTTTTTAAAAGATTTTACTTATTTATTTGTCAGAGACAGAGATCACAAGTAGGCAGAGAGGCAGGCAGAGAGAGAGGGGGAAGCAGGCTCCCCGCTGAGCAGAAAGCCCGTTGTGGGACTCGATCCCAGGACCCTGAGATCATGACCTGAGCAGAAGGCAGAGGCTTACCCCAATGAGCCACCCAGGCACCCCTGTAAATATCCTACTTCTTAACTTTGAACACTTTGAACACTTTTCATCTTCAATATAGGTTTTATAACTATTGATTTTAATACCACTATGATATTCCATTTGATGTATGTAACATACTTTACTTAACTACTTTCCTACTTTTAGACATTTAGGTTGTTTCCAAAGAAGCTGTTGATGGCTTCTCAGCAAGAATTCTAAATACACAAGCGTATTTAAAAAGTAGAAGTCTTTAAAAGCAAAAAATAAAAGCAACAACAGAAAAGAGAGGCTCTTTAATGACAGAAGTGGAAGGGTCATCTAGGGCAGCTACTTACCAAGATGGCCCTCTGGTCTAGGGCCATCCCACTTCTGATTAAACACTGGCAGTAGGTGACAAGCATCAAGCCCAAGATGCAGAGGGTCTGGTGGGCTTCCTGGAGTGACTGTCTTCTGAATGGCAACTGAATTACTCTTCCACACGTGTTCTTTTAAGGAACTGTTGAATTCTGCCTGCTGTTTTACGAGGACCAAGTATTTTGATGAGATTTTTTTTCCTATTTTTTTTTTTTTTAAATCCCAAGGAGAATTGTTTTCTCTTTATCAGCAGTTTCCATAGTGTACAGAGCAGAAGTTTC
Organism: Mustela lutreola; assembly: GCF_030435805.1. Taxonomy (NCBI): domain Eukaryota; kingdom Metazoa; phylum Chordata; class Mammalia; order Carnivora; family Mustelidae; genus Mustela; species Mustela lutreola. Next base: position 162,526,410 of record NC_081292.1, read on the forward strand.
CAACTGGCAGCCCAGGGGCTAATTATGGTTGCAGAAATGTTTGGTTTAGCCCAAGCAGGGGAGTTAAAATTATCTGTTAAATCAGTTGCCAACCTTTGAAATTAAGAGATTTAATATACAGATCTGCATATTTTGTATCTTTGAACAGTTGGAGGATCTGGTAACACAGAACCTATATTTTTACTTTCCAAAACCAACTTGGACCTGACTAGTCTCTGCCTAAAAGAAGGGACATAAATTCTTCATTTTTTTTCTCTTTACCTCTGGCCTGCATCATTTATTTAACTTATTTGCCTGGCCTCTGTGACATATGAATTTGCAATTCTCTTGTGCTGGATATCTTTGTCTCCGTGCCTTTGTATCTGCACAAAGACAGAAATACAAATGAGGAACAAGCTACAGGGGCCAGATTGATTTTCATTTAGGATGGAAAGCTATTAAACATTCATAACCAGACTCTTAGTAAATGCAACAGTCATGTGTGATCTGTACAAGCACAAAGCATAAAAGAAATATGCTGAGGGCGATAGAAGAAGGTACGGAGCCCCAACTAAGACACTGACTCAGCCCTAAGCTAGGGTAGGTCTGTCATTCTGCAGAGAGAAGAGATTGATGGTCAAGGTGGGTATGTGTTTATTTGTGTGCACATCCAGATTCGCAGAAAGAGATTTGCTGAAGAATGCTCATCCTATGAAGGACTTAACATTTTTTATTTGCTTATTTGTTTGGTTGTTTATTGCATTTGGATTGGTCTCCCCTCGGGCATTCATCTGTAGGAAAAGAAAAGGCATTACTAAGTACAAATATTTCTACATTGAATATTTGCACCCTTATTTTTTTCTGCACTCCATGAATCTATGCTGGGCCCTAGGATATGTATCTATTCTGCATTGCTAGATTTTGCCAAATTCTTTTCAATGAAGTTGATCAGTTAACACTCTTCCTACTATTATAAGAGAGTTGTTTTGGCTATAACCTTGGCAGTACTTAAAAAAATATTACTTAGCAAAGATGATGTTTTTAAAGTAATATTTTAGTATTGATTTAATTTGTGTTAAATTAGTGAAATTTAGCATCATTTTGTATATTTTGGGTTTTATGTTTGAGCTATGCCTCAAACCTTCTGTCCAATTATTTTTCCTGCTGGATTGTTAGTTTGTAAAAGAGATTAGCTGACTTTTCCTAGTGATATATTTTATACCAACAAACTGGTTATGTGCACTGAGATAGTCTCAACTTCCTAGGTCATACCTTTTGAGAATTATTTCAAATAGCAAAATTTAGAAATATATTGTTGGGGGTGCCCGGGTGGCTCCATCAATTAAAGTATCTGACTTCAGCTCAGGTCATGATCTTAGGGTCCTGGGATTGAGCCCTGCATTGGTGAGGAGTCTGTTCCTCTACACTCCCCCCACCCCAACTCATGCGCTGCCTTACTCTCCTTCTCTCTCAAATAAATAAATCTTAAAAAAAAAAAAAAAGAAATACATCCTTGATGCCATGAACACATACAAAAGCTGCCAATTATATTTCTTTAAAATCATCACTGAATTCTCTTCATATATGGTAATACCACCCTGAGTTTTTAAACTGGTTTCAGTGATGTTAAAAGAAGTTTTAGTCAGTTTGCCATTGGGAATTTCTGAAGGAAAATTACAGTTTAGACTGATTTATGTAACTATGTTAAATGTAACAAAATGTTACTTGGATTTGTCTTTGGTGGTTTATAAGTTTTTCCACATTATGCTTGTATAAATTAATACCTTATTGGATTATAGATAAAGCTAGATCTCTTTAAGTATTTGACATCTGCTTTGTGCATCAACTGTTATTTTTAAAGAGCATTTCCTATTTCCTAAATTGTTTATTTTTGTTATAGGTGAAAATTTCTTTCTTGTTTTTTCTTTTTTTCCCTTGTTTTTAAATTGTGGAAGGCAGTGCTTGCCATGACTGATAAAGTCATGTTTCTCAATTGTATTCTGCATTTCAGCAAAGCCTTCAGCTTCAAGAAATCATAAATCACCTCAAATTCTTCCCTTGATATAATTTTGAATGGCAAAGATGCAGTTCCCATTCATTGCTGCCGTGTGTGTAAGAGATAGCCAGAGGTAGTTTGGATAAGTACACAGGTATGGCCTGTAAGGTGTTTTATTTGTTTATAGATACACTTTGAGGCAGAGTATATCAATCAAGTTCTTCTTGATAGCAGGAATTCAGTAAACGCCAAGTGCTAACATTTCCTTGATTTTTATAAATAACAAGGACAACTGGAAGTCAAATTCGGAGTAAACATGATCAAACACAGTCAGAGGGCAAATTGAAAAGATTTTGAAGTAGATGTGAAGGTGTGAGTCTATTTTCAAGACAAATCCAAAATGTAAAATGCACAGAAATCAGTAGTTAGAAAGAGAGGGAGCTGTCCAAAGCCACTTTCTGTAGCAAGACAAAAGATGCATAAATTCAACTCACACGGTCGAAGTGTGTCCTCGAGATGCTTGAGGGTCAGTGATTAAGAATCATAATCATATTGCTGCAGTATAAACAAAGTCCTTCTGATCTAGTAGAACCTTGTTTAAAATCACTGTAGCAGACAATGAAGATGAAGTGTGAATGACAGTAAGCTGCCAGTCAGTCTGAGAGCTTTGGAAAACAAAGAAAGAATTCCACAGTGAATTTCTAAAATGAGCCAAGCTATCTGGTCAAAGAAAGAAACACACCTAGGTTATGACTTTACATATGGTTATACATAGGTTATGTCAGCAGAATAATTTTTGATTAGGAATTTGCCACAATACATTGAAGCAGCCGAACAAAGGAGGAATGTGCAGAAGGTAATGGAGGATGGATGTGGGAATATGTCTATTAGCATTAGCAGGAGTACTTAACCATGGAAACAGAATTTAGGGCAAGTCATTGAGATATTATTCCTGAATCTGGACAGAAGTATATATTTTTAAAACATCAGTGCAGGGTCAGGAGAGCTGACCCAGGAGACCTCAGGAGCCCCTACCATCTGCAACTAATTTTGTGAAACATTAAGGAGCTCTTTACCTAATCTCATTTTATAAATTAAAAGCCTTTGCATTTTGCATTTTATAGTCTTGGCAAAGCTGTGCTTACAAGGTTCCTATACATTGTCTAATTCTCTTTGTTTGGATTTTAAAAGAAAGCAGTAGGAATAATTTCTATATGACCTCATAATTGCCCTTGAGCTTGGACATACATTTCTTTACATGGGTCTGTGAATAAATGTTAAGTATCTTCTGTATTTTTCTCTCTGGCAGCTGGTATTACCTAATAGAGCAGGGATGACCCATATTTAACAGAGATCCTTGGGGAGAGTAAGGAACCATGGTGTCTGAAGAAACACCCTTCACTTTAACGTTTAAGTAAATTTTGCTTGCACAAGAAAATGAACCAAAGTTCGTTTTGACATCACAGCGTGTTTTAAGTGACTTATAATAAGGAAAATGTGTGCTTTAGTGAGAAGCATGTGCGTTTCTCATGTTTTCTTGTCAGCTCAAGCATCTGTGAGAACCCCCAGAGGGTTGCTGCACCAGTGTGAGAAGCCTAGGAGTAAAAGACCTGACTCTGCTTCATCAGACCATTCCCTTCCTAAATCCAAAATGAGGACTTGCTCTTTTCCTGCCCCTGGGTGAGGGCAGAGATGCAGGGGTTCACAAGACACAAAATTAGAGCCGAGTAGTTAATAGTACCTCAAACATCTCTTCCCTGAGTAGTAACACCAATGCAAACAGGTCAAGGAAGTCCTGACTCCCAGAAGGGATTATACTGGTTTGGGTGGTGGAGGAGATCTGCAAGTAGATAGACACTTAATGACACATGAACTGAAAAGCTTCATGTGAGTCTTAATTAACAAGTGGGGTTGACCCTGCAGAGCAATTCTTTTTAGGGCTTTCAATTTCTCCAAGCACTGGCCTCTCCTGGTGGACAACAGTATAAACTAAATTGAGTTCCCTCCAAATTTATATTGAAGGCCCAACCCTTAATGTGATTGGAGAAGATAGGGCCTTAAGGGAGTAATTAAGGTTAAATGAAGTCATAAATGTGAGACACTAATCCCATAGGATTGGTGTCCTTATCAGAAGAAGAAGAAACACTAGAGATCTTTTTATTTTCACATAAGCATAGAGGAAAGGCCTAATGAGGAATCTGTGGGAAGGCAGCCAAGGATGCAAGGGTAGAGAAGAAAAAGCTACAAGGATTGAGTTCTGACATTCCAGTAATAAGAAACTGGGGAGATGAGCAGGCATGAGCAAAGAAGACAGCACATGCTGTCAGGAGACCAAGGGACATATATCAAACACAAGGGGTGAGGTCCTATGAAAAGGAATTGGAATCATTGGATTGGAGGTCCCAGAGGGTTGAAGGATTACTGCAGTCAGGGCACAAAGATAAGGCAGAAGGAAATTAGGTGAATGCATTAGGAAATTGGGGTGCTTACACATGCAGAAAAATGAAACTGGACCATTTCCTTACACCACACATGAAAATAGACTAAAAATGGATGAAGGACCTCAATGTGAGAAAGGAATCCATCAAAATTCTTGAGGAGAACACAGGCAGCAAGCTCTTTGACCTCAACCACAGCAACTTTTTCCTAGGAACATCACCAAAGGCAAGGGAAGTAAGGGCAAAAATGAACTACTGGGACTTCATCAAGATCAAAAGCTTTTGCACAGCAACGGAAACAGTTAACAAAACCAAAAGACAATGGACAGAATGGAAGAAGATATTTGCAAACGACATATCAGATAAAGGGCTAGTATCCAAAATCTATAAAAAGCTTAGCAAACTCAACATCCCAAGAACAAATAATCCAATCAAGAAATGGGCAGAGGACATGAACAGACATTTCTGCAAAGAAGACATCCAGAAGGCCAGCAGACTCATGAAAAAGTGCTCCACATCACTTGGCATCAGGGAAATACAAATCAAAACCACAGTGAGATACCACCTCCCACCAGGCAGAATGGCTAAAATTAACAAGTCAGGAAATGACAGATGCTGGCAAGGATGCAGAGAAAGGGGAACCCTCCTACACTGTTGGTGGGAATGCAAGCTGGTGCAACCACTCTGGAAAACAGCATGGAGGTTCCTCAAAATGTTGAAAATAGAGCTACCCTATGACCCAGCAATTGCACTACTGGGTATTTACCCTAAAGATACAAACATAGTGGTCCGAAGGGGCACATGCACCCGAATGTTTATAGCAGTAATATCCACAATAGCTAAACTATGGAAAGAAACTAGATGTCCATCAACAGATGAACAGATAAAGAAGAAGTGGTATATATACACAATGTAATACTATGCAGCCATCAAAAGAAATGAAATCCTGCCATTTGTGATGACATGGATGGAACAATAGGGTATTATGCTTAGTCAAAAAAGTCAATCGGAGAAAGACAACTATCATGATCTCCATATGAGGAAGTAGAGATGCAACGTGGGGGGTTTGGGGAGTAGGAAAAGAATAAATGAAACAAGATAGGATCAGGAGGGAGATAAACCATAAGAGACTCTTAATCTCACAAAACAAACTGAGGGTGGCTGGGGGTTGGGGGCGTTGGGAGAGGGTGGTGGGGTTATGGACATTGGGGAGGGTATGTGCTATAGTGAGTGCTGTGAAGTGTGGAAACCTGGTGATTCACAGACCTGTACCCCTGGGGCTAATAATACATTATATGTTTATAAAAAAATAAAAAAATAATTAAAAAAAGAAATTGGGGTGCTTAAAACTGAGTCAATAGAGGGGTTGCAGTTAATTCTTGGTTATGACAGAGCATAGATACGAGCGTGGGAGTGAGCAGCTGAAGTTGTGTAGGGACAAAGTATACCTTCCCGGACATTGCAGACAAGAGATAAATGGTCTGAAAGCCTAGTATGTTGGAATGCAGGTACTGAAAGTACTGAAAAGTATGTAGTATTTGAAGTCTGATAGGCAGCCAGCAGCTGAAGTCATCAGAAATAAGAGGGATAATCTGTGAGGTGATGAGTGGTTGAGTTTGATGACATTGGGTGCATTGCTGGGGTTTTAAAGGAAGGTTGGAAGAAAAAATGGTCTGGAAGCAGAATAAGGAGCAAAAATAACATTCTGTCCACTTCTAGGGCCCATGGTTCAAGCAAGTGGGAGAGAAAATAGCTGTCACTTTAGGGGGTCAAAGAGGGAGTCCTCAATGGAAACCCGATCTCAGAGCAAGAAGGTGAAGAGGACTTTTGGAAGAATTTGAGGATGAGGGTTTTCTTGATCACTAAAGTGAAAATTCTCCAGAAAGCACTGGAAGGGATTCAAGTGTTGGAAACTTGAGGAGGAAGGTATACAGAGCCTGTTGTGGATTTGATTCTGGGAGCTGAGGGGTGAGTTGGGAGTGCAAGGTTTCCTCAGGTGACTAACATTACAGAACGGGGAACATAAAAGGTTATCCAATTATCTCAAAGCAGATGGTGGAGTTTGGTAGCCTGGGGAAAAAAAGCAGGTGGGAGGAGGCAGTGTTTTTACCCAAAGCCCCCTGACTTCTCTTACAAGAACACTTCTGATGGCATTTGGGGTTCACCTAGAGAATCTAGGGTAAGCTTCTCCTCTAAGGACCATTAACTTCATCACTTTTTTTTTTTTTTCTGTAAAATACAGTGTTCACTGTATTGCCATGTAAGGTACCATTCATAGGTTTAGGGACCAGGAAGTCAACAATTTTCAGGGGGTCATTTTTCAGCTTACTACCGTTCTGGCCCCTAAAGATTTGCATTTATCCCACATGCAAAATATAGGCACTCTATTCCAGTATCAAAGTCATAACCCATTTCACGATCCACTCAAGTCCCAAATCCTCATCTAAATCTCGGTCTCACCATTTAAATCACCTAGACCAGATTTAGGTGAGAATCTGGATATTATCCATCCTGGGCCAAAATTTCTCTTCCTGTAGGTATGAAACTAGAAAATAGTTTGTTTCCAAACTGCAGTAGTGGGACAGGTATAACAATTGTGCACATGTTCATGCTCAAAGGGAGAAAACGGAAGGAATAAAGTTCTAATAAGTTTGAAGTCTTCAAGGGCAAATTTTACTCGGTTTCAAGGCCTCAGAATAATCCTTGGGGACACAACTTGGTAGCCTTCTGCACCTATGGCTCCATCCTTCTGGTGGCTCTTCCTTGTTCTTGAACGGTGGCACACCTTTGCACCTGGCTAGTTTTATCAGCCTGTTTTCTGCTTGTAGAATTTTGGCAGTCCTTCTTTCATGTTGTTATATCTCTGTTTCTTTCAGGCCAACCTGACAATTTCTTCTGATACAATCTTCTCAAAAGCTTTGTTGGGTCTTTAGCGTATGTTACAGTTTTATTCATACTATTAAACATGAGGGCCTTCTGCGCATCCTTCCTGGATAATCCCATCTCGATACCTGGCTTCCTTGAGATGACTGATTGGATCCACGAGTCACACATGTAATCTTTTCATCTAAAGGTTGTCCAGCTACATCTTTAGTCTTCTCTCCAGAGCATGTTTTTCTAATAACAAATCTTCCCATTTTGGCATCATTTGTAATCAGGAGAGACTGAGAATTTCTCAAATCATCAAGTGCTGGTTCCTTTCTGCTTAATAGTGTTTCCCCTTATTTTATCTATTTCCTCTCTCATTTTACTATAAGTAGCAAAAAGAAATCAGACCACATCTTCAAGATTTTGTTTGGATATCCAAGTGTATCACTTATAAATTCTGCTTTCCATGCAACTGTAGGATGCTGTTCAGCCAAGTTTTCTGGAACTGTATAATAGTGATCATTTGTACCCCTCTTTTCTTTTTTTTTTTTTTTTAAGATTTTATTTATTTATTTGACAGACAGAGATCACAAGTAGACAGAGAGGCAGGCAGAGAGAGAGGAGGAAGCAGGCTCGCCGCTGAGCAGAGAGCCTGATGTGGGGCTCTATCCCAGGACCCTGGGATCATGACCTGAGCCGAAGGCAGAGGCTTTAACTCACTGAGCCACCCAGGCGCCCCCCCCGCCGCCTTTTCAATAGAGCACTCCCCATTTCCTTCTGAATCCTTGCCAGCAGTGCCGTTAATGTCCATATTTCTACCAAATTCTGTTCACGACAATATGGCAACTTTCTCTCTTGTGCTTCTTCCTTCTGAGCCCTCACCAGCAGTATCTTTAATGTCCATATTTCTACCAACAGCCTGTTCAAGTCAACTTAGAATATTTCCATCGTGCACTCACCATTTTCCAGCCTTCACCCATTATCCAATTCCAAAGCACTTTCAAATTTCTAATTATTGTTACAGTAGGCACTGCACCTCCTGTTATCATAATCTATGCTAGTTTCCTGGAGTTGCTACAAGCCACAAACTGGGTGGCTTTAAATTATAGGAATCTATTCTCTCAGTGTTCTGGAGGCTAGCAATCTAAACTCAAGTAACAGCGAGAGCACCTTCCCTATAGAGGCTCCAGGGGAGAATCCATCACATTTCTTTCAGCTTCTGATGGCTGTTGACATTCTTTGACATCTCTGCCTCTGTGTTCATACCCTCTGCTCCTCTTTTGTGTGTTTGTGTCTGATTTTTGTGTTTCTCTCTTATGAGGACATAGGGATGGCATTAGGGCCCTCCTAGATATAATAAGATAAGCTCCACCTTTGAATATTCTTAACTTAATTCCATCTCTTTCATAAAGTAAAATTTTTTTTTTTGTCATATAAGGTAATATTCATAGATTAGGAATTAGGAAATGGACGGGTCTTGGGACAGCATATTTCCAGCCTACTGTTCGCCATGCAACATTATCACCCTTCAGGGAAAAAGGCTTTCTTGTAAGCCTCTGCCACCAGAGGTAGATTCAGTCCACCTGATCATTAGCTCTTGTTTAGGAAAAAAGGCTTTGATTTTGAAACTGAAAGATATTCTACACAGATTTCAATAGAATAGGAGAGAAAGGAAAGCATGGTTTTTATTTCATAATGAGGTCTGTGCTTATTTATACAGGGAACATATAAAGATTTGAACGTCAAGGGTTAGTGTAAGGAAGAGACAGAATTAGGCGCACTGTTGCTATGGTGATACAATTAGTATTTCCTTTGACTTCCCTAAGAGACCCTGCAGCCAACTTTTCTACATACAGATATTTAGCACAGTTGGAATCCTCTTCAGTTTCCTTTGTTCAAACAAAACTTATTCCCCTTCTCAGCAGAGAAGCATGTATTGAAGTTATTCTGCTTAGCAAAGGTCTTTCTGCTGCTCTGTTCCTCTCAACACATAGGCACATACCCATGCACCTGGATGTCTGATAACAATCCACTTGCCTTTAGCTTTCCATCCTCGTAATCCAGCAATTTCAAATTATGGATGCACATTATAATCCCCCACTGAGTTCTTTAAGAATCTAAGTGTCCAGGCTAGCCATGAAGCAGCCACATCAGAACCACTGGTGGTGAGGTCCAGGCATGGGGGTGTGAACAGGTTGCTCAGGGGACTGTGATGTCCATTATCATATGGGAATGTTTTGTCCTGCATACCTTGGGTCAGTTTTAAGTCATTACTTAATACTCTTCTTCTCCTTTTGCTCTTGAACCTAGTTTTCAGCCCCATCATTGGAGTTCTCAAATCAGCTGTCTTCTCCTGAATTACTTTGAAGCCAGCTTCTTGCTTATACCTAATACCAGCTAACAGGTTGTCCTGGTGGCCAAAGACGATCAGCTCCTGGGGCATGGCTGTATTGCCTGGTCTATATCCTGCAGGATGCTCCATGCTCGAATCCCTCCTATTGTGTAATAGTACACCTCCCTCTGATCATCTGCGGAACTTTGGGAACTGGGTATTATTCTGACTCATGGGAATACCTGAAACTGTTGGTAAGTCCTGTCTTGTATTCAAGAAACACTGGATGGAAAGTAGACGATGTTATAGCTCCAACCATTATAGCTCCAACAAGAGCCACCAAACCTAGAACTCTGAGCCCATTGTGGTCGGTCATCTATATTCTCCTCTCTGCAAAGGAGATAGGTACTGGGATATATGTCCTATGAAGCACATATCACACTATTGTAATTGTCTATTTACTTAGTGCTGTGTTTTCAGTGTTTATCTCTCAGGAGTTAGAAATATTTCCCCTACACCCTTCATGGTCTTCCCCTCAACTCTTTTTGACTGGAAGTAGGACATATGCCCAGTTCTAAATAGATCAGTAGTGAGAGTAATGGGACTATCTTTGGCTTTGATAAATCAGATTTTTTCAAATTATTAGTGTAAGTAATTAGCCCTTATTACTCTGGTTTCCACTAGGTTGTATATCCTAAGGAAAACCCATCTTGTTTACTATTATATTGCCTACATCTTGCATAGTGCTTAGCATATAATAAGCAAAAAAAAAAAAGCAAAAAAAAATTTTTTTGATAAATAAATGAAAGAATGATTAGCTGCAGTTGTAGTAAGACTCTTCCTGATCCTACCTCCCTACGTGCTACTTAACTTCCCTCCCCAGTGACTACATTAAGTGAATTCAGGGAATAAATTTCATGGTCTATGGTTGCTACATGTAACATAGTTCTCGGAACCAGAACTTTTCATCTAATTAGTCCCATCGTACCCAAACATAGATTATCTGTGTCCCATGGAACCTTCCATATTCCATCACATTAGGCTCTGTTCTCTCCAGTGGCTAAGCTACTAGAGTCTAGAACAGGAGTAATGTCATTCAAGGAGTGCGGAATTTCTCCCTGCGAGGTTGCCTCTGGATCCTGTAGATCTGTATTTATGGAGTAGGGCTGCCCTAAGAAAATACCACAGGCTGAGTGGCTTAAAGAACACATTTATTTCTGGATGGTAGAAGTCTGAGGTCAGGGTGTCCACAGAGTTCATTTCTTCCGAGGCCTCTTCCCTGGGCTTGCATTTTGTTTTCTTTCCCTTGTGTCTTCACCTGGTCTTGCATCTGCTCACGTCTGTGTCCTAACCTCTGTTCTGAGGGCAGTGCTTGTATTTCAGTAGGATCTGCCCTATGTGCCTCATTTTAACTTAAATACCTCTTTAAAAAAAAATTATTGATTTATTTGACACAGAGAGAGATCACAAGTAGGCAGAGAGGCAGGAAGAGGGAGAGGGGGAAGCAGGCTCCCAGCTGAGCAGAGAGCCCGACTCGGGGCTCGATCCCAGGACGCTGAGATCACGACCTGAGCTGAAGGCAGAGGCTTAACCCACTGAGCCACCCAGGCGCCCTGATTTTACCTTAAGTACCTCTTTAATCACCCCATCTCCAAACACAGTCAAATTCACAGTTAGAGGCTGAGACTTTAGTTTGGGGTGGGGTGGGCACAATTCAGACCTTAACGTCTCTAAATGCCACACTAGCAGCCTCACTCATTAATTGGCACACAACAGTTGCTGGGTCTACCCTTTTCCCTGCCCTAGAATAAGGATCTAGTTTACCAGATGAAATAGAACACAAAGTAAGTTTTTAGCTCAGTCAGCGGAAGCTCTGCTGATGGGGCACTTACTTTTAAGATAATTCGGAAGAGGTCAGAATCAGTGGGCGCTCCCAGTGCTTTTTGCTAATTATTGGTGGCAATAATTGCTAGACTCTAGTCTTTGAAGATTCTCTAAAGATTCCAGGGAAATCATTAAACTTTAGTTTATTTGAATTCCATAAATAATTAAATACTGTTTTGCAAATCCTCAAGAACTTTTTAAAAAAATTTCTGTTGGTGCCCTGAATCTGGAGAATTCTCCCACCAGGGCTTCACCTGTGTTGACTCCACTTAATTTAAAATTCTAAATATTCCCATCATTGCCAGTCATTAGGGCACAAATGGAGAACAAATTTCAAGTTTCTTTGACCCATCCCTACCACTATTCCTCCTTCTGTGGAGCAGTTGGCCATTCATCTACCAGGGGCAAAATCTGATTTATCAAAGCCAAAGATAGTCCCATTACTCTCACTACTGATCTATTTAGAGCTGGGCATATGTCCTACTTCCAGCCAAAGAGAATTGAGGGGAAGACCATGAAGGGTGTAGGGGAAATATTTCTAACTCCTGAGAGATAAACATTGAAGACACAGAACTTTTTCTGCCTCTGGACATTGTCACCTCTGAAATATAGTAGGTATATTACTACCAGCCTCAAGCTAAGGCTGACAAATTATGGAAGAAAGAACTAGATAATAGGGAAGCAGCATGGGAGTCCTAACATGACATGTCTGAGACTCCCCTATGTCCTGCCTTCTTAGAATATTAAATTATACACTGGGTTTAGCTGATTTCCTTCATACATTCTGGGTTTTATTTGTTTGTTTTGTGTGGTTTTTGTTTGTTTGTGTTTGTAGCTGGTGACATTTTAAGTGGTTCATTAATTCAATTAAAAGAAGGAACTACTGTGGGAAGAGAAAGTCTCCTGGGTTGAGGAAATACTGTGAAGACAAGATAAGCTCCCTCTCAGAAAGACTGACATTAAACACATCAATTTTATTCCTTAAATTTCACTGATTCTTCTTGAGAAATACCACAAGATAAAAATACAGAATAAAATAAGAATATAAAAAAGAGAAGCTTACCTTCGGTTGAACTGAGATTTGGTGTCAATGAAAGCTTCCTCCAGAAAGTGATTAACCTTAGATAAAAATGCAGAGTGTTTTCAGGATTCCTTTTCAGTAGTGATTCTTCTCCTTTCCAGAAACTGTGGTATTTTTCTCTTTAACAAAGTGAATTCACCGAGAGTTCTTAGTGTCCTTCTATTGTCAAATTCTGCACAAAAATAAGAAGAAGCCAGAGGCATATTTTGAGGGAGTGTTCAGGAGCCAGTAATTGGTATTAAGAAGATCTGGGTTGATGTCCTGGCTCTCCTACTTAACTTGCTGGCACCATAGACCAATTTTAACACGGCTACAAGCCTTAGTTCTTTATTCCGTAAAGGGGGATGAAAATCCTTAGCTTAGAGTGTTGTTGTACCAAGTAAATGAGAAACCACTTAACGTAACAGCCAATACGTAGAAAATGCTCTCTAAATGGTTAAAATTGTTTTTTCTGCTTTCTGAGTGCCTGTTATTCTAGGCACATGATACAGTATGTATGTCTCTGAATATGGAACATTTTGGTACAGAAATCCTAATTTGAGGTACAAAAAGTTGAATGAAAATTGCAGTTTCCTCTAACTGCCTCCACTAATCTTACCATATTATCTTTTAGCACGTACCTGGTACCGCTATCATTCAAAGATGATTAACAGTCAGGGGAAAAAAAAACTTATATATACAAACTTGAGGGGAAAAAAAATGAAGAGAAATGAAACAGAAAAGTAGATTGAGATTATGTAAGTAATTATCATAGGAAAGAGAGGAAATATTTTGACCAACAGTTTTCTGTGGTTTCAGAACATCCCCATACTCCAGTGGGGGCCAACCTGGAGAAGTCCACCACACTCAGACTCTCTCATGGGCCACAACTAAAAACTGGACAAAAAGCAGGAAGCAACCACCTCAATAACGAGGAATTCACTAGCAGAGAGACGGAGAAGAGGCCAAATTGGAAGAACAAACATTTAGGAGGTGAGCATCTAGCAGTGAGTAAGGGGGGTAGGATTAATCAAATGTGAAAAAATTAAATGAAAACCGGTTGAAAAAGTGATTAGGAGATTGGAAAGCAGGTGATGGTTATCTAACAGAATGAAGCCTATATAATCTACAGATATTTGTAAGATATGTAAACTACTTTGAATATATTTTAAGATAAAAGTAGAAGAAAACTTTCCTGAAATGAAGGAAGTTCAGGAGTGAGGGTTAAAGAATATTATAGGAACAGGAAAATTCACACAAAATGATAAAAACCAAGATACCGTTGTGGCAAAAATTTCTGAACTGCAAATATTAGGAGAGACTCAGGGCATCAGGGCAGAAATAAAAGGTGTCATTTTAAGGGGAGGAAAGCTCTGATTTGACTTCATACTTGCTAAAAGACAGAATTATTTATAATACTGTGAGGAAAAAATATCTGATAGAAATATGTTATATTCTGGCTAAGCTGTCCTTCAGAGAAACATATCTTAATCTAAGTCCTGAGGAAATGTGGGATCTCTGCGGCCTTATGAAAACACTACTCGATAAATAAAAGACAACGGAGGATATAGCAAACGTAGTTACTCAGAAATGAATATAAGAGGTAAGTGCTACCTCTACTTATATATTACACAAGGACAATATAACTGTTGGAAATAAGTTTGAAGACTAATAATGTCCTAAATCTGGACAGTGCAAAATGGTAAGATGTTTGAAAAAAAATCTGGAAGATGCATGTGAGAAAGACTAAGTATGCCCAATTTCTTATTTTAACATCAAAGTCAATAAATGGTAATATCCAAAGTTGTAAAATGCAGTTTGAAAAAAAAATAAGTGGCAATGCCTTAAGTATTCTTTATCATTTTACCTTTTCTTGTACTTTAGATAGTATTTTAGGAAATAATACAGGTGTTAGGAAAAATGTATTTAAAGTTCCGTAATTCTTTTACTCTTTTATTTGATTGACTATAGATTGAAAAAGACAAAAGGAATAAAATTGTATTTTAATTTAAATCAGCAAGAGTATGATCCCATTTGGTAAAGCTTTTTTCACTGGTGTGAGTTACCTATTTATGCATCCATCCTTTCACTCCCCCAAGTACTTACCTACCTACCTGTTCTCCTATTCTTATTATTAATAAATACACTTGAGTTGATGACATCATAATTACATAAGTAAAGAAGAGTTTTACTTTAGGAGAGTTAAGGAGACCTCCAAATTTTGAGACTTTGGCATTGTTTTATTCCAACAGCACAAAGTACTTAATAAATCAACCAATATTTAAAAGCTATTTAATAGAATCTCTTAAATATCCAAGAAACCTTATTGGGGGGGGGTGTCTATAAATATAAGAATAGAAAAAGAAGCGTTCATATCCTTACTTTGTGTTCTAAAAAATGTTTTATGGCCCAAAGTTTGCAAATCACAGAAGAGTGGTTTTATATGTATAAATTTTAAATACAAGTGATTTGTGATTTTGGAATTGTGGAAGACTGACTTATATGGAAACGTTTGCTTCAGGAATGTTACATTAAACCAGTTTTGTTCCTAATTGCTTTAGCTTACTATGAGTTCAGTCACTGACTTGAACGGGTTTTTCTCTGGCCCTCCCTTGCTAACTGTGCCTACGCTGGTGGGGATGGTGCTTTGTTGTTCTCTGGAAGGATAATCAGGCTCAGTGAGGTAACTGTGGAATGTACCTTACCTCTTCTGTAATTTAAGACCCCCAATGAGGACTAATCTTCTATCTTTTCAATTTGAGTGATGGAAATTGAATTTGCTTTTTATGAAGTTATTTATTTTGTTAAAAGGTAAGACATGTACTAAAAACGTGTTCAGAGAACACAGAAACAAATGCATTGATAAACACGTATTCTTTTACACTTCGGACTCTGAGTTTTTTTTTTTTTTTTTTAAGATTTTATTTATTTATTTGACAGACAGAGATCACAAGTAGGCAGAGAGGCAGGCAGAGAGAGAGGGAGAAGCAGGCTCCCTGCTGAGCAGAGAGCCAGATGTGGGGCTCAATCCCAGGACCCTGAGACCATGATCTGAGCTGAAGGCAGAAGCTTTAACCCACTGAGCCACCCAGGTGCCCTGGACTCTGAGTTTCTTAATGGCAACCATGGTTAGTAAATTCCTTTTGCTTTTTTCCTGAAAAAGTTCTTGCTTTTTAAATGTTTATATTTAAACATATAAGACTCACATGTTCCAAAAATACAAATCAGAGCATATATTTGCACTGCTCTGAATTTTGATTTTTTTTTCATTAAAAAAATACCTGAGGCTATCTCCCCTCAGTCAGCTTGTACAGAGACATATGACATCATTCTTCTAATTGCTGCATCTTACTATATTCAGTGTTTGTACCATAAGGAATTGAAACGAATTCCTGGTCAGAGGACATATTTTTTCCTCAGGTTTTTGGTTATTTCCAAATTTTGAAGCAGTGAATGTGCTTGGCACACACATGTATGTGTGGGAAGCTATCCAAATCAGGGGTCACTTATTTACCTAATTCTTGTGGATGTGGCAGTGTGTAGACTGCAAGACTGTCCTCAGTTAAGATAGTCTCCTAAAGATGAAGTGTTTTCTAAGTTCTAAAGTTGGAGCATTTAAGACGCTGATGTATATATTTGTGATGTTATTAATAGTGTTTGAGGTGGCCTGTTTTCTCTGTGGCTTTCATAATGTGCAATCTACAATGTTGTGTGAATGGTGGCTCCTAAGGGTGTGCAACCTGGAAAACATGGCGGCTCTGATTAGTAAAAACTCTGTCATCAGACTGAGTTAGGAGACTATTAAGTAAAAAGTAGTATCCTTTTTTCATTTTAATTTGCATTCAACTAATTGTAAGGGTGCCTCAGCATGTTTTTATGTTAGTGATCCCCTTCTTGATGTTTGTGTGTGTGTGTGTGTGTGTGTGTGTGTGTATAGTTTTATTCATGCTGTTTGCCTGTTTATTTTCCTATGGCTTATAATAGGTCAAAACTCTTTATATGTTAAAGACTTAAAAGTTAAAAATAATCATTATTTTAAATGATTTAAAGTTGCATATCACTCTATTGATTATGTAAAATTTAATACAGTTTGGATTGAGTGTCTTTAATCTAAAGACCTTTTCCATTCAATGGTAATAAAAAATCATCCATAGTTTCTTTTTCATCCTTTTTAATTTTTGAAGTAATTTAAGGAAAGGAGTCGATATCCATCTTTTTATTTTACTCCAAATGGCTTGTTATTTTGATACCATTTATTGAATAACATATATTTTCTTACTAACTAGAAGTGCACTTTTCTTGTATGCTAGATTCCCATGTGTGTTGAGTTGGAAACATCTTTATAACTGAGCTAGATGAGCAAGCTAGGTACAAAATACATACGAAATGGGGGGGAGGAAGAATAAAGGATTCTTTGGGACTATGTTCCTTTGAATTATGTTTAAAACAAACATAAAGAAATTAATAAGGTGTTTGGGATTTCTGTGTTCAGACTCATTTTAAGTCAGATTCTCACAGGAATTTAGCCGCCATTGCTTGTTTGGTCAAACTGGATTGCCTTCAGATATTTTAACTTCTGTGTCACCATATGGAAGGGACTTCAGTCTTGGCTCTAACAGGTTAGGAAAGTAAGATGATTCTAACTCCAAATGAGTGGTCAAATAATTCATCCATAACCTTTTATATTTTGATTTTAGGTAAAGAGGTGTATAGAAAATGCCTTTTATGAGTAGGCAGTTCTAGTAGCTTTGTTTTTAATAGGTTGGCTCTATTTAATGATATTTAATGATAAAATGGCTGAATTCTTTTTGATGTCTTCAATTGTTTCATGTAAATAACCTGTTCAGGAGGTAGCTTTTTGTGGAGAATCTCTGTAAACAGTTTTCTTTTTATAAAATTCTATTAATTTTCAGAATTTGAAGACTTGGTTTTCACAAATTTATTTGTATAAAATTAGCAATGACACTTGCCTTAGGAAAAAACATTAGGAACTTTAGCCAAGAATCCTCTTGGAAAAAATATTCCCTGAAGAAACCAAAAAGGTTATTGACTATTTACTCCAATTTAATTTGGACTAAGTCAGAACACTGGATGACTGTAATCTTCTGAAGCCTTTTCATTTTTAGTTAACGTTTAGCTGAATCTTTCTTCTGTGTTTCCCTCTGTCTGTTATGAGGTACAATCTAATATCAAGCCAATTCATTTCTAAATTTTAATTAGATTACCACCTGGCCTTATCACATTTACATGAGTCATTTTGGAATGGATGTGTACATACTGAGCCAATTTGTATGAGAGATAATAGTATGCAACAATCAAGATGTAGAGTATTGCTAGGTTATAATTCTCACTTCTACTCAAAATTTCCAGGCATCTAAATTTTATGACTGGATTTTAGATTCATCCAGGATGGATCTCAATACTTGGAAATTATTTGAACCTAAGCATATGATAGAATGAAGTGGAATGAATTATGGACAGAATTCTCATCTAATGTTCAGAAAGTTGGTCCCTTGGCAAAACATTAGAAGATTATTATTAAACTCGGAATGAAATATGTTTAGGTCATTATTTTCAAGGCACTAACAAAAGAAAACATTTTAACAGGAGAATGGCTTTAGAAGCTCAGACACAAAATTCTAAAAATAGTATAAAATATTAAATGTGAAACTGGTATAAATATTCTGGGACATGATGGAATTTATAGATTTGTAACTTAAATTGGGTCTTCTTTCCTGGATATATTTATATTGTCCCCCTGCATCAGCCTTGGCATTGGCACATCAGTCCAGGAAGGCCTAAATGAAGATCTTCAAGAACAATACGAAATAATGCAGCCTGGACTTGTAATGCTAGACCTAGTAGCAGTAGCCAATGGATCAACTGGACCTGGTCCAAGAGTGTACCTTTAAAGTAGTTTCCAATCAAGTTTTAGTTGTAGATTTTCAAGTTTTCAAGTTTTAGATTTCCTTGTTTTTTAGTTTTAGATTTTCAAGTTTTCAAGTTTTAGATTTCCTTTTTTTTTTTTATAAGATTTTATTTATTTATTTGACAGAGAGATCACAAGTAGGCAGAGAGGCAGGTGGAAGCAGGCTCCTGCTGAGCAGAGAGCCTGATGCGGGGCTTGATCCTAGGACTCTGAGATCATGACCTGAGCTAAAGGCAGAGGACTTAACCCACTGAGGTTTTAGCACCTCAGTCTGAACAGACTCCTCATAGGCCAAATGTGCGAAACTCCAAACTTCCAAACAATAGCGGTGTCTGAAAATTGTGTTGTCTGAAATTCAGTACGCTCAAATTCTTGATGAGACCTGCCACTGTGGTAGGTTCATGGGGAAGGTTCCCAGAGGAGTCGATGCGATGTACACTCTCACTGTAGTTACCAGACCTGATCCTTCGTGAGCTGGGCTTGGACACACGAATTCCTTTTGAGCACCTGGCTGAAGGTGTAGCTGCCATGGAACTGGTACCATTTAAAAAATTTGCCACCTTGGAACTTTCTCCTAGGCCCATATTCTCAAGCTTCTTACCACTCCCATAATGAGGAAAAGCTCAGAAAATCTCACCTGGAAGAACTACAAAAGAAACAGCCATTTGTGCCCAATATTGATAGTGTTTAAAGAAACTTGTCCATCTCTAGGCCTCTGTGGAGGGTTTTTATTTTGTTTTCTTTCTTTTTTTTTTTTTTCCCTAAGTGAATGCCAACTCTGAAGTTGGTTGGGATGATAAGTCACACTAGGGCATCTGCAAGAGGCCACGCCTCACTCTATTTGCGAGTCAGTTGCTACCTGCAATCCTCCCCGGTTCCTCAGGTCCTTGGTGGGTGAGGACGTGGTGACCATGCTGGGACTCTTCTGGCTGAGGTCTGAGTGACCACTATTGAGCATTCTCTCCCTGAGGTACCATGGGTTTGAAGAGCCAGAGGGAAAGCCACAGCAGAGTTTGTGAACCAAGTTTTAGATTTCTTTTCTTTTCTTTTCTTTTTTTTAAAGATTTTGTTTATTTATTTGACAGAGATCACAAGAAGGCAGAGAGGCAGGCAGAGAGAGAGGAGGAAGCAGGCTCCCCGCTGAGCAGAGAGCCGGATGAGGGACTCGATCCCAGGACTCTGGGATCATGACCTGAGCTGAAGGCAGAGGCTTTAACCCACTGAGCCACCCAGGTGCCCCCAAGTTTTAAGTTTCTCTTTCTTTCTTTCTTTCTTTCTTTCTTTCTTTCTTTCTTTCTTTCTTTCTTTCTTTCTTTTCTTTCTTTCTTGTTTTAGGTTTCTAAGACACAACACAAGTTATTAGTCCCAGAGGGCCAGTAGCCAGATCCAGTTCTAGCTGAAGGTCCAAGACTTTGAGGCCAGACTTGAGGCCAGATCAAAGTAGCAGCTTGTTGACACCCAGAGTTTTGTTGTTGTTCCCAGGTTAAAAACTTTCTTTTTGGAAGAAAACAAAACCAAGAACCACTTAAAAAAAAAAAAAAAGTCAGGGGAAGAACACTGTAGAAGGTCAAGCTGCTGACCTCTGGCAGATCACAAAGAGCCAGCAGTGAAGCTGGCCCAGGAGATCCCCATTTGGTGCTGCCACTTGTCTTCCTCACCCAGATCTCATTGGCCCCAACAGAGCTGGTCCCACAGCTCAGCTTCTGGCTGTCCTTTGAGTGCAGATAGATGGCTCTTGTGGTATCATCTTTCATCCTAATACAGTTTCCTATCTTCTCTCCAAGCTTCAAGTTTCTGGGCTAGAGACTCTGCCAGTGTGGCAGGCAAGAGTTCAAGAGAGGATGGGGATGCTGGTCCTTTGGGTGACTTAAGTTTCTCTAACATTCTCAGATACCCCATGATCTGTTTGTCTGTTGACAAATAGGTCTGCTGGGCAGGAGCTGGTTTTCTCCTTTCATCACAAGCAATTGTTGCATGTAGCTTTGGGTATCTGTGGCTGATATTTATTTGTTACTTTCAGCGTTGGGGGAGGCTGGGCTCATTTGAGGTCTCCATGACAATGCCAAGCAGGGCTGCTATTGCCTGATTGTATAAAGGTCAGGATGAATAGGGTAGGTTTAAAAAAATAATAATATCAATAACCACACTGTAATATGTTATTACTTGACAAACATTATTCCAAGCAATTATTACATAAACACAATTTATTTAGTCTTTACAACAATGCTCTGAGGCTGGTACTATTAGCATCTCTCATTTACAGATTCATATGGAGGCTTAAAAAGCATGTGGCAGAGTCCAGATTCCATCAAAATGCCTAGAGTCTGCACTTCTAACCACTGCGCTATACTGCCTCCTGTTCATCACTGAGGTAATGGACAGTGGTGATTTCAGAGAGAATGGGACGTACTGGTGGGTTTTGGTGGTCTGTTGGAAGTAACTTTATCAGATGCCTCTGGACAGACTGGATGTTATCCCTAAAAACTTTCATTGCAAAGAAATGGCTGTGGAGTGCTTAGCAAGGGGCTGTTTGTCATTTATAAAATGATCTTTCTGGAGAGTTAGGTTACTAGGGAGAGCACAAGAAACCGACCCAAGTAGACCCCTGGAAGCATTGCCTCGTGTATCCAAATCAAGTCCTTAAAAAAGTTGGAATTGCTTCTGTTTACTGAACTGTTCTTTTGTTCCCTTGGGGAGAGACCTATGTCACGTTCATTCATTCAGCCATGTGCATTGAGTCTCACTCTGCGCCTGCAGTATTCAAGATGCTGGGGATGAAAAATGGAAGGATGTTGTCCCTGCCCTCATGTAACTTCAACACAAGTGAAGGAGAGATAGCGTCAAACAATAGGATGCTTCCTTTAAAAAAGTAAGTGCAGGGGTGCCTGGGTAGCTCAGTGAGTTGAGCGGTAGACTCTGGATTTCGGCTCCGGTCATGATCTCAGGGTTGTGGGGTCAAGCATTCAGCACAGAGTCTGTATGAGTTCCTCCCTCCTGGTGCCCCTCCTGTCCCTGATCTTTTTCCCTCTCTTCTTCATATAAATAAAGAAATCTTTAAAAAAGATAGATAAAAATGTAAGCATAGGACACCTGGGTGGCTCAGTGGGTTAAGCCTCTGACTTCAGTTCAGGTCATGATCTCAGGGTCCTGGGATCGAGTCCCGCATTGGGTTCTCTGCTCAGCAGAAAGCCTGCTTCCTCCTCTCTCTCTCTCTCTCTCTGCCTGCCTCTCTGTCTACTTGTGATCTCTCTCTGTCAAATAAATAAATAAAATCTTAAAAAATTTTTTATAAAAATGTAAGCATAAACCAGAAAAGTGGCACAGCAGGCTTTTTGGGGGGAGTCAAGGAAGCCTTCTCAGCAGAGGCAGCATTTTAATAGAGGTTTCCCGATGGAATGACTGTCAGGCACACAGGCAGGGGAGGCTGTTCCAGGGCGAGCATGTGTAAAGGCAGGATGCCAGCCCAGAGCCTGGTGCGTTCAGAGAACTCTAAGTAGTTCAATATTGCTGGCTTGCAAAGAGCAAGGCAGGAAATGACAGATGAGACTTGACATTTAGGCAGTGGCCAGATCTTAAAATTCTTTGTATGCCAAGGAAAAGAGTTCACAGTTTACTCTGTAGACACTAGGGAAGCATTTTAAGGGTTTTAAGCCAAGGTTTCACGGCTAGATTTTTCATATTGGAACCATCACTCTGGCAGCAAGTATAGAAGATGGATTGGAGGGAGCTGATAGTCGAGGCAGGGGGCCAGGAGGAGTGTTAGGCTGCCCTACTTTGGGGCATTTTCTGGCATTGGAAAGAGCAATAGCCTTAAGCTTTCTCAGCGAGTTGGGTCAGACCTCATGGAATTGCCGAGATCAACGTCAGGTAGGATCTGAGAGGTACGAGAAAACAGTGGTCATTCAGTCTGAGACAAGGTGCGCAGTGTAATAGGTCAAGTTTGGAAATCGAACCAAATGTATTTGCAAGGTGGAAAGTCTTCTCAGTCATCCCCGCATATTCAGCTGACTGTAGTGTCATCCTCAAGTGTGCAATTTCACTTTAGAAGCAGTCGTTTTCATCGTGGGACATAGATTGCCTATGGAAGCCAAACCTATTCAATGCAGGGTTGTTGGTTTTTTTGTTTTTGTTTTTGTTTTTAACTTCAGCAAGTCAGCTCTCTTGGATAGTGTCCAAGTTGAATTTCTAAACAAGTTCTGCATTGCAGGGAGTGTGTTTGCGTTGTGCATTTTAGTGTGAAATGTACTGTTTCTTATTTCAGAAAAATTATTGATCAGATGATCTGAAGTTTCGTAATGTTTATGCTGTAGTTTCCCTGAGTTGGTTGACAGGAATTCATTCCTCTCTTCTCTTAAAGGATTTTTTGTTTGTTTGTTTGTTTGTTTTGGATGCACCTACACACAATATACCCACACACAGCTTAAAAATACAGCCGGAGCTAGAGAGCATAATGTTAAGTGAAATAAGTCAGAGAAAGACAAATATCATGTGATTTTACTCGTATGGGGAATTTAAGAAACAAAACAAATGAACAAAGGAGAAAAGACAAAACAAA
The DNA here is from genome assembly GCF_030435805.1 of Mustela lutreola. Classification (NCBI taxonomy): domain Eukaryota; kingdom Metazoa; phylum Chordata; class Mammalia; order Carnivora; family Mustelidae; genus Mustela; species Mustela lutreola. The sequence continues at coordinate 162,549,451 of NC_081292.1, forward strand.
GAGACAAATCAAGAAACAGACTCTCAACTACAGAGAACAAACTGATGGTTCCCAGAGGGGAAGGGGGATGAGAGTGAAGCGTACACTTACCATGATGCGCCCTGTGTAATGAACAGAATTGTTGAATCGCTCGCTGTATGATACACCTGAAACTAGTATAACACTTCATTTTAACTATATTAGAGTTAAAAAACTTAATAAAAACTTTCTTAAAATTATATCTACACATGTAAAAGATAAAATGTCATGTCTGGGGTTTTCTATAGTCTCTGGAAGGCAAAGCCTTGATTTGCTGATCTGAAGTCATCACTTAAAATTCTTCCTCTCTAAAGAAAATAATCCTTCCAAGATACTTAGAATATAAGGCTTATTTTCATGTCAATCTCATTCCATTTACATTTGTGCTGTATTTCTTACTTGTCATCCTAAAATAATACTTCTACCAGAGGTGTCAGTATTAAAATAAACACCATCAATAAATGCACTCGAGAGGTGCTGGGACCCTGGCTGAGTTTCTTACATGAGTCATTCCATTAGCGTCTGACCTGATGCAGCTAAATCTCTATTGGCACCCAACTCCCTGGCATTTTATTTATTTATTTTTTAAGATCTTATTTATTTGTCAGAGAGAGAGCACAAACAGGGGGGAGCAGCAAGACAGAGGGAGAAGCAGGCTCCCTGCTAAGCAAGGAACCCGATGTGGGGCTCGATCCCAGGACCCTGGGATTATGACCCACTGAGGGCAGACACTTAACTGACTGAGCCACCCAGGTGTCCTTCCCTGGCACTTTAGAGGGGGTGCTGTTAATTGGCAAATTTCTCCTGAGCAATATGCATTGTCTTGATGCTTTTATGCTTGGGTTCTGTGTATCTGTGGACACATGCATGGGCCACGTAAGAACTTCTGTAATCTAGACAGCTGCCACATTCTGTTTTCATGTTACTGATTACACACTCGAGCATCTCCCCTAATAAAATGAGCCCATCTGCAATGAGGTGAGCAAAACAGAAAACATACAGGATGGCTGAGGGCCAGGAAGCTTATATGTACATTCCAGTAAGCTAATGCCTCACATACGGTATTGTGTAGGCTGTCACAACTCATGAGCCTCAATTGACATCACCTGGTACTGTTTTTTCCTGAATGTTCTACGTCATTCATTGTCTTCAAAGCTAATCTGAACTTGTGGTACTTTTGTCATGTAATCATCTCAGAAGACTGAGATGTGCATGTGACCAGTGTAGGGTGGGGGGAATTTATTGGATACAGGAAGTAATGTGATTCTGATGCATACTGACAGAGAACTGTAAGTAGAGATTTTAGGGTTAGACCCTAGAGGATTCAGATTTCCCCCACTTATTAACTATGTGACCTTGAGCAAGTTGTGCAACCTTTCTGTGCCTCAGTTTGCTTGTTCATAAAAATAGAGGTGTAAGAGATCTTTTCTAGGAGGTTATTATAAAGACTAGGAAAATACATGTAAAGTGCTTGTCACAGAGTTTAAGTGTTTAATAGATATTTTCTCTCTTAGCACTCAAGTATCAGTGTTTGATTATCCTTTGGCCCACTGTGAACACTAATGTCACTTAGTTTATGCAGGCAAATTAATATTCTGGGTTATCACAGATCATAAAGGTGGAAAAGCTGTCTTCCAGAGAGGGTTACTTGAGTGAACCTGACTGAAATAGTTTCTTCCCCACCCCATACAAGCCCCCAAACCTTACCCACAATGTTTCTACTCATTTGTGCTTTTAACAGCTAGTGGATGTTAATAGAAGGCACGTAAAATATAAGTTCTGTGCAAAAAACAGCTTTTCCTACAGCTACCAGAAGTCGATGGTAATTGTAACGGAGAAGCGTAGAGCTGGGAATTCTCCTGAAGCACCTTGTAAATATGCAATTAACTGTTCTGTATCTCATAAAGTCATCAGAAAGCACATCCTGCAAATGTGAGAAAAAGAACATATAAATATTAAATAATTATGCCCAGGACAGAGTAATTTTTTTTTTCAGAGCTACAAATGCCAGCAGATCATAAGGAATTTATCTATTCACTAAAGAATGTTTTTACAAATGAACTAATTCCAGACAGGCATAACTCAATTCAGATGATTGAAAAAAAGTCAAAGTTTTCCTGCCACATCTAAGCAGAGGATTTAATTTTGTTTTCAAATGTTGTGAACTGTGTTGTGATAATTTTTCCATTCCTCATTTCACATAGTGCTTTGCTGAATTTTAGTAGCAGTCCTAGAAGAAAGGACTTCAGCTAAAATTTAGCCGAGACTATATTTTACAGAACAGGGTTGCCCAAACTCTTTGAATGTGTTTTAGAAATAAACACTGGCATCTGAATGTATGCCCCTGATTAGAAGGCTTAAGCGTGAGCCGCTAATGCATACAAAGTGCAAGGTCATAGACCTCCGTCTCCTTTGCCCCCTCAGAGGTAACAGTTGTTACAAATGTGGTCCTTTCATTTGGCATTTCTTTTCCACTTTCTCTACAACCTGAATTTGTTAATTTGTATCTAGCTGTGAAGTAATCTCCTTCGGGTTCATTCATGGATTATGACTGAGCAGCCCTCAGTTCAAGCTTCTTATTATCTTTGCCATCCTGTGATTTTACAAGTTTTTCACTCCTAATGTTTTTGTAATTTTCCCTGTAATCTGGCTTGGTCAAACATGTCTGAAATTTGTTAACATTATTATCCTTTCCAGAGAACATGATGTGGGTATGATCACTCTGTCTGTTGGTATTTTCTATTACTAATAATAATGAAAGTGCCATCACAGACATAGCTGAAGATTAAATGAGATGATGTATATAATGACTTGCACGAAATGAGCACTTAATGAAGGTTAGCTGCTTTTGTTAGTACTGTTCATCTGACTTTATTCATACCTTATAGTTTCAACACTTTCAGTTGATGCGGTGCTTTAAAGTTTCTAAAGCCCTTTCACAGATTTATTGTGCAGTAGCCTTCTACTTCGTACTGAATAGTTGTGCCTGCCCCCATTCATATGTTAAAATTTGAATCCCCAATGTGGTGGTTTTGAAGGTGGTGCCTTTGGGAAATGATTGCATCATGAAGGTGGAGCTCGTGATGGGATTAATGTCCTTCCAAGAGGAGACCCCAGAGAGCTTACTTTCTCCCAGTCTCTCTGTCTCTATCTCTCTCTGCCACTTAATGGTACGGGAAGACAGCGATCTGCAGGCCAGGTAGAGGGCTCTCACCAGGAACCGCATTGCCTGGCACCCTGATCTTCCATTTCCCTATCTCTACAACCACGAAAATACATTGCTGATGTTCACACCACATAGTCTACCTATGGCATTCTGTTATAGAAGCCTGAACTGACACCTTCAGAACAGGCAGTATTAGTTCTATTTTTCAATTAGAGAAATTAACAGAAGTTACTAGGACAATAGAATTTTTGTGAAAGAGAATTTTTATTACTGAAGTATATAGGAGTAGGTGGTGATCTTTTTAGGACCATTAACACCCTGACAGACTAGTCATCATGCTGTTTAATGAACAATAGTAATGTTGCCCCTTAAAAAATAAAAATTAAAAAAAAAACAGTATTTGAGGACGGAGGTAATAAAAACTTAGGAAGCATAAACAGAATAATGCTTAAATAATAAAATCACCCATCTGTTTGTACAGTCTATCCGTTTTATTTCATTTAGCATAGAGATAAGAAAAGGAAATTTCGAAGGAAAGTGCTTTAGTCATTGAAAATGCCATCCTTTCTGTACACCGTTGAATGATAAGGTGGTTATCTGGTTCTTCCAAGGACTTACATTGCTTAAGCAACCTTTCTCTGGAATAAAGACTTTCAATAAAAGGAGTGAAATTCTTGGAAAATGTTTGTGGAAGAGAATGAAATTTCCTTGGTTTCTGAACTTTGTTTTGAGTTCAGTTATTCCTAACATGTTTGGGTTTTTAAGATTTTTGAGACTCTGACAGCATCTGTGATCCCTTTTTCCAGAAAAGTGAAGAGACACACAAAAAGTATACTATCTCAAAGGGATCAGGAAACCTAGCCTTGGGCTCCAAGATTAAGAAACATAGTTTAGGGGTGCCTGGGTGGCTCAGTGGGTTAAAGCCTCTACCTTCAGCTCAGGTCATGATCCCAGGGTCCTGGGATCCAGCCCCACATCCGGCTCTCTGCTCAACAGGGAGCCTGCTTCCTCCTCTCTCTCTCTGCCTGCCTCTCTGCCTGCTTGTGATCTCTGTCTGTCAAATAAATAAATAAAAATCTTAAAAAAAAAACACAGTTAAGATTTTTAAAAATATGTGTTTTTATAAAATAACTTCTTTTTAAAATTCCAAGTCCCATTTCTCTTTTAGGTTTGCTTAGTAAGCCCTCTTATCTGTAAATGGACCATTTTTTTAGTATATATGCTGTCAAAGCGATCACTAAATGGGCCATATTTTAAATACAAACTCTCATCTATACATAAAGGTATATTAGGCTTTAAATGTCTCTATATGTTAGTGATTGCATTATTGCTGAAGTATTTCAGCTAAGCATGGGCATGAGGTAATGTTAATACATTGATCATATCAGTCACTAACAAGGTTGCCAGATAAGGTGCAGAAGACCCAAATGCATTTGAATTTTATATTAAACAACAAATAATTTTTTCATATAAGCATTTTATGCATTGGAAATTTCTCTAAAATTCAAATACCTCCAACATATGGGCCCTACCTATACTAAAAATGATGTATTATCTGGAATTCAAATGTAACTGGCTATCTTGAATTTGTTTTATTCTGGCAGCTCTAGACTAACAAAATATTTTTCCAGTTGTTGCAGTAATAGGTTCACATATATGTTTCTGTCACAATTCCTGTTCCTTCCCAGAGGCAGGGATATATTATCTCATGTTTCATTCCCCATCCACCCCCTCCCACACACACACTATCTATTAAAGGCCCTAGAACATAATAGATAGTTGTGAAATTGGCTAAATGAAGAAAATAATTCAATTTCTAAGTAAAAGAGTTGGTATTTGAGTCAAGTATTTCAAGGGGCTTTTTACTATGGACTTGAACTCCAAGCCATCTTAATTTGAATAGCTTATCCAAAGTCCAACTTAGAACTCAGGTATCCTTAACTCCAAAGCCAATGTTTTATTAACTTCTATTAGTGGTTCCCAAAGGAGGAAATACTGTATTTTTTTTTTTTTTTAAGAGAGAGAGCACAAGAACAAGTAGCAGGGGAGGGGCAGAAGGAGTAAGAGAGAGAATCTTAAGAAGGCTCCATGCCCAGCACCCAGCACCCCAGCGAGGATCCCTAGTGGGACTTGATCTCATGACTCTGAGGTCATGACATGAGCCAAAATGAAGAGTCTGACGTTTAACGGACTGAGATGTCTAGATGTCCCAGGAAATACTGTATTCTAAAAAGAATTTTATCTAATAGATCCAGTGAGGGTTTGCGGGAAAAAGCTACTGGAATTTAGTGGGTAGGAGCCAGTGATGGTGTGCATCCAGCAATATGTGGGAATAATCCCATACAACAAAGAATTATTCTGGCTCCCACAGGACTTTTGAGATTACTTCCAGGTATTCAAAAAGGGAATAAACTTATTCCCTTTTTCATTCATCTTAAAAATGATCTCAAGCTAGAACCTAACTCGAGTGACATATATGCATAAAGTTTTGCATTGTTTTAATACACACTGGATTTTCCAAGAATGAAACTAGCATACAAATCAAGAGAAGATTTCACTTAAAACTCCACAATAGCATGATAAGTGGAGTCTAAAAAGCCAATAGTGTATAAAATGCTGGGTAATGTTACTGTAAATTAATTAAATGGCCAAGGTAAAACTGTACAGTCATCTGGGAAGTGATGGTTCCATTGGCTTAAATGCAAGATCTACAATCCAAATACGTCCAGGTCTTAGATGGAGTATGGTTCTACCTTCAGGCACTGTCTGCTCCAACTTAGCATTTTGGGAGACAGTTTGGGTTCTGGGGATGGCTGGAACTTCCGGAACAGCAGCAGCAATTCCAGGAATCTCCTGAGTAGTTGGTTATTGGTTCATGACCTCAGTAGAATAATCCAAATTTTCCCCGCTGTTCCCCTAAATAAACTGCCTGTTATATTTATGCCTGGCTTTGCTCTTACATCTGTGTCTTCGCCCATCAACAAGATAAGAACATCAATCAGCCCACCTCCAACTGAGAAGGGGGTTGGGCATAAGATGGGAGCAAATTGCCTGTGTTGTTTGACTCATGTTTGCTAATTAAGGAATGAGTTCTCTTGTGTTTTCTTGCTCTTTGTTTATTTTGGACCTTACAAAGAGTTGTTTACTATTTTAGAAATTCCTTCACTGATGATAATCCCCTTATGATATTCGGTTCTTTGTGTAACACATTTGTATCTGTCAAATTCATGGCAATTTTATGGAGAGAAGCAAACATCTGTTTCATTTTGCTTTCCATGGAAATCACATTGAAATAATAATTATATTATTCTAAATTTTAAAAATTCTTCTTTATAATATAGATGTGACATTGTATTCCTTTTTGAAATTAACTTGTCGGTAAAATTTATATTACTTATAAATATTATTTTAAAATATTTATTGAGTGCTACTGCTCTGAGTTACCTGCTGGAAATATATGTATCAGAACACCAGCCAATCTGAGCAATGTCTAAATTCAGGTAAAGTATACTATGATTAACATGTTGTCAGATTACCCAGTATCAAATTTTATCTAAGAAAAGCAATGCAAAAAAATAATAGTAAATAATGTTTCTTTTTTAAAGATTTATTTATTTCCTTTAGAGGTTGAGAGAGAGAGAGAGAGTAGGGGGAGGGGCAGAGGGAGAGGGAGAGTGTTAGGCAGACTCTGCACTGAGTGCTGAGTGTGGAACCCCATGTGGGGCTCACTCTCACCACGGTGAGGTCACGACCTGAACTGAAGCCAAGAGTTGGATGCCCCAACTGACTATACCATCCAGACACCCCTTAAACATTTTTAAAACAGATTTCTTAGGGACAATCAGTACACATTTATAGAAATTTAAAATTGGTGATTTATTTTTTATAAAGTTTTTTTTAAAGCATTCTTAAATATGAGAGAAAACTCCTTATCATTTCACTGTTTCCCACGTAGGTAACATTTGGACGGAATACATCAGAAAAGGTAAAGATTTCTTATGGAAGCCTTGAGGTTGCATTGGTAAAATGGCAGCCCTTCAGTTCTTGTTAAAGGCCAACAGACACAACTGGGCTGGATATTCTGGGGAAAGAGAGGACCTTCTTTGAACACTGCAGGACACCTTGGTGCATTTTAGTAAATACAGGATGTGACTAAGACCCCTGCCGTGTAGTCTGACTGGGCTAAGTTCAAATCCCCCATCTGCTGCTTCATGGGGACTTAAGCATTTTACATAATCTCTCTGAGCTCTGGCTTTCTTTTTTGTAAACAAAGGTAATTAGAGGCCCTTTTATCTCTATGTAGGGTAACATGTGTAGGTGTTGTATTAGCCTGCGCCACCTGCCATAAGAAAATACCAGAGACTGAGTGGTTTCAAGGATAGAAATTTCCTCACAGTTCTGGAGGCTGAGGAGTCCAAAATCAAGGTGCCTGTGGACTTGATTTCTTGGGAGGGCCCTCTTCTTGGCTGCACATGGTTGCCATCTTCTCTGTGTGCAGTACACAGCAGGGGACTCTCTCCCAGTGAGGACACTAATTCCTTTGGGTCAGGGCTCCATCCCTAAGAACTAACTTAGCATTAATTACCTCTTTAAAGGCTTAATGTCCAAACACACCAGATATAGTCCCTAGCATGGGGCCAGACCCTTAGTAGCCCTGGTGAACATTGGTTATGAGTGGCATCTTATATCAAGTCTGATCTTACACAACCACATTGGGAAGTAAGCGTGATTATCATCATTTTAGACAGAAGAAAACGGAGGCCCAGAAAGTGTGTGTCACTTACTTTGGTACAAGCATACAGGAAGTGGTAATAACAGAATTTAAACTCGGTTCAGGCTGTGTATCAGCAATAAATGGCCTGATTGTATTCAGATTGTATCTGCTGCTCAGAATAATGATGTTTTAATTAATTATTAACAGCTCACATTCTAACAGTACTTTGTAAATTGTAAAGTGCTTCCCCAGCCTTTAATTGTTACCATGGAGAATGTTAGGAGACGAGTTAAAAGGAATGGAAAGGGCGGACTGGGTTTCTCGGAAGCCAGCAGCAACAAAGGTGTTGCAAAAGAAGATAGCTTTCTTTTTATTTTAAAGATTTTTATTTATTTATTTGACAGAGAGAAATCACAAGTAGGCAGAGAGGCAGGCAGAGAGAGAGAGAGAGGAGGAAGCAGGCTCCCTGCTGAGCAGTGAGCCCGATGCGGGACTCGATCCCAGGACCCTGAGATCATGACCTGAGCCGAAGGCAGCGGCTTAACCACTGAGCCACCCAGGCGTCCCAGAAGATAGCTTTCGAAGGCAAAGCAAAACTCAGGGGACTTTTCAAGATCAGAGAGGGAGGCAAAAAGAGCAGGAATGTGAAATCGAAGAAAGGGCAAACCTCAAGAAAAATCGAAGAAAGGGCAAAACCTTAAGCAAAGCCAGGAATGAGAGGGGAGTTGGCATCACTGAAATGAGGGGCTATAGAAGGTACCGTGGCTGACAGCTGCCTCAGACAATGCCAACAGGATGGGAATGGTTTGGTACAAATTAGCATCACGATAGTCCCCAAGTGGAAAGTGAGCAGGCTGGTTTTTCTGCATGAAAGAGAAGTTCATGGTTGTTAAGAGTACAGTGGTTTAAGGTGCTGGATCTGGAGGTGAAGGGCCTGGGGTCACATTCTGCCTGTGTGAGCTTGGGGAAAATGGAGGCTTCCCCATTGTGATTTGGGGATGATGATGCTCCTTGTCTCAGAATATTGATGTTTTGAATAATGTCAGCTGCCTCAGACAATGCCAACAGGATGGGAATGGTTTGGTACAAATTAGCATCACGATAGTCCCCAAGTGGAAAGTGAGCAGGCTGGTTTTTCTGCATGAAAGAGAAGTTCATGGTTGTTAAGAGTACAGTGGTTTAAGGTGCTGGATCTGGAGGTGAAGGGCCTGGGGTCACATTCTGCCTGTGTGAGCTTGGGGAAAATGGAGGCTTCCCCATTGTGATTTGGGGATGATGATGCTCCTTGTCTCAGAATATTGATGTTTTGAATAATGTAGTGAATGCCATGTGCTTAATACTGGACCTGCAACTTAGTAAAACATTAGCGATGATGATGATGATGATGATATGATTATTTTTTATCTCTAGAATACTTACATTTTGGCTAATTATGTACACTGCAAGCATGACTGTCTCTTACACTCCAGATGAGAGGTCAGGAGGTATAATATTCCTACAAAACATCGTTGTCTGTGTACAACCTTTTCTAGGGAATCCTCAGGAAGACGTAGCACCCTGAGGGCCAGACAAAGTGAACCCAGGGTCCATCAGAACCTCAGGTGAATGGAGCAGTCAGGCTCATCCTGGGGTCTAAGTTCAGTATCAAAGCTCTGGCGATATGTTAGCAGGAAGATCTCCAAAGACACATCTCCTGCTTTCCTGTCTTTGTTCAACTATCTGCACATGCTCACTAGAAGTCCCCCTTCCTGGGCCATGAGGCAGTGGCTGAATGTTTCTGATAAGGAACTTCTTGCTGCCCTCAGAATATAGGTCCCAAGGACGAGAGAACAAGAGAGAGCAAAACTGACAATAAGGAGAGGGAAGGAGAAGAGGAAGAGTGAATAAGGCAGAGACGGCTCAGAAAATTCCTCACAGCTAGCACATATGAGAAAGGGGTTATGGTTTTCCTGTTAGAGCTGGAGAAAATGCACAGGGCAGGAAATGGATCTACTAACTCAAAATTTCTTGCCCGTTGTACTAAGTTCTGCTTTTTTCCCCACAAAGTATGAGGATACCTAAAATTCTAAAGAGGCCATGGGTCTCCTTCAACTACCAGCTGCTGTGCAAAGACAAAATCCAACGTTGTTTAGATGACCTGAAACTTTACTTAGAAAAAAGAGTTATAGCCTCGTGTGGTATTGTCTTATAAAAGCGGTTCATTGCCAGGGCTAAATATGAAAGACCGTCCATAAAATAAAAAGATGAACTTCATGATTTTTCCGTTTCCCTTTATATATATGTGCATAAAATTTTCTACATTTATCTGTAACATTTTTCTTAATTTCACATCAGGGAAACTGCAAACTCTGATATTTTATTCTGTGTGTAATTGAGGTCAGCGTCTGCAGAAAACTGGGACATCTCAATTATATAACTCCTGTTCCGTCCACATTATCCTTATGATTTACCGCTTCGATCTTATTCTCTATTGCCCATTTCTAAAATAAGAGACATTATATGTACTTGTCTTATATGAACTTTGATGATTTGTTACTTTAATTAGGAGAATTTTTAAAGTGTTGATGCAAGACAACATTGATGATTTCGAACAAAATATAATTCCCAAATAAAGCAAGCAGTAAATCTCACTTGAGACTACCTTTAGAAAACAACACTTTTGATCATATGTCCTCTAGTAAGATGTTCGCTTCCATTCAAGTGGTCAGGAAGTCTGAGTATCTTTTGTTTCCTTGAGGAATGTATATATTTGAAATCTGGCACAATCCACTGAATGGCAGTGCATCTGATCGAGGGGGAGGAACGATGAAGAAAAAGAAAATATATGAAAATAGACAGATGAATTTGGGAACCTTACTTGCCTTGGGGGGAAAGAGCTATGAAATAGCTGCTAGCACCCTTGAAAATACTGTGTACGTGCCTCATTATACCACCTAGATTTCCAGCCTGTCACATTCCATGAGGTCTTTGCAAGCCGACAACGCTAGGTCTGTCAGCATGATATTCTCTACCTCGGGATGGCTCCCACCTCTACCATTTTGTAAAACTTCCTGAAAGGCACTGGAGGGAGCCTTGCCAGATGTTCTTTCTAACTCTGTTCAACCAGAATGGCTCTATGCTGGTGATATGCTGGGGCATCCACTCCTCAGCGCCACTCATTTTATTTTCACAGAAATTACATTTGATTCCTCTCAGAGCCGCTGTCGTTGGATATAATGCCTGCAGATTCACCACATTACCATAGTTGCAAGTTCCACATTCGGCTTGCCGCATTTTCCCAGTTACGTTGTCTCTCTGGCAAGATTCTGACTGCCCATATTAATATTAGTAATCAATACTAATAATACTGATTATTAATATTAACAGCCCTGTTTTTTTGAGAGTTGAGAGAGCCTTCTTAGAGAAAGGGTGCATTGTTTAGAAGCAGGGCAGTGGCTGCCTTGGAACATCTTGAGTTCCTCATGAAGGCTGGGAATTCTGCGCAGTCCCAGAGGGAACAGTGGGTTCTTCTTTCTCTTAGTGTCTGCTCAGTGATGCAGAAGTGAGTGGAGCTGCTTTCCCTGAGCCCCTCCCAGATTCTGTCCCTTCCTTGGCTTGAGTGCAACATCACTGACAAGAGGACCCAGAGTGTTCAGTAACATGTCCACTGTAGCTTCCAAAATCCTGCTGGTGAAACATCCATTAGGGGAGTAAAGTGTTGTGACTGAGCTCTTGAAGGAACTAGCAGCTGACATGGCCAGAACCCCAAACTATGGGAATCGGTGAAGCAGAGATCATTTAGAGGGCTACTGCCCTAAAGAAAAGGGTGAATCACCTTTCTTCCTTCTAACCACCTCCCCAAATTTCTCTCCAACTTGAGAAGACAGCCACCTCCCACTTGCTACTCGCATCCCTTCAAGGATAATAGAATGGGACTTTCTATTTTTAATCAATCAAGAGAAACTATTTTGTACATATAGCTCCTTTTCTCACCTCTTATTTTGGCCAGTGTGATATATGTTTGGCATGGGGTTAAATTGAGATTGAACTCTTTGAAGTGCTGCTGATGTGATCGCAGCAGAATGATGACAGAGGAAGGGAAGCGTAGACAAGAGAGTCTGAATAGAGCGCTCCAGTCATGGCTCCAGATTATTTTGGGAACAGCATCTTCCTCTTCCTGCCTGTTCTCTCCCTCAATGTGTGTCCTTGTTTTCTTGCCTCACACAAATATTCAGATGATCTCAGTGCCCTCCATTCATGTATTTTCATAGCTAAACAAGAGTAAGGGTTTCTGTTCACATTTTTCTCTTACTGTTGCTTCTCTCACGCCATGAGGTTATGCTGCTAGAACATTCCAAGGACTGTGCACTTGGTTTAGGTGTATTTTCTGGCAATATTGTTCTTCCTGCTTGATCTTAGAACTAAGTCTCTCATTCGCTATCCTGCTTTCTCTGACACTTTCTCCCTTTAGTTGAGTACAAAGACTCTGCAATCTGCTTTCAGTCATCACTGTTGACACATCAAAGAAATATGACTTTAATTTTTCAAAGAAAATATGAATCATGTAGTGTTTCCCACACAGACAGTACCCTTCTCTGTTAGCTAGCTGTGCAATCCAAAATTCTTAGCTTTATTTTATACACAAGCAATGGTCATATTATTGGGACTGTACCATGCAGAGTGCCGCCCCACCAGGATATGAGCTCATCTTCTCTGAGAAACTAAGTGGGGTTGAGCTGGGTCAGTGTTTGGAGGAACTCATTTCCAATGAAATCTAAGAGAATCTCAGGAAGGGACAATTCCGTATTCTGGACAATGGCCTCCTTATTTGATGAGAACATTCCAGTTGAAAATTAAAAAGCAATGATAGACTCATTATTGTCACAGGGAAACTGCTTAATTGAAAATGAACCCCCATTTTATATGATTACCAAACAACAAGAAACATCAACTAAGTGGCACAGGGAGAAGGTTCATTCATGGTTCACCTTTGTGTGAGTGACACAAAGTAAATAAATCACAAGATTTTTTCCCCCAGATTAACAATTTCGAAGGTATGTGGTATGGTCAGAACAGTTTCAGTTTGTTTTCTGTACGTATAACCCTTTACACGAAGTGTTGGTTTTCCTAAGGATGCCCCTGTCCTTGCAAGATCTTGAATATCTTTGTGACTCACGCAGGTACGTGTTTCCAGGGACACACGGTAAAATGCACAATATCTGTGAATCCAAATTAACTGTGAAACCATGGTGGCAGTACCCAGGGAAGAGAACTTTTGATGCACCAAAGCGTCGCCTTCTCTAGTTACTCAAATAAAACAGTTTATTGTCTGGTGGTGGCGAGACAAAGGAAAGAGATAAGAAGTGGCAAAAAAATGAATAATCAAGAGCAACACATAAGCCTGACTCCTGTAATTACACTCTGCCGCTAAAGGTTTCTATCCCTGGGATTCAACTCTCTCGATCTCTCATTACTTATGAAGCCTTGTTATCTGACCCACGGTGAGGGGGATGTTCTCCGAAGCTGGGGGAATTGTTTCTACTGAGTTATGCAGGTGGGTGGGTGAATTTACAGTTGCAGAATCCAAGTATGTATCCGTGACCGCAAGATTCCTGCAGCTTCATTTCGGCTGCCAAAGAAATGACTCTGCTGAATATTGATTGTGTCCTGCTTTAGGTATTGGAGGCCGTCACCATTGACAAACACATACATAGCCTTGTTCTCATGTGTCCCACACGGCAGCTGCCTGGTGTTCCCCAGTAAAGTCAGGCAGCTACGTCTTCTGGGATTATCTCTGGACAGAGAACTATTCTAGATTGTGTGTGTGTCCTGGTCATGGAGAATAGAGGATGTTATACCAAAAATAGAGAACATGTTTTATTCATCTAAGGTTACTGATGATTTCATGAGAAACGTAAAATAAAAATAAAAACCTATTAGGAGAGGTGCCTGGGTAGCTCAGTGGGTTAAGCCTCTGCCTTCGGCTCAGGTCATGATCTCCGGGTCCTGGGATCAAGTCCTGCATCGGGCTCTCTGCTCAGCAGGAAGCCTGCTTCCTCCTCTCTCTCTCTCTGCCTGCCTCTCTGCCTACTTGTGATCTTTCTCTGTCAAATAAATAAATAAAATCTTTAAAAAAGAAAACACAAAACCTACTAGGAAACACAATAAAATGGGCCACACATGACTATGTAAATAACTGATCTGGGACAGTGGAGGCATAAGTCCCAAGTGTTTTCATAGGAAGGGAAAGAGGAACGGGGAGACAGGAAAGGGTGGCTAGGAAAAGACAGTAAGTGGGATAACAGGCTTGTAGTTAATACCAAAATAGATTATGGAAGAGCAGATTTTTTTTTCCTGGTCTTAGAAGAGAGACATGAAGTCCGTGTTTTTAAGACAAGTGGATGCCCTGGGGTAGCATGTTTAATATTGTCATTCTGAAAATCTGTGCAATGTTCAGGGAGGAGAGGGTTTGAGATGGTGTTAATGAAAGACCCTGAACTCAGCTCCATGCAGGGACACACCAAATCTACAGCTACATATAGAACAGTTCTCTCTGAAAAAGACCTGAAAACTAGCTGAACAGCTCCTTCACAACAAAGGATCAAAAAGCCACGTGGAGATAAATGGGAAAGGCAGAGGCAATTGCACCAAAACCCCTACCTGTGGTGTGGCAACCCACAAGCAGAAAGGATCTCACAAATGTGGAGTATATCCCCGAGGGGCAAGTGGTTTGAGCCTCACATCCAGCACCCCAAACCTTGGGATTTGCAAGTCTATTCCTAGTAATTAATTTTATAAAAATGTCCCTAAAACTGTGTTTTAATGTGTATAGAAATACATAGAGATGTACCCTGAAACATTATTTATAATAATGAAAATGCAGCATTATTTGTAAAAGTGAAATATTAGAAACAATCTAAATGCCTATCAGTAAAAAATTATAGAATAAATTGTGATTCATTCATACAGTAAGAAGATCAATAAGCCATTAGAAGCATGAAGATCTGAAGATCTTGACAAGGAAACATGTTTATGACAGGTTAATTGTAAATCACAAGTAACAAAATAGTTCATATAATATGATTTTATATTTTAGGTAAATACATGTGTATATTTGGGAGTGCCTTGGTGGCACAGTTGGTTGAGCATCTGACTCTTAGTTTTGGGTCAGGTCATGATTTCAGGGTTGAGATCAGGTCCGGTGTTGGGCTACATGCTGAGTGTGAAATCTGTGTGAATTTCCCTCTCCTTCTCCTGCCCCTCCCCTCCCCCACCATCTATCTATCGCTCTCTCTCTCTCAAATTAATAGATGTTTAAAAAAAAATACATGTGGAGGTATGTATCTAAACTATGTAGTTTTTTCTTTTCTTTTCTATGCACATTTGAATTTTTAAGCTTTTTAAAAATTAAATGCAAAATAAAATACTCAAACAGAAGCACTGTGGATGAAATTGTGCCATTTCACTATACCTATGCCTTTTTTTTTTTTTAAGATTTTTATTTATTTATTTGACAGACAGAGATCACAAGTAGGCAGAGAGAGAGATTGGAGGAAGCAGGCTCCCTGCTGAGCAGAGAGTTCAATGAGGGGCTCAATCCCAGAACCCTGGGATCACGACCTGAGCCGAAGGCAGAGGCTTTAACCCACTGAGCCACCCAGGCACCCCTACCTATGCCTTTTTAAAGTAGTTTTCCAAGTCAAGCAGTAGGTAGATTCCAGCAAATTTTTAAGGTAGATAAAGCAAAACTCCAGTCATTTTGCAATGGCCATGCTCAGTCACTAGCTTCTCATACTTCCCCTGGATTACTGCCTTGACTTTCAAACTGGTCTCCCTGCTTCTACTGTTGATCTACAACACCCATTTTCTTTTCTTTCTTTCTTTTTTTTTTTAAGGTTTTATTTATTCATTTGATAGAGAGAAAGATATCACAATAGGCATAGAAAGAGGAGGAAGGAGGCTCCCTGCTGAGTAGAGAGCCCGATGTGGGGCTCGATCCCAGAACCCTGGGACCATGCCCTGAGCTGAAGGCAGAGGCTTTAACCCACTGGGCCACCCAGGTGCCCCAACACCCATTTTCAACACAGCAGCCTGAATAGTCTTTACAACATTTAAATGATATTCATATCACCCCCTTCAATGGCTTCCTGTCACACTGAAGAGGACACCCAAGTCCCTAATCTCTCCTATAAGGACCTCCATCATCTTACTCTTTTTTTTTTTTTAATTTATTTATTTGATAGACAGACAGAGATCACAAGTAGGCAGAGAGGCAGGCAGAGAGAAGGGCAAAGCAGGCTCCCTGCTGAGCAGAGAACCTGACATGGAGCTGGATCCCAGGACCCTGAGATCATGACCTGAGCCGAAGGCAGAGGCTTAAACCACTGAGCCACCCAGGCGCCCATCCATACCACACCCGCCTCACTGTGCGGCAGCCACTCTGGACCCTTTCTTTCATTTGTTCAAAGGCACCGAGTTCTTTCTTCCCACAAGACCTTTGCGCATGCATTTCACTTTTTCTGGAGTACCATTTTCTTGCTTCCAAACCCATCCCATGTTTCCCCTCTTCTTGGCTAAGGCACAGCCAGTCTTCCATACTCAAATAAGTCTTTCTCAGAGATTTCCTTGATCATCTTCACTAATGGAAATTAGATTCCTTTTCCCCATATTTTCTCCTCATTCAGTTGACACGACACGATTTGTAGTCTTATTTTTATACCATTCTTTGTTTGGTGTTTGACTCTCTACCAGAGCAAGATTCATGCAAACAACAACTGCATCCTTAAAACAACCTATAAAATCACTTCTAGCGGGATATCTGACAGCATAATATATATTTTTGAATGCATGGATAAATGAAGGAATACTCTTAGTCCCCTCTTACTGATTCTTTTTTTTTTTTTAAAGATTATTTATTTATTTATCAGAGAGAGTGAGCACAAGCAGGGAGAGTAGGAGGCAGTGGGAGAAGCAGACTCCCGGCTGAGGAGGGAGCCTGACGCAGGACTTGATCCCAGGACCCCAGGATCATGACCTCAGCTGAAAGCAGACATTTAAATGACTGAGCCACTCAGGAGCCCCTTGATGCTTATTTTTAAAAGAGCTTTTTTAGTGAGCTTCAGTGAGCACATCAAAATACTCTGAAGCAAACCAGAACATAAAGCCAATCAACCGTAACACAAAAGTATTTTTGTTAATGAACTGAAGTACTGAACTAAGTAGAAATCTCCTTGGGTGCCACTTACAAAAATAGACTGCTCTTTTCATATGCTTTCAACCTGTAGGAGAGTGGGTGTGCAACCCTGCTAAGCATTTGTACTATTAGAATCCCAATTACCAGGGGAAGCCAGCAATACCTTTGGTTAAGCTGTTCTGTCTCAACTCACATGTTATTTCTGGTAATTTAACCTACCCTGTAAGTACTTATATCATCTTGTCCTCCCCAGTTTTTCAGTTTCCTATAATGGCATACCGCCCTTCTACCTTTTTAAATAGGACCACAGCTGATCCTCCATGTTTAGAATTTTCCCTTTGAGGAGGGAGGTGATAAGATGGAGAAATGCAAGAAAATATCCCTACCAAAAATATCAGTTCTCTGGTAGGAGAAAGGCAAGCAGAAATCTAATCCTGTGTTCATGAGTCAAGTGTTGCTTGCCTTCCTTAGATGAATTTTGTGAAGAGTTTTATTAATGTGCAAACTTTCTTTCCAAGCTCCCAAGTTACATTTGTCTTGTTCTCTTTTACCATTTCGACTGGAAACATCTGCATCCAGAATTGATACAAGTTCTAAAGTATTTTACTCTAGGAATTGATTAAATTTCTTTGAGTCATATGCAATAGAAACCAGAAGATGATTTTTGGGGTGCCCAGGTGACTCAGTGGGTTAAAGCCTCTGCCTTCAGCTTAGGTCATGATCCCAGGATCCTGGGATCCAGCCCCACATTGGTCTCTCTGCTCAGCAGGGAGCCTGCTTCCTCCTCTCTCTCAGCCTGCTTCTCTGTCTTCCTGTGATCTCTGTCTGTCAAATAAATAAATAAAATCTTAAAAAAAAAAAACCCAGAAGAAGATTTTTTTGAAAGATAAGAAAATACAAAAGAAATATATTGGGTAGACTCCAAGACATCAAACAAAACTTGGACAATGAAGTATTAGAAAGGATGAAGACAAATCTGGTCCAAATTCATGAGCTTTTTCTCTGAAGTTCCAGAATGAACATGTGTCAGATCCCTTCTCTTTATTGTGTGCTGCTTAAAAGTCTCAAGGCAGGTTTCTGATTGGACCACTTTGAGTTAGGAATCCACTTCAGTATCCAATTAGGTATTACCAGCAAGACCCTCTTCTATGAATGGAGTAGGCATAGAAAGGTGCTTGGAAGATATCTTAATGGATGCTCATTGTACACAGTATATTGTTGAAACTATTTGTTGATTGATAAAAAAAGAAAAATGTAAATATATATGGGTATCTCACAGAGAGGTTTTGAAAGAGCCATATTCTTTTATTTACTAAGTTTTTATGTTAATTCCAGTGTAGTTAACGTACAGAATTGTATTAGTATCAGGTATTCAATGTGGTCATTCAACAATTCCGTACATCACCCAGTGCTCATCACAAGTACCCTCCTTAATCCCCATCACCATTCACACATCCTCACCCACCTCCCCTCTCATTACCATCAGTTTGCTGTTCTAGAGTGACATACTTTCACTTTGTCCAAATACAGAGAAAGACACAGAAAACTGAGGCACACAGGAAATCCTTATGTTTGGGTATATAATGCTGACCTTTAAGCAATATGGCTTTACATTTATTCAGTCTCCTATTGGATAGAAGAGTTTCCTAGTGTGCATGGTGTCTTCTTATTTTGGTTGCCTTTCTCCCTTCTCACTTATCCAAATTTTCATCATCAGTTCTTTTTGTCCTCTTTGGTTTGTCATTTCCCACACACCCCACGTTATCTTTGTAACTTAACTATGGCTCTTTTCAGCTTATTCCCAAATATATATTGGCATTGGCTACCAAGTCTTCTTGCCTGGAGTATTTACCTTCTTTATTTCACCTTTCATGTGTTACAAGAGGAAACTTCCTTAAACACTAGTTTTGTCATGATGCTTATCTCCCCCCAAATATTTAATCCCCTGTTTTCCTACTTAATAAATTCTGATATCCTCTGCTAATCTTTTCAAGGCCTTTGATAGTTTGGCCATTCTTTACCACACTTTGGTTTCTATTCTTCCTTAGCCTGAATGCTTGGGTCTATCATTTTCACCTTTTTAATGTCTTCCTCCGACTATACCAATCCACCTACTCACACTCCTGGCTCACTTTTGGTCTTTTACTTCCCTAGAATGTTATCCCTCATCTCTTTGTTCACCTTTTAAAATTCAAATTGTTTTTCTAAACTCAACTCAAGTCTCAACCTCCTGGGAATTATACCTATGCTAACTGTCCATCTCATTTTTAAAAAATTTTCTTTTTGAATATATTATGTGTGACAGTCTTATGAAAGGCTCTCCTATTTTTAATGTCTGCACACATTTTGAAAATTTCACATATCAAAATATAGAAAGGGTATAATACATTCCTATTCATTCATTACTTGCAAGAAATATTAATTGGGTACATCCTACATGCCTGACCCTGTTCTAAACATCACAGATACAGAGAGCAAGAAAGGTAAAGACACCCACTCTCATTGACCTTAATTCTGGTGGGAGAAGATAGCCTGCAACCTGGACAGGAGAAGTGATCGTGGGTAGTGTAATTATGAGCACTAGGCAGGCCCAGATTGTGTAGGAATTTGAAAACTATGAAGCTAGGGCAATAGCATGATGATTTCTCTCCTCCTCTTCTGTCCCTCCCTCACCCTCCATGACAAGGCTAAATAGTGTGGATTTTTTCTTAAGTGCAATGGATGGTTACTGACTTCTATGCAGAACAAGATTATAGGAGAGAGAAAGAAGGGAAAAAAAGGACATGAAAAAAAAAATCTGGGGATGAGATGATGGCATCTTGGGCCAGGGTGATAGTAATGGAATTGGAGGGATTGTTTTGTGCGTTTATGTGTGCCCTCTCTTGCCACATTTAAAAAACAAACAAACAAACAAACAAACAAAAACAAACAACAAAAAACCACCAGAGACAAATGCCATATCTTAACCCAGGAGATATTACAATGGTAAAAGCACATACCAGATGTTCCATATATATGTTTAAATGTTGGCAAAATGGCTGAATTTAATTTTATCTTACTTGAATGATTTCCAAGATAGAAGATAGAAGTATGGTGATATATACTCAGTGAATTGACGATTCCTTTTATTGGATATTTCCTTTCATCATCATGATGGATACTTGACAATTTATTTGTTAGAATTTGCAGGCACAATGATAGTCAGTCAAGGTAGACCCAAACTACTAAACTGAAATTTCCTTAAGTTCTTGAAATTTTAGATGTGTCCCCAATGTGTCACAATAATTTAAGTATTTTTAATAAGAAAATCTCAAGGCAATGTGAGATATTTTGTCATCCCACAAGTATGTTTCTTTTTAGCCCAATGTGTTTGCTTGTATATATCTAAATACCATGGTAATGTTACAAATAATTATATAGTCCCCAATGTATGGTTTTTGAGTAGGATGTGCCAATGATTAAAAATCTATGTATGGAAATAAAACTGCTGCTTGTAAAGGCTGCTAAGTCTCAAGACTGTGCTTGGATGTGTAATTCATATTTCTTTATATAACTGCAACTTGGCTATTTGAAAGTGAACTTTTCCCAAGCAACTTTTTTAAAAAATTAAATGCTCACAAGAGAAAGACATTCGTATAAGTAAGTTGACCCAAAGATCTAGGTAATCTGCTCCTCAGAGAGCAATGATATAGCTGATGGAAAACCTGGAATATCAGGTTTCTTGTGCAGAGCTCTTCTAAAAAAGTTACAGTCAAGGCAGAGAAAATTAAATAATAGATACAAAACACCTTGAAGAATTCAAAAAACATCTGGCACTCTTTATCACAACATCTTCTCAATTCTTCATTCAGACCACCCCTAAGCTCTTCTAACGAGTTTATTTGGAATGTTCAAATTAAATATAAAAATTCATTTCACCAGCCTGAACATCTTGTACTACCTTGCTTTAATTTATAGAAGTAATTTTCAGTGGGAGGAGCTTCCTTCAATGATATCTACAAATACCATTTGAAGAAATACTTTTCTAACCAAGTAGTTCACTCCCCAAATATTTCCCAGGCCTGAATTATGGTCCCGTTGGAATCACAGTGTCACAGAATTTTAGAGATGTACAGGGCACTGGAGACTATGTAGTTCAATTCCCTCATTTGTCATATGAGTAGCAGAAAGCAGGCTGCCTTCCTTTGAAAGGGGATCCATGAACTCTAGCTTCACAGTAAAAATAAGCCCAAACCTTTTTGCAGCAGTGCTAAGATTCACCCTCATGTCTCCTGAAACTGAGACCCTTTCTACTTACCCACAACAGCTTGTTTACCCTAAATTTATTGTATTATTGAAACCACGTCTCAACTGTAAAAAATCTTTAAAAAATAAAATAGAAATGTTTCTGTGACATTACTGCATTCCAGGAACTATTCCAAGCCCTCTATTAAATAGTTTAATCATCACCCCACAATCCTATGAGGTACAGGTCATTATTATCATTGTGCAGATGAAAAAAAAACTGAGGCCAAGAGCTGTCTGGTTATTCATCAAAACTACTGAGCATGAATATGAGTCCACACAATATGGAGGTTAAATGCTTGTCTGTTAACTTTATGACTATCCAGAGTAGTCAACTTAAAATTATATAAGACTTAAGAAATCAAACAAACTGTGTTCTTAGAAAAATTGTATATGAAATTCTGATAATGACTACTTCTTGCTTTAGTATAATAATTTATCTTTCAGCATTTAAAGTTTGGATATATCATCAAAGAGGAAGTCTGAGAGATACTTGGTAATGTTAGGAACATATTTCCTAATTCACGTATTCATATGAAGGCTTCATCTCTTCCAATCTTGTTTCTGTCCCTACTTATCAACCCAGTATTTAGAGCATGGTAGGAGCTCCATAATATCTGTTGAATAAGTGAGGATTTTAGTGTTGGATGAATTATTGAGTATAAATAAATTTTATGCCTAAAATTGTTAAAGATTTTTATTAAGGCATATCTGGAACCTGAAATGATTCATGGAGCTTCCCCAAATATTGCCTAATTCCTAAAATGTACTTTACAGAACAAGTTTAAACATTATAGATATTGTTAAATAAGTTTATAAGTAATTTTAATGTCTTCTGTAAGTATTATAGGAGTTGAATTGTACTTTTTAAATTTGGAGCATCATAAGTACTTAACTGTGAGAAAACAGAATTTTAAAAATTGAATTGTTACTATCAACAAATTTTTTCTTAATAAATCAGTTTTTTAACGTTGAAATCCAGCAGATTTAATAATGGAAGATCAGTTTAATCCACAGATTGAGGATATAAACAAGATCATCCTCTCTCTCCCTCCTCTCTCCACTCCAGCCCCCCACTCAGTCTTTATTGAAATCCAGAACAGTAACATAGGGTATACATAAATATCCTTATCAGGGTTTGTTCTAAGTTTTCCACAGAATATTTAAAGTTTAGTTACTGAAAAAGAACCTTTACCAGGAATAAGTGCAGAACCCTTGCACATGCTCTGGACTGAGGCCCTATTAGACTTCATTTGATCCTTTTGGTCAGAGTTTCCTTCTTCCATTCTTGGAAAATGATTTTCTGGTTTCAAAGAAATATGTGGTGTGAAACTTTTTAAAAAGTGATTTTCACAACCATTTTTCTTCTTTTTCCATGTTGTAAGAAGGGCTTCCCATTTCTCAGGGAAGGATCTGCCAGACAGCACCATAAAGGCCAACCTCATCTGTCTGGTTGCCCTTTTGAGGGACCTTGGTTCTGTTGACAAGTACATGCTCCAAAGATGACACCATTTTATCTTCCAGAAACTCCGGACCCTGGTATCACTGGGTTGTGCCCTTACAGAAGTAGAAAAAGTGTGAACATCCTTCCTCTGACGAGCAGTAGGGCTCGCTGCACAGGATCTCAGAGCTCATAAAAGATGTCCGCTGGCCAGTTCATCGCAGCGTCTGTGCGCACTCCATTAGCTATGCTGTAAGGAATTCCACTTGCTCTTTGTGTTCTGTGAAGCAGAACAATAGGTCTCTCTCCTCTGGAATAGCTGCCGATGCCTTCAAAGTTCAGTCAAAGCCCACATTTTTTCCCCTCTGAATAATGTATGAGTGTTGTTCACCCACGTGCTGCTAATCTACTAGGGAGGGACCTTCCAACAGCATCAGCCTTCTTGTCTGATGTCACTGAACAAACTCACTGGTTCAGACAGAAGGGCCTTGGGATCTGTCGTTGTTCGGCAGAGGGTTGTGTTGGAAAGGTAGAAGTGGGAGAAACCCAGATGCGTATGTGTGAGCACCTGGCAGTCTGGACTGCTGACCTGTGAGACAACATCCAATTAAGTAGCATTCACTTCACGGGCTCTTTCTAGATGGAAAGGTGAGCCCTGCTCCCCAATGCTGTTAGTAGATGTTTTATTGAGGAAGTACCTCCTCCATTTTCTTTTCTGAAATTCCTGGCCCAGGCAGTGGTCCCCTCTCAAGCCTTATCATTCTATTTAGTCAGTGGCCCCAGTGAGAGACGAGCTTGCATTGTTTACCTGTGTATTTGTTTCCTAGGGCTGCCATAACAAATTATCACAAACTGGGTGGGGCAAAACAACAGAAATGTATTCTCTCACAGTTCTGCAGGCTATAATTTCAAGACAAAAGTATTGTTAGGGCCATGCTCCCATTGAAGGCCCTAAGGAAGATTTCTTCCTTGTCCTTTCCAGGTTCAGGTGGCTTCTGGTATTCCATGGCTTGTGGCAGTATAACTCCAGTCTATCTCCATCTTCCCTGTGTGTCTTCACATAACTTCTTATTTATAAGGACTCCAATCATTGGACTTAGGGTCTACTGGAATCCAGTATGTTCTCATCTTAACTAAGTACACTTACATCTAATAAGGTCATGTTCTGAATTTCCATGAGAACATCAATTTTAGGGGGATGCTATTCAACCCAGTGTAAGCTATGAAAGTAGAAAAATGCCCCATAATTTGCAGAAACCTGTTCTTATCTCCAGAAACGTCTAAAAAAGCATGCTTAATGCCTAAACATTGAGAAAGGGGGTGAGGAAGCTTCTAAGGGTTATATCCCACTTCCACAGGCAGAGAGAAGCCGTCCATGCCAGCACACCTGCTGATCTCTTAGATAGAGTGGCTTTCCCTTCAGGTATGTTATCAAGCACAAATCCCTCAAGATCTGCCTCTCATACCTTTTCGCTGAAGCTGCTTTTTTCAGAGGGTATTGGTTCTTCTTTTAACCCTATAATTCAAGGAAGAGTTTTATGGATTTGGAACTTCTTGAAGTCTCCAAAAATCTGTTGTCCCAGGATTTCTTTGTAGAACGGAACACTCAGAGTAGCCAGTGAAGAATCATTAAAAACTCCAACAAGTCTGAAGGAACTTTAGGGGCCAGACAATCAAACCTTTATGTAAGATGTCACCTTGAATTTTTAGTTAACACTGACAACAGGAATGACCAAGAATAGAATCTAAGAACTTTACCTAGGGAAGGGTTTCTATCATAAAGAGAGTAGGTGGGCCTAAAACAAGCCTCATTTATTTTATAATTTTGCCTCAAACTTTCCTGAAGCTCATAGTAACCTCTTTCCATTATCTCAGTTCTTGCGCACCTAAAAATCAATGTGGGTGTTGTGTTTATCCCATGTCATAGTTTGCCAATATCTGCCCTACTTGAACTTGTTAAGTCCTCTAAGAGAGGAGGAATGTGAGGGGGTGGTGTGTAAGTGAGGGCATTGTCTATGCTTAGGTTCCAGTGAACACACTGGCCCTCTCATGCCCTGCAGAGTGATTGGGGAAAAGCAAAAACTGCATTCTACTAGAGGACTGGCTATAAATTTGAACATCAGATAAAAACTCTCCAGCTTAATACTGTTCTTGTCCCTTTGTACACTTTTTTCATCAATGTGTCATTTTTCCTATCAGAATACTTTCAGTTGTGACGAATGAAAGACACAAGTAAAAGTGGCCTATAAAACAAGGGATTTATTATCTCATATAGTAAGAATTCTTGAGTCTGGGCAGTTTTCAAGGTTGGTTAATTTAGTAGTTTAATAGTGTTAAAGACCTAGGTGCTTTTTGTCTTTCTTCTTTAATTTGGCATCCATGTTCCTCTCATGGTCTCAAGATGGCTGACACAGACTCAGGTAACACATGCAGACACAAAGATGAGGGCCAGCTTCATGGGCATGCAGTCAGTATGCTTGGTTGGGGCCCTAGACTCAGAAAAGTACCG
Organism: Mustela lutreola; assembly: GCF_030435805.1. Lineage (NCBI taxonomy): Eukaryota > Metazoa > Chordata > Mammalia > Carnivora > Mustelidae > Mustela > Mustela lutreola. Next base: position 162,574,755 of record NC_081292.1, read on the forward strand.
TGCCTAGGGGCTAATGCTCTGGGGTCACCATCTTGAAATTCTTAATTTTACTTTGGATTTGTGTTTTGTAAGTGAAGTTAAATGGGACAAAGGAGCATAGGACTGAGGGCTTGGAGCCTTGACTCATGTGCAGTCCTGCCTCACCATTTGAGTTCAACAGGTTTTAGATCATCTGCTGCTTGGCCCCTGCCCAAAATACTGCCACCCTTTGCCTCCAGTGGGGTTCTGAGCATAGATGTGGGTAGGGTCAGGGAAAGGGTAATATGAGCTCTGCATGCTGAGTTGCAGGGAGAGGCTTCAGATGTCTATGAGGTTGCCCATGCCAAAATAGCAAGTAAAAGACACCATGGCAAGTGGAGAGAGACAGGTGAGGAAGGGAACAAGGATCCTCCCATTTTAAGCTTTTGCTGAGCTTCGCAAATTATTATCTTTATTTTTATTTAAATTTTAGTGAGTTAACATATAGTACAATATTGGCTCCAGGAGTAGAATTCAATGATTCATCACTTACATATGACACCCAGTGCTCATCACAACAAATACCCTCTTTAAAGCCTATCACCCATCTAGCTCATTCCCTATCCACCTCCCTCCATCAATCCTCATTTTCTATTGTTAAGAGCCTCTTATGTCTTGTTTTCCTCTCTCCTCCCTTCTTCTTCCCAACAGATGTTCATCTGTTATTTCTTAAGTTCCACGTATGAGTGAAATCATACAGTATTTGTCTTTCTCTGATTGACTTATTTTGCTCAGCATAATGCATTCTAGCCCCATCCATGTCATTGCCAATGGAAGATTTCATTCTTTTTGATGGTTGAGTAATACTCCATTGAATATATATACCACTTCTTCTTTATCCATTCATCAGTGAGCCCCACAAATTATAGAGCTGGCCTTAAATACTGAGTTCCAGCAAAGGAAACAGACTTTACTGTGGGTTTATTTTTTCTAGCAAAGGAAGACTTATGCAATCACTCCCAAGAGATTATACAAATACTTGTGCAAAGCCCAGAGTAAGAGCATATATTCATAACTAAACCAATGACTATCTAGTGATTAAGACTACTGTGATTGGCATAGACCAATCAAGATCATCTCTAGGCCAGGGATGGTCTCTATCCTTGAACCCATGCTTGCTGCAAATCTCAGAACAAAGTCAGAGATCTGTGAATAAGGAAAGATAGTAGTGAGGTGGAGTGGGGTGTGGGATCTACAAAAACACCAGTGGTATCTATCACACTATTATCTTCCTGATTCAACTCTTTTTTCATTCTATCATAACTATAGAGGCCATAAGGATGGTACTATTTTTTCCATGAAATAACACTGAGATCCTCAATATTAGGAGGCATTTAAGAATGATAAAAGGGAGCTATTTGGTTGAAACAGATGAGTATTTCTTGGATCCTAATAAATTAGGAAATTATTATCCCCAAACAAAAGTCTGTCAAAACAATTCAGTGGTGTCTGCTTAACTGTTACACTCTGAAACATCTTTCTGTGCTACTTAAGTTCATTTTATTAAGGTCTCAAAAATATCTTAAAAATTGGTATTTGGCAAGACACATGTGCATTGCAGCTTATACCATTTTCTAACTGAAGTATAACATTATTTTTCTTTCAGGGCATGTAGAATAAACTAACCCATTAGGAAGCAATAGTACAAGAATTAATGTTTTTCTAGTTTAATTCTAATTTTATGTAGGATTTAGTATCTCACCATGCCTTCTGAGAGTTGGCTCCTATGCTTAATCTCTGGAGCTCCAAAATTACTTTAAAATCATTAAATGTTCAGGTTTGGATGACTTGTTTTACCAGCACAATATTACTGGGCAAGTTGGGAATTGATTTTAGTTTCTTTCCACATCAAATTCAGCTTCTGGGCAGGAGATCTTATATCTTTCTTTCATCATTGTCCGAGAATATTTCTATGCCAACTCTTCAGTATCCAAGCACTCAGGTACACTCCCACAGAAGTACAAATGCAACCAGCTGAGAATGTTGGGAAAGGAAATCCAAGCCTGACTGTACTCTTGGGCTTTACAAAAAATATTTGGCAACTTGGAAAAGACTCAACAGAGTGTATCCTAACCCTTCCACATCCCATCCATCACTTAAATTTGGTACAAATTCATGCACCCCAAGCCTTGCCCCAGAAATACACACTGTAAGCCACAAAACTACATTCCTATGTCTACACAGTCGGAAACAGTGGATTTCTTCAGCACAGAGATTCTGAAAACAAAGACCAGAGTCTGAGGTTTTCACCACAAAGACTCTGCCAGGATTAACACCACAAAGACTCCACCTGGGAAAGAAAAGGCCACACCAAAGTTTAACTGAGCATGGTTAGTGGAAGGGGAGGAAGGATCCTAAGACTCATGCAGGCAGCAATGTCTTACTGGCTATTTTGTAATTCTCAGAATTTGGCTTTAGTTCAGCAAGGTCTGGTGCACTGAGGCTGGAGATTTTTTTTTATGCTGTCTCCCAGGGTTTCTTAGCTTTGCTCTAATATTAGGCCTATAGCATCAACTAACTGAGGCTGGTTACTTGGAAGGACTGTAGAGAGAGGATGGAGTAAGTGGTGGGCACAGGTTAGTACTAGAAAACAAAGACAATCCAAGCCCTAACATACTCTGTTGTTTGAGCAATACCTCTGCTATAAAGAAGGACATGGTGGAAAACAAGAATCACACTTTGACCTGCTCTTTCTAGACCATCGCAAGGCTGCCAAGCTGGTTCCAGCATTTCCAATAGCATTTAAGTATGGAAGAGAGGCAGGATATCTCAAATCATGAAATAACAACATAATAATAATAACAACAACACTTGTGAAACTGCCTTACTTTATTTTATTTTATTTCTTTTCAGTGTTCCAGAATTCATTGCTTATGCACCCCACCCAGTGCTCCATGCAATACGTGCCCTCCATAATACCCACCACAAGGCCCACCCAACCCCTTACTCCCCTCCCCTCCAAAACCCTCAGTTTGTTTCTCAGAGTCCACAGTCTCATGGTTCATCTCCCCCTCTGATTTCCCCCAACTCTCTTCTCCTCTCCATTTCCCCATGTCTTCCATGTAATTCCTTATGCTCTACAAGTAAGTGAAACTATATGATAATCGACTCTCTCTGCTTGACTTATATCTTTCTAAACTAGGAAGAGCGTTTCCTTGTTCTTTATTCCAAACTCATTTCCAGAGTCAAACTGACACCCCAAGTAGGCGAGTGACTTGCCCATGACTTCCAGTCTCCTGGCCTTCACTTTAGTCAGCACCAAGCAAACAAATCGAGAAACAAACACACAGAGCAGATTTTTCTTTGCTTAGCTAACTCTGTCAGGTACCTTGTTGTGCACATAATATTGGTAATTACAATCTACCTGGAAACCAACAACATTAACTACAGAAGTTTTGGATGGGAGTTCTTAAAGATAGTCATTTTTCTTACATCATTCAGGTGATTTTGGAACTCACAGAATGAAAATGTGATCATTTGCCTTCTATGTCCAGTCAGCATCTGTCTGAATCTTCTTGTAAGACAAAAGAGCAGTAGTAGTCATAGACCGGTGAGGTACCTGTGGCCCAGAGCTTGGGGAAGCTTGTTTGTGTTGCCCTTTAAAGGGCAGGTTTATCATATGTTCTCAGCCTCCCCAGACTCTGGGCTATGCCAGTGTCAGGGTCATCTTGGCCTCTAGCCATCAAGTGTGGGGTGACAAGTCCAGCAAGCAACCACAGCTTGAATAAAGAGGATGAGTCAAAGAGAAACTTAAGTTCTGTGGTATCACATAGTTGGTGTTGTGGAGAATGGTAATGGGTCAACAGGAAACAATTTCTAATCAAGGAAAGGACTACTTTCTGGAGCGGTACTTATTTAACTTTGTAAAAAATAAATGAATGAGGTGGGCATATTTGTTTCCAAGTTTTGCTGCTTCTCTAGTATAACCTTGGTATAAGTTGAACTTACGTATCTTTTTGACCTAGTATTTCTTGGCCATAACATGTAATTTAGTCAGTCCTCTAAGCTATGGGATTCTATTACCAAGGGGTCAGCAAACTTTTTTAGTAAAGGGCAAGAGAGTAAATATTTTAGGCTTTGGGTCCCTACTCTCTTCTCTGTACTAACATCCTTACCATTCTAGCATGAAAACAGCCACAGACAATTGTACAGAAATGAGTATTACTGAGGCACCTGGGTGGCTCAGTCAGCTAATCGTCTGCCTTCAGCTCAGGTCATGATCCAGAAGTCCTGGGATCAAGCCCTACATTGGGCTCCCTGTTTAGGGGAGAGTCTGTTTCTCCCTCTCCCTCTTCCCCTTCCCCTGCTCCTTCTCTCTCTCTCTCCCTTTTTCTTTCAAATAAATAAAATCTTTATAAAAAAGTATTGCTGTGTTCCAATAAAACTTTATTTATAAGGCAGGCAGCTGGTCAGTTATGGCCCTTGGAGTCATAGTTTGACAAACTGTGATCTAATAGTTCTCAAGTTTCTAGACTTACTATAGTGAATGAGAAGGCAGATCTTGATGGGTTTTAAGATGCTTTCAGCATGGAAGAGAACCATGTAAGGGTGGAAAAATTGGTCAGAGTTCTATGCTTTAGTCACCATTAGGAGTCTGGGAAAGGAGATATTTGGACATTCTAATCACCCTAATGGTCCACCAAGCCCCCCCCACCCCCAAGAAAGGTCCCAAATCCTCTGTGTGAGAGAGAATTGATTGAACTGATCCTTTTACCACATTCTGCAAGTTCTTTTCGTTAAAAATAGTAGAAATTATTTGAAGGAAGTTTCACCTACTATCTCTGCCCTATTGCCAGCTTGAAGACAAACTGAACCTCTTTTGACATGGTAGTAGATGCCAACGAATGTGTACTTTGAGCTTATACCCCAGCGTGTGGTTAAATATAATTCTGGCCAGGGCAACATAACCTGTGGGCATGGAGACATCTAGTTTGAGGTGCTTGAACTCCTGCTCTGTGTGCATGTGTGCCTATGCAACAGAAAACAATACCATCTAACTAAATGGTAGGCTTAGTGCCAGATGCCAAGCCGGCTGAGACAGGCACACAAGCTAGCAAGCTAACCTCAGCCTCCACTTCCTCCTCCTCCAAGAATCTATTAAAAGACTCAAAGGGCTGTTTAGCATTAGGGAGTGGGACAAGACGCTCAGCAGCTGCAGCCCTGTTTGAATGACAATCCTCACGGCTGCCCTGCCCCAGCACATCCCAGAAGTCAGAGGAGGAAACGGCAGGACTTCCAGGATGTGGCGATGGGGCAGGAAGCGGGACAAAGCACTCTTTATAGAGCTGGAAGACAGCTGTGGGCCGGCGGAAACTTTCCGTGCTGCCGCTCGTCCACGCCCGTCCTTTTTCTACCTCTGAAAATGTGTGGTTTGATGCTCTGAGGTAAAACTTGGGAAAAGTAAGTGAAATGACAAAAGGGTTTTTTTTTTTGTTTTTTTTTTTTTTTTTTTTTTATTTTTATTTTTTATTTTTTATAAACATATATTTTTTATATACATATATTTTTATCCCCAGGTCTGTGAATCACCAGGTTTACACACTTCACAGCACTCACCAAATCACATACCCTCCCCAATGTCCATAATCCCACCCCCTTCTCCCCAACCCCCTCCCCCCGGCAACCCTCAGTTTGTTTTGTGAGACTAGAGCGTATCATGCTTAGCAAAAGGTTTTGATCATGCCGCAGAAGAGGCCAAAATCCCAGGGACTCCGAAGTTTCCCAGTTCTTCCAAATGTTTGCCTTTATAGACACAAAGTGAATTGTTTATCAAGTGAGCAGCATTTTTACATTAAATATATATTATAGAACTTTTCACACATAAAAGAATGTGCCAGAATATATAACAAAGTCCTGTGTATCCACTATGCAAACCTATTGAATACTAACATCAGCCATACCTGTGTCATTTTTTGGAGGAAAGAAATTATTACAGATATGGTTGAAGCCCCGCTGTGTATTGCTGGCTTCTCGTCTCTCCGCTTTCAGAGGTAACTCCAACCATCACTGCATTTGGCATGTATCTTCCCTGAGCATATTTTATACTATTATACATGTACAATATGCATGCATAATCTTTAGACATTTTGTATGTTTTTACTTTTTATAAAAATAGTATTGTAATATCTATGATACACATGTATATTCATATATACATATATATATACACACACAGGTTTTTGTGATTTTTAAAAATTTTTTATAAACATAATAATGTATTATTAGCCCCAGGGGTACAGGTCTGTGAATCGCTAGTTTTACACACTTCACAGCACTCACCATAGCACATACCTTCCCCAACTTCCCCAGTGTCCGTAACCCCACCATCCACTCCCTACCCCCCTACCCCCGACAACACTCAGTTTGTTTTGTGACATTAAGAGTCTCTTATGATTTGTCTCCCTCCCGATCCCATCTTGTTTCATTTATTCTTTTCCTACCCCCAAACCCTCCACGTTGCCTCTCTACTTCTTCATATCAGAGAGATCATATGATAGTTGTCTTTCTCTGATTGACTTATTTCACTAAGCATAATACCCTCTAGTTCCATCCATGTAGTCGCAAATGGTAAGATTTCATTTTTTGATGGCTGCATAATATTCCATTTGTGTGTGTGTGTGTGTGTGTGTGTGTGTATCACTTCTTCTTTATCCATTCATCTGTTGATGGACATCTAGGTTCTTTCCATGGTTTGACTATAGTAGACATTGCTGCTATATACATTCGGGTGCATGTACCCCTTCAGATCACTATGTTTGTATCTTTAGTGTAAATACCTAGTAGTGCAATTGCTGGGTCGTAAGGTAGCTCTATTTTCAACTTTTTGAGGAACCTCCATGCTGTTTTCTAGAGTGGTGGCACCATCTTGCACTCCCACCAACAGTGTAGGAGGGTTCCCCTTTCTCCGCATCCTTGCCAGCATCTGTCATTTCCTGACTTGTTAATTTTAGCCATTCTGACTGGTGTGAGGTGGTTTTGATTTGTATTTCCCTGATGCCGAGTGATGTGGAACATTTTTTTCATGAGTTTGTTGGCCATCTGGATGTCTTCTTTGCAGAAATGTCTGTTCATGTCCTCTGCCCATTTCTTGATTGGATTATTTGTTCTTTGGTTGTTGAGTTTGATAAGTTCTTTATAGATTTTGGACACTAGCCCTTTATCTGATATGTCGTTTGCAAATATCTTCTCCCATTCTGCTGGTTGTCTTTTGGTTTTGTTAACTGTTTCCTTTGCTGTGCAAAAGCTTTTGATCTTGATGAAGTCCCTATAGTTCATTTTGCCCTTGCTTCCCTTGCCTTTGGTGATATTCCTAGGAAGAAGTTGCTGAAGCTGAGGTTGAAGAGGTTAGTGCCTGTAATCTCCTCTAGGATTTTGATGGATTCCTTTCTCACATTGAGATCCTTCATCCATCTTGAGTCTATTTTCATGTGTGGTATAAGGATATGGTCCAATTTCATTTTTCTGCATGTGGCTGTCCAATTTTCTGAACACCATTTGTTGAAGAGGCTGTCTTTTTTCCACTGGACATTCTTTCCTGCTTTGTCGAAGATAAATTGACCATAGAGTTGAAGGTCTATTTCTGGGCTCTCTATTCTGTTCCATTGATCTATGTGCCTGTTTTCATGCCAGTACCATACTGTCTTGATGATGACAGCTTTGTCATAGAGCTTGAAGTCCGGAATTGTGATGCCGCCAACTTTGGCTTTCTTTTTCAATATTCCTTTGGCTATTTGAGGTGTTTTCTTGTCCCATATAAATTTTAGGATTATTTGTTCCATTTCTTTGAAAAAAAAAAAAAGGATGGAATTTTGATAGGGATTGCATTAAATGTGTAGATTGCTTTAGGTAGCATAGACATTTTCACAATATTTGTTCTTCCAATCCATTAGCATGGAATATTTTTCCATTTCTTTGTGTCTTCCTCAATTTCTTTCATGAGTACTTTATAGTTTTCTGAGTATAGATTCTTTGCCTCTTTGGTTAGGTTTATTCCTAGGTATTTTATGGTTTGGGGTACAATTGTAAATGGGATTGACTCCTTAATTTCTCTTTCTACTGTCTTGTTGTTGGTGTAAAGAAATGCAACTGATTTCTGTGCATTTATTTTATTTCCTGACACTTATTTGGATGCCTTTAATTTCTTTTTGTTGTCTGATTGCTGAGGCTAGGACTTCTAGTACTATGTTGAATAGTAGTAGTGATAACGGACATCCCTGCTGTATACACAATTTTTTGACTGGCTTTTTCCCTCCCCATCTGTTCCCAAACCTCCAGGATCAGAGTCCCTATACATGAATGACCCATGCAGAGCTCATGGCACCATTGGTGGGAAGTCCTGCTCTAGGATGGAATTCCCAGGCAAATGGGTGGGGTCATCTTCAACCACAGGAGATGATGCCAAAGTAGCTTTATTAATTCAGACTGCCCTTCAACAACACATGAGATTTGTCATTTCACCACTGCAACAGAATATGGCAATATGAGCCTTGAAAATTTTTGCCTCGTCTGTTTATATTGGCATCTCCCGTATTAGTTGTCACAGTGAACATCTTTTCATGTATTTACTGGTCAGTGTTTCCTCTTCTGGGATTCATATCTTTTTTCCATTTTTCTACTGGGCCATTAGTTTTTTTTTTTTTCTTACGAATGTCTGGAACTACTCTCTAGAATCCAGGTACTAATCTTCTGTCACTTATATGCTGATATAATCATTTCCCAGTCTGTGGCTTGTCTTCTAATATTGTTTATTAGTACTTTTTGTTCCATAGACTTCTTGAACTTTGATGTAGTAAAATCTGGTAATACTTCCCTTTAGGGTTTCTGCATTTTTTCCTTGTTTAAGACTCCCCTGTCTTGAGGTCATATGGTAGTTTTCCATCTTTTCTTATGAAAATGTTCCTGTTCACATTAAAGTTCATGTGAAATTGAATTTTGTCTGACACTGATTTCTTGAGATCCACATTAGTGAGGTTTACTTTATTTTATAATAATTGTTGGTCCTAGGACCATTTACTGAATGGTCCTTCATTTCTCCATTGACTTAAAGACCAACTTCTCAGACATGCACACCTTCTTTTTGCAATGTATGCTCCCTTATTCGAGAAAAAGAGCCTAAGAGCAACACTTAGCACCTTGCCACAAGGTTCCTCAAAAGCCTGAGAGTTAGTTCTTGCGCTGCCCAACACAACAGCTGGGAGAAACTCCAGCACCGGAGGGAGTCTCTCTTCGTGCATTTATGACTTGTTGTAATTAAACTTTGAGAGAACTTTTTGACTCAAGACCTCTTTAAAAATTTCAGTGCCTTAGTCCTGCCAAAGCTCATCTGCTATTATCATGTGCTCCAGCCTTTAGAACTTCAGAATGAGTCATAGCCAAGATATAGTGTGTGTCCCATAGTTCTCTACAGACTAGAGCTAGCCATCAAATTTCATATATTCCAGGTTTGAGAAATGCAGTTAGTTGACCTACAATAAACACACTTTATCACTTATGGGTGTTTTGCTCTGTGTCCTGCAAACTGTGAGACATGTGCATTATAATCCTCATACATTATTAAAATAGTTTGTTTTCTTTAAAAAAAAAAAAGCTTGGCAAAATAATATTGGAATTAAACCAGAAATGCAACTTTCTGGACTTAAACATGGCACAAATCCAGACCAGGATTCAGAAAAAAAATAAATAAATAACAACCCTCAGCTATTTCAATTAACATACTACCACCACAACAAATCAGCAACTTGAAGAAAACGTCACAAATACCCTATGGTAGAAATTTTTGTTAATGGAAATACCACGGACATGATAACAGAGGAAAACAGAATCAATCTACCCTTTTTCTGGACACCTATTATTAAGCAGTCACCTCAGAAAGCACTTTTATATATACTGTGCCATTTAAAAATTACCCCAGCCCTCAGATACATTATTTAAATTCCCACTTTAAGGATGAGAGGATCAGATTTACAGATCTTGGTAATCCTGTCACAGGTGCAGAGCCGGTAAGCGGTAGTTCAGGGATCCAGACTCACGTGTTGCCCAGGCGTCTTTGCACATCCGTTTTCCACCATGGCTTCCGGTTCTAGCACTCGGATGTGTTGCTATGAGAGGAATCATTCAAATAGCCTCCTTAGTTTCAGGACCAGGGATCAGGTTGAAGTGTGGGATTAGAAATGTGTGACGTCTGTGAGGCTGTCCTTAGTCTCCTCAGGAGCAGACCCAACCTGTAGTTGACATCAGAATCACCCAGCCTCTGACGTACCAGCAAAATTCACCCAGAATTGTGGGGTCCTGTCATTGGGATGTCTGTAAGCTGGGTCACTGGGGCCCCACTCCATATTACATGCCCCATGATGCCTCCAAAATCTCTAGGGTCATATGTACATTGGAGTACAGGATGTTTGAGTTTTAGAAAGATGATGTGCTGTGTTAGCAATTATCCCAGAACACGTCCTACAGGTGTGAGGCAGCAACTTGTAACCTTATAATTATATTGATATTTCTTCTGTGGAACAAATGAATAGTCATACCGAATAGGGGAAAACAAAATAATAAATAGGCCTGTCAGTTCAGGTAAGACTCTGCTGCTAAATGAGTTAGGAATGCTTTTGGCTGAGAGTTTTGGAGAAGTCAGAATTACAGAGAGAATGGATTCTCTACCTGTTTCTCAAAAACTGAATGCTGCTAGGAAACTATCCTGTTACCATTTGCAGGGAGAAAAAGAGTAAATATGACATGAACCTTGAGTAATAACTTTGCTGTCAACAAAACTGTTTTCCACACATTATTTCACCCACAGAATAACAGTGTGAGAGATTTTTATTCTACTTTATTGGTGAGGTTGTTCAAGTTCAGAGAGCTTGAGAATCTTTTAGAAGGTCACATAGCCAGGAAATAGTGGGCCTGGAATCACTTTTATCCTTGACCTCTCTACCTCTGGCCGGGTCTATAGGTTCTAATTCCAATTTCACCTTTTTGTACTGTGGGCTCTCGCAAGCCACTTGAGTAGGGAAGAACCCAGTCCTCCTCCGAGTTTCTTCTTTGGCCTCACATTCCCAACACTTGTGACACCAGCTATGTGGGGGAGGGTGTCCCACACCAAGCCATTATGTGATAGCAGCCGGATGCCCTACAATTTAAGTCCATTCTGGCACTATCTACCTGGAGATAGCATCCAGTCCCCCATGTTAAGGGCTCAGTTAAAGGGGGGTTAAGTGTCCCCCCACTTTAGATACCAATCGCAAGTCTACATTGTTACCCGTGCTCTTGCTTGATCAGCTGTAATTGGCAGTTCCTGCAACCCCCCTCCTTAGATTTGATTAATTTGCTGGAGTGGCTCTTAGAACTCAAGAAAACAGTTTATATACTATTTATCAGCTTATTATAAAAGGATATGATAAAGGATACATGTGAACATCCAGATAGGCATACAGAGGGCAAGGTGTATAGGAAGGGCCACGGAATTTCCATGCTTTCTCCGAGCATCTCCGTGTGTTCACCAATCCAGCAGCAGAAGTGCTCCCAACCACCCACTTCTGGGATTTTTAACGGAGATTTCATCATGTAAGCATGATTTATCACAAACATCTTTTCCAACCCCTTTTCCCTTTCTGGAGAATGGGAAGATGGGGTGGAAAGTTCCAGGCCTCTAATTGTGGCTTGGTCTTTCTGGTGACCAGCCTCATCCAGGAACCATCCAGGAGTCTTCTCAGAGTCACCGCATTAGAACAAGGTCCACTCCTATCACTGAGGAAAGTCCAAGGGGTTTAAAAGCCCAGTGTCAGGAATCAAAAATTAAAACAAATACTCAAACAAAATATGATCCTGGTGCTCATATCATTTAGAAAATTACAAGGGTTTTAGGAGCTCTGTCAGGAACCGGGGGCAAAGATCAATTATGTGATTTTTATTATCTCATACCCCTAAACCTCACCGAAGTTTGGTTTCCTTGTCTATAACCTAAAGACAAGTAGTTTTCCTCAAAAGACTGCAGTGAGAAGCAGATAATATTGTGCTGTGCAAATGTAAGATCTTATTACTGTTCATCTGCGTCATTTGGCTTCAAATCCAAATGTAACTTGGTCAGGACAGGGAGTATTATCTGTGACTCTCTGGGGAGCTCATCAGAACTTACAGAATGGCCAGAAGGGGACCTATCCTGTCCTGCTGAGCTCAAGCCCAGAGTAGCCACAGCTGCAGAGTTCTCCTTTGTTAAACTTCCAGCTGATCCCTGAGCATATTCCATTCCCATAATGTGCAAATTTTAAAGGACATTGGCCTTCAAGAGTGCTGGAAACAATAAATTGAAACCTCCTTTTCAGTCTTTGGACCTTGGAATATATAATTCAGGTAATAAAAAATATATCACATGTTTTATTGCACATTTCTATGTAATACAGAAATAGATATTAGAATGGAAGTTATCTTTCTTTTCTATACAGTCTTTTCAGGACCTCATGAAAAAGCAGCTAAGCCAAAATCTCCTTCGTGGAAAAACTCTTTAAAAAGGTGTCCACAAAAATGCCATAAAGGTCGTTATTATGCCAGGAATGTGGTTGAAATACTGACTAAACCAGTTCCCACCTACATTCTCTGTAGATTACCACTTGTCCTATAACATCACAGCACAGATTGGCTGTGGCCTTGTCTTCTCAACACTGGCATGATGGAAATTTTATACTACACTTGTCATTCTAATTTTACGCACACACACAATTTCACATAAATAATTTCTTATGTGCATGTATGTAAATATTGCACATACCTATGTATATATGTATATGCATTGAACACAAATACCTATTGCGTGTTATGTGTGTGTGTGTGTGTGCGTGCGGGTGTAGGTACACACACATTGTATGAGTGGTCATTTACTCAACAAACATATTAATTACCTCATGTGAATCAGCTACTTACATGAGGCATTGTGTATAGGAAAAAAGGGTATAATCTAATTCCTAACCTCTAGCAGACAGACATTCATGAAATTGAGTAATTTGGTTAGCGTAGTAGAAAAGCATTATCGCAGTTTTATTGAGGGTCCCGGGAAATTCTCATTTAGAGAATCTAGGACTACAGTAGTACTACTTCATATTTTTCAAACCCTGAATATTATTTTGTATCTACTATATGCTTAATTTATATTTTGTTGATTAATATCAGTTGGTTTAAAATATCTGGAATGCGTTGTTCTGGAAAAGCAATCAGACTTTGTATTTGCATGTCATCCTTGCCCAGGCGCTGTGTGAATCATGTCTGTCCTGTTACAATTTCAGTGTACCTGCTGTCCCAGCGAGCACTTAGACTTTGTGTTTGAGGGTAATGTTTGCTGGAGTGATTCCTGTATAGGACCAACCCAAACAAATGCTTTTTTTTTTTTTTAATATTTTATTTATTTATTTGACAGACAGAGATCACAAGTAGGCAGAGAGGCAGGCAGAGAGAGAAAAGGAAGCAGGCTCCCCGCTGAGCAGAGAGCCCTATGCTGGGCTCGATCCCAGGACCCTGGGATCAATACCCGAGCCAAAGGCAGAGGCTTTAACCTACTGAGCCACCCAGGCGCCCCTCAAATGAATGCTTTTTAAATCCGGACCATGCAGACAATATGTTGTCTTTTCGTTTGTTAATAACTTCTGAAATTCTAAAACATAGCAATTAGAATTAGATCACACATATAAAAGTTTAGATTAAAAAGAAAGAAAAGTTATGAATTAAAAGTGTGTATGGGGTTTCAAAATGCTTCTGTCATTTCTTTGCCAGCATTGTCACATTTCAAACCCATCATTCTATCTTTGGAGCCAGATATACCAAGTCCTATCTCTGTTGCTTTTCGGAAATTTTGGTAAGCGAAGAGATGGGAAGAGAGGTTGAAATTCTTAAGAAAAAAAAAATGTATGTATGTAGACATACATACATATATATATAAAGTGGGGGATTATCTATGGATTTTAGCAAACCTTGGGGAACTGAAGTTGGCTCTGATGGCTGAGGCAAAAGAGACCAGGAATGTACCCCGACCAAGATATTAGGGAGAGGACTTCTGGAAAGTATTCAGTCATGGCCTTGGCTTTCCTTAGCTTTATGTGTTGGTTAGGGTTGTGTACAGAGACAGGGGTGTCACTGTTAATTTCTGTTTATGAGACATTCCAAAGATATTGTTGAATAAAAATAATAAACCCGCATTGTTATTCTCAGGTATGTGAGCTGTAAAGCTGACACTTTGGCCCTCTGGCCATTTTTCAAGACATTACCTAATCCATAACCTCATAATGATGACTAGAGGGAAACATTTTCAAAAAGCACGGTCATAAAGTGCTTCGATAAAGCCCTCCCTAGGTCTTGTAGCAAAACCTGGACATGAGTGCCTCCTGACAGGAGTTGGAAGGCACCAGATGTGTCTGCCATTGAGACAGCGTCATTTATATCCTTTAAGAGTCTCTGTTTCACGTTGGGGCAGAGATCCAGTCTGGGAGACCACAGACACAGATTGTACCTAATCCTGCCCCAGGGAGGAAAGAGCCTATTGAGTGGTTACGGCAGATTATACATTGTTGCCCTCTTTATCTTTATGTTGGGGGCAGGGGTGGATCAGCAGTGAATAAAGTCTCCCTCTTGCATCTATGCCTGTCAGAGGTCCAGACCCCTAGGAAGGGTTAGGGTGGGACACAGGGGTCCGGAGTAGGAAGAGCAGCCAGCCAAGACAGGACATGCTGGGAACCCATAAAAGCTTGTATGGCTGGCAGTTCTTCCAGCTATCTTCCAGTACCAATAGAAACGATAGAGAGCCGGCAAAGGGACTGTAACTGGCAGGGGCTGGGGTGCAGCTCATTTTCTACGTGTACTCACAGAGTCCAAACTCTTATCTGTCTCAAACCCACAGCATCTGCAGGAGACATCCCTGTTGACTCAGTTCTCTTCCGTGGTGACTAGTCTGTCTTCTCTTTCTTACTCGTTTCTTATCCTACATCCCCCACCTCTGCCTGTGCATTTCTGATCCAGAGCTCCTGAAAGGTTATCTCAGATGGTGCCTCGCTAGTTGTACATTTGAATCACCTGAGGCGCCTTAAAAAGAACCCCTATCCCCATGCCTCCTTGCACAGCACTTCTAATTCAGATGGGCCACGCGTCAGCAGAGGTAAGACCTTCACCAGGTGATTCTAAGCGCAGCCAACATTAACAACCACTGACCCAAGCACTTAGGGCTTTTTAAAGTAAGTAATGAGTCAATAGTGATGTTTCTGGATTGGGAAGTGTGTGAGCAAGATAAATCTGGTGACATTTTGCAAGGTATATTAGAGAGGGGAGAAAATGGAGGCGGAAAACATGGGTTTATCTAATGCCATCAACGTTCGAGGAAGGATCATTCGTGGGGGCTGGAATGTCATTGTGGGTGAAATGGCTCCACTCACAAGCCTTTGTGTAGACCCCATTAAATTTTTTGTTTAAATGTCATTTATTTTATTTTTTTCCATTTTATTTCATTTTTGTTTAAATGTCATTTAAAATGTCTTCTGTGATAAAAGATAAAATACTCCCAGAATGTGTTTCTATGCAGGAGGATTTCTAAGTGACAGTGATTTGCACCTGTAGCTAAGGAAAGTACTTTGTCTGTAAATCTTGGGATTAACTTTCTTTCAGACTAAGGAGACATGCAGATACAAACCTGTTCTCCATTTTTATGTTAGACGATGCATTTCTCCCTCAGATAGTCTGGCTGGAGACCAGCAAGGCTTGTTTCAGTCAGTTTAGAGATGGGGAATATAGAGAAGAATCCCATCCATTCACTCGGGACCAGAGACTGTGGGGTCACAGAAGCCACCACTCTGCAAAGGTAGTCTGGCCAGAAGATAGAGAAATTGGGAGAAGTTAGTTATAGAACATATTCATTCTGCTGATACACACGTACATTGACATGTTCCTGTTGCTCTCTTCTGCAAGATGGAAGCAGAGAGGAAAAAGTGATAACAGTTTGCCCACTAAATGCTAGAAAGGTATAATAATTCATTCAATCATTAATTAATTCTTTTTTTAAAAAAAGATTCTATTTATTTGATTGACAGTTAGAGATCACAAGTAGGCAGAGAGGCAGGCAGAGAGAGAGAGAGAGAGGAGGAAGCAGGCTCCCTGCTGAGCAGAGAGCCGGATGTGGGGCTTGATCCCAGGACCCTGGGATCATGACCAGAGCTGAAGGCAGAGGCTTTAACCTACTGAGCCACCCAGGCACCCCCATTAATTCATTCTTTTAAAAAGATTTTATTGAGGTGAAATTGCAGCAACATAAAATTAAGCATTTAAAAGGGAAGAGTGACATGTCATTTACTACATTTGCAATACTGTACAATCACTACCTCTACCTAATCCTAGAACATTTTTAGCAGCTGAACATTAATTTATTCTTTAAATATTTATCCATTACCCTATATACAAACCCTGTTGTGCCAAGCATAAGAAACTTTAAAAAGAACAAAAAGAAAAAAACTGAATTTATTTGAAAAGTAAATTTTCAGTAGGGAGATTGGCCATTTTACTGTAAATTGTAAGATAATATATGATGATTTCTATTTAAAAAAATGACATCAAGTAAAGGAGAGCTAATTTCTTATTTGTGGATGCCAGTAGGCTTGGTGTGAAAAACTTGAGGAAGGAGGAAATTTTTGAGAAAGGCTTTGAATGATAGAGAAAGAACAGGTGGAAGGAGGCAGTATATCTCTGGTAACAGAAATATCCTGAGCCAAGGAAAGAAAGAAGAGGCATAAGAAATAGTCAGGGAGTGCGGCATGATTACACGTGGGCAGGATGGGAGGAGCAGAAGTTGAGCCAGTATCATTCATAGAGGTCTTTGAATAATGGACAAAGAATTTCGGATTTCATTTGCTAAGCAGTGAACGGCTACTGAATATTTTTTAAGCAGGAAGAAATATGGACAGTGTACTGTTTTAGGGAGATAAACGGGATGACTGGGTAAGGATGGATTAGAGAGAAGGAAATTGTCCCTTTAGGTAATTCCGGCAACACTCAGGGCACTGGTCTGTCAGTGTGTAAATCAGAAGAGAGAGGCTCCCAAGCCTCCCAAAGCAAGCTAGTGGTGGCCATAAAGGATGGAGTTTTTTGGCTTGCTTGTTTATTTATTTATTTATTTTTTAAGTAGGCTCCCTACCTAACATGGGGCTTGAACTCATGACCCCAAGATCAAGAGGCAATGCTCTACCGACTGAGCCAGCCTAGCACCCCAAGTACGAGGTTTTAAGAGTCTCATGCTCTACCGACTGAGCTAGCCGGGCGCCCCAAGTACGAGGTTTTAAGAAACCCCAACCACTACATGTTGCTTCTGGTTGAAGAACCAACCGTGGTTGCCTTGTCTTAGGGACTCTGTCTAAAGACTAGGCCAGTCTTACTGGTAAATCACTGGGTCAGCTTTATAGGTAAATCATGGTCACGAAGTTAGGAATTGACGTTCAGTGATAATTCCTCTAGTCCACGGGAACATGGGTCTCTACTGAACGGGACCTATTTGACCGTATGCATGTCATGGCAGTGATGGCTATTCCACTCACAAATCAAAGACAATTTCCTCTTCAACAGAAGCTTGGGGTCAGATGTGCAAAGAATCCTCTCAAACATGAGGTATGTAGATCTGCTCCACTAGTCATGTTATGTTCATTCAACACAAATGTGCTGAATGCCTACTGTGTGTGCATCCCTCTCTCATCAAGGACTGTCACAGGGCAGAGAGAGAACATCAAGTGCATTTGCACCGTTTCCCTAAACTAGAGATGAAAGGTATGTGGCAGGCTTTTCCTCCACTTCCTGCTTCTCACGCTAGGTGGTCACAGAGCGCCTTCCCACCGGTCGCAGCTCTCGTCGTCCTCAACACGGAGCTGCAGGCAGCCTCCACATACACCGAGTAGGGGGAGCCTACGGGATGTTGCTTATTGTCACTTATTCACGTGCCTACCTTGAAACGAGTAGTCTCTTCTTGCCTCCAGTGTTAAAATGCTTAAACCAGAGCAATATCGGCTTTATCCTCTTGTACAACTTTTAAGTCTCTGCCTTGTTGGGCCTCCTTCAGACTAGGAGACTTGCCGTCCAAAAAACAAAACAAAAAAAGGTATATTCGGTCTCTTTTTGATATCCTTGCTACATACTCCATGTTTATCTCCTATTTTCTAGATTTCTCCTATTTCCAGTTAAAATATGTAAGGTCGGAAAAGGTCTAATGTGACTGGAAACGTTTCACTGGAGACCTCTGGGTACAGTATTCCAATACGAGTCTCCACTGAGTATTTTTGACTCACCCTTTCACCTGCTGGCAGCCCTCAAACTTTGAATAATGCTTCTCTCTCCACTGGTCTCCACACCCTTGCAGAGGCCCTCCCAAGGATGTCCTTCCCAAAGGACATCCCAGGGTAGACCACAAGGAAAATTTTTCCTTTTCCTTTCCATTATGGAAGTACCTGGTTCTACCTTGAATCTGTCCCTTCCTTCTGCTACAAAAAGGAGAAACTCTAGAGAGAGCCTTGTTCATTAACATCCTTTTGGGAATGAGTCAAATTCCAGTTGACTAGGTGTTCATAGGACAGATTCTCTCACAGAGTTCCTCCTAAAGCCATCCCTCACTTGGATTGAGATGAAGGGTAAGTGGCCCTCATGCCCTTCATAAGTGGGGGAAGAATGAATGTCCAGCACACCAACAATTCTCCCTTTAAAATCTTACTATTAGGGCATCTGGGTGGCTCAGTCAGTTAAACGTCTGCTTTCGGCTCAGTGATGATCTCAGGGTCCTGGGATGGAGCCCCACGTCGGGTTCCCTGGTCAGTAAAGAGCTTGCTTCTCCCTCTCCCTCTGCTTGTGCTCTCTCACTCTCTCTCTTAAATAAATAAAATCTTTCTAAAATGAAATAAAATAAAATAAAATCTTACTATTAATCCCTTTAGCTCTCAAATGAATTTTTGGTCATATCTTCTATAGCCTGGAGGTGGGTGACAGGCTAATCACAACAGAGTAAGTATCACAGTCTCCAAGTGTGTCCTGCACAAGTGGTTTAGCATCCGCTTTAGGCGACAGCACTTTTCTCTCTGAAAATCTAAGATGAGAGGAAAAGTTAAATTTAACGACCAATTATATTCTATTTTTGCGTGAATTAAAGTTCAGACAAAATTTGCAAACTGCATGTCTGCAGGCCTTTCTCCAAAACTTCTCGGAGCAGGTGAGTTTCAGAACGCATGATTTTTTCAGATTTTATAAGGGCAGTATGATGCACATATCGTGAATTATGCCACACCCCCAGCAGGATCAGGGGCAGCAGGATTCCATAATGAAATTCAACAAAATGTGCACATATTCACCCAAAGTTGGGTGAATTAAGATTACAAATTGTGGTGTGATCATATATGGAGAAAACTACTTAGGGCATCATTTCTGCTCTGTGAACTCTTGAGAAAGAGTTTTTAGGAAGTTTTGGTTTTGTGCTGTGAATGGCAGACCTTCAAGAGACTCCCCCATGTTTTCAATTACTTTTCAATACCTCTCAGGATGTTTCTTTTGTGTCTGACACATGCTTTGATAGGCCACAGTTTTATTAGTTATATTTTTATAACATCTTTTTAAAGTGCTTTTTAATGTGACTGTTTAACTTTATTAAGTAATTCTTCTTTTGAATTTTAAACAACGAGTTAAAAAGGCTTGTTGATCTTTTTCTTAACCAAGTTTCCGTTGGAATCCTGGCAATTCTGAACATGTAGCTAGAACCAAACCAGAATACCTAAGGCAGTCTTTGAGCTGTAAACTTGGAAACTGAAACCTACAACCTTATAGCATGAAATATCGCAACTAAAACAAAACAAAAACAAAAACAAAACTGTATTTTGTTTTCTAGTTCGAGAACAGTCTGTGTTCTTAACTCAGAAACAGGCACACAGAGGTTTTACAGGCCATTCCCACGGATGCATTTCAGCCACATTTCCTCATTGTTTGTGATGAAGTGCGTGAACCATTCTGGCATCGCTGCCTATTAATTTCACACGCTCTCTTCTTCAAGTCTATATGGTCCCCGCC
This sequence comes from Mustela lutreola, assembly GCF_030435805.1. NCBI lineage: Eukaryota > Metazoa > Chordata > Mammalia > Carnivora > Mustelidae > Mustela > Mustela lutreola. The sequence goes on from NC_081292.1 coordinate 162,594,822, forward strand.
CAGATCCTTTCACAGAAGGACATTGCACCTGGCCCCTCTCTGCAGCATTTGCCACGCCCGTCTTTGACACATGTGTCTTTGTTCTGCCTGAATGTGTAGCACATCTTTCCCCAGCCATTTCAAACCTGGATGTTCATTTCCCATCCCTTTTCCAGTTCCTTTTGTTTATAGGAAAGATTTCTGATTATTTTCTAGACTTTGACTGCTGGCTGATGGACTGATAGGTTCTGCTGGCAAATTTGAACAATTTTCTGTGTTTACATCTGTTTCTTCTCAGGAGCACCCAGTGTTAGACTGGTTTTTGGCATGCGGCTGATTTCCTTCTCTTTGGCCAGGTCTCGATTTTAAAACAATACAACCTCCACAATTTGACCTGACGTAATTATCAACACTTCTCCCAAATGCATGCTGACAGGAGTAGGGTAGGGATTTCTTCCCAATAGATGGAAGGCATTTTCTTTTCTCTGAAATGACTTCAAGTGTCTCTACCGTTGCTTTCATTGTCTTGAACCAGTGCTTTGTCTGGGATTGGTCTAGCAGCCTTTGCTTTGTTCTGTGCACTGTCAGTTTCCTGCACATACGATTCCCTTTTTGTCACCGTACTTTTCCTAAAGGTAGTTCTAGGGACTCCTAAAGATACAATGGGTTATATATTGGTGTGTTTATGTCTATGATTTTTCAGCCCCCCCCAAATCTGAGGTTATTGACGAATAGTACCAATTAAAAGGTATTTGTCATCTACTAAAAAGGCATATTACTTAATTAAAGATAAATATTGTTAATGCGTAAACTATGCAGAATTCTAATAATTCTTTACTTTCCAGTTATCTGTCTTAAAGAACCCGTGCAGTTTGGTAAGGCTTTAAGATTGCCAGATTTGAATACTTAACTGCAAGAGGCAGTGTTGCAGAACGGAAAGTACGCAGACTCTAGAGGACAGAGGTGGAGTCAGGTCGTATTCATAGCACTCACAGACCCATCTCCCCATTTATGAAGTGGGAACAATAGGGGTGCCTGAGTGGCTCAGTTGGTTAAGTGTCTGACTTTGGCTCAGGTGATGATCTCAGGGTTGTGGGATTGAGCCCCATATTAGTCTCCCGGCTCAGAGGGGAGCCAGCTTCTCCCTCTCCCTCTGCCCCACCCTCCTGCTTGTGCTCTTTTTCTTGCTTATTCTCTCTTTCAAGTAAATAGATAAAAATCTTTAAAAAATACATAAATAAAATGGGAACAATAACTTTTACTGTGTAAGATTTATTTAAAATCCATTCATACACAAAAAATGCTTAGAACAGGGGTGCCTGGGTGGCTCAGTGGGTTAAAGCCTCTGCCTTCGGCTCAGGTCAGGATCTCAGGGTCCTGGGATCGAGCCCCGCATCGGGCTCTCTGTTCAGCAGGGAGCCTGCTTCCTCCTTTCTGCCTACTTGTGATCTCTGTCTGTCAAATAAATAAATAAAATCTTTAAAAAAAAAATGCTTAGAATATAATAAGCACCCTTCCGATAGTAGCCACTTCTACTTGTATTATCGATTTTTCTGAAAATACCCTCAGTCTGCCTCACTCAAGTGCTCTCACTGGCATGATTAATTATTATTCTTGAATTTCATAAACCACATTTGGCTTTAATGAAACGATGCATATGTCCATCTGGAAAGTAAGTTAAAAAAATAAATATAATTCTACAGGATGACTAATGGCCCCCTTGGGAAGAGCAAAGCACTTGGCAGGCTGAGGATTTTTAGGTGTAGGACATAGAAAGTTTGTCTGGGAGTAAACAATCAACGCCTACTTTTTCATTAAAAATGCCAAGAGAAAGATATCAACGTATTCAGAGTCTCTATTTCCAAGGGTTCGTTTCAGCAATTCCCCCACAGTAAACGTCACTGTACTCCATTTATCTCCTTGGAAAACCAACCCAGTTCTGGGATATGATAGGTCTGAAGGAATATTCCACTTGCTGACTCGACTCTCAAAAGTTTTCTAAGATGCATCATGAGCGAGCTTTAAAGAATTTAATCTCTCAGGAAACATAATCATTCTTGCTTGTCTAGATTAAAACCCAAAAGATGTGAATGGCTGAAGGGTCTCTCCATTTGGCAACCGAACAGACTTTTACAGAGCTCTCTCAGGAATTCCTATGAGGCAAATGGTTGCTGTCAGCATTGGTCTGACCCCAGGGAACCCGAGAAACAAAATTGAGACCAAAAGGGGTTCTATAAAAATCATAATGTAAAATTAAGTGTGTGAGCTATAATAAAGATATAATAAAGATATAAAGATATAATAAAGATACTCACGGATGGCTCAATTTTCTGGCAGTTCTGCTACTTAAAATTTTTGCATTTTGCAATTAAATTCAAAGCATGTGTAAAAAGGTACCAAGCACATGAAAAAGCAAGTTTAACTATTTACCAAAAAATGTTTTTTACATGTTTAAGGTAAGACTTTTAAGCCAGATACCCTTTCAATGCTTCCTTATGCATGGGGCGAGGTTGAAGCATTGTTTTCATTAATTCATCATTGTTCGGTTCACCAAGACTGTGTCTCTTTTCTTAATACTTCGCCAACATTTTAATAAGTCATTTTTAAGTTACTTGACATAAAGCTTCTCATATATGTATGTAATGTCTTTAAATGACCGGCACTTTGCTGCAGAGATTTCTAATGAAAAGTAGAACTCTTCCAAGGAGCAGAGTTAATTTTCAGACTTAACTTTCAAGGCTCCCAGAGACCGGTGACAGATTCACCATCGGTTATGATAAAGGAACATGAGACTTGCTCAAGAAATGTGGGGTCAAACTGATGTCGAAGCAGGGAAGAGATTTGATGGTGGGTACAGGAGAACAGCACAGCTGTGTTGGGGATGTCAACTTTGACATTTAACTACACATTTTCTCCAGAAGGTGGTGCTTGTCAGTCATTCCTGGATGGTTTTTAGAAAGGACTAAAACATAGCCTGATTCTTTAAGAGTTCCCCTCAAGAAAAGGAGCCTTACTAGTATGGCAACAAGACCTAATGTGTCCGCATATCCATGACTCCCCCATACTGGGCACCAGAGAAACTGGGTTGGAGGAATGAGTGGGAACAGTCCAGTCCTTCAGCCTTGGAAAGGGAAAATTCATGAACCATACAATTTTAAGCTAAACAAGTCTTTAAAGATCATCTGTCGTTAAGGGTTCTTAAGAAAACCCTAAACCCGAAGTTGTTATATCATTTTGAGCTTGAAGTTGTTATGTTATTTGGGGGTCATTTGCATATTTCATAGGTGTACTTACTGAGGAGGGGGGTTGATAGCTTTCATTATATTCTCAACGATGTCTAAAAATAAAGATTAAGTAACGCTCATCTTAAAAAAGGAGGAAGACGAATCACAGCATGGTTAAGTGATCTGTTTGTGTCTCTTTCAGAATAGCAGTGGCATACTAGACATGGAACTCTGAGCGATGTTGCAACACACAAAATTCTGACAAGTTTTTTTATTTTTTAAAAATAGAAATGTTTACAGGGTACTCTGCTAATAAACTTGTTTCTGTATGGTCTCAAAATAACTGTAAGTTTGGTTCAATAGCCAAATCTGTTAGCATTATGCTAATCATTTAAAAAAAAATACTTCATTGACCAAATGTTTCCATTTTGATTGATTATGTTGGCATTATCCAGACATAGTCCAAATAACAGCACACTCCCATGACCACGATCCTGTAAATATTCTGGCATCTCCCCCATTACCAATAAAACTATTCAGCACAAGTATGCGGCATAAAAGGGAGAAAAATGGGAAACATATGTCTGAGTTCTCCATGTGAAATCTATAGCCATTAAGGGAATGATTTGCATTATGCGACCTAAGCATGCAGTTCGTTAGCAACCCTGGGACCCAACAAAGTGAAAAGAAGGAGCGAAGTTGGAAGAGGTATTTCCAAAGGGACAGGATTACACTTTTTTCTAAACCAAAACAACTCAGATGCAAAACTAGTGAGAAACCATTTATACAGGACAAAAGAAATACAATATCTTGTACTCCTATGGTATGCTATAGTTCCTAAAGATTTAACATAGGCTGATAAAAAGGCTGATATTCTGAGAAAACCCACAAATGAACAATTGTTGCAAAGTAACCTTAATAATGTGGCCCAAAACTAAATGAACAAAAAACCCTCCACAACATTATCAACAAAATAACATCTAAAATCCCAAATGAGTAGTATAGGATAACAATCATTAGCCTGACTAGTGTTCATATCTTTCCCCACCTTTGAACACTTTGCTTTTCCTACCACTGAGGAAGGTTAGAAGTCGAATTTTCATAAGAAAATGGATTAAAAAAGAAGGTAAATCCCCCGGGGTCGCTGCCTGGACCAGGAGCCTGGGAGCCTGGGCTCACATGGCAGTACAGGATAGAAGATTCGGAGACTCAAGATGGCAAGGTAGATGGCAAGGAGAAGAGAATGCTGAGGGGTAGAGAGGTAGAGACTCTGGGGCAGAGGGCTGTAGAAAATAGAAGATGAGACTGCTTCATAGGGTTGATGTGAGCCAGGATAACAGAAGCCCTGATAATCTTGAGGGAAATACGATAATGCTTGACAATTCCACTTTGGAGGATGTCTCCCTAAATGTGATACGATGGAGGGGGAGGCAAGGTCAGAAAGCAATCAAGGTTCTATGAGAGACTTACACAAGCCAAAAAAAAAAAAGTATATAGTATTGTCAAAAAGAATGTCCATGTTGTGTGTATTTATGATGTGGATACCCCATGTGTGACCAGATTTTCACAATGGGTCATTTTACCTTGGGTGTGATGGGTATATTTGTCACCGCACTTGCCACAGAGGGAGATGTTCCGTGCATAGTGGAATCTCATCGTACTGATGATGATAAGGACTGGGCTACAAGGAAGTGAGGGGTGAAAGACAAAGGCTAGATACTTAAAATTTAAACCTGCGTTAAGGTCAATTAAGGTCAACACTTGGTAACCCCAGGAAGTGAGTTAAATTAGTAAATCCCTTCTATATTTGGGATGGCTGCTCTCTACATTAGTCAACTATGAAAACAAACTAGCTTTCTTCATGCTTGTGAAGGTGTGGAGTGTAGCAGGTTACAGTGAGTGTCCAGGGACACAAGGGACAGGCCCAATCATGCCATAAATCGTCAGAGTCTTTGGAGGCTTTGTTTCCTTTGCTCACCTATGTCCTGAAAGTCTTCACTTTTCGTGACTTACTTGCCAGGGCAGGCTTTGAATCAGGAATCGTCGCATCAGATCTTCAGACTGCGATTCAGTGGAAAATGCTAGGAAGAAAGGAGTATATCAGTTGTGAAAGCAGTCTTCAGATTTATGTGGCCTGCTGGAAAATATCCTTCCTATGGGGGCATTTATACTTCAATGGTGGAAATGAGTTTTAATTACTTGCCACTTTACCCTCACTCCGTAAGCCATATTATATGCTAGGCAGTGGCTGTTATTTACTTACTGTTCAGTATCTGCCAGTGTCTTCATGATTTAGGTCAAATCCCACCTACGTTTGCTTCTGTGCGATGTTTCCATTGTGTTCAATATTCTGGAACTTCTGTCAAATTAGAAATGTATTTCATTTTGGGGAACTAAGTCAATAGTCACACTTCCTGACTATCAGATACCATTTTTCTCCTCAAAATGTATAGGAGAGTGCCCCAATCTATGGCAGGTTTTTTTTTTTTTTTTTTTAAGATTTTTTTATTTATCCATTGGACAGACAGTAGTAGTAGACACAAGTAGGCAGAGAGGCAGGCAGAGAGAGAGGAAGGGAAGCAGGCTTCCCGCCGAGCAAAGATCCCGATGTGGGGCTCGATCCCAGGACCCTGGGATCATGACCTGAGCCGAAAGCAGAGGCTTTAACCGACTGAGCCACCCAAGCGACCGGGTTTTTTTTTTTTTTTTTAATTGAGATATAACTCACATAATATTATATTAATTTCAGGGATACAACATAATGATTTGTTGCTCATATATATTGTGAAATGATCACTATAAGGAGTCTAGTTAACATCCATAATCATACATAATTATCGTTCTTTTTCTTATCATGAGAGCTTTTATGATCTACTCTCTTAGTAACTTTCAGATGTGTAATACAGTGTTATTAACTATAGTCACCATGTTGTATATTACATCACTAAGACTTACTTATTTTATAACTGGATGTTTGTACCTTTCACCTCCTTCACCCATTTTGCCCACCTCCCACCCCTGTTTCTGGCAACTATCAATCTGTTCTCTGTATCTATGAATTTGTTGTTTTAAGAGTCTATATATAAGTAAGATCATATGGTATTTTTCTTTCTCGGCCTGACTTATTTCAATTACCATAATGCCCCCAAGATCTATCCATGTTGTCACAGATGGCAAGATTTCCTTCCTTTTTATGGATGAATAATATTCCATTGTATATATACCACATTTTTTTTTTTTTAATCCATTCCTCTTTCCATGGACTCTTTGGTTGTTTCCATACCTTGGCTATTATAAATAACACTGCAATGTGCGTGGGAGTGCATATGTTTTTTTTTAAGTTAGTGTTTTTGTTTCCTTTGAATAAATACCCAGAAGTGGAATTGCTGGATCATACAGTAATTCTTTTTTCTTTTCTCTTCCTTTTTTTTCTTTTTTTTGAGGAACTTCCATACTCTTTCCCACAGGGACAACACCAATTTACATTCCCACCAGGAATGTACATAGGTTCCCTTTTCTCCGCACCCTTGCCAATGTATATTTCCATTTCAAAGGTATGAGGCAATATCTCACTGTGCTTTTGATTTGTATTTCCCTGATAATTAGTGATGTTGAGCACCCCCTCATGTACCTTTTGGCCAACTATATGTCTTCTTTGGAAAAATGTCACTTTAGATCTTCTGCAGGGCAGTTTTTGTGCCTTCAAAAATCCTGCTGTGGAAAATGTATCTGGGGCATGCTATTTTACAACATGGTTTATGAATCATTTGCCCCGAGTGCATCACTGAGTAAACTCTAGTCCAGATTAGCTCCCTCCTCCAGATACGTCCCCCTTTGATCTTTCCAAGTATGACCCAGGGTATACTTCCATGTATCAAAGTGTTGGTTCTGTTTGCACGTGATTGCCCCTGGGATGTGATGCCCCCACCCTCTCCTAGATTTGAAGAACATCAGCCAACTCTACAGACCAGCTGCCACAGAGGGGATCCCACCCATCTTATCATGACTGTTGCTGACAAGCTAGAGAACCACCAGGCATCTAAAGACCCAAACAAAAGAGGTCTGGTGCCATGTCTCAAGCAGCATGTCAATGTGTGCCATTCATACCCGAAGCTGAACTGCGTGAATCTGAAACTCATTACTGAGTCCCTTCCATTGATGCAAGTCTCTGCCCAGGCCCAAAAGATTTCAAGACTTGACATTTCATCCAAGGGCATTCCATTCCAAGATAGTGTCTGCTCCCAAGTATCTGTATTCCCAGAAGCACTTTCCAATGAACATGAATAAGACCAAGGCAGGTTCTGATGTTCAGGTACTCAGCACATGTTTCATATCACCGTTCTTATTTTTTTCTTACTATCAAGAATTTTTTTTTCCTCTGGAGCTTTTTTTGTTGCCCTTGCCAGCCACTGGGCATTGGTAAACACCACCATGACTGGCTACAGAAGCTTTGAAATTGAGCAGAAATGTAAGAAGAGCCGTGGCTCTGTGCAAATTTGCCAAAGCTCTCCATAGTCATCCTTAAAGTTCATATATCAACAGTTGTTTTCCTACTCCCATCACCAGGTACCCCACTATCCTGAGTATAACATAGATGCAAAGTGTGAATGTTTGAATTAGGAATTCCTGGTTTAGGAGATGAGCTCTATTCTAGTCAAGTGTCCTCAAGGCAGTTACTGACCCTCCTTAACTACTTTCCTTATCTGCACACTGAAAATAATAAAGGAATAATAATCTTATGGGATGGTTAATGAGTTTCAAATTAGTGATATAAAGAGTTCAGAGCACCTTTGACACGTACTAAGTACACGGCAAAGGGTATTTCTTGTGAATATCAATAATAACCTCTAATAAATATCTGCTGTAAGGTGAAGGTGCGGTCCAGCCAGTCATAAATGGGGCTTAAGAAAGAATCATGCTATAGGAGCACTTCTCTGTTCCTCTCTTTTTGAGCAACAGAATCTCAACCACAGTTGGCAGGTAGGGACCTCTTATTCCAGATACCTATCTATAATAATGCCTGGTATAATTCTTAAGTGAGGACTTTATGAAGATAAAAAATTATTAGCTGAAAATGATGGGGCCCACCCAATGTAATGAAAATTTATATACAAGTCACTATACAGTTAACTCAGATACATTAGGATACAATAAGCATGTAATATTAACATGCAGTCTTCTCACTAAAAAAGCTATAGAGTTGATTCTTTTTTCCCAATTGTTTTTATTATTCTCTTCCTTTTTTTCTTGAAATGTTTCAGAATTTTAAAAAGTTCTTGTATTATATAAACCAAATGCTCAGTGTTAAAACAATTTATGAATCTAAAATCATCTGAAAACAGTAAAAAGCTAAGTTTTAACAACTCAAAAGTATAAAATTGTATAAAGTAAAAAAAATAAGTCCCCATGAACTCTATTCCCTACTATTTATCCTCCCGCTCTGGAGATGGAGACATGATAAAGAGTTTGGTCCTGCTCTTCTAGACATATTTCTGTCCATGTGTAAACATGCATATATGTGAATATATGTACTTTTTCTTTGCATAATCTATCTCATACGACACATGCTGTTCAATGACTTACTTTTTCCCCTTAGCATGTGTTTTTGGGCAACACGAGGACATTTAAATTTTCTTAATTTTTAACCATCGTGCAATTTATATTAAACTTACTTGTTTAAAAGGGCATCAGGGTGGCTCACTCTGTTTAGTGTCTGAATTTTTTTTTTTTTTTCTTTTAGTGTCTGATTCTTGATTTTGGCTCCGGTCATGATCTTGGGATATGAGATGGAGCCTGCTTCAGGCTCTGGGCTCAGCTCAGAGTCTGCTTGAGATATTTTTCCTCCTCTTCTTCTGCCCCCGCCCCCATTCATACACACACCTACTTTCTCTCTCTTTCTCCCTCAATCTCAAATAAAATCTTTTTTAAAAATTAGAAAAGGGGCGCCTGGGTGGCTCAGTGGGTTAAGCCTCTGCCTTCAGCTCAGGTATTGATCCCAGGGTCCTGGGATGGAGCCCTGCATCGGCCTCTCTGCTCGCCAGAGAGCCTGCCTCCCCCTCGCCCCCCGCCTCTGCCTGCTTCTCTGCCTACTTGTGATCTCTGTCTGTCAAGTAAATAAATAAAATCTTTAGAAAATAAAAAAAAATAAAAATAATTTTAAAAGACTTAAGCAATGTATTTTGTTATGTTTATGAGCTAGACTGTGCAATTTCAATGTTTGTTTGGTTTTCTGCATCCTTATATATTTTGTCAAACTTCCTATAGGATGATTTGTCTTCTTATTAATTTATAAGAACTTTGTTCAATTTCACCCCTAAGAGTCACATGTGTGGCAACTATATTTATCCAGGCTATTATGTTATTGTTTTATTTTATTTATGTTTTCTGTTAAATAACTACTAAATTTTAGTGGTCAACTTATGTAGGTTCTGGTATACTTACGAATTTATTGTCATGCTAAGAAATGTATTTCCTAGTGTAAGATTACCAAAAAAGAGTTCATTTATTTTCCCTCAGGGTTTTACACTTCTAAACCATGTTTAAACTTTTATTCCCTCTAGAATTTGTTATGATGTAAGGAGCAAGTATTGTATTTTGTTCAAATGCCTACACATTTGAACCAACAACATATCCTGAATAGTACATCTTTCCCCAACTGTTTTGAAAATCCATTTTAACATATATAAAAATTTCCATTTTTCTAAGAATATAATTCCAGGCTTCCCATTCTCATTCATTGATTTCCTTATCTATACCTGTATCATTGTTTAAACATTATCTCTTTTTAATATATTTTAACATTTTGTATATTATTCTTCCCCTTATTAGGTTTTTACATTTTTCTTTACTTTCCATGAGTTTATTCTTTCTAATAAATTTAAAAATATTTTTTATAGAAATAATTCATTTTTTTTAACCAAGATTACAAATAATTTCAACATTATTTTAGGATGAATATACATCTTTGTACTGGAGAATGATCCCCGCCCCAGGAACAACTGTATGTTTTTCTATTTGCTCAAGCCTTCCATTATGTGACTAAGTAGAATAGAAATATTTCTCTTCACATGGATCCTGTGTATATCTTGTTGATTTCTTGATATTTTTAACATTTATTTTGAATGGGATCTGATGGTTAATTTTCTTTTCCTATTTTTATAAACGACAATTATTCACTGTGTTTATTTTTTTAACTGCCACCTTGAGTGATTTCTCCTCTTTTTTCTAATGTTTTCTCATGTGTCTTTCAGGCATAAAATTATATTATTTGATAGAATTTAGATGATGAGTATATTGGTATTTGCCGTACAAGTCTTTCAAATTTTTGTATGTTTCAATGTCTTCTGTATTTTTGAAAATTCTCATCATAGAATGTGGTAGTGAAATAATTTCATCTGATTGCACTAGACCAAGCTTTGGGTATTTCCCTATGAACTACTTATAATTATATAGCTACATGAGATACTATATATCTCAGATTTATCTGGCAAAATACTTATTAGCTTACTAATTATTCTTGTTAAATACATTTTCATTTCTTTTTTTCAAAGATTTTTTTATCCATTTATTAGAGAGAGAAGAGAGGAGGATGTGCGGGGGAGGAAGAGCAAAGGAAGCAGATTCTGACCTGAGGGTGGAGCCCATCAGGGGGCTGGATCCCAGGACCCTGAGATCATGACCTGAGCCGAAACCAAGAGTCAGACAGACACTTAACGGACCCAAGCCAGGCACCCCTTGAACACATCTTTTTCTTTGTATCTCTAATTCCCCTTCTTGTCTTTTTAAATCAGAGTAGTGGTTAATTAACCTAATGACTAGGAATTGTTTTATAATTTCTTAAACTGAGAAATTAAAAAAAAAATCAGTCATTGTTTTTTAACCGATTTTAGCATAATTCATTATTTGTATTATTAATTGTTATTATCTTCTATAAGCACATGCTGCACAAGGTCTCTGCCCTGGGGAGCATATCAAAGCTCACATTTAATTAATATCTTGAATTTTCATGGTATTCCAGGTAACAATAAAAGCTACAAGAGCCTAGAAATAATTAAAGTATATAATTAATATTACCAGTTTAATGTTACCATACACACTGTCCAATCAACCAAATAAATAATTATTAAAATCTCCACGATTATTAAAATTAACTAACATCTGTTGGGACAATTTGACAATAATCTCAAGTCATGAGACCTTATCATGCACATGCCATTAATTTTACTGCTTTTATGCTTCAATGTTCAAATAGAATAAAAGGATTAATTCTGGTTGAGGTTTTATATGAGAATAAGTACACAAATGCCTGGTTTATAAACTGATTCATTTATTTTATTATTTTACACATTTTCCTGATAGGTTTCTTAGAGCAAGTACTTTGCTATAGTCTATATGTTAGACAAATCCAAACCCATGGACTTACATGAGGAACTTCTTAAGAAATCAAACGTTCACATGTACATATACTGTATATCATTAAGATGAGCTTAGTAAAAGGACATATTTGAATTCCATGATATACTTCTAAGCCTTCTTTAATTACATGGCAGGAATGTCTTCCCCCATTAGATTTTAAGTCTCTACAGGACAAAAACATGTTCTCCCTTTTTCATTTTACCTCCATAAGCCAATTGGGGAGCTACTTTTCTCATAGAGAACAAATAAATATAATAAATAAACAATTGTTTGAGTGACAGAGCTCGTAGGAAGTGGTAGACTTTCTCATTGTAAACATTAAATGCCCTCCCTATGTTTAGTTCTGGTCACAAAGAGGCCAGGGAAGAACTCTAATAAGACCCTATGTGATTTTGGACATTTGCTGCATGAACATTTATGGACTGAGCCTCATTGGGTGTGATTGGGTTTTTCCTCTGGATTCTGGCCCTCAACAGGAAATTTGATTTATTGTTACACTAGCCTCACAACACTGAATAGTCACTGCAACAGTATAGCTTTCACTTATTAAATGAACAAATAATAGGTACCCTGTGAAAAGTTGTTTTTAAAACAGAAACCAAAATGAGAACTATGATCCTAACCAACCCCAGTTGTGCACCATCCATTCATCAAATGATCTGAAGCCTCCCTCCTGTGGTTCAGATGCTGCTGGAAAGTGCCTTTGAAATGCTCTGGAGTGCAGGAGGAAAGCCAGGAACCTCTGCCTTAATGAAAGCTGTGAACTAGAAGAGTAATGCCTGTCAGATTTTCATATGGTCCTACTTTTCTTCTGACTACATAATTTGTCTCTTCTAGTTTTGTGTTTACGATCTCATTCTATTTTGATATTCTCCCCTCCCGACAAGATCTGGCTTAAGAGCATTTTATCATTGGCCGTGGTTTCTCTTCCAACTTTCACCTTCGCTTCTCCGAGTCATCTGGTGGTTTTAGTGGCATCTCTCTGGGACTGATTCCTTCTCTGGTCATGGAGGCCATCATGCGAGCCAGCCTCTCAGTCCTTTATAAAGTTGTAAGTCATGGCCAATCCTAGGGCTGCTTATTGTTCTAGAATCCTGGAATTGGAGTATAGTCTTCCTTCTAGCCCACCATTTTTATAGAAACAAATTTCTAAACTATTGTGAACCTTACTAATGATCTCAACCCTTTTTTGTCAGTTACCTTGGTGTCCATTGTCTATTTCTGAAGTCCGTTGACTGGTGCTCCCTGCCCTATTCTTTTCCAAGGCACTTGCACAGTGTTTTCTGACCACACCCAGCACTCTGCTCATCTTTTTTGGCTTCGCCAGCCCAGTGAGCTGATCTCCTCAGACGACAGTCTACTGTGCCTGAGAGATCTTTCTCCTGTCATGTTAGTATTTGGAAAGTAGCACTTTCCTTCAGAATTTTTGGGAGTATTTTTTATCCGGGGGCCAGCTTTTGTCAAGCCTTGAGATGCTCAAGCTCTTGTAGTTTTTTATAAGAACCAGTTTGATCACAGATATTGGCTGAGTGTCCTGCATAGAATCGCAGAATTTTCCTCTCCGTGTAGGAGAGGTGTACCTGTAGATGTACCTGTAGAAGATGAACAATATTCATATTTTCCTGTGTTCTATTTCTCTTAATCTAAAATGGGTTGTTTCAGAACTGGAGATGGTATTTCTTGCCTTTTGCTTTATTTATATAGCACATATTTATATATTAGTTTTATATTATTTATTACTTATTTTAATTTTAATTTATGTTGTTATATATTTATTATTTCTTATATTAATATATATTAAACTATTATATATTTAATGAAATATGTATAAATATATTTGTATATTAATCTTTTTTGATAAAATACTTGACCATGATTGTCTATTCAGGAAGTATATTAAGGGATATAGGGCATACTGTTCATTGCTCATCCTGGGGCAGTTCTCCTCCTCTTCTTTGGTGATGCAACCTTGGTTTTCTCCCAGTGGTTATGCGCCTTAGCTTCCTGGGTTGGATCATAATTGACCTGTGTCATATGGGGTAATCTTATGTCCACAGAAGGACATCTGACTTGGTTTGGGCCAATGTGAAATAGGGGTGAGAAGCTTTTGGGAAATCTTTTCTTCCCCAATGAAGGAAGGGCTGATCCCAAGGGCTGTGCCTTCCTTCCTGCTTTGAATGTTGTCATGTGGTAATATGAAGCTTGGAGCTGCTATAGGCACCTTGCTTTATGAGAGGCAGGCCCAGAAAACTCAGAAGTATTGTTTTGAGTGCTTACATTATTGAGCTACTCAACCAACTACTTGAATCACACATCTCCAGATACGTGTTACAATAAAATATTATTACTTAAGCCATACTAGTTGTAGATTCTGTTTCCTTCTGTCAAAATAATTATATCCAACCCAGAATGTAAGGAAAAAAGAAGTCCGTGAGTATCTCCCACCAGATATAACCAAGATATTTGCCACATTTCCTTTCAAACACTTTCCTATGCATATATACAAATATATTTAATTTCTATTTTTATAAAACTAGTATCATAGTGACATGTAGTTTTGCATTCTGCTTTTTACTTATTGTTGTATTGTCTTGGAGTGTCATTGAAAAGTTTCTAAAGCCATGATTTACTATATGAATTGCCATAATTAATTTGCATAGTCATCTTTTAAATCTTTTTGTTTTAATTCCAGTATAGTTACCACACAGTGTTTTATTAGTTCCAGGTGTTCAATACAGTGATTCAGCAACTCCAGCATTACCTAGTGCTCATTGCGACAAGTGTACACTTCATCCCCAGAGCCTAGTTCATCCTAATTTACATATTCCTAAACAGAATGTATCGTTCCCTATTTTATGTAGTGTTTGGGACAGAAACATTGGTTGCCTGAAAGGCATGATGCTGCTTTCAGGAGAAAGAACAGATACACAGTAATTATTAGGACTAAAGAAACTTTTAAGGGAAATTAAAATCAACCTCTCCTCTAGAAACTTATCATTACAGGGAGAAATCAGACAAAACACAATGTAAGCGATGAGACCTTTCCAAAATAGAGCTGTGAGTCACTTTAAAGATCCAGAGAGAATAAAACCAAGGTTAACTTTGGAATGTAGAAATGGGTAATAGTTTTAAAGTCTGCTTTCTCTAAGGAATGATCAGTAGAGGCCCTCACTCTGCCACCCTAGCTTCAGGGTCTGAAGTAATTTCAGCTGTTTATGAAGCCAAGGGGCACATAAAGAGCTCCTGGAAATACATGTGGACATTTGAGTTCCTTACGTTTTTTGAAATTGTGACCAAGAGAGCACTCAACCCTAGCTGAAATGTCTCCTAAAATGTCTGGCATGTTTCCTCGTCTATAAACTAGAAAAAGAATGGGGGAGGAGAAGTCCCTAGCTCATGGGCTCTCATGCACAGGGCCCTAACCTCATGGCATCTGCATTTGACCGAAGCAGCAGCAGGTGCAGGGCAACCAGACTGACTGTGGTTAAGGCTTATTGCTTACAGAGCTAATACTTACAGAGAGAACACGCGCTCTGTACCTGGTTTTCATCTCCCTCACTTACATAAACTGACTTTTAATGAATGCACACAATAACCCTACTGAGGTGTGTCCCAGTATGGTCCCAGGTAAAGAACGGAGGTTAAGTTCACAGTGGCACAGCTAATATGTTATGAAGCTGGGATTCCAAGTCTGGAGTCCACATTCTTACCCATTGGGAAAGATTCTCAAACATTCTTGTTCCAGTGACCTTAGTATTTCAGGAGATTTTTTAAATTACTCCAAGGCCACAAGAAAAACCTAATGGTCTCCTTTATTTAAATAGTCGAGTCAAAACTAACTAATTTTATGTCTTAACAATTTACTAGCCATTTAAAAAAATTTTATTTTTTTAATCTCTTTTCAGTATTCCAGAATTCATTGTTTATGCACCATACCCAGTGCTCCATGCAATACGCTAGCCATTTTGAAAAAGAATACGAGTGTGGTGAAAGGAAAGATATCTTAGTTCATTCTTATGTAGCCACGATTCTTTTTTCTTTTTTAAGATTTTTATTTATTTGACAGAGAGGTCACAAGTAGGCAGAGAGGAAGGTAGAGAGAGAGAGGGAAGCAAGCTCCCTGATGAGCAGAAAGCCCCATACAGAACTCGATCCCAAGACCCTGAGATCATGACCTGAGCTGAAGGCAGAGGCTTAATCCACTGAGCCACCCAGGCGCCCCTGTAGCCACGATTCTTGCTAATGTAATGTGTGCACCTGCTGGGTATGGCACCGCTTCTCAAATCTTGGAATCGTTGCAATCACTTATTTTGGATTCCCATCAATTATGGCACCACATCCACTTTTTATTATGGCAACTGCCAAAAACTCAGCTTTATAATAATAAGCTATCATTGAAAGAAATATAGCATGATCTAATGTTTAAGTTTGAACTCCCTCAAACTAGCAGTTCTCCTGTGTCGACAGATGTTAATTATTACTGTGTTTCCCTCCAAAATTTAAAATACCCCCTGTAGCCCCTGTGAGTTCCCTGTACAACTCTGGGGCATCTCAGTGCAGTTTGGGAACTGTGGCTTATGGGGGAACATTGCCACTTGAGTTCAGGACCCAGTAGGGGAATGAATTGTGATTATTTTTAATTAAAAAAGTAGTGTAAAATTATATTCAATGTTGCCAGCTTCATTAATTCAAAGCTTTATATATATTTAAGTGAGGGATTCTCTCATTTGGGTTAGTATTCCTTAGAGATGAGTGTTACAAATCAGTGGAAATGCCATGACGAGAAGCCATTTTGCGTCTCAGCTATTTTGGGGCTTCTGTAAAAAAACGTGAAGCTGGACTACATAGCTCCCCCCGGCTTTTTTCTGATTAAATGGTTTCTAAAGTTCTTCTTAAACTTCGCTGGAATTTATATACTCAGTTCTTTTCTTTGCACATTGTTGTTCCACACCCAGATTTTCTTTTCTAATTTCCTTAAGCATAGAGTCATAAGCCATGCTGTTGTAAACAGATTCTAGATCAAAGAGGGCAGACTTTCTGGATTCTCCTTTGAACTCCTCCATATGCCATCCTCACCTTTTTGTACCTCATTCTCTTAATCTATAAAATAAGGATAACTGTGTCCATGTCACCAAATATAGTGGGGCTAAAACAGTGTTATATTGTAAAGCATTATATGCCTCTGTTATGAATATGGTGAGTACAGGTTTATATTCTAGAAGTGTTAACTGTCTAGATTAGCTGTAGGCTGTGGTAATAACTGCAAATTTTTAAGGGAAAAAATGCTTTTTAAGTTTTCTTAATTCATTATCTATATGACAATCCCATACCACAATTTTGCCTATGATCATTTTAATGTTGGGTTGATTAATAAGTAGTTTTAATGCACTGTGTATTCAGCCTATCTTTGTTTATCTTGATGCCTGATCATTTTGATAGTATCTAACAATTTTTAAAATATTTTGAACATGTTTTTAAACAAAAAATGGACAAGTATCATATTACTCTAAACTTGCTCATCATTCCACCAAAAGTTATTTCCCGGGGCGCCCGGGTGGCTCAGTGGTTTAAGCCTCTGCCTTCAGCTCAGATCAGGATCCCAGGGTTCTGGGATCAAGCCCCACATCAGGCTCTCTGCTCAGTGGGGAGCCTGCTTCCCCCTCTCTCTCTGCCTGCCTCTCTGTCTACCTGTGATCGCTCTCTGTCTATCAAATAAATAAATAAATAAATAAATAAATAAAAATCTTAAAAAAAAAAAAGTTACTTCCCTAACCAGCCACTCCTGCCCTCCTTCCCCCTAAAACTGGAAACATCATTTTGTTAGTACATTATATACTGATTTTTCTTAGCAAAAATCATAGAGGTCAGACAGTAACATTTTGATGCTTTGGGGAATAAGGTATTAGAAAACATATTTTCATCTGATTCATGAGGTCATTGAGAATGTGCTAAAGCTGCCATTTATAACATTACAGTTTCTTCTTTTCCTTAATGGAATTTTCTCTGTTCTAGGTATGAAGAATGTTGTACTTCTATAACCTGCTTTTTCAACTTTTTTTCCTCTTTTGCTTTGGCTACTACTAGTAAGTTCAAAGACAAGTTTAGCACATGCACAGGATTTCTTGGTTTCCGTTTTATATGCTAATAGATTTCCTGGTCCATTGAATTCCTTGCCCCTTATTTTTCCTTTGCCTTATTTTATCCAAACAATATTAATTTCATTTTATCTTGTCTATTTGATGCATTATTTAAAAATACACCAAATCCTTTGTAGAAAATTCATGGACTAGATAAATGTTAATTATCATGTATTTTAAAAGTATTCAAATGAATGAAAATACATCAGGCTGATTTTCTGTCAGTCCAGGGTGTGATGAAGAATGGCATATCCAAAAAGGAACAAACACCTCAACATTTTTTTTTTTTTTTTTGGCTCGCTGATCTCCTGCCAGCATCCAAACCCAATAGGAAGATGGATGGAGGGCAAGGGACCCTAATGATGTAGTCCCAATAGACCAGCTTCTGTCAAGGGGCAGAGAATAAGGTGGAGAAGGGTGGCAAGTGGTTCTGTATGTACAAAATCAAAGATTGCAACATATCTAGCAGTGGTTAATAATGGAGATAAATAGTAAAGAGAGGTGAGGAGGAAATAATATATGGCACCTACATTCCTATAGATCAGTATTTCAACAAGCAATAGTCAAGAAATCCATGTCACCTAATAATACAGAATCAAATATACTAAAGAAAACTCAATGCTGAATGAGTATAATTTCATCATGTAAAATGAAATAAAAAATTATAACATATTTTCAGGACCAAAAGTCGTAAAAATAGGAATTGCATACATGTTTTACTCATCACTAACAGCACTCAAGTTAAATAGAAAATTTAGTGTTGAAATTCAGAACATCTATGTATTCTTTGTTGTTTTTGTCCATGGTACATTCTCAGGGCAATAGTTGCAGAAATAACGAGACAAAGATGAAGTACATTTGGAATAGTAAAATTCAGCACATAAAACATTAGAAGAATATTTCAGACATTTGGATGTGGACATTTAGAGAGTCTTGAAGACAGATACTTTTGTCAGCCAACATGTTATATGCAAATAAGAATTTAATAAGGATGAAAGCCATGAACTAATATTTTAAAATGTTTTCTACCCCCGATTCAACAGCCCCTCTCCCCCAAGACCAAGTAAGTTATAGTTATTAGCATTTCCCTCAATCTGGTTTCTTCGCTCTAGCATGGAGATGAAATAATTCCTTTATTTCTCAAGGTAACAAGAGAGAAAGGAAGTAAAAAGGCAAATGAAAGGGAAAGAAAAAGAAGGCTGGCTACTTAGAGGACACAGGATGAATGTAAATGATTGGAATAGCTTGAAATGGGTGTAGTCAGGAAAATAACCCCTTGCTGTTATGTCATGGAAATATTTACCATTGTCACTTGCTCTGATAATTACTGTGGGTCTTTGTGGATTTTAAATTAGTTTTGCCAATTGTGCCTGTTCATGTTCTCTGCTCATTTAGATCTAAACATTTATCAGCGAGTTAAATAATAAATTTTGCTTGATTTGAAAAATTAGACTGTTGTTCTTTCCATCAGTCACTTGGTGAATTAAATCAGATTCCAAATGCTACTTAATAGCAACTAAGTCTACTGAGTATTGACTTTAATTAATTTTCTGCCTCTGCCTCTGACAAGCAATCAACAATTAAACCAAATTTAACTGCTTGAAATGCAATCTCCTTCTTTGGTTTATCTTTAGATACCTGTTAATATAATAGCTCAAACCCATTCGTTGTTCTTACAGTGAAAACTCTGTGTAGGTGCAATTTTTTTTTTTAAATTGAGTTCTCCATCTTGAATGCATCAAGTTGCTGAAATTCTTGATCTAAAACTCAGGCATTTTAGAAACATTAGTTAACTCCTATCTCCTAACTAAACAATACTCTTAATTTTCTGATAGTCTTCAAGTCATGTCTACCAAACCATTTACTCCATTCCTGAGAAGCTTCAGTTTCTGAAATGAGCTTTCACTTCTTCCTGATAAAATAACAGCTTTGTTGGACATGCTACCGGATACTTATACGTTAGCCTTCCACTGGATTGTCTTACATCCCAGAAGAAGTGTGTATGGGAACAAATAAATGGAGGTGACTCCAAGGGTCATGGGAAATTTCCATGGCATACAGAGCAATGTGAGATATGTCTAAGGAAAATATTTAGTTTCATAATTTGGGAATAGGATTTCATTTAGCACTTTTGGAACATGTGTTTAAATCAGTAAGGCAGTAAGCTCGGGAAAATGGTGCTGAAGTGCATGAGCTTTCCATCGTTTCGTCATGAGCTTTGACGGCTCACAAACACTGACAGCGATGAAAGATCATTGATTATGGAAACATACCCACTCCGTTTCCTAAGTGTTGCATGGGGTTGTTTTTGTTGTTTTGCTGTGTCATGCCCAGAATTTATTGCATTATTAACTTCATTCTCCATTTCCTCTAGGCTTATAGGACTCTGGGCTCACAGGAAGATTTAAAGCTATTTTGTCCAGTCTACCCGCTGGTGCCAAGTCTGTGCACCCCCTTTGCCTTTCCCAATCTCACCAGCAGTAGCAGATGTTGAAGGAAGCGCATTAAATGAGCTATAAATATCTCTGTTATTTGCTTACCTTGGACTTACCAATTATCAGTAAGTCCCAGTTCTCTGTGAGCCAGGTAAGAGGGGGCCCAGACTGAGGCTACCTAGAAATGGATGCCTTCGATATGCAGAGAACCCTTCTTGCCATCTCTGTAGATTTCTATCACCTCCAGTTTTACCCTCTCAGAGGTTCACTTCTGCAGTGCCCACCAAGCCAACTGCCAAAACCAAACCAAAAAAGACAAGGTTTGGTCCTTGTAGGATCACCCTGCCGCGGGTGCTGGCCGGCTAAAGGCCACGGGTGGAATGTACTACCACAGCCCTAGCAGGACAGTACAAACGGTGGTCGCCACAGTCTTCTTCACTCTAACAGGCTGAAAAGTATGTTATTGTGTATCTGAAAAGTATGTTACTGTGATTTTGGGAATGATCTCATGCTATTGGGACACATGTCTCTTCTAGAACCACATAGGTACTATTTAATAGTAGTCTTTGTGTTTATGGCACAGAATTCATAGCTAGGAGGCAGAACTGCAGAGCAGTGTCAAGTCCAAACTGAATACAGAGTATGTGACTTTGAAGCCTGCATCCATCCCTTGCGGGCTGCATTGCCAGTGACCTTTTTTTTTTTTTAAGATTTATTTATTTATTTTAGAGAGAGGAGGCCAGCAAATGAGGAGCAGGGGAGGGGCAGAAGGGGACAGAATGCTGAAGGCAGCTCCCTGCTGAGCCCAGAGCCCGATGCAGGCCTTGTTCCTAGGACCCTGAGATCATGACCTGAGTGAAAATCAAGAGTTGGCTGCTTAACCAGCTGAGCCACCCAGAAGCCCCTGCACTGCATGACCTTTAAGCAAGTTACTTAAACCTCTTTTTTAATAAAATGAGAATAGGGGCGCCTCGGTGGCTCAGTCAGTTAAGCGTCTGCCTTTGTCTCAGGTCATGATGTCGGGGTCCTGGGATCGAGTCCTGAGTGGGGCTCCCTGCCTCCCCCTCTACCTGCTGCTCTCCCTGATTGTGCTCTCTCTTTCTCTCTGACGAATAAATAAATAAAATCTTGGGAAAAAAATAAATAAAATGAAAGCAATAAAAAGACACGTAAAGTGCCCTGGACAGTGCTTGCCTTTGGCAAATGTAAAATGAACATTCGCTATTACTTTTATTAGTTTTGTATAGACTCTGTTGAGGTCATCTTTAACTAGTGTCAGGCCAGTAGAGATAAATTAAGTCTAGGCAGAACTCTGGACATTTTCTGTACTTAGTTTAGATGCTACAGACTTTTCAAGGAATCATCACACTGGATCATCTGCCCTTTATCTTTAGGCTTTACTGTGCTTCAATCTCATAAGTGGATGATAAAGAATTCTATCTTGAAAGAGATCTGGAAAAGGCTATTCCACAACTTCCTGTTATGACAGGCAGATGCTAGCACCAGGAAACGTGTCTGCATCTTACCTAAATCTTTTCGTGTTGCAGTTTGGACCTACTTTCCTATTCTTTTCTTGGTCAAGATGAGAGGTCCCAGGGGGCTGGATTTTGTAAGTTGTGAGTGGGTGGGGGTGGGCGGGGAAAGAGAGGCAGGGACTGAGAACACCCAGCTTGACATAGGAGATCATTATTCTGGACCCAGTTTTGTCCCAGCTTTTCCCGGATGAGTGTGGAAAAGCCACCAGTTTTCTTGCCTGTAGATGATCTTTCAGGTTTATTTCACCCCCAGTCTGCTGTGACTCTCATAAACATATCGCTAGGTGAATACCTCTTTGAAATCATCTTTTGGTATAACCCAAATAAATTGTCTCCCACAGGGCCTGGTTTATAGTAGGGATGCAATCGGTTTTTTTTTTTTTTTTTTCCTCTTGATTCTTGTCACCCTTTTTACCTCCCTTGGCATCAAGAGGAATCGCATTATTGGAAAATGGTTTCTGTGATGATGGTCTATTGTAATTCTTAGATCCCTCACGTATTGCGACTTAATTAAGAGCCCTTTAGCAATAAACACTGGAAAAGAAATAGGGCTTGTTCATTAAAGATAATGGGAAGAAAGGAAATAACAATATCAATTGTCCTTGCTCTCCTGGTCAAGGTGCTCATCACTGGGATAGGGGGTGGTTGATGGTGTTAAAGACTCGACTTACTCCAGGATTGCCTTATGGCTGGTTCCCGACCCCCATTTTGAGTTGTTTTGCTTATTCTGATAGAAATTAAGAAGTCTAGTTTGGTGTTAAATTACATTTAAACCCAATACAGCCCAACACACAACTGTAGGGGGCTTCACTCGATTTTCATACTCTGCATTTACTTTTTAAATCAAAGCAAAACTAGCGTCTTCCAAGTCATCCATTTGTCTTTACTGATTACATTAAGTGTGCGTTTGTATGTGTATATGTGTGTGAGTTGAGGGAATAGGGAGAAGGAGTTTACCTCTAATGAACTCAGTTATTTTCTGCAATATGAGATATCAAAATATTTCACCAGCCATATTTTGCTGACTGGTACAAAATTATAACTGATTCCCTCTCGCCATTTGCACCCTGAACATGAGTATATCCAGGAGTGGAAACATAGTATCTTGCAAAAGAATGTCTCCTATGGAGAGTATAACACATGCTTTACCTTTCCAAGGCAAATAAGAGCAACCACGTTTAATTAATTACAAACAGAACTCGAAAAATGCTCTGTATGGGTGGTTCTCAAACTTGGCTGGGCCTGGGAACTACCTGAAGAGCTTCTAAAATACTGATGTCTGGGTCCAGCTCCCTAAGGTTCTGCTAGAAGTTGTCTGAGACGTACCCCAGGCATTAGATTCTTAAAACCTCTCCAGGTGACTCTAATAGGTAGCCACGTTTGAGGATCGCTGATCTACATCTGCGCACCTCCAAGTTCACTTACAAAAAATTCTTTGAGGGGAGAAGTGGCATTAAATTTAGATTCCTTAATGACAAACCATTTGTTTCTGAACTATGAACATAAATACTTCCCTCTTTAGATTACTGTGTTACAGAAAATAAGTTATTAGATCCCCAATGTTGGGTCCATGATTAAAGGAATGAGACTGATACAAAGTGAAGGTCAAGCAAAGCTTTATTTCGCACGAAGCACTGAGAATCAAAGCGACCGTTCAGGGCCGTGCCACTTACAGAGAGGGCAACCTCTCTCTGTTTCACAGACTAGCTTTTAAGGGCAAAGGCCATGTGGTTGAGCCTGGCCACACACAGGTAGCCAATGAAATTGTAACACACAGAGAAAGCTGCACAGTCATGTTAGGTGACCAACTAAATTACAATTTACCCTATAGTAGATATTTGAACCAGCCTATCACCTTGGTCAGAATTGGCGCCCAAAAGGTGCCCAAAGGGCAGGGCCCATACTCCTTGGTAACTAGGGAGACAGTATGCACGCTTTGCTGATTGGATGACTCCACCTGACAAGACTCATCCCTGCATTTGGGCTGTTATCTCCACCTGACCTGACTCATTCTTGTATTTGGGCTTTGTTACCTGGGACTGGTTTCCAGGACTTGCTTTTAAGTAAATTCCCGTGGGCCGGGGTGGAGGGGGGCAGGGTCAATTTAAGTTTTACTGCAGAAACAACAAAATGGCAGTTCAACCGGGGTTGGGCCGCTCTGGCTGAATAGGCCCTTACAAACTGAAGGTAAGGTATGGGAATTGTGTCTTCTTCAGTGGATCCAACATAGCCATAATGTAAAGGAGATAGACCTGTATGCTGTTCTTAAGTAACACATCCAGAGATGGCTACTCGGTGATTCCACAGATCTAAGGCCTGGGTGGTTCCACATATCTAAGGCATGTTCTCTCCTCCTATCTTGTTATCCTTCTGTTTTTAATAATGTGATTCCTCAGAGCAGAATAGCTGCTCAAGCTTGAGCTATCACAGCAGGACAGAGGAAGGAGCAAAGGATGAACCATTTAAGGATACTTGCTGGAAGTAGAACAGGACGCTACCACTTATATTCCTTTAGCTCATTGGTTCTAAGCTGGGGAACATTTTGGCCTTCAGGACATACTGGACAATGTTTCAAGATCTTTTTGGTTGTCACGACTGGGATAGCATGAAGGTCGGGGGAATTGGTATCTGGTAGGTAGGTATCTGCTGCTAAACATTGCCCACTGCCCGGGACAGTGACCACAACAGTGAATTATCTGACCTAAATTGTTGATGGCAGAAATGTTGAGAAACCCTACAAAGTCTGGCTGTAAGTTGATCATATGATTATACTGAGCTGCTAGGAACATAGAAAATTATAGTCTATATTCTAAGAGGTTATCTGCCTATTTAAAAATCAAGGATTTTATTACTAAAAAAGGTAGAATGGACCTGGGGGGAAGGGGCAACTATTTCTCTGTACTATATTGTCCTATAACTTCCGACTCCTGCCAGAGAGGTTTGAAAGCGGAAGTTTGTTCCCTTATCCATGATCCATCACTTAGCCATGGTGCAAACTCATACCCTGCATGGACGGGCCACTTTCTGAAGCAAAACCAGCCATTTGCATAAGCAGAAATGCAATTTTAATGAGGGCTTTTCTGGCTACTGTTCCTGGGATGCTGGGGTTATATTTTCATGAGTTAATCTCTCATGAATATTCAGGAGAAGCCTGCTGGGCATTGACTACAGCAGTAATGGGGTACAAAAAGGAGTTGCCTGTACATAATGTGCATTTGCATTCTCCCCACTCCCCTTAGGTAGAACGAGGAAGTAGAGCAGGGGCACCATGATGTCCACCTCCTGTGGTCTCTTCCAGCACTGAATGTGTGCAGAAATAACTAATAGAATAAAGTGAATGTTCAAGTACATCCAAGCCACCTCTTTATCTTATGGATGAGAAAAGCATGCCCGGAAACTGGGCCTTGGGTCCCAGCCCTTCTTTAAAGTAAACGTGCGATCTCAGGCAAGTTCCTTATCCACTCTCAGCGTTAATTTTCCAGTCTCTAACAGGATAGCACTGGACCAGACAATATCTTGGATCCCTTCTAACAGAAAGCTAGTTGGTGCCATGAAGATCTCTGATTTTAGGAGGTGATCTAGGAGCTTCACCTAGACTTAGAGTGTGCGAAGTGAAGGAGCTGAGACTAGAACCCGCCTTCTGTGTCTGAGCTCCTTTGTGGGTTTTGTGTTTTGCTTTTGTTTGCAGGTTTATACTGGCTATCAGTATTATGGAAATGTGAATATGCTAAGAGGCCAGGCTTTGCATGAAGAGGAAGTTATTAAACAGTGTTAAAAGTGGAACATTCTAAAGACTTTTTTGGTTCTGTTTCAACTCATTTCAATTTCAGTTCTAGCGTAGTAACAATTCACAGATAATGAATAACATTGCCTGAACTCTGGAAGAAAAATCATGGAGATTCTGTTTATAAAGCAAATTCTTTTTAAAGCCCATGTCTTTTTATAATGACTTTATACATACATCATATAAACCCTTTCTATTTTTTAAATATCAAGGTCAACTATTATATCTGATCTGGATTTATTGTGGGGGTTAGAAGCTTGAAAGGAAGGACATCAAGATAGGATTTAGCTGATTGCCATTAAGTTTTCCTCAGATGGGGAAAGTTTCCCCACAGTGAATTTTTTCCATCTGATTGATACATTTATGTACAACAAGCTTCATCTACTATGCAGAAGGCATCACAAAAATGCTTTTCTTTAGAAGTTATGGAGACTACTAAGTCTTCTGGAATATCTTTTCTTGGGCTTGATCTCTTGTGAATGTTGGAGGCAAACACAGCCATATCGGGGCAGTGACAGCATAGTGACTGCCTCCTCTCCTAAACTATACAGTTTCCTTCAAAGGGATGAGAGAGAAAACTCCCACTGCAGAGAAAATGGACTGTCCCACCAGTGGATGCTGCCCAGTGCCATTCAAATGCGACATTGTGGCTCATGTGGATCAGTAATTTCCTTATAATTTTTATAACCTGTTGCCTCTTCCCGAATTGCTCTATGCCTTCTGAGAAAAAGTTGTGGGTCAGGGCTAATCTCCCTTGTAAATGAAACTGCCTTGAAAAACTTAATATAAATCCTACCAGTTGACATGTATTGAGCCTGTTTTGCAATCTAGAACCCAGAATCACGTGGGCCTTAATTACATCATAACCTCAATGTTGATGTAATGTTTTCCCACATTTCGTATTTTGCTTCTCACAACACTGCTTTATTTGCTTTTCATCCCGTAGAGTTTAACCTCTATAAAACAAGTTGACAAAACTTACAATGAACAGAAATATTTTTAACATGTAGATAAACATTTTCCTAGTTCCTATCAGAGAGTTTTGGAAAAGTTAGTAAATTTTTAAAGAGCTCTCAGTATAGCCAAATATTGTGAAAAGTGAGTTCTTTGAAAGTTGCCATAGCAGCAGGTATTTGAAGCTGGAAATATCTTTGAGATTATATGTTATGTCAGTGTTGAAATTGTCTTATTATAGAAAATGTCACAGATTTTCAGTTCAACATTTCTTGGTAACAGTCACGGCAGGTAAGAAAAATCTGAGAAAGAAGTAGGGAATGCAGCTATTGCTAATACTTCATTTAACTTAACCTTCCTAGACAATTTTAAAAAAATGAAATACATTACTTTGTGCATATTTCTTTCATTCAGAATAACCCCATTTCTTTGATAATGACATTCAGCACATATCAATAACCAGGTGTAGATATCTGCCAAAGATGCAGATTGCATTTCACATAATATGTCCAATTTTGCTAGGCTAGTTGTGTAAACAGAAGATGATTACTTATTCAGCTGAGATCAAACAAAGTAAAAGAGCAAAAGTGTTAGATGTTACCTTCATGGTGACATCCGGGGAATCTTCTTCAGGGTTGATTAACTTTACATGGGACTCTGAAATAATTATGACTACACATGCTGGAGAATGAAATGTTGCCATCAGGCAATGATTACAACCACCATCAAGAGAGAATTTCAGGCAGGCAATCAGAAATCACCAATTATGCAGAGTTTCTGCAAGAGAGGAAGTTAGCTCATAAAAGTGCTGAAGTGAACAACTAGATGGGATTTTAAAGGAAGCAGATGGCCCCATTTTGGCTCCTTACAGTTGACTTATCCAAACTGTATACACAGGTTCAAACAGATTATGACCCGTGGTAACAACCAGCTTGTATTGTGACATTCATCATTACCCACACTCGTTTACAAAAGGCTCTTCAACCACAGGGATGGTGAACAAAGCAGAGAAATGATTATTTAAATGGATTCTATTTCTCTTGGACTTTGGCTGCCCAGACCCCATGTTTTTCCTCAAAATACAAATTTCTAATTTACATATCAATGAGGCACAAAATAACTATTATATTTGTTTGCCTGCGTGTTTGAAGCATATTGTTTTACCCCAAGGTAGCCACTTTGTCTATCCATCTTTCAGATTTGTCCTGTTGGTCATTCTTGATGAAACAACTTCACAGCTCAGGGATTCAAGCTAGCAAATTTGAGGGAAGTTCCCATAACATTGGAGCAAGAAGGGACTCCAGCTTTGCGTAACAAGCATTTCCACATCTTAAATGTGAGGTCGCTAAAATACATAGACTCAATCAAATATCTTGTCCACATCACACAACTCATTAGGGGCAAGGCCCAAACCAGAATGGAGATATTTCCTTTATCTCTTTATTATTTAAAATGCACGCCAAAACGTAGGACTTAAAACCACAATGATTTATTTCTCATGATTTTTTTAGTTGACCGGGAGGGTTTTCTGCTGGTTTCATCTGGGCTTACATGCATGGTTGCATTTAGCTACAATGTCACGTGGGCCTAATGGAACACAATGGGTTTCCTCACCTGCCTTGTAGTTGGTACTGGTTGTCAGCTGGGCCACTTGGAATCTGTGTGGCTTGTCATTATCAAAGGAGCTGGACAAGTCTCCTTACATGACAGTCTCAATCAATGTCCAAGAGAGCAAAAGCCAAAGTTGCAAGCCTTCGTAAGACCTAGGTTCAGAGTTGGCAGTGTCCCTCTTGTCCTATTCCGTTGGTCAAAATTAGCTCTAAGGACAGATCATGGAAAAGGAGGAGAAATGCCTTCACTTCTTAATGAGAGAAATAGCCGAGTCCCATTGCCGAGGACGCTGGAAGACAGTGCCATAGCCATCTTCGAAAGGGCCCTTCCCCAGGCTGTCAGTTTCAATAGGTAAGGACAACATTCTGGGTTAAGTCCAGCCCCCTCGCCATCTGGATCACTGCTGCTTTCACAGAGAATGTGTGCGACCGAGTCTGTCTGTAAACACTTGGCCGACATCCCATTTGTAGAGAAAGAGCTTCTTAATTGTGATTGTTTGGTTTTATAGATTAGCGAAAACTTTAAAACCATCTAGTAAAAATAACTGGGTTCTCTTTTAAAATTAAATTGATTTGAAACCTAATACACTTTACAAAGTAATAAAACCTTGAGAAAGCCTTTCTCTGCTCTTAAGTAGAATCCTTAAAGTTTGATTAGTTTCCAACTGAAAGCTGTCAAGTTGAGCAAAAAGCCTGTGTTCACAGTTTATGAGGGATGCCATTTGGTAACCTGAAGGTGGCAGATGTGAAGGCCAACAGTGGAGGGAGGCGGTGGGGCTGGGGGCCAGGGGCCTCCAGCTGCTTTCCCGATGGGCTTTCTGTCAGAATCTCTCTTCTGAGGAACGTGACTCCTTGCGAGTGGGCTGTAAGTCTTAGAATAAATATTTCACTAGTCATGATGGTTTTGAAAACTTAAAGCTGTGAAGGACACATTGGAATCTCTGTGATTTACGATAAAGCTGAAGGAAACTTGATCATTCCAGGCCTGCCGTATGTAGCTGTGTGGAATGTGCAAATGAATTAAACTAGCAAACCCCACAGATTTTGTTTCTTGATTTAAAAAAAAAAAAAAGTCTTAAGTCAGATCAGCTAACAGGCTATTTGAAACAGGGATTTAGCGAGGCAGCTGTTTTAAATGAAATTCCTTCCAAATGTTTCTCTCTGCCTTCCCCCTTCCATATTTTTCTTGCAAGGACTCAGAGAAGCTTCTCTTCCTAATTTTCTTGGCTCTGGATATGAGTGATTAAAAAAAAAAAAAAGTCTGCAATAGTCCTGTAACTTCACATATTACTACTCTGTCGGTTTGGTCTTGGAGGATAGGTAATGTGTTTTACCCATCCTAGCATACCCATACAATCTCATGCCCTGGGCATAGTAATTCTTTATATGGTACATAAGGTCAATAAAATGTACAAATGTGCCTTTTTGGTATATTACTAAATTTAATTATGACAAATATTATTTTAAATTAAAAAAAGTTTTTTATTACAAATGTCTGAAGAGGAAGTCAGAGGAAACATTTCTTTTTTCTTTTATAAATGAGCATTAAATGACTCAAGAAGTTAAATAACTTGCCAAACTGGTTTAGATGGTAAACCGGTTAGAGCCCAAGTCCCCTGACTTGTAGCTCTATTCTTTTTCTATTATTCCATGTTGCAATTCTGTTATAGGTGTTCAATAAATACTCATTGAATGAATGAGTAATCTTCTTGTTATTGTCTTTATTACTGGATATTATAGCTTCATGAAGATGGCATATTTAGAGTCTAAAATTCAGATTAGTCCGCTTGTTCTAAAACAGTGATTCTTTGACTCTTGTCTTTAGTAACCCATGAGCAAATTGAACTGGTTGAAAAAGCAAGGAAATGATTCAAGTCATTTGGATAAGGACTGTTCTGAAACGATAGATGCTAGGAAGTGGTCAGGCGTTGTAAGCTGAATTTTCTGCTCCTTGTGGCACACATCCACATTCCCTTGTCTAAAACTCTTGGACAAAATTATATATATTTTAGGTTTTGGAAAAAAATATAATTATATTCTGAATACCATATCTATCTATCTATAGATAGATAGATATGTACATGAACATTAGGTAGTACCACATAACAAATATATTAATATTTTTGCAATGAAATGAATATTTTTAGTAGGGTAAAGTTTATTAATAACCTTAGGTCAGACTTTGACACTCAGTGAGCTTTAGAGCCAAACTTACAAAAACACATATAGTTTCTGAATTTTCAATTTTGGAATTCTGAGTAAGAGATTGTGAACTTGAATTCCAGTGAGAAGGCTGGTCATGTATAAGTAGGCTTTCTTCGAGAAAAGGAAGACTTTCTTTGAGTGACAACCATTTGGAAAGCAAACGCTCAAACAAAGCCAACACACCCCGCTGTTCCTCTTGTGCCAACGGAAGAGGAAAAGGGAAGATTTCTTTTCTAGATGGAGAGACACTGCTCCTCTAAATCTGTGTGATATGCATTTCTCCACTAAATCGCTAATACAAATCTCATCTCTCAGGCGGAGAGCATCATGTGGAAGCTTTTTCATGCCCATTTGAGTGAACTTTGTAAATAATACGTATTTCCAGGGAAATACGTATTATTTCCACACTTTATTTTTATTATATGTCAACCCAATTATCTGACCTGGCATGTGTCAGGAAAACAAATACAATCTCTAGCTATGTTTTTCTTCATCTGTGTGCTCAGTAACCAAGGTCCAATTAATGGCTACTGCTTTTTTGGCCCAAAGCTGTCGTATTCCCAGGAGAGACACCCAGTGGAGAAAAGGATCACTGTGGAAGCTCAAATGCTGTAGATCAAGCCACATCCATCCACTCAACCCTGAAGAAGGGAGTGGGGGTGGGATGCTTTAAAATGATGACTCTTACAAATCCCACTTGTTAAAATCAGAGAACAGATTTCCTCCATGTCATTTTCAAAGTGGAAAGAGAATTATTTTCTTAAGTCACATTTTATTTTTCTGGGACCCTCTTCCCGGCTGGTTTCAGCTGGTGTATGCATGAACTACCATAGCAACAATCTCTGTCATCCTTGTCACTGATCCGGAGTCAAAGTTACCAGACAGCTTCTTGAGAAAATGTCCAATAGAAAGAAGTGTGGATCCTGTGAAAATGTGAGTCCTGCATCATTGTAAGTCAACCAAAGATCCCGGCAAATGGATATTATCTCCAGCCACCAAAATGTCTCTGCATAAATCATATGTGATATGAATGTCCCTGAGATATGTACAGCTTCAGATAAAAGTGAGCTTTTAAAAATAGTGTTTTCTTAAAAAAAAAAAAAAAAAACTGAGCCTGGCATGGTTGTGAAACCCAGTTGGATTGAAGCTTGACATTAAGAAAGAGATCAGCTATAGCTAAAGGACAAAATGGGTATCTTTCAAGATATTTGAGAGCTCAGATTATGAAAGTTAGCAAAATGAGATTAAGTCACGTGGGAAAGGAAGAGGGAAACTACTAGTTATTTATTGCTTCCCTAGTTTGAGCGAGCCACTGAACTCTGTGTGTGTGTGTGTGTTCCTATTTCATCATTACAGTATTTCTACTGAAAGAGCCCCCTGTGTGTTCCTATTTCATCATTACAGTATTTCTACTGAAAGAGCCCCTGACTCACCCTCTTCCTTACTTCCACCCTCTCTGTCCCTAGCAGCTATAATGATTGGTTTACACATGGAAACATGACTCACCTCCCTGAAACTCTTTTAAAGATTTTATTTATTTATTTTGACAGAGAGAGATCACAGTAGGAGAGAGGAAGAGATCACAGAGAGAGGAAGGGAAGCAGGCCCCCCGCCGAGCAGAGAGCCCGATGTGGGACTCGATCCCAGGACCCTGAGATCATGACCCGAGCCGAAGGCAGCGGCTTTAACTCACTGAGCCACCCAGGCGCCCCTCCCTGAAACTCTTCAGTGGCTTCCCATCTCACTTTGGAAATACACAAAATTTGTAACATGCCCACAAGGCTCCATATGGACTGGCCTGGGTCTACCTCCGAAGCCTCGTTAGGTACCACCCACCCCCGTCCCCCATGCTCTCTACGCTCTCTACACATTGGCCTTCTTCCGGTTCCTTGCCCATGCAACTTTCTTTTTTTTTTTTTTTTTTAAAGATTTTATGTATTTATTTGACAGAGAGAGATCACAAGTAGACAGAGAGGCAGGCAGAGAGAGAGAGAGAGGGAAGCAGGCTCCCTGCTGAGCAGAGAGCCCGATGCGGGGCTCGATCCCAGGACCCTGAGATCATGACCTGAGCTGAAGGCAGCGGCTTAACCCACTGAGCCACCCAGGCGCCCCGCAACTTTCTTTCTTCCTGCAGGCCTTTGCACATGCTGCCTAAAGTCCCTTTATTTCAACTTGCTGCCTGGTTTCAATTTAAATGTCACATCTTCTGGGAAATTGCCCCTGGTTGCAGACTTGAATATATATATATATATATATATATATATATATATATCCTGTAAAACCTGCACTTTTCTTTGACATAACTCCTTGCTATTTTTAATTATATAGTTACTGATGTGACTGTGATTTCATACTCTTCCCACAAGCTTCTCAATTCATTTAGTTGTGGAATTGTGTCTGCTTGTCCCGTTCTCAATTCCCAGTGCCAAGCCAAGCTTGCGGAACATAAAACCATTCAATAAATACCTAAATAAAAGAGACAGATGTCACTTTTATCTCCTGTGTCTTCTCTTATTGACAATTCATTTGCTTGTCCAATGAGTCCCATGCCCTGTGCTACCTGGCAAGTTTCTCTCAGATGTGAAATGAGCACAAGCACGTATTTCTTATACAGAAATGGTAAAATGGGGTGGGATCTGCAAGCAGAGCCTCATGATGAAGTAGAGAGAAGCCTGGGTAAGGAGCCAAGGTACCCTGCTCTCTTCCAGTCTCCCCATCCAGGTCGGTGGCTTTTCCCAAGTCAATTTATTTCAATGTGTATTACACTTCTTATTTGTAAAATGTGATAATATTTCTTCCACATCTTCATAAAATCATATCAGAAGTAAGGTGATGAAGATGAAGGTCTCTGAAACATCTTATAGAATCTAATTATGTAGTCAATTTCTTTTTTAATTAAAATCATGTTCCCATACATACTTATAATCAAAATCAAACTATATTGAAGGGAAAGGATCTAGGTTTCCAAATACACCTTCAAAATGGTAGTAAATAAGTAACAGAAATTCCTGGAACTACATCCTAGCATTCCAGAACACAAAAGATAATATTGATCTGAAAATTCTGGATCTGAAAAGCTGAAGCTCTTATTAGAAGGAGGAGTAGTTACATCTGCAGAATTATGTAGGAGAAATAATCTGTCCCAGATGAATTATCATATGTCTCATTAAACAACTACTTAAAACAAGACAGTTCTAAGTGACAAAAGGCAGATGTGGACACTGAAAAATAATACTGGATTGCTAATTAATTAATTAATTAAATTGTGTGTGTGTGTGTGTGTGTTCCAAAATTCATTGTTTATGCACCACACCCAGTGCTCCATGCAGTACGTGCCCTCCATAACACCCACCACCAGGCTCACCCCCTTATACCCCCAACACCAAAACCCTCAGTTTGTTTCTCAGAGTCCACAGTCTCTCATGGTTTGTCTCCTCCTTGGATTTCCCCCAACTCATTTCTCCTCTCCATCTCCCAATGTCGTCTGTGTTATTCCTTATGTTCCACAAGTAAGTGAAACCATATGATAATTGACTTTCTCTGCTTGACTTATTTCACTCAGCATAATCTCTTCTAGTCCTGTCCATGTTGGTACAAAAGTTGAATATTCATCCTTTCTAATGGAGGCATAATACTCCATTGTATATATGGACCATATCTTCTTTTTATTTTGTTTTATTTTTAAACTTTATTTTATTTTTTTTCAGTGTTCCAAAATTCATTGTTTATGCACCACACCCAGTGGACCACGTCTTCTTTATCCATTCGTCTGTTGAAGGACATCTTGGTTCTTTCCACAAGTTGGTGACTGTGGCCATTGATGCTATGAACATTGGGGTATAGATGGCCCTTCTTTTCACTACAGCTGCATCTTTGGGGTAAATACCCAGTAGTGCTATTGCAGGGTCATAGGGTAGCTCTATTTTTAATTTCTTAAGGAATCTCCACACTGTTTTCCAAAGTGGCGGCACCAACTTGCATTCCCACAACAGTGTAAGAGGGTTCCCCTTTCTCCACATCCTCTCCAACACTTATTGTTTATTATCTTGTTAATTTTGGCCATTCTAACTCCTGTAAGGTGGTGTCTCAATGTATTTTTGGTTTGAATCTCCCTGATAACTAATGATAATGAACATTTTTCATGTGTCTGTTAGCCATTTGTATGTCTTCTTTGGAGAAGTGTCTGTTCATGTCATCTGCCCATTTTTTGACATGATTATCTGTTTTGTGTGTGCTGAGTTTGAGGAGTTCTTTATAGATCTTAGATATCAGCCCTTGGTCTGTAGTGTCATTTGTGAATACCTTCTCCCATTCTGTGGGTTGCCTCTTTGTTTTGTTGACTGTTTCCTTTGCTGTGCAGAAGCTTTTGATCTTGATGAAGCCCCAAAAGTTCATTTTCACTTGTTTCCTTTACCTTTGGAGACATGTCTTGAAAGAAGTTGCTGTAGCCGATGTTGAAGAGGTTACTGCCTATGTTCTCCTCTAGGATTTTGAGAGATTCTTGCCTCATGTTGAGGTCTTTTATCCATTTCTAATTTATCTTTGTGTATGGTATAAGAGAATGGTTGAGTTTCATTCTTCTACACATAGCTGTCCAATTTTCCCAGCACCATTTATTGAAGAGACTATCTTTTTTCCACTGGATATTTTTTCCTGCTTTGTCAAAGATTATTTGACCATAGAGTTGAGTTTCTGTATCTGGGCTCTCTACTCTGTTCCACTGGTCTATGTGTCTTTTTTGTGCCAGCACCATGTTGTCTTGGTGATCACAGCTTTGTAGTAAAGCTTGAAATCAGGCAACATGATACCCCCAGTTTTGTTTTTATTTTTCAACATTTCCATAGCAATTCTGGGTCTCTTCTGGTTCCATAAAAATTTTAGGGTTGTTTGTTCCAGCTTTTTGAAAAATGCCAGTGGAATTTTGATCAGGATGGCATTGAAACTATAGATTGCTCTAGGCAGTATAGACATTTTAACAATTTTTTTTTTCTTCCAATCCATAAGCATGGAATACTCTTCCATCTTGTTCTTCAAGATGTGTTTTCTTCAATTTCTTTCATGAGTATTATGTAGTTCCTTGAGTACAGATCCTTTACCTCTTTGGTTAGGTTTATTTCCAACTATCTTATGGTTCTTGGTGTTATAGTAAATGGAATCGATTCTCTAATTTCCCTTTCTATATTTTCATTGTTAGTACATAAGAAAGCAACTGATTTCTGTGTTGTTAATTTAGAAGCGGGCTTGGTGTTCTTCCAGATTCGACAAAATCTTAGACTACAATAAAGGTATCCTTTATTTTGAGAGCATAGGAAGGAAGGAGATGGAAACAATTATTAATTCTTTGTCCTTTAGAAACTTGATGTATTTATCTTGGAGTCAGGGCAAGATTGAGATGCAGATCATTTCTGATTAGATATTTTTCTTCACTGCCTACTCCGTCATGGTTTATTGCTAATTGTGTGTGTGTGTGTGTGTGTGTGTGTGTGTCTGTGTGTGTCTGTGTGTGTCTGTGTGTATGAGAGAAAGAGGGAGAGGGGGAGAGAGAGTGTTTTAAGAGGAGTGGTATGGTACTTCAAACAAATAATCCTACAGCCGACAGCAGCTGTTCCTGATTTCTTTTAATAATCCATGACAAAAATATTGAGTGTACAATAATGCAAACAGCCAAATAATGAAATGAAAACAGTCAGAAGCAATCATTTGCTCTAACTCTTTCCATTTTATTTGAATACACTGAGTGTGTTGAGATGTTAAAATAACTGTTAGTGTTTTGGAGATCATCAGCACTGTTGTAGCACTGATGTGTGTGTGTGTGGATGTGTGTGTGTGTGTGTGTGTGTGTGTGTGTGTGTGTTTTAATTCCATTTGGGGGCTGAAGAATGGAAAGTCAACATAGCTACTTTTCTTCTATACCTAAAAAGTCTTTCTGCTTGGCTAATTTGTCCTTATTTCTTTCTCCTTTGTGTGAATCATTGATTCTTTCATGATCTAGCTCAGCCAGACCTTGGGGTACCACTTCAGATGAAAGATGTGAAAATGAGTTAAAATCTATATTATTTTAATAGCTGGTACCAGAAGTCTTCTTAGAGTAGAAACTCTTTTATCAGGAAAAAGCCTCATTAGGTGCCGTGTGGTTCACCAGGCTCTTGACATACTGGCTTTCCTCCAGTTCCTCAAACCAGCCACTTTCTATCCTGCCCCAGGGCCTTGGCATGTGCTGTCTTTTGGGGCTCAAAGGTG
This sequence comes from Mustela lutreola, assembly GCF_030435805.1. Classification (NCBI taxonomy): domain Eukaryota; kingdom Metazoa; phylum Chordata; class Mammalia; order Carnivora; family Mustelidae; genus Mustela; species Mustela lutreola. The sequence goes on from NC_081292.1 coordinate 162,631,340, forward strand.
AGACTGTAATGGCAGTAGGTGGCATAGGAGAGGGAATGGAAGAAATTGGAACAATACATTAAAAATGAATTGAGAATTGTGCACTTAAGGTTCATACATTGAATTCTACACATATGAATTTTCTGGGGCGGCTGTAACAAATTATCATAAACTCAGAGGCTTAAAATAGCATAAATTTTATTCTGTCACAGTTCTGGAGGCCAGACGTTTGAAAGCATGGTGCCCCAGGGCGGTAATCCCTCTGAAGGCTCCAGGGGAAGACATGCACTTCGCCTCATACAGCTTCTGTTGGTCAGAGGCATTCATTGGCTTGTGGCCACATCACTGCAATCTCTGCCTCATGGCCACATTGCCGCCTCCCCTCTGTCTCTTCCTCTTCAGTGCCCCATTTATAAGCTCACTTGTCATTGGATTTTGAGCCTATCTGAATAATCTAGGATAATCTCCTTTCTCAAAATCTTTAACTCAATCATATCTGCAAAGACCCTTGTTCCAAATAAGGTTACATTTATAAATTCTAGGGATTTGAACTTGATAGTTTTGGATGGTCATTATTCCCTTAACCTCTTCAAACTGAACTACAAAATATTTAAGTTGTGTTCATGTTTCTTTTAATAAACTCTTTGGTTATTCCCACATTGTGGTTTTTTTGTTCATGTATTTTTACGTTCTCCATTTTTAAATAATTATGCTAGCTAATATACTCATACTTTATAGACTATTTTAAGAAACAACTCATGAATTTGGTCACTTTATAATTGTTATTAACAATTTTTAATAGAGATATTTGCATTTATCTTACTGTCTTTTAGAGAGAGAATGTGTGCATGCATCACACAAGCAGGGTTGAGGGTGGGGGCAGAGGAAGAGGGGGAAAGAGAGTCTTAAGCAGGCTCCCCAAGCTCAGTTTCCTGAACTTGAGATCATGACCTGAGCTGAAACCAAGAGTTGATCACTTAACCAATTGAGACACCCAGGCTTTTCTTGTGTTACTTTTTTTTTTTTTTTTTTTTTTTTTTTTTTTTTTTTTAAAGATTTTATTTATTTATTTGATAGAGAGAAATCACAAGTAGACGGAGAGGCAGGCAGAGAGAGAGAGAGGGAAGCAGGCTCCCTGCTGAGCAGAGAGCCCGATGCGGGACTCGACCCCAGGACCCTGAGATCATGACCTGAGCCGAAGGCAGCGGCTTAACCCACTGAGCCACCCAGGTGCCCTCTTGTGTTACTTTTTTTATTGACTACATTCCCTATGCTATAATTTTCATCCCTGTGACTTAGTTATTTTATACCTGGAAGTTTGTACCTCTTAATCCCCTTCACATTTGTCTCTCCCTTAATTATTTTTGCTTTCATTTGTTTTGTTTTGTTTTGATTTTTTTTTCTAGCTTTTTTATTTGGATATTTAACTTACACATTTGTATTCTTTCTTGTTGGTTGACCTAAGATTTCACTGCCATCTAACCAAATCCATAGTTGTACTACGTACTCAAATCTTTGCTCCAAGTGTTGGTTTAAGAAGAGATCTCTGATTTAGAAGTACCATTATATTTTTGTTTGTTACCTAATTTGTACATTAAGTACTATTACATGGTATCAGAGGATGTTGCCTCTGTTATTGTTTACTTTTACAAATTTATCCAGTCTTTCTTATGGCTAGATTTCGTGACTATTCCATGAGCACCTGAAAAATATGGTCTGTGCTCAGAGTTAAAAATTGGGTAGAATTTTCTTATTAATTATGTTATTTAGGTCTCCCATATCCTTAATTATTTCCCCCTTTTTTAAAATTTATTTTTTATTTAAATTCAATTAATTAGCATAAAATATATTATTGGTTTCAGAGGTAGAGTTCAGTGATTCATCAGTCTTATATAATAGCCAGTGCTCATTCCATCGAGTGCCCTCCTTAATGTCCAGCATCCAGTTACCCCATCTCCCTCTCCCTCCCCTCCAGGAACCCTCAGTTTGTTTCTTATGATTAAGAGTCTCTTATGGTTTGTCTCCCTCTCTGATTTCATCCTGTTTGATTTTTCCCTCCTTTCCCCTATGGTCCTCTGCTTTTTTTTTTAAATATCACATATGAGTGATATCATATGATAATTGTCTTTCTCTGACTTATTTCACTTAGCATAATACCCTCTGGTTCCATCCACGTTGTTGCAAATGGCAGGATTCCATTTCTTGTTGGTTGAATAGTATTGCATTGTATATGTATACCATATCTTCTTTACCATCCATCGGTTGATGGACATCTGGGCTCTAATTGTTAAACTTGATCAAGGATTGAGTGATACGTATATTTTATGTGAATATCTCTCTTTTTTTTCTTACTTTATTTTATTCTCTTTAATTTTGTATTACAGAATGATACTAAATCAGATTCTGTTTCTCCTAATGTGATTCTTCTTATTTTTATTTGCAGTTCCTGTACTACTTGCTTTGAAATTATTAATGTTAGATTATTTGGTATATGGGTATTCATAACTGCTAAATATCGTGGCAAAATTCATTTTTAATTTAAGTTGCCCATAATTCTGTCATCTAATGAGATTTCTCTCAATTCTCTCAGATACTAAGATAGTGACCCCTGCTTTTCCACCAATTTACATTTTTGTCACGTGCGTGTTCCCATATCTTGTCAATGATTTCTGAATCATTTGAAGTATGTATTATATAAAGCATATAATTGAGTTTAGCTTTGTAATTCCAATAAAACCCTTTTTTTCTTTTAATAGGTCAATCTACCCCTTAGTACATTTTTTTTTTAAGATTTTATTTATTTATTTGACAGACAGAGATCACAAGTAGACAGAGAGGCAGGCAGAGAGAGGAAGGGAAGCAGGCTTCCCGCCGAGCAGAGAGCCCGATGTGGGGCTCGATCACAGGACCCTGGGATCATGACCTGAGCCGAAGGCAGAGGCTTTAACCCACTGAGCCACCCAGGTGCCCCTCCCCTTAGTACATTTACTAATATGAAAATAATGTTTGATTGTAGGTATGTGTAACATTTTAGATGATCATCTCTCTTTTCTTTCTTACTTTATAAGGTTTTCTTTAAGATCTGTATTTCCCCTGCTATGTGTGTACCTTTATTCTTGAAACTTGTAAGATTTTCATGTTTGTTCTGTGTGATTACCGTTATATAGCTTTATACAATGTCCTTAATCCTCTACTCCTTTTGAAAGTCTCTCTTAATTCCCTTGCATTAGCAATGTCAGAATAGGTATTGTTCTATTGCCTATCCCCTTTCTTTGGCAGTCCTATGCAGGATCATATATCTTTAAATATGCATCGTTCTTTGTTACTTACCTGTGCAGACTTAAATAAACTTGCACATGCACTCCTCATGGGTTGAATGTTGCCCCTGGGAGCTTTCCCCAGCTGCAACTTCCTTTTTAGGTTGAGGAGGCTTCCTTCACTTTACATATGTCATTTTATTTCATCTAATTACTTCCACTTAACAGAGCAAGAAACTGAGTCACAGAAAGTTTCAGTAATTTGCCAAAGTCACATGGTCAGTGTGTGGTAAAGGCAGGATTTTAATTCGGGATATAATGCCTATATGTGATGAAGCCCAGAGGCAAAAAAGCTTAGAGCGTGCTTTGAGTGGCCCATACAACTGCCCTAGAGTCAGAAGTGGATCCTGGGATGTGACTTAAGCCCCAGAAGCACCTGTTGCAGCGTCTCCGGAAGGGTGGGTGTTAATTTCTGCAGCATCAACCGGGCATTGATATTATGCTTGAGCCTCAGGTTGCATCCTCTCTATGGCACCAGCCAGGTGTGGGAAAGGCTGGAAAAGGCTGAGAGGTTCACGCCGTCTATCTTTCCGGCTTATCTTCTCTTTTGTGCTCTGAGCTACAGCTACTGTTGTTGCTCGTCTTGTTCCCATGAGAACAAACACAGGCCAGAGACTGGTGATGGAGCACGCTAGCGCCCGACGAGCAGTCTGACTTTGGAGACAGACACTAAGACTAGATCCAGTCTAGGAAACACAGGTAAAAAAATACCAGATTTGTGGCTGTCAAAGTATTGCCAATTACAATCTCATAAATCAGACTTAAAAAGAAAAGTCACTAAAAAGTGGATTTCTGTGCCTTTTCTTGGCCTAAAACAAGAAGAAATAGATCACTTTTGTAGGCTACTTAGGTGTATCTGTTTTTCTAATTTGCAGTTATTAAGCTCATAGGCCCTTAGGCATTATATCCCGAATTAAAATCCTGCCTTTACCACACACTGACCATGTGACTTTGGCAAATTACTGAAACTTTCTGTGACTCAGTTTCTTGCTCTGTTAAGTGGAAGTAATTAGATGAAATAAAATGACATATGTAAAGTGTTTTTAGAGCAGTTCATAGTGTACCCCGTTACAAGTCTTATTTCTTATTATTATCACTTTTACACCCACAAGATTGATAGTCCCCCTTGGTGTGTGTCCATTATGATTTTCTTCTCTTAGTTACCATTACTTACCATTACAATGCCAATTTTACGTACTCAAATGTACACTCCATGAGAACAAGGACACTGTTGGGTCTAATCCACACCTTATCCCAGCTCCTAGTAAGTGGAGTGGAACACAGTATGGCTCAATACTTTTTTGCATGAATGGATGAATGAATCAATAAATCATCCAATCAAGATTGCTCGTGTAGGGCCCTGATGTGTCAATTTTCTGAAGTAAATCACATATTTTGAGCTCATTCTCTCATTACAGAGAAGCGCTAATTTCAGCTATAAGCTTTGAACATACCTTTTTAAATCTATACTTATATTTAACCTGCGGTGGAGAAATACAAATCAGACTGACAGATCAACCCAACCTGTAAGTCTCCTCTCTTCTCTAACCACCAAGCAGGCATCAGTTTCGATTACCCAGACACCCTATATTTTTCCTCATTGAATTATCCAGGCTGAACGACCACTCAAGCAAAACTTAAAAAAAAAAAAAAAAAAAGATTTTCAGTTCTGGCCACACCCCCATCCTGTTCCTATTCTCCTGGAAAATAGTCGCTGATAGCTTTGCTGCTTTATGGATATCAAGATGGATTAATTCCAAACTTCTGTGATATGGATAATTACTTACTTGGGCCATCCCCCTCCTTTTTTAAAAAATTTTGTGCCCTAAAAGCCAGAATCGACAAGCTTCAAACTGGATACAGTGACATTGACTCAAACAATTTTGATTTCCAGGGAATTGAGATGATTTAAGGGTATAAAGCACTATGGTGAGGTAAGCCTTGGATGAGATGAAATTGGCCTTTTCCAGGAGCTTGGGATCTGGTCCAAGTACCTTGAGATGCATTCAAATGACACATTAAAATGAGCTGGCCACACCTGAGAGCAACTGTGAAGAGGGCAAGACAGGAAGTACACTAACGTTTACCAAACCCCGGTCATGCCAGGCGCATCATCTCATCCGATACAACTGTCCTATGAATCCTATAATTGTACCTCTTTCAGATGAGAGGAAATGGAGATTCAGAGAGTTGAAGCTACTTGTTCAGGGTCTATATAGAAAGCAGCAGCAGTTCCTAGATCATACTTCACTGTGGGTAACTATCACAGGCTCATCCCAAAGCCTCAGTTGTAGAGTTTTGGCTCCACTCCTCATTCTTCCCCTCAGTGTGTAGTAACGCACACCGTAGGGAATGCTTCCTTTATTGTGTCCAAGGCATCTGCAACTTTGCCCACCTGCCCAACCACAGACATTCATCTCTCTGTCAAACAGGGCCTGTTTATATGGAGCTTCTACATCTTTGCTCTACTCATGTGGAGAATAATTAACAACTTGTTTTGGTATTTGCATGAGACCTATTCTATCTTAACTTGGTCATGTTATTCCTGAGTTCTTCTCCAAACTCTGTTTTGACTTTTCAATCTCCCTTGCTGACTCATACCCCAAAGTAAGAGTCTTTTTTTTTTTAAATTTATTTTTTATTTATTTTCGGCATAACAGTATTCATTATTTTTTCACCACACCCAGTGCTCCATGCAATCCATGCCGTCTCTAATACCCACCACGTGGTACCCCAACCTCCCACCCACCCGCTAATTCAAACCCCTCAGATTGTTTTTTAGAGCCCATAGTCTTTCATGGTTCACCTCCCCTTCCAATTTCCCCCAACTCCCAGTAAGAGTCTTTATCTCACTTTATCCTCCTTTGGGAGCTACATGATGTTTTCCCAACAAACTATCATTTTTTTTCAGATGAATCACGTCTCTCTTGCTGATCTCTCAGTTTTACTCAAGACTTGCATTCCCAATACCCATTTGGACATCCAATCAGTGCCTGCTTAGGTTTGGATATGTTGATTTTCAGATGCTGGCCCAATACCCGTTTGAAGACTTCAGACTCATCTCTATATTAGTTGATTCATCTTTAAGTGGACTTCAAACTATTAACTCAAAATTGACAAGCCTTCCTTTCATAGCTTGATGAATATTATCACTCACTCCCTCAGATGTAAAGCCTCTCAGTTACCTTTGTCTTTCCCTAAGCAACCACATCTGTCAGGTCGCCAAATTTTGTGCATTCTCTTCAACCATAGTCCTCCCCTTTTCACTGACCCTTTGTTAGAATCCTAGTTCATCTTCACCTTTTGCTTGACCCCTTCCAACCTTCTACCTAGTCTTCATTCCTTCCCATCTTTATGCAAGTTCATTAGCACTGACACCGTATTTTTTCCAAATCTCAGATCTGATCTTATTTTTTCCTTTACTCAGAAACTCTAGTTTCACAAACCCTATTGCCTGTAGAATAACAATACAAGTCCTGAGTAAGCATTTTAGGACCTTCAGAAGAATCAGGTCAGTCTTCCTTTCTCATCAGTCCTAATCATAATGGACTATACTGGAGTTGTGCCAGATGAATTCAAAAGCCCTCAAGGCCCCAACCTGTCCCAATCTTTATGCCTTGCTCATGTTGTGCTGCTATGCTCAGGATGGCCTTCCTTCCTTGCCCCATCCCTGTCAGCCCAAATCCAGTGCTCCGGACCTTTCCCAATCAGAGTGTGTTGCTCCCTCATTTATCTTCTATTATATTTAGCTGAAATCACATAAAAGTCTATCTTTCTATCACCTTTCAGAATTTTTTTTTAAAGATTTTATTTAGCTATTTGACAGTCAGATCACAAGAAGGCAGAGAGGAAGGCAGAGAGAGAGGAGGAAGCAGGCTCCCTGCTGAGCAGAGAGCCCGATGCAGGGCTCAATCCCAGGACCCTGGCATCATGACCTGAGCCAAGGCAGAGACTTTATTTTAACCCACTGAGTCTCCCAGGCGCCACCTTTCAGAATTTTTGATCAGTAAAGCCTCTCATAATCATTTCTATAACAATGTTACCTAAAGTAATTCTATAAAATTTCCGATCTCAAAATCTCTTATATCTTGGACTAGAAATCTATCACTAAGACTTCTATATTTAAGGAGCTCAGGTCAAATCATATTGTCACTGACATCTTTACTTCGGGACTGTAAATTGTTAGCACTATTTTAGAGATAAGAGAATAGGGATACAAAGTAAATATTTGATGAAAAGTAATAAAATTGTGAAAGATTTCGGAATAGAGTTCAGTACTCTTTATTGTTAGTGCTATTTTTGAGACTTAGGATATCTAAGACAGAAGCCACTAGCCAAATGTAACTATTCAAATGTCATATACACAGTGGAATATTATGCAGCTATAAAAAAAGAATGAGACCTTGTCATTTGCGACAACTGGATGGAACTAGAGGGTATTATACTAAGTGAAATAAATCAGACCAAGAGACTAATACTATATGATTTAACTCATGTGTGGAATTCAGAAAAACAAAACAAGTGAATAAAAAAATAAAGCCAGAATCAGAACAAATTGATGGTTGCCAGAGGGAGGGTGTGGGAAAACGTGGGCAAAATGTGTGAAAGGGGGTGAGAGGTACAGGCTTCCAGCTGTGGCATGAATAAATCATCAGAATAAAAGGCACAGCATAGGGAACAGAGTCGATGATAAAGCACTGATACAAAACACTTACATCATCACAGAAAGTTCTTTTCAACAGCACTGTTTTATTCCCTTTGTAGGATATGCTTGATAACACATTCCTCATTAAGGAAATCTCCTATTTCTTTTTTGGAGTTTTTGTCATTTATTTTCACTTGCTTCTACAAATGTCAGTTCTGGTGTTTGTGCTGCGTCAGAAATAACAAGGAGCAAATGATTTTTCAAAGACCTTTTATAAACTGGCTTGATTTCTTCCATGTTCTCAGAATTTATTTCAATTTCTTCTCAGCTGGGATGATGAAAAAATGACTCCCTTGCATATGATATTTTCTTCAAGGAATTGAACAAAAAATTGTATGATTTTGTGCAATCCATTACATATCTTAGTTATGAATCCGTATGGCTCCCACTTCACTTATCCCAGCTTAGTTATCAGCATAAGCCTATAAAACTCAGATTTTACCCACAAATGGAAGTAATTGCAAAGAGATCTAAGGATAATTTGGCCCATTTAGGAAGACCGGGAAGCAGAGGAAGAAAAACATTTGCTCAATCAACATTTTCACTTAGTGCATGCACAACAGCCCCCCCAATATTATAACTTACTCCTCAAAAATGAGGACATTAGTGTCCAGATAAAAGTTACAGCATATTGGGCACCTGGGTGGCTCAGTGGGTTAAGCCGCTGATATCAGGTCATGATATCAGGGTCCTGGGATCGAGTCCCGCATCGGGCTCTCTGCTCGGCAGGGAGCCTGCTTCCTCCTCTCTCTCTCTCTGCCTGCCTCTCCATCTACTTGTGATCTCTCTCTGTCAAATAAATAAATAAAATCTTTAAAAAAAAAGTTACAGCATATCTACTATTAAGATCTTTTGTCAACTGTACATTCTGAATAAAGATTCTTACCTTAATGTATGAGAATTTTGAACTTGTTCTCAAGGCAATGAAGTGATCACTCCTGTCTTTGTACTTCTTCTGTAGTTTAAATATCATCACACACATTGTATATGTTTGCAAAGTTATCTATTTGCATATAGGTCTCTCTGACAATACTGTCATTATTTAAGGCAGGAAAGCCCACTTATGTTTCTATCCCCAGTATATAGTGTAACGCTTGGCAAATATTAGGACTGCTATAGCTGATCCATTCCTCAAGTCCTTTTTTCTTTCTTTCTTTTTTTTTTTTTTAAAAGATCTTATTTGTTTATTTATTTATTTGAATGAGAGAAAGAGAGAGAGAGAAGCTGACTCCTCGCTGAGCAAGGAGCCTGATGTGGGGCTTGATCCCAGGACCCTGAGATTATGACATGAACCAAAGCAGGGACTCAACCAACTGAGCCACCCTAGGAGCCCCTTCTCCCTCAAGTCTTGAGAGGTCTTACCTTCCATATTCCCAGCCACACTCCCCATCCACCATCACTCCCTCATCGCAGTGTTTTGGGATAAGAACATACTTAGAGGCAATATTAATCATATCTCTTCCAGTGATAGACAACCCTCTGCTCTGTCCAATGAAATCCTGCTCCCTTTTCCCCTCCCAACTTTACACCTCCTTGTCCAACAAACCAGTAATGGGCAGTGAAGAAATCCGGAATGTGGAGGAGTTCGATAGGCATCTCCTTCCTGGGCACTGGCTGGATTACAGTTGGAATAGACTCTCGAAATTGCTTGCTTCCAATCAGGGCATAGAGAGATCAAATGCAGTCCACCACCTGCCTATATCTGAGATGAAAACATAGTTAGTCGTTTCCTAAACTCCAAGAGGATAGCTGAGCAGGTTAGTGCTCCAGAGCTTGCCCAAGGCAAAATGATGATTTTTCTAAAAAGTTTTCTCTTTTTAAACACCCTTTTCCTTTCACACAAAGCTTTGATCAAACTAGTTTTTAACCGATGATTTCAGCTTTTGAAGACTCAGAAGATTTAAAGACCCGCTACCTTGTTAATAATGGTGTGTTAGGCCAGTGGGATATTACTCAGAGGAGTGGGGTAAGCTCAGGAGTCTGAAGTTTATACTGTAGCCTTTGCCTGCCTCCACCTGTCATGAATCCACCCTGAAACGGCTGCGCTCACACGAAGAAAAATCCGGAATGTGAGCATAATTCCTTTAGCTTCACGATCAGAGTCTAAAAGCTGTGGAAAGAATTTCACATTTTCTTCCAGGAAGGGAAAAATTATAGTCTTCTCAGTCTCCAATCAAGCCTTTTTATGGCATATGGAACAGCTAAGTTCTTTTTTTCCACAGAGGCCAGCTTTCATTAATCAAAATTTTCAACTCCTATAGAAGTAAGTCTCACACATAACTTAAACAAGTAATTAAACCAAAAATATGATGTGGTTTTTATTTGGTTCATCAATGATTTAATAGTTTCTGCTGGATTTTTAGAAACATATTTATTTTCAATCTTCTTTATCAGCAGAATTAGATCTATTACATGGCCAAACTGCACGAAATTGCTCATTAAAAAGACCCCCTAAAAAGAAAACAAAGAATGGGAGAAAATCAATGCAAATACCGGCATAGAGACAGAGTCATTGATGTTAGGAAGCTTCAGGAAGTTTATATATCATACAGAGTTGGGTTTTTTTTTTTTTTTCCCCCAAAGCTTCCTTTAAAAGTAGGTTATTGATCTTTCTTTGGACAGAAACTGATAATATTTTCCCTAGGCCCACCCTATGTATTCTAAAATTATCTGATTTTTTAAAAAATATTCTTTCTTCCCTTGGTCTGTTAATATAGCCTCATAAATAATACACAAAACCCTGTTGCAAAATGTCTATTGAGACCAGGAAACTGCTTCTCTGCATTAGCTTTGTTCTCTTTCTTCTCATTTGTTTGTGACTATCCCTCCTTCTTTCATGCTTAGAGCTTAAGATAAAAAAGAAAAAATTATAATAGTAGTAGTAGAAGTACAGCAGAGGTTTGAGGATAAGGAAGCAGATCGAAATCTCCACAGAAGTCACGTGAGCCATGCGTTTTTTGTTTTGTTTTGTTTTATGCCCATGTCAAGTCTGCAGAGGTTGGTCACACTATGGTGCCAAGAAAAAGTAAACAACGCATGGCTTTGATCATGATTCCTCTGTTTAATATCCATATCAACATCCTTAAAGATCTGGCTATATTCTGTATAGAATGTACTGGAAGCTACATGCCTAATGGGAAGTTCCTTGACAGGTAACTAAAGAGCTGACATCGGGAGCATACACTTTGGAGCACTATAGCGATTGTGAAAGGCAGATAACTATTCAGCCTTGAGAGTCCCATTTTCCTTTTTAAACAGCATAGACGCCGATAGCGGTCGGTCAAGGTTACATTTTTACACGTTTGGCGTCTGTCTTCAACTACAGCATATAAAATGCCCCAGACAATGCATGCTTAAAATTGACAGTAACAGAATTTGGAGAGGGAGTAGTGATTGTGCCACTAGATTACAGAGGCCGGCTGCCTTTCAAAGAATTCACATTTGCTCAGCATCTGGGAGAGTTTAAAGCTTATAGAAAGTGGGAATGGATGTTGACAAAGGTAGAATAATACACATCAAGTTCAAAGATAATACAAACAAACCCCTATAACTGGTGATATTTTATGTGCAGAGAGGCCTTCAACAAGAATGGTCAGAGGCAAGTCTGCACACTCTTTTGGGTGTCTAGACATTTGGAAGGAAGGAAGCACCAAGTGTTCCAAACCTGTCTCTCCTGCAGTGATTGAATTTGGCTACAATGACTTAGCCTCTGCCTTAAGCAGAACAGCTCATGCTTCCTCTCCCTCTTTCTCCGTGGCTACCTAAGTTTCAGAGTTCATAGTCGGGGTCAGGGTATAGTTATAAACAACATTTGACTCCTGTATAAAAACCAAAAAAGAGCCCGGTGATCTTGAACCTTAGCTAAATGTTTCCTTTATTTAGGAGTGCCCTGTCTTTCCTGAGCTATCAGCCTTCAGGTTCTTAAACCAGATATACCTGGTGGAGACAGCTGACCCCCACCAGTGAAGCCCCATAAGCCTTACTCCTGAGCACATTTGAAGGCAGGGATTTCTCTTGAGTGTCTGAAACTTTTGCTGATTTCTCCCTAGAAACCCAAAACTAACTCCTAGTGAAGAGAAGATGGCTTTTTCTCTCCGTACTAGATATTTGGATAGTGGTGATGATTGATTGGTTGATGATGTCCATTCTTGGACTAGTTTGAAGCCCTGTCTCCAAGGTCACCTTTATTTAAGGGTCAAGAGTTCAGTTTGGGTCTTGAAAAAGAAACAATTATTGGTATATATGTACCCATTACAAAAAAAGTGTAAGGGCCTCCTATCACTTAATTCAATTGAACTAAATGAGATGAAATTTTATAGCAACAGTTTTAAATTCACCTGCCACCTACAAGTTTTTCAAGAATCTTCCAGGACAGCATCTACTGAAGAGAGAGCAAGGTTAACAAATAAAGGGGGAAAAAATGAAACAAAATAAAACAAAGCAAAAAAAACCCCAAATGGTCACTTTGGGTCAGACTATCTTCTGCCAATTTTTTTTTTTTTGGGGGGGGGTTTCCTGTTAATCAGGGAATTTTTGCAAGATGGCAGTTACTTGCTAAAATCAAACTCTGAGAGATTAGGGATGTGCCGCAAACACATAATTTTCTGTAATCAAATATGTTTGGTGTTAGGTTCTTCAGTATCACTGCTTGGAGATTCCTATTTCTTGGGTTTATTATGCCCAGTTCAGTGAGGTCATCAGTGTGGAAATTTAAGAATAAATTTATTTACAAGTGTGTGTTCACTGATAGCTCTGGATTCATAGAAGGGATGCTTGGCCAACCTCTGACATTCTAGAATTTTTGTTATCCTCCCTCTGGGGGGCCAGGCTGCCTGGGGCCCCCACCTGGCTCTACCACTAGTAGCAGTAGCATAGTGTGTGACTGTATTTGTCAGGGTCTCCAGAGAAACAGAGCCAAGAGGATGGATGTGCATATGGTACAAAGAGATTTATTTTAATGTATTAGCTAACACAATTTTGGAGTCTTACAGAGTCCAGAATCTGATAAGGGAGGCTGGCAGGCTGGAAACTCAGGAAGGAGCAGCAGTTCAAGTCCAAAGGCAGTCTGCTGGCTCTCCCGGAAGACCCGGTGCTGTAGATTTGTGAAGAATCGTGAAGGCGGTCTGCTGGCAACCTGGGGCTTCTAGATCAGCTCTTATTCCATTCAGTCCTTCAACTGACTGGATGATGCCCAGCAACATTACGGAGGGTAATCTGCTCTACTCCAATTCAAGTGTAAATCTCATCCAAAAACCTTCACAGAAACAACAGTCATGTTGGCCGGAATATGTGGGGACTGTGGCCCAATCAAGCTGACGAATAAAATAAACCAGCATGGTGACCTTAGGCCACTTACTTAACCTCTTTGTGCCTCAGTATTCTTGCCCATAAAATAGGAGGCCTTCAAGTCTGGGCACAGACTTCACAGGATGACTGGGAGGATTAACTAGGTTGACTTCTAAGTGAAGAGTGGGGAACAGTTCCTGCACACAGTAAGCACTTTATTACGGATCGTTGGAAAAGAAAGGAATTTTTGAGATATCAAGACTACTTTGAGATCCAGAGAAGTGAATTGACTTGCCACAAATTGCAGAGTGAGTTGACATCAGAGATGAGATTAGAATTCGAATGTCCGAAATAGCCATCGGGTGACTATTGGAGACCCGCTTTGCTGCTGTGTTCTTTAGCTGGGTAATTGTTGCAAGAGTCTATCAGGCGAAGCATATTACTGCTAAAATTTAGAATCCCTTCATGTTTGAGATGTTTTTAAAATAAGTCCCTGGTAATCACTATTGCAGAAATGTGTGTTCGGTTATTTATATCTTCAGGTTATTGAAAAATACCTCTCTTGTCTACTGGATGATTCATTGAACTTCAGATTCCTTTATGCTTCTGCTGTTCCACATGAGTCATTTGACTCCCTTGAGACAGACTGAGCTAACGCTAACACCTGGTATTCCCACAGAACCTGCCCTCTAAGGTTCAGTGAGAGTCAGGGTACAGCTAATTGAAAAGACTTGCATAGTTTGAGCTGTTCTGTTTTTTCTTTTCTTTTTTCTTTAAGGGTCTGATATGCCTCCATTCTAGGACTGCGGAGAAGATGCAGAATTTTGTTTCCTTCCTGTCAAAAAAGTTACTTGAGGGGCGCCTGGGTGGTATCTGCCTTTGGCTTGGGGTATGATCCTAGGGTCCTGGGATCGAGCCCCTGATCAGGCTCCCTGATCAGCGGGGAGTCTGCTCCTCCCTCTTCCTCTGCCTGCTTGTGCTTTCTCACTCACTGTCTCTCTCTCTTAGTCTATCCAATAAATAAATTAAACTAAGTTGTTCTATCTAAGATTCTTTGTTAATGTTTCTCAGAGTGAATTATGCTAAGATTAGTTGGATTATAATTACTAGAAGGCTCGACTAAAAAAAAGTACAGGTAAGGGGCACCTGGGTGGCTCAGTGGATTAAGCCTCTGCCTTTGGCTCAGGTTGTGATCTTAGCATCCTGGGATTGAGCCCCACATCAGGCTCTCTGTTCCGTGGGGAGCCTGCTTCCTCCTCTCTCTGCCTGCTTGTGATCTCTGTTGAATACATAAATAAAATCTTAAAAAATAAATAAATAAATAAATAAATAAATAGTAGAGGTAACTGTTCAGCACTTAGATCCACTGCACTTGAACGTCCAGTGGTTGGATCCAAAAAAACACATTTTTTACAAGTTCCTCATGTTGACTCTTATGCCACAGAAGCTTGAGAATTGCTGCCCTAGATTACTATGCTTTTGCTAATAAACACTGCATCCTGGAATTTTGAAGCTGTAATCGTGACTTGTAAAGTTCCTAGGTTGATCCATCGCCACTTGTTTAATTACATTGCATTCTACATTGCTTCTGGCTGAAAACAGTTTGGTGCTTCTGCATTAATGAAGTGTGGCTGTGCTTACATACTGTCTCCTGATCTGAGCTGCTGGCTTAGTAATTCTTGTTAGCTCTGCCTCATAGGAGCACTAGGAAACATAGTGCTTGCTTTTAATGCTGACTCTTAGCATCCATGGTTTATTACATTTAGTGCTACATTTTTAACCACCCAGTATAAAAGTTTCCATTTTCTTTCTTTTTTTTTTTTTTAAGATTTTTTTTTTATTTATTTATCAGAGTGGGGGTGGAGAGAGAGCACAGGCAGACAGAATAGCAGGCAGAGGCAGAGGGAGAAGCAGGCTCCCTGCCAAGCAAGGAGCCGGACGTGGGACTCGATCCCAGTACGCTGGGATCATGACCTGAGCTGAAGGCAGCTGCTTAACCAACTGAGCCACCCAGGCGTCCCAAAAGTTTCCATTTTCAAAGCACATGAAATCTCAATGATATTCTGGACTGAAGTCATTCCTATCCTTAAGAAAAGATTTGCTAAATAACTACTTTTGAAGGGCTGATTTGTATCAGGTAGAAATATGCATGTGTAGCCATTGTTGCTGAATGTATACACCTACCTCTTTAAGTCATGGAAATTATATAAACTCACATCATTATGTTAAGGAAAGAAATCATTGCATCCAAAGGTAAAATGACACAGAACCCACTGGGCTTGGTTCCTGACTCCTACCTGCCCAAATGACAGTAAGTAAGATCAAGAACAATCTTACCATTAGGGGATGTTTACTACGTGGCAGGTGGGGGGTGGGAGGAATATGCTAAGTACATTCATGAATTTATTTACCCCTCCAATGAATCTGTAAATTCGATAATTTTCTTTGTCTCCATTGTTCAAAGGAGAAACTGGTGCTTAGGGAGGCCATGTTTCTTTCCCTAGTCCCATAGCTTGTCAGGATTTGAACAGGGGCCAGTCAAACCGAGAAGCCGGTGTTTTAACCCTGCCTCTCAGTAGACCAACTTCTTGCTCTGCTCTGTTCTTTTTGACCTTATCCATGAAAAGAGACGCTGAGATTTGGTCTTTGAGAATTTATCACTCTCAAGAGGATTTCGAGTGTGCTGCCCATCCCAAACTGAAAGCAGACCATTAAAGGACTGCTGAGGGCCATGGCCCTGCTGGGGACCCAGCGGAACCATGCTGTAGACTAGCTCTATTACTTGTTTAATATGGGACTCAGTGCAAGTCATTTAATTTCTCTGGGCAATGTTGAAATTGATCATACATTGACCGAGGGGTCTGGAATCTCATCTCTTCAAGCTACAATCTACTGTGATTTTGTACATTTTCACAGAAAGGGCAGAGATCTTCTCGTCAGGAATCATTGGGTTGTAAGGAATAGAGACCCATTCCAGCTTGTTGAGGTAAAGGAATCTTATCATAAAGAAAATGGTTCATCTTATAGAAAGAAAGTTTGAGGGGGACACCCAAACTTCACAGGACCTGAAAAGCTGTCACCGGTCTCCTGGCTCCTTTTCTTAGCCAGCTCTACTTCTGCTTTGCTACTTTGCTTTTCTCCACCTCTGCGGATTGGCTTCCTTGCCTTGTTTCCTCATGACCAGTCAGAGCTGCCCAGCACAGCAGCTCCCAGCACCACCTTGCTTCAGTCTCTGGGTATCAATTCCAAATTTCAAGCTGAGAGCCTGTCTAACTGGCTGGGTGTGGGTCACACGTCCACTACTGATTGAATTTTCTGGACAAAATGGATAGGATGGGATGGCTTGATACTGGGCACTGTCCATTCAAGGAAATGACTTCAGTAATTTATGCAGAAATTAGACAGCCTTCATGAGAAATTGATAATGAATCCTTAATGGATTATAGAGCGAGACACTGTTCGACCTAAGAAAAGCAACTGCATTTTTGAGTTTCTTTTTCTCATCCTTATTTTGTGTCTTTTGATCCTATCTTGTTCCCATTCTTTCTCAATGCCCTTGTATCACCCACCATCCAGTCTTTCCATCTCCCTGGTTTCCTTCCTTCTTCTACTCATAAATTTCTCATTTATTTGAGGTACCCATGGCAGATTTTCAAGGTAGAGCAAAACAAATCTAATCAAGTAATTCCTACCTCGAGTCAAAGTCACTCTTTGCGGAGTGATGACTATGTGTCAGACACAGTGCTCAGCCCTTCACATATATTTTTTATTTACTCCTCACAAGAGAGTCACCAAATAAACATTATCAGCTTATTTTTCCATTTGAGAAAATTGAGGTTCTGTGTGGTTAAGTAGGCTATGCAAACTCACACAGCTAGTAAATGTACCAGCTGGGATTCAGATCCAGCTTCCGGAGCCTGAACGACTGTGGCCGTGGCTGCTGTGGTCATGATATGCCATTCCAGGTGGTCCTGCAGCTGCCTCGCATTGACCCACGAGAGCTGGGGGGTGGGGGGGCTTTCAAGAATTTTGAAAGCTAGTTATTAAACACAGCTAGTTTGAAAATTTAAATTATAAAAACTTATAGTCAAATTAAACAAAGATAATAAATATTCAAAGCTCATCGTAATTATTTTACTGTAACCTACGCACATTAGCTTCTTTACTTCCATTATAGGTGTATGATGGAGATACGATAGTATGGCGAATGGCTTGCTACCGCACCCCTCCTCCCAATTCCGCGTCTGTGAATGTCATGCTGGTGGCCTAAAATCAGACACTGGAAGAGTATTTACGCTACAGAACTTGGCAAATGCCGCATCTGAACACACTGACCATCTTTTTCAAATGACTAAACAGACAGCTGTGTGGCCTACCCAAAATCCATCTGAAGGCTGAATGGGCCATCAGTGTCTGACCTCTGCCTTAAAGAAATGCATCTCTAATGGATGAATCGTCCACTGCCCTGAGAGTGCTCTGTCGAGAGTAAGCATTTGACATAACCATACATCTGGTCAACCATGATCACCTTCAGGAACCACCAACAGTTTGCTGGTGAGACAAAAAGAAGGGAATCAAATTCACCCTCACTGGTGTTTGTGGTCACCTAAACTGAGGACCCTTGAAGGTCCAGCTGAGGTCTCCTGTCCCACACAGCCTGCTATTTACTGGCCATAGAGCCACCACAGTCTGTGAAGAGCTGGCGTGGCTCCTTGACTGTGGCACCAGTGAGCAGGGAAGAGCAGACCCAGACATTCAATTAAAGTGCACTGGCACTTTTTATGCATTCCGCCTTTGCATCTGTTTGAGACTTTGTTTATTCATTAGTGTCTTCTTTGTAGGTCAATGGGAAGCCAGAGAGAAGAGGGTCTTACAGCTGGAGGAGATAAATAACGTGATGGAGTGTGTGGGTGGCCATTTAAGGCTGCTCTCTGGGATGAAATGATGCTGGTTTCTTCTGTTGTCTGTAGAAGTAGCAATTATCCTTCTCTCTTTGACTGAAGCAGTTATTTTGGGGAAAAAGCTTTTAAGTCTTTTGACTAAGAACATTTTGGGTACCCTGTGGTTGGTTGGCTATGTTTAGATCACTTGCTCTGTGACCTCGGGCCAATCTCCCATCCTTTCCACTTCCTTTTGTTAAGCTGAAATGTTAGAGTGACGTGTCTAGATCCTGGATCATGGAAACAGAAAGGTTTTTAAAATTTTTGAGCTTCTAGAAAATTATTTAAATTCTTCAGTGTAAACTCCTATGTATTTATTTAAACAATTACCCCATTTATCGCTAATTTATTTTGTGCCTTGAGCACTGCATTAAATCCATATTTAAAATTTTATCCATATTTAAAATCTGCATTCAAAATTTTAGTATAGGAACCGCACCCTTAGTTTCCTAAATGATTTTATGTTCATTTATGGTGTAGACCTCCAGAGCGTTTCCTTTTTTTGTGGATTTCAAGAAAGTTTTCTCACTTTACCTTGCCAGATGAGTTTCATCAGCAAAAAGGATTTATTGAATACTCTATTTTCATTATAATGTCAGTATGATTTGTTGTGAGGAAGAATCTAGGGGACTCTTAAACAATTGTCCTGCCCTCTATAGCCAACCACAACAGTCTACACAGAAAGACAATTTCCACCCCTTCCCCTTCGAAAGCTGGGTATCATCAGAGTCAAGCAATGATAGATATAAATATAAATGAGAAGAATCTTTCTTTACCATTCACTTAGCTCTCTGGAAGACTTTCAGCTCTCTATCCACTCAGGATAATACATTGCCATAGCAGGCTCCCTGTTCACAGTGAGCTTGCCACCCTCTAGGATATCTGCAGTTGAGTACTATGCTGTCTAAGCATGTCTGTTCCACATGTCAGTGGTACTTGTTATTAAAAATCACAAAATTAAATCAATAAAATGTGGGAGCATAAAGACAGGTGTGGGATTTTGTATGGAAATGAAGCTGATTGCTTTATAAAGACTTAAGTATAAATGGCTAGAAACCATCGTTAACAAATGAAGTATTACCAAACAACAACAACAATAAAACCCCAACCAAACAAACAACAACAACAAAAACTTAAAAGATTAGGGAGGAAGAACACAGAAGTAGGAGGTTTTTACACTCACAATATTTGGAAGGTTCTTGCTTCACTTTATTATTTTTAAAGATTTTTATTGATTGATTGATGGCACAAGTTGGGGAAGAAGGAGAGAGAGAATGTCAAGCGAACTCCCAGCTGAACTTGGAGGCTGACACATCGCTCAATCCCATGACCCCTGAGATCATGACCTGAGCTGAAATCAAGAGTCAGACACTTAACCAACTGCTCCAGCCAGGTGCCCCTGCTTCACTTCAAATGAACCAAACTGGGAATCAGGGAGGATGCATTAGGGATGTGTTCTATGAAAGAGAGATGCTGTAAAATTCTATTCGCAGACACTTCATTTAAAAAAAAGAAAAAAAGGCTTGGGGCACCTGGATGGCTCAGTCATTAAACATCTGCCTTTGGCTCTTGTCATGATCCCAGGGTCCTGGGATCAAGCCCCACATCGGGCTCTCTGCTCAATGGGAAGCCTGCTTCTCCCTCTCCCACTCCCCTTGCTTATTTTCCCTCTCTCTTGTCTCTCTCTCTGCCAAATAAACAAATAAAATCTTAAAAAAAAAAAAAAAAGATTTCATTCCTTCTAAAAATAAAAAGATAAAAAAGGTCCTATACCAAAAGCTTATGAATTAATGTATAGCTTTTTAAGTTTTATATTGGAATATTTATGAAATATATGTATCATGACTATGATTCTTTCCCTAAGCTTTCTTTCATTCTTTTTTTTTTTTTTTTTTTCGGTAGTTGATGGACCAGTTAGCTACTACTGGTCAATCTCATCAGATTAGAGAACTTCTACTATTGAAAATTTGGAGGAAAAAGAAATCAGTTAGTTTCAAAATAGTTGGAGGATTGACCTAAAACTATTGGTACAATTGTATCACTGCAGAACAGGAAAGCAACATTCTTAGATAGAGAAAAAACATACAAAGGGGAGGAGAATGCAAAATTCAGGCCATGAGAGGTAAAAATCTCTGTAGAAGATTAAAGAGAAGGGAAGAAAAGGCTGAGAAGAACATTTAGAAAAATCTTGGAGGAGCTAAGGGATCTGATTTTCGGGAGTAGGCAATATTGAGCCACTGACTAATTTTGATCAGGACAGTGAAATTGTTTTTAAAAAGTATTTTAAGGAGATTTTTCTGGTAACAGTGCAAAGGATGAGATGACTCCTCGATGGCAAATATATATATATATATATACATATGTATATATATATATATATATATATATATATATATACACACACATATATTTTTTTGGTGGGGTGCAAATTAGATACCTGTCTAGTTTCCCAGAACACTGTCATGAAGAATACAGGATGAGGCTGGCTGTGGGAAGATGGGTGCCATTTTCTGTTGGTAATGTTTGCCATAGGCAAAGAAAAAGAGGCTGTAGTTTCTATACCTTTCATTCATTGGCTCTGGGTCAGATTAAGGTTGAAGATAGTGGATGGAATTTTGCCACTGCAATAGCATGAGACATGATAAGGAAGGTATGAGAGATATTTTGAAAATAAATACTGATTTGGTTCTATGGATGAAGTTGAGTGGAATTAAAAAATATCTTTGAGTCAAGCAAGAATCTTTGCCTTAGTATTGACATAAAGAAATCATTAAAATATAGTCATCAAGAGCACATAATTTAGAGTAAGACAGACTTCTGTTCAAAATCTAGACCTGTCATGGGTTAGCCAAATAATTTGAGACCTCCAAAATATTAAAATTACAGGAAGTATTTAAAGCGTACTGTCTATCACAAAATAAGTACCGGGGAAATAACATTTATTGTGTTTAGATTGTGGTCAATGAAAATCTGGCTTCAAAAATATTTTACTAATTTTTGTCTCATTATGTACTGCTTTAAAAATAAAAATCCATAAAGTTGATGTTCTAATAGTTGGGATTTTCTAGCTTCTTATCCCCAAAATAAAACTGAATTGACTGTAGATTAAAAAGAAATTATAATCCATATTTCCTGGGCTTCAGAAAAGAGGCACCAACATTTGTTTTTCTACGAGAAACTAGAAATTATAAAATCCCCCTCTGTCTAGACTGCTACTTGCCCACCATTTAAGGAAATTATCAAAAGCTTTGTAAATGAGGGATTATCATAGCTATGAAACTATGGTCTGAGCTGCAGAATATTGCTACACCCATATATAGGCATCACAACCTAGTCCTCTTCTATCTCTACCCAGTGGGCAGTGATTGCTTGGCAATGCACATGAAAACACTGGGCATCCATTCACAGGATTTCCTGATTTGTTTGTGAGAAGCTGTGATGTTCATTTGCATTCAGGTTTTGGCAAACTCTTGGCAGAGAATTTCTTCACAAAAAAAGTACAGAGCTCTTCATTTGGCAGAACTCTTTAATATGTAGGTTTGTATTTCCTGTCTTCTACTTTTCTTTAAAAAATGTTGTAGAAACACACATACCCGTTCATTAAGCAGTTTGAAGCAGCAATCTGTATATTTCCAAACGAAACATTGCTTTACCAACATGGTTGATTGTTCCAAACAAAGTCTCTCTGCGGAATTCTACCAACTGAAATTTGAGACTGAAAGCCAAAAAAGTAGACTTTGACTAGCTATATAGTTTGTTACTTCTGGCAGAGAAAGACATCAAGCAATTTTAATCCACTGGAAATATCATGTCTTCATATTATTATTTCCAGATCTCCTGTGTTGCATGGAGAAACCTGTTCAGGGTCTGAAAACCCTAGAATTGATGTCTTTTCAAAACCGATTCTTTCCCAAAAAAATTTCCCCCTGAATCCACTTGGAAATGGAGAACTTTGGGGTTCATTGTAAAAGCAATAAAGCTGTGACATATTAAATTATATATTATTTACACCAATGACTAATCATTGTGGTTATCTCTCTTACTGTTGATTATTCACACACAGCCAACTCTGAGTCTGAATGCGTTAAAAGACAAGATCGAAAATTCTGACATTTGATATACTATTGCATGGAATGAAATATCAGTTAACCAGCTAAAAAAGGTCCATTCGTGGCATGGAAATTTGAGAGACTTTCTGCCTTTACAATGTGAGCAGAAGGAAATCCCAACAGAGGATGTTCCATTCTAAATCCTCTGCCCCCAGCTTTTCAAAGGGCCCAGAAATTGCACGCAGCAAAGATGCACTGTCAAAATGATTTAAAAGGAGGAAAGAAAGTTGCTAGAGGGGAATTCATGTTCCAGATAAAAGAAAACAACTTTAAGAGGTCTTTGCTGGTGGCCTATGTTGAGACATGTAACAGCCCAGACGGCTGTTTTTCCAAGAGGTTAAATTTCAGAAAGAGGAAACAACAGCAAATAGGCTGCCAATTTACTGAACAATGTCACAACCGACTGGAGATGTGTTCAAAGTAAAACTACTGACTTACTGATTCTTGGGTCTAACATGTTCTTAAATATTAACACTTCTTAGGAAACTTTAGAGCTTGTGTGTCACATTTATGACTCTTGGTAGACAAGGCTCTATGCAAACACACTGGTCCTCATGGCAATGCTTCACCCTGTAATTAAGCCCTGTGGGGGAAGCCACTGTGAAGTCAACCTTTGATGCCTGAGCAGCCCCAAAGACACAGGCTGGAGTTCACACAGCGCCCCCCCCCCCCCACTTCTGCATGGTGTAGATTGAAGGGGAATGCTTACAGCATGGCTCCAAAATAATAATCGTAGCAGATAGAACATTATGTATTCTTTTTACCAGACACTAAGAGCTGGTTTGGGAAGGCGAGTGGGTAGACTGTGGTTTCTTTTCCCTTGGATCCTTTGCACAAGTGGAAAGCTAGTCACTGGCAGGGGAGACAACAGAGAAACCACCTCAGCGTGTTGGAGAAGAGGGTGGGGGACAGGCCATGGAGAGGGACTCCTGGAAAGAAGATGTGTTTGGAGAGGGAAGAGGAGCACAGAAATAGAAGGCAGTGTTGAAGAGCCACCATTCTAATATTTTAGAGAGGCCTAACAGGCTTTACGTATCCATTATACCTGTGGCACTGCTTCCTTCCAGAGTAGAAATCTCTCCAACTTTTTCAGCTGTGAGCAGGGTCCAAGGATCCATTCACACACAAAAAAATTTAAGTAGGTCTGGTGAAGGTTTCAGGACTGGATGTACAAAGCCATTAAATATATATTTTTAAGAAGAGAAACAGTAACCCGAAATGTATATGCCTTTCACTGGAAAAATACTTAAATTGTCACCTAAAAATATGTATGCAAACACCTAGAAAAGCATAAGATGTTGCACGAAAAGCTGCATGATAATTAATTGTACTGTAGACATTCATTTTATGTATTTATGTGTTAATTCATGTATATCTGTCCAGCTATCATTTCTACCTAGCTATCCTTGGAGAAGGAAGAGCTGTAAAAACAATATTTTAGAGGAAAGGATAAGTTGATGGTAACTATAGTCTGAAGTTTCTATAACATCAGTGAATGGTTTTTAATAAATCTGTTACTCATCCAGAGGTAAAAACATATACAGTGACAGAGTGCAAGTGGACACATTATTACTATGTAATGTCCAGTTTCTGTAAGTAAAAAAGTAACAACCAAGATTGACTGTTTCTCACCTGCCACTATCTATGCAGAGCACTTTATACATCTTATATCATTTAATCCTTATAGGAAACCTAAGGAGACAGAGCCCATTATGATACCCATTTTCAGCCAATAGGCTTAGAAAAACAACTTGGCCAAGTATACCTGTGGCACTGCTTCCTACAAGCAGAGTCATATGTTAATATTAATGGGACCTAGATTTATCCACATTGGTTTAATAATTAGTAATGTCATAAGTGGTTCCTTTTATATTGTCTAAGGAAGAGGTTTTAGAGAAGCTAGTTAAGGTTTAAAAAAAAATAATAATAATGCCTGAGAAAGCAGCCTACCAGGACACAGAGGTCATGAACTTTGGGAAACAGATGACCTGAGTTTCTCTTCTGACTCCATCATTTCTAGATCATAGCTGCATAATCTTTGGCAGTGTGTTGATACATTAGAAAGGGATTACTTCAAATCTTATCACAGGAATGTATGATTTTAACATTTACTTGATTGAGTTCTTTGGTTCTTTATGTAGATGATGGACATTATTAATTCTAGAACTAACTTTGTTGTCCAGGAATGCACAGGCCTAGAAATCTTTTTTTTTTTTTTTAAATCGTTGTAACAAGCAGGCATGTTTTTTTTTTTTTAGCTATAAAGCAATATTTCCAAGCTGACACACCATCACGACATCAAAAAAGTATGCACCAGAAGTACATATTGCCCACAGCTAGATATAATTCCTCACTGCTCTTGGGTTATAATAAAGGAAATTTGAACTTTAAAGATAATGTCTTATGAAAGATGGTTTGAATTTTAAACAACAATATTCACCAGCAAAAATCAAATCACAGCAGCCCTGAAACTAAGCTTTGGGTTACTTCGCATAGACTGTTTACTCAATTTAATACAACGTCACCTCATGTATCATTTTTTTTTTTTAATGTAAAGAATTGCCACTCCCACGTCATTGGTCCCATTAGGAATTAAAAGATGTTATTTTAGAAGTGCCTATTTATGCTGAAAAGATAAATGTTTTTTCTCAAGTGCCAATGTGTTGTGTTCATTATTTCAACACAAATGGTTATGTTCCAGAGGTGGGGGGGAATCTGCATTTTTAACAAATGTCCCAGGTCATTCTCATACATAGCCCAAATCGAAAACTGTTGGCCTAGGTGGTAGGATTTCTTTGGTTGGAGGATACTCCTATAAATTTCTTTTCCAATCTTTCCTCCCCTTCCTAAGGAACCTGCTTTCACCCTGTGCCTACAGGGCCCACAGGCTCAACTATGGACCATGGTTAATTAGAACAGAGATGTTCCCCAGAACCAAAATGGGTCTTGAGCCATTCTCTGGTGAATTGTCGTTCAGACCCAGAGACTGGTTAACCTCTGCTGGGTGCTGAGAGTAATGATAAATGAATCATTGACTTGGTTAAAGATGACTTTCCTAGCCCCAAAGCTGGAACTACAATAGATAGATAGATAGATAGATAGACAAACAGACAGAGAGGTAGGTAAAGATATCTTTACAGAAAAAGACAAAAACAAAAAACTCACATAGTACGAATAACACTAAAGGAAATTTAATATTTTCCCGTGTCCCCAAAGCCAAGTGTGAGAAAAGCGGAGCATTCTTAGCTATATAAGAACTAAAGACTCTAGCTTCTTACCTTGCCAGGCAACATACAGATATGTTAAAATGGATGCTGTATTTAGAATCAGTTTAGATCATTCAGTCTAGACTGAAAGCTGACAGGCTTGGAGTAGATTATCTGATAGTCTGACCTAAGGCAGAAAGCTTGCTTCAAGGTAGCAAGCGGAAGGGGACAGGCACAAACTCCTCGAGACAACTTTCCCAGAGTCCCTTCTAACACTCCAGGATAGGAGTGCTTTCTCACGCTTGGCTGAGAAAAAGTGAGAATGAGTCTGCAGAAAGAAAGAATTAAGTATTTGTGAAGGGAGAAACTCATCCCGCGCTGGGGTTTTGTGAGATACTGTTGATCCTTCCCCATAAATCCCTCTGCTTGACTTTCTGAGGTTTTTTTCCTTTTGTTTTGTTTTGCTTACAAACAAAACATCTCTCTGCCTGCCTCTCTGCCTACTTGTGATCTCAATCTCTCCCAAATAAATAAAATATATACTTTTTAAAAGTGCTTAGGAAAGATGAAATTTATTTAAAATGTTAGGTGTCTGTGATTTGTGATCTTTTAAATCAGCATGAACTCCCTTTCCCATAATTCTAAGTGGGAAATGCTCTCTCATTAACCGAGTTGCATAAGAGTACACACCGATGGTGGAAATTTCAGTGGAAGGCACTTAGTCCTTGAGAGTGGGACACTTCTCTAATGTCACAATTGGAAAAGTCATCCTACCTTTTATGTGGAAGTTTATAAGCCCTTTGACCTACCTCGCCCAACACCTTGATTAAAAATAAGCTGGACCATTTAAGCCTCCAGTGAAGTGTGTAAACCTGGTGATTCACAGACCTGGGGATAAAAATATATGTTTATAAAAAATATATGTTTATAAAAAATAAAAAATTAAAAAAAAAAAAAAAAAAGCTGGACCATGTTTGGTAAATACACAGTGAAGTGGCAATCTCATGCATGAAGTCCTTTTAAGAATGAAATAAAATGACTTTTCTTACACAGATGCCTGGTGGAAAGAAAAACTTTATTAAGTCAAGTTCTTTAAGAAATCTGATTGTTACCTTAGTGTTCATTAACACAGGATAACCATCTACATTATAAAATATGAGCATTTAGAGAAGTTTTTTTTTTTTCCCCCCAAACTCTAATTAGGAATTGAATGAATGAAGATTGTGTAATTCTTTCGACAGTTCGACACTAATGCATACTATTACATGACCCATTTGGCGAGAGGATAATCTGTATTGCAAAATATAAAATGAACAGATGATCTGTACTAGACTGTGGTCTCTTTACCATTTTATTTGTTGCTTCTGAGAGTCTGGTTTTTAAATAGGAAAGAACTGCTGTACTACAGTTTCGTTATTTGGGTCTATCCCGACTTAATAGAATGAAATGGCAAATTTTCCATTGTTCAATTTACATACAAAGTATAGGTTTTCTAACTGGGTCATTTACAGGTTGCCTGTCATGAATAGACTGGTTAAACTTTCAGATTAACCCCACTGACTAGGTTAGGAAGTTCATGACACTACACTACATTAGGAAGTTTTGGCTGACAAGTTCTGGCAACTTACTTAGAAGAACTGGAGTCAATACCACCAATATAGTTGTAAAGGATTTTAAAAATAATTCTCTTTAAATATTCATTTGTGTAATTTTTCACCTCATAAATAGTGGTTATTCTTTCATGTTTTCCTGAGTAGTACTGTTGAGTAGTATGTGATAAATTTGTTACACTCACAAAAATCTCCTTATCCACAAGTTTCCACAACAGGAATACACCTATTAAAATCTATTTGTGTTATTTTTTTAAAGGATTTTTATTTATTTATTTGACAGAGAGAGAGATCACAAGTAGACAGAGAGAGAGAGGAGGAAGTGGATGTGGGGCTCGATCCCAGGACCCTGAGATCATGACCTGAGCTGAAGGCAGAGGCTTTAACACATTGAGCCACCCAGGTGACCCTATTTGTGTTATTTCTTATAAGAGAAATTAAATTGAACCATATTACCCAAATAAGGTGGAGACATAAACTTCTTCAAGTAATGTAGAGACATTCAGATCTGGCTTGACCTCACCTTTAGGCTCTGAGGAACTTGGGGCGTGAGAAAATAAACAATACTATAGTCTCTAAGACAGCAAAAGAAAATAAGTAGGTAATGCGCCTTAGACATTTACATAGATTAATGAGACAATTCAAAAAAAGCAGTGGCTCTAGGAAAGTCCCTCCTTCATAGCTCTGGGATTGGTTTATCATAGAAGACGGCATGTTAGCCCTTAGCACCCGAGGCTGTTTATCCTGCTGGACCTCCAAGCCGGAGAGAGTAAAAAGGGAGAGAGCTCAGATTTCTCTACTTCCCCATCCCACCTGAGTAATCTCTTCTTATGTGCTTCTATGCTTCTAGACGAGTAAAATCCTCATCTCGTGTTCGAAACCGTCCCCCACAGGTGGTGGCCTCTTGGGCTTTAGCCGAATAACTGCCTTCAGATAGCACCACCGCAATCTTCATGTAGGAGATAATGAAGCCACATGGCTTGTGTGTCCTAATCCTGGCTTTGCTCCGTGTGATCTGCAGGAATGCAATGAAAGGAGAGCTACTTTAAGCTTTATGTGCTTTGCCGACTCCTGGTGTGTATGTGTGTGTTTACAAAAAGTTTACTACACTATATTAGAACACATACAAAATGTGGTACTAGAGAAAACAAAACAAAAAAAAAATTGGGGGGTGTCTGGGTGACTCAGTCTGCCTTCAGCTTGGGTCATGGTCTCAGGGTCCTGGGATCGAGCCCCACACTGGGCCCCCTGCTCAGCAGAGTCTGCTTCTCCCTCTATGCTCTCCGTCTCTCAAATAAATTTAAAGATTTAAAAATAAATACATAAAAGTAAAAAATAACATTTTATCAAGTTCATCAAATGTCCTGTATATTCTTCCCCAACTGTACCTACTTAACTTCCTGATAAGAATTATTGCTATTTTGGGGCACCTGGGTGGCTCAGTGGGTTAAGCAGCTGCCTTCGGCTCAGGTCATGATCTCAGGGTCCTGGGATCGAGTCCCGCATCAGGCTCTCTGCTCAGCAGGGAGCCTGCTTCCTCCTCTCTCTCTCTCTCTCTGCCTGCCTCTCTGCCTGCTTGTGATCTCTCTCTGTCATATAAATAAATAAATAAAATCTTTAAAAAAAAAAAAGAATTATTGCTATTTTGAATTTGGTAATTATCACTACTATGCATTTATTTTTTCCTTATTCAGGCTTTCACACTGTCTAAAAATTCTAACATGTCTATCTTAGGATGATTAATTTTATTTTATAATAAACCAAATAAAAGGAGTGAACTTTAATTAAGTATAAAAAAATTTTCTGTAGAGAACAGCATATTAAGGTAGCTTTGCTACCAGTGTTTAAAAGAATCCAAGTGTTCAATTTTGGAGACTTTATCTTATGCTAAATATACTGCCCCTTAGACCACACCACTTAGTTATTCTCTTGATCAGACTTGCAATTTTAGTAACTATTGAATGCTGTAAATTACACAAAGAGTTTTAAAAAGGAGGGAAACTAGCATAAAAAAATCTTATTTCTGAAATGGGCTGACTGGTATGAAAGAGAAAAATGGAATAATCTAGAATTAGAGAAAGACATATTTAGAAAAAAATAAATAAAAATAAAATCTAAATAAAAAATAAAATCGAATTGATTTAAGAGCCAATTAAGGAGACTATGAGCATATATCTAAGCTGAAACATAGCTGATTAGAACTCAGTTTATTTTAGCAGCGCTCTTCCAGAAGATTTTATAAAAACAGAAAATGAAACAAAAGGAAATTCAGAATAAGTGCTTAGCAATACTCTTTGAAATTCATAAGGGCAATTTCTTTCCAAACTTCATTTACCTTTTCTTATGAAACATTCCAAGAACAGACTAAGAGTTATTGAAATCATTTATCATTCCCCCCCTTTGGAAAAGTGATGCCACTTTAGAGTAGAAGTGTGGTGAATTTCCACTCATTAGAGCTGGGAAATCACAATTTCCAAGCTGGGCTGTGCCTTTTCATAAAACACGCTGCATACTGTTAAACTATTTATACTGCATACACCCCATTTTAAAAATTTATCCTCAAAATTTCTAAACAAATAAGACAAAAAGTAAGTATTTGTATTCCAAAAAGAATTCACTTGAAAATGGGGAAGTTTCCTTCAATGTGAAAATTGTATATATGTCTTGATTTCAAAATAATAAAAATACTGTTTATGTGTTTCTAAAATCGAATTTCAAAAATCACCTTTACTTTTTTATCTTTCCTTTTTAGCATAAATTTGTCTGCATATATTTAAAAATGCAGGCAGGATTCAAGGTGCTGTCCAAGGCCTGTAAACCCTCCAAATTTTTTTGTTATTTTTGTATCCACTATTTTTCCAGGCACATTTCTAAAAGAATCAGAATCCTCCAAGATTATTGCTCTAGGAGTCCAAGAAAATTTACTTCTTTCAGTGCTTAAGTACAAAGCACTACTGGCAGACGTTGTACCTCCAGAGAGGGAAAACATTGAACTTGTTCTGGTATTAGTATTAAAAACAATGGATTTCAACAGTGATGTAGGTCTTGTCGGCCATTGCTTATTCACAAAAACAAATTATGTCTATCTAATTCAAATGAACTGTTGCCCTTAAAGAAATGAAAAGGTCACCACCGTGGATGCTTTATTTTGCAATGTTTTCTTTTGGAAAACTTGTTCAGATAATATCTAAGCATGAATTCCTTGCCTTTTCAGGAACAGCTGTTCTATTGGGGAGGAGGCTGGTGGGCATATGCAATAATATTTTAAAAGAACTAAAACTTTATTTAGCAGATCCTGGAGAAACTAACCTTAGAGATTGGCCTTGAGGATTTGAAATCCTAGGATTTTTCTCTCCCAATTTCAGTTTTTCATAGAAATTTGGAATATATATTCAAATAGAGAATAAGAGTATCATTAGATTATATGAAACAGAAAAAACTCAGTGCAAATTACAAGAAAACATGTGCAATACCAGAAAAGTAATCCATTCTATTTTCCTGGGGGTTCCAAAGTTCTGCAGTTGACTCTGAGCAGATACCCCTGTAGGTAAGAATCTAAAACCAGGTGCAGTGGGCAGAAGACGGCCCTGGAGGTCCCTGTACATCCTGCAGTCTGGTCTTCTCTCCCCCTACTTGAGTGTGATGAGAACTGTAAATGGGACGGAATGTGTGTCACTCTTATCAGTCTGTTAGCCAGCCTGGCAAGGTGAAAAGATTATGGCAAGGTAATCAGCACCCTGAATCAGTTGATTGTGATTTAAATAAAGGGGGATTATCCTGAGAGTGTCTGTCTTAACCAAGTGATTCACTTCAAAGAGACTCTGGTGGTCAGCAGTGTACTCTCCTGCCAGCCTTGAAGAAGCAAGCTGAGAGCTACAGCTGCAAGAAAGAAAGTGGATTCCCATGGCAACCCCCAGAGGCTGAAGAAGGATCTTGAGCTTCTGATGAAATTGTAGCCCTAACACTGTCTCCCATTCTCCTACGCCAGTTCCTTCTAGAAGCTTCTGTCCCTAGCATGCTGGTAGTTTACAAACATGGGCCTTTGAGTATGTTCAGTTGTGGGTGTGAATCCATGATGCTAGCAATCTGAACATTCATTCATTTTTCATTCTAGGAAATATTCATGTGCTCATTATTTGACAATTTTCACATTCTGTTTTGTTCCGTTCATCCTTTTTAGAGCTTAGATTATTCAGAAATTAGACTTTATCCTGTATCTCTTATAATTTTTCTCTCTTATATTCCTTTTATCTGCTACTGCTTTCTGAGATTTATCTTCAATGGTAGCTTTTAAATTTCCTGGTGACTTTAAGTCATGTTATCCTACCTTTAATTACAAAGATCTTGTCTTTTTCCTTCGTAAGGTCCTTTACATAACCTGCTCTTGTTCGCGGATGTAATACCTTTTTCTGCAGCTCTGAGAAAATTAATTTTGAAATATTTTCTTAATCTCTACATGGTCTCTGTTTCCTCCAGTTTCTTTTTTCATCTGTTTTGGTGTGTGGGGGGGTCATTTCCTTGTCTGTCAGTGTTTCCTGTAATATCTGTTGATTCTTGGTTGTCAGTTGACATTTTCAGAGTGAAGTTTTTAAGAGTAGATGCTGATTAGAAACTCTGGTTTTCACATCAGTGGAAGTTGCCATGGCCTTCATCACGGGGCTTATAAGGGGCACCAGGCCATTACTGGGAAAGCCCGAATGGGGAGTATCATTAACTCAGTCCACCCCTGAGGGCAATGTCCTCAGCCTTTGGTCCTTCGATATCAAATCTGTTTGCTAGGGTCCTATAAGCTGAGCATAAGATGGCTCAGGTCTTTCCAGTCAGAGTGTTAACCATCACTTAATTCCTCTGGTTTCATTACAGCACATCACTCAAGTCTCAGGAAGCCTGGGGCACCACGGTTTGTAGCCCGTCATATTTAGGCTCTCCTCTCTTCTTCAAGTTATGGGAGGAGTGACCGCCGGGTTGGATGTAGAAGTTAAGGGGACACAAGGATCCAATTTCTCTTTTAATAACCTTTCTTCCTATTTTCAGCCCTACTTTGCGCTTCTACTTTCGTAGGGGACCAAGGTCCTCAATACATAAACCTTTCCAGAGTTTTCTGCATTGAATGACTTTTTGGGGATGTTGGGGGAAAGGGGAGGTAGACCTTCCCCCAGTGAAGGCTTTCCTTCTTTCCTTCAGTCCACAAAGTCAGTGATCACTTTAATATGTATCTCCTAGCTTCTGAATTCATACCAGTAACTCCCACCTGATGTCTTCTCTTTCTGATGGTCTTTTTCCTTGTGGGTATGTTTCGTGTTGTGCTGATAAACGGCTATTTGGCAAAATGAAAGAAAGAAAAGGAAAAAAGAAAAAGCTCTGATTTGTAGCCTTTGCTAATTTTAGCGGAGCATACTCTCACTGTTACTATTTTCAAGTTACTGATAGTTTAACAATGACTTTCAAGAGACCTGAATATTTAACAATGGGTCTTGAACCAGGTGATAACTGGTTCCAGCCCAGCACTGTTTAGCCCTTTTTAAAATTTGTGTTGTTGAGCAGGAGAAGAGGCTCTGGGTCTTAGCAGGGCTTTGGGAGAGGTTGATATAAAGCTAGAAATTCACCCCACTATATTTAACGGGAAGTGTTAATTTCTTACTCAGCTGCTTTGTGTAAACATAAAAACACGGCGACTAGAAAAAAAATAATTCACATGAGTGGAATAAACATAAAAAAATGAAAATTATCTGGAATATATGATGAATTTGTTTTTTCTTCATTCAGCTTCACTGTCTTCACCTTTTTCTCCCCCTCACTCTCTTGTGTATATAAACGCATCTATTAAAATGACTACAAGACTTAAAGAAAACAAAGTTTACTTCCTTTGAACATAGGCTTACACTGAAAACTTTACATAGGACTATGTATTTTAAACGCTGAGAGGCTATTAGGGCTGGAGTGTCCTATCAACAACTCACAAGACATTATCATTCATCTACATCTCGGAGGTGTGGTACAAATAAACTTAAGTATGGAAATAGTATTTGCTTCCACATTAGTCACTGCTCAGTTCCTCAGAGCTGTAAATTAGAAAGAATATCTAACTTGTAAAAATTACCTTACCCTTCTAATTGGACTGTGAAATATCCAGCTCCGTTTCGAAGACAAAACCTGAGGGCCACAGAAAACTGTGGCCGCAGTGGGGCGCCTGGGTGGCTCAGTGGGTTAAAGCCTCTGCCTTTAGCTCAGGTCATAATCCCAGGGTCCTGGGATCGAGCCCTGTGTTAGGCTTTCTGCGCAGTGGGGAACCTGCTTCCTCCTCTCTCTCTGGCTGCCTCTCTGCCTACTTATGATCTGTCTGTCAAATAAATAAATAAAATCTTTTAAAAAAATCAAGACCAAAACAAAACAAACAAAACAACAACAACAACAACAACTGTGGCTGTCGGTCAGGGATGCTGCCTCCTGTGGAACTGACGTGTTTTCTGGATGGTGACACCAAACTAACCGCAGTGGGGAAATGTTAAGAATCATGGTACAGAGGTTACTGCGTTTAGGCAAGCAATACAAGGAGTGAATTAAAACTGCACTTCTTCTTTTTTTTTTTTTTAAAGATTTTATTTATTTATTTGACAGAGAGAGATCACAGTAGGAGAGAGGAAGGGAAGAGATCACAGAGAGAGGAAGGGAAGCAGGCCCCCTGCTGAGCAGAGAGCCTGATGTGGGACTCGATCCCAGGACCCTGAGATCATGACCTGAGCCGAAGGCAGCGGCTTAACCCACTGAGCCTACCAGGCGCCCCAAAACTGCACTTCTTTTAATGAGATAAAGTTGTCACACACCCACAGAATTCATGAGGAAGTACTGAAAGAATCATACACTCCCCAAATTTAGAATAAAAGCCATCCCAGTTCTTGTCTTTTTCACAGCGATCGTCTGTAGGTAGGAAAACAGGTCTAAGTTGGTGAAGCCAGTAGTCAAATGGGTACTACGGAAGGTTCAGCTTTTCTTTCTCACACCTGGAAATCTCATGTCTAAAGACATCTACCACCCTGCCATTCTCACCAAGGATTAGGAAAAAATGAAACTGGGAAATTTATATTTCACACACTTCTCATATGGAAAGAAAGCTTTTCATTCCCCATGCCACTGTCTCACCAAGATAGCAGCATACATTTTTGCCATGTTCTACTTGTGTGAAGAAATTAAAATCCATGGTTTTGAGGGTCATGGACTTGTTTTTGTTTATAGATGACTTCTGCTACTGCTCATCACGAGATCTCGTGTGAGTAACGTGAGTAAGGAATGTTGCCTTTGGCTGTCTTACATCCTGTGTCTAAAATACAGACGAGCGTGACCAAAAAAAATGTTCTGAAAACCCAGCACTGCTGAAGGCAAAACAAAAAATTGTGACTTTGGTAACTGCTCTCTGTTTTATGTAAAAATAATCCCAGCTTTTATTTTTTTTTTCATTATAATTTCTTTGCTCCTTCAGCCAAATGTTTGAAGCGGAGCCCATGCTGGACAAAAGCCATATCTTGGCGTTTGTTGTCATGTGTAGTATGTTCAGAAAATCTGTTTTGGTTTATTTTGCATGATGTCATATTACATGAAACAGTCTTTAAATGTAGCTATTCATGAGAAATTTCCTGAGAGAAGTTACAAAATATACACACTACTTGAGTTAACTATTGAGGCTTAAAATTTTTCTTTACAAAATAAAGACAAAGCTTTTCCATTAAGTTGAAAAATAGCCTTGAGGTATGTAGAGCCTCGGCCAGCTTTCATGATAATTACTCAGTTCTCTGATCTTTCAGTGGGGTCTGACCATGCCGGCATCACCAGCAAGAAAAGATCCAAATTGTACTTTCAGTGAATGGCCTTTTTGAGTGATGTAGGTAATGTAGGTAAGATTTGATGATCAAAACTGGAGTTCATCCTATATGAAGTATTAAGCCTTAACAGACATGGACTCCAGGCTTTCGGTAGCATTTCTGGGCTACTCTCCGTAACTCCTGGTCCAGGGAAGTGAGGGCTACTGTTCCCCATGTGTCATCGTAAATTGCCAATTGCCGTTGGAGGCCTTGTGGAGGCTTCATCTCTTCTTAACATTTTGTCAGACTCCCTTTCAGCAATTTATGTACTTGACGACTTGTGATTTTCTTGGTATCTTGTGATTATCACTGAATGAGGGAGAGAAGGTTTGTCCTTAGAAAGCCCTGATAAAGGAGAGTCCCATCAGCAGAGAAGAGAGGACAAGGGGATTGGCCTATCTTAGCAACCCATCAGTGGAGTATGATTTAGGGGGCAAGAAGATGAAAAATAGTTCTTTTGCAATCCAAGGAAGCTTGTGGGATAAACAAAGAAAAAAATATCTCAGGGTTCACTCTTCTGTGAAAAATAGTACAAGCGAATCTCCAAGAAGGTAGAATTAAAGATACATCCGGATCCTTTAACTTTTGACTGTGACCATGCTAAGTAGCTCATTCAAGATATGAATAAGCGCATGCGTGCTCCTACCTGTAGAGAC
Source organism: Mustela lutreola (assembly GCF_030435805.1). NCBI lineage: Eukaryota > Metazoa > Chordata > Mammalia > Carnivora > Mustelidae > Mustela > Mustela lutreola. Next base: position 162,667,004 of record NC_081292.1, read on the forward strand.
ACTGTCACTACACTGTTGCTGCAGCAGGAGTTCCAGATAAAGAACAATGAGACTTTTAGAAAGATATTGCTGATGATGTGCTGGAAGTCTGTTTACTCCTGGTAACTGTTCCAGGGTGAACTCCTTGTGCATTCTTGTGTGGGTAGATGTTTTCATTAAGATCACGGTATCCAAGAATTTACTTACATCCATGCTCACCTCATTTTTCTAAGGTAGCACTGTTACCACTCTCATCTGGGGAGTATCTTATTTCAGTATGGCAGGACTTACTTCTTTCCTGTTGCTTTTCCATCACATTCCATCCCTTGGCCCATTACAGATCCTTTCCCACAGATGTTTGGGTCTCAGCTGGCGTTCCTGGTTTGCTCTTCCTGAAAAGTCACACGAAGGCCTGAAAGTTCCTTAAAAGCCTATATGTGTCACATCTTTCCAATTTAATCATAACTGGTTTCCTGCTTTTCTCCCTCCCCCCCCCAAAAAAAGGTGGAGTAGAAGAAGAATGAACAAAAGATTCCTGCTGGCTTCCATATTGTGATCTTAGGTCTGCAGGTTATGTTAAGGTTGGTTAGCTTCTGGTTTGCTTGGTGTCTTATGATTGTCATTGGCCATACAGAGTTCAGATGTCACGGAGAAGTTCTAAGCAGGAGGAAGAGAAGCATCATGAACCAGCAGGAGGTGCATAGGGTAGTGAGCATTTGGCTAGAGACCGACAGCGGGTTGGGTTTGACTGGCTGTTGGCCAAGAAGGCTCATTCCAGGGCATAAAGAACAATCCAGACAGATTCCTTGCTCTTTTATATCACCTACAAAGTATAATAGTCCCAAGTACAGGTAGATGCCAAGCATCAAGGCTGGGAAAAAGCTATGCATTTGTTCACATCTACCCCAGCACAGAATACGAATGCCGGGAGCCAGCAACACTACCAGGGACATCCGTGACAGGAGTGGCTTTCCTCTGTGATCCCACAAGTTGGCCAGAGAGACATAATATTTGTAAACATCACTGTGATTCAGTCTACAGCATCCATGGTGTTGAGATTAGCAACAAAACAGGACAGGGCGCCTGGGTGGCTCAGTGGGTTAAGCCTCTGCCTTTGGCTCAGGTCACGATCTCAGGGTCCTGGGATCAAGTCCTGCACTGGGACTCTGTTAGGCAGGGAGCCTGCTTCCCCCTCTCTCTCTGCCTGCCTCTCTGCCTACTTGTGATCTCGCTCTGTCAAATAAATAAATAAAATCTTTAAATAAAAAAAAAAAGAAAGAAAGAAAAGAAACAGAACAGAACAAATGCAAAAGCTGTAACTATTGCTGCCTTTGAATCATTTCCTGTGGAAGAGGGGTGGCCTGACCATGTGTGTAGTGAGACCAGCTGATCCAACAATGTCAACTCTCTGGTGCACTTTTCCACTTTTAGTTAGTCTTTTGGCAACACACTGAAATAAGGTAGTATATTCACTTCTGTACATAAGGTCTAAGAAATAGTTTATCAAATTGTAAAGGAAAGACAAAGTCAAATATGTTAAATTTTGTCTTCATGAAGAGAAAATAATTTAGCCTACAAAAATTGTACTGGTTGATATATGACAGGCTTCTCTTTTATAGCTGTACTACCTCAGGCCTTAAAATTGTTTCAGGAATTACTGTACAAAGTTCAGTGGATCATTTTTCTCCTACCCATGCAATCTACCTCCTTCTGATTCCCTCTGTCAGATAGAATATGTATATTCTGTATATCTGTATACAAACATGTACACACATAAAAATAGCCCTCACTCAGTCATTGTGAATAGAAATTAAAAAAAAAAGAAAAAAACTGAACTGCGCTCCAAAGTCTAAACATTTTAAAGTAAAATGCTTGAAGTTATTTAAAGCTGCATAGCTCTTTTATAAAATAGGCATAGCGTCTAACTTACGAAATTACTGTACGGATTTGAGTAATAGATGTCAAGCACCTAGATCATTCCCTGACTCCTGATAGTTGCTACATAAATCACAGGTATCATTATTATATTATTAAAACCTTTTTCAACATGCAAATAAGCCCCATCATATAGAGCACCTCCAAGCTAAGTGATGTTTTGTGAAATTACCATTTCTGTTATACATAGTTTGCATGCCATTATACATTTAGATTCATGCTGGGCTTACTTTTCTGTGGGTCATGGTCAAAAATCTTTGAGAGCCGTTGAGAGAGAATAGGGTGGAGAAGTAGCAGGCTGGCAGATATGACTAAAGGCTCATAGCAAGGAATCGTGTGGTCCTTCCAGCTTTGCCCTTTGTAGGAAACTGGAAGACAGGGCTTTCCAAGGCGAAAAGTCTATTCTCTGCAGGTGTTTCTGTGGCTGAATTCCAGGGAAAGTGGAGAAAATCAGCCTAGGATGTAGTGGTCTAGGGAGTGCCCAAGCTCGGGGCCAACCAATCCCGTGGCCATATATGTGTCCACATGCCCTAGAGTATTTAGGATGGGCGGGCCCACAGCCAGGTGCTCTTGGTGAACCTGCTGCTGATACAGTTGCCAGGAAGCTCTAGGATTTGCCCACAAGGATCCTGCGCCAGGATTTGCACACACCACCGGTGACACTGGAGTGGAAGCTGGGATGAGGAGAGATCTAGATCTGTGGGTGGGGGAGTCAAATTATGTGTTCCTCTTGCCTGTGCGTCAAAGGCTGTGGTGTTAGTTCCTCCATGGTGCCAGAGCAAAAATCAGCCTCCTCTGTATTTTCTGGCTGAGAAAAGAAGGAGACAGATGTTTTGTAAATTCCAAAATCGTGTTATAAGATCAAAAACCCTACAGCGTTCTAGGGAAAGAATGTTTAATCAGGTCATAGGCAACAGAAAGTGATGAATGTCTAGAATTGTCAAAAAAGGCGATATTATTGTTACCATCCAAGAAGGTGGAATTGTTCTGACTAACAAAATAAACATTCACCCAAATGAAGAACTTGCATGTGAGAGGATTCTGTGGGAGTGTGGGCAAAGCTCGGCAGACTCCTTGTCTCGGTAAGCCCGCTCTTTGCACATCTTGGGCCCTTGGAAAGCTGAGGGTCTCAGAGGAGCTGGCGCCTCAGGGAGCAGCTGGCTCACTTCATTGTCAAGAGACGATGCTTGGGACGTCTGAGCACCACTGGGCTTCCGCTTCAGGTTTGAATTTTAAGCCTGCAAAAGCAATTCCTTGGAGTTTAGAGTCAGCCCTGGGTACAGTGCTTTGGAAATTACAGGGAAGCAAAGCCAGGAGGCCCCATGTGTGGAGCCGGCCCCAACTCCCCGGTTCCCCCAGACTGGAATCACAGACCCATCAGGTTTGAGGACGCCCGGCCCCTGTGCCGCCGTCTTACTGCCTTACTTCTGCTTTGTTTTCTGAGTACTTCTCTCCTCCCACCATCCCTGGCACTTCTGTGTCCTTCTCTGGCCTAGGAGGAGACAGAAGAGAGAAGGGGGAGGCACGCCCGTTGCATGAAGAGTCACAGAACACCTGTAATTGTCCTGCTGTGAGTGCCTTTCCAGCTGCTGTCTGGATGCTCATTCAGAAACCCTGGAATCACTCTCCCCTGGTGTCTGGTGACTGAGAGTAGAGCAGAGAGGAGAAGAAACCCACAGACTATGCCACTGTCCCTACTTGGGAGGGTGAGACTACCCTAGTTTCTCCCTCCTCCCCTTCCAAAGGCACAAGTGTGCACCCCCACCACTCAGGAAGGTTAGTAGACACGCTAACTAGGTTAAAAAAAAAAAAAAAAGGAAAGAAAGAAAGAAAGTGAATAACCTTGCCCATGTAAATGAAATTCATGCAGAAGCATCATATAAAGTGGTAAGAGAATGGATCATTGGCAGAGAGTTGCTCCATTTCCCAAAGCATGTTGCTAGAAGGTGTTTTACGCACACGCATACACACAAGCGCCACGTGTATACTCCTCTAGCCACTAGAAGAAGCTTTTCCAAGTTACATGTTGGAAATCCTGTATTATTCAGGGTGATATTTGTGCAATTGTGTGACTGGATGGCCCTTGGACTACTCCACAAATTTCACTCACAATTGAATTTCTAGCACAGGGCCGTGGTTCTAGGAGTTGGCTGTGTCTTTTTAGAATAGTCCTAGACATTTTTGAATAAGAAAGCAATTCAACATCTTGCAGACTCTGTATATTAAATTTTCCTGTTACCCACCTCTTTGTCTTTTTCAGATACATTTCATACTCCAAATCAAGGGACATTTTTGCCAGGAATTTCCCTTATAACTTCTTTAAAAGTTTATGCATTTGGAGGTAAATGTAATCCATATGTTCCCCAGTTACTCTAGTTTTTTTTTTCTTTTTATCAAATGTTAGTCTCTACAAAGTACTTGATCACCAATACGTTATATGAGATTTTTAAAAAGCCTTTTTTTCTTAGTAAAAGGAAACCACATTTGATCAATAACACAGTTAGTTATAGAGTCAAAGTTACACAAGGACTTATGAAGATATATTGTTTTACTATTTAACTTTAATAAGTTAGGCTAGAGATTTTTTGGAAACTCACCAATCATTGTCAGAAAAATGCACACTATTATTTTCTTTTCTCCTCACATGCTAAAAACTCTATTTTTTGTTTATAAGATTCACTTCATCTTCTCATTACAGTGACTTTCAAAAAAAAGAAAATGATTCCTAGCTCTGTAGTTAGAATCCGTTGCAAACAACTATGTAATATAACTATTTATTACATTATGTTTGAGAACATTTGCCCATAAAGACCCTTTACAGAAAACCCCTAATTCTGTAAACCTGAGCACATAGTTATAATACAAAGTTCTATATACATAATACAATATAAGACAGTAACTCTTTCCAGATGATGAGCTCCCTAAAGGCAAGATGAATGTCTTCCTCATTGTGGTATCTCTGCATAGTAGGCCTTTGATAAATATTTGGTGAACAAAGAAAACATGATTAAAAATAACAGGAAGAAACATAGTTACAGCAGACTCTGGTTTTAGTGGGCAGAAGGATGGCAGCTGAGCAAGGAGGAGTATGTCAACAGGATACAATAACACCAAGCCCTACTTTAATCCAACTGCAAAATGGATTAAAGGTATATGGTAGAGGGCAAGAAGGAGCTGGGAATGTGTTCGATCACGCAGCTGTTCAGCCTGTGTCCTTCCAAGCACGTTCCTTTGTTGGGAAGAGGAGCTGGGCTGGACTTGGCTCCAAGGCTATAAATTAATTTATATTCAAATATCTAGTGTTAACATAATTGGTGCACTTCAGAGGTAAACATATTTCTGTTTGTCTACATAGAACTATATATCGTATATAAATACACACAACTAATGTAACAAATACATATTTGTTCAGCTATATATTTTTACATTCTGTGTATAAATTTGTGTGTATATAACAAATTAGATTTGTGATGTTGTATAAATTGCCCTACACATAGAGATATACATTCTTTATAAAGGAGACGAATATCATTACAGTTCACAAAGTCCTTTTATATTGTATGTTATTGACCCAAAGAACATTCTTCTCTTATAGACTCTTCAGGGAAGAGGGTGATGTTCTCTGATGTCTGAGGTTTATTTGCACTCAAAACTTTATGTAAATTACTAAAGAATATAACAGGAAACTCCCTAGGGACATTTAGGAAATGTGAACTCTCCCTAATTGACATAATCACATTTCTAGAATCACAGAAGAATAAAGAAAATTTGTTTGAAGGCTACATTCCCTACCAAAGATTTTCAGTGGATTATTTTTTTAAGCTGCAAAGACTATGAAATGGAAACCAAAATGGGATCTGAGCCCCAATAACGCTTTCCCACATACTACACATTCCTGACTTCTAAACACAAAGTCATAGATCAGAGTTTCAGGCTCACGGAATTCCAAGCTTACTTTCTCCACAAAACCCACATTCATCTTTATTCAAAAATGTTGATTCATAACTTAGACATTGTGAAGGATAGTTAAATGTGTAAGCAATTTTTTGGTTTTAAACACCTGATTTACTAATGACCCATACTTAGAACCATTATGATCTTTCTTCTTCTGTGTTATCTTTTCTCTCATGCTAAAGACGCTGGTAATTCTGCCAAAACAAACACACAGACCATCCCCCACACACATCACACACACCTCACAGCAATAAACAAACGGGCAGAACTTGGAGAAAGTTGTGTAGTATAAATGTGGAGGAAGGAATCTATGAAAAGCAGGAACTGATATACTTCGCTATGGGGCAAGTCATCAAAATGCAAATAACAGAAGAATTAAAAATGCTATTAGTCATTCAAACCTGAGTGGATGTTAGCTTATTCAGAGATGGCGTCATCCTCATTAAAATCAGCCTCCTCTTTTAATTTTTCTTATTGCCCATTCCTGTAAAGAGTTTGCAGATGGGTTAGACTAGGAAAAATCCACTGTAGAGTGGGAAGTAGGAGTAGTAGGAGTGAGTAAGAACAGTCCCACAGAGTCTGGGACACAGTTGCAAATAATAAAAGATTGAATGGGGAGGAATATCTCAAATGACCTTTATCTGTTTTAGAATTTGGACAAAGCCACACCAGGTACCAAAAAATTATCTTCTTTTCCTTCACTATTCCATACCCATCTGCTTCCAGAAGGCAATTCGACACAGTCCCTTTACCACACTCATGGGACCCAATCCAACAGAGCATCTTGATGACTATTAATTACAAAGATGGTCAGTGGGTTTCTGGTTCATACAACTTCAGGAGTGCTTTCTTGAATACAACTGGTGTATAAGCTAAAGACTTCCTCTAAGCCCAAACTTGTTTCAAAGTGATAACAAAACATGCTTTTTAAATTTTTAATTTTTTAAATTTTTTAAAGGTTAGTTCTTTTTAAAATTATTTTTATTTATTTATTTGAGAAAAAGAAGGAGAGCACAGAGGGAGAGTGAGAAGAAGAAGAAGAAGACTCCTCACTGAGCAGAGAGCTCAAAGTGGGGCTTGATCCTCATGATTCTGAGTTCATGACCTGAGCCGAAAGCAGACACTTAACCGACTGAGCCACCCAGGTGCCCCTGTGGGCTTTTTTTATTCCAACAGACAAAGGAGAGGAAACCCCCTGCCTGTGTTCATTATTGGACATGTAATATGCTATAAGCTGAGCAAACCACCAGGAAGCACACGATAATGAACCAGCTGTTGTCTCTGTCCTTAGGGAAATCAATCTTTGTACAGAAGTGAAGACAATTGAGTGTTTAAAGGTATTGTGAGTGTTGTTGTTGTCTGGTGTGAGTGATGTCAAGAAACAGGGCCAATGTAAAATCTATTTGGGTGGTGGAGCCTATTTGTAATATTCAGTGTTCACAGGCAGAGTGGATTCATAGAGCCCAGTGGTGTGGCAATGAGCGGCTCGTGACAGGAGATGATAGAGTTGAATATAGATGAATAGCAAGAAATGTCTGCTTTCCTCGCCTAGTTATGTGTGCGGTGTTAGAATCTGGATACCAAAGTCCAGCACCTTCAGCCTACAAATAAAAACTTGCTGACTATTCAGAGGATTAGTGGGTAAAAGAGATAATCTAAGCCAGTATTAGCAATATCTATATATTTTATATGCATATATATTTTTAATATACATATGAATGAAAATTAGTAGGTTTCTGTGACTCTAAGACCATCATGTTATGAAGCCTCTGGTTCAGGGTGGGAAAGCAGAGTTAAAGGTGTTCTATGAGTTTCGACCTTGAACACAATGTTCTGACGCATATGTGTTTGAGCTGCAGCAAAGAAAATTGGCCAAGGTATGGTGGGAAGTGAAGAACCAGTGAGGGGAAAAAACAAATATAATTTTTTGACACATGAAAAGGAGACCTTAAAAATTGTTTGTTTATTTATTTGTTATTGAATCATAGTTGACACACAAAGCTATATTAGTTTTATATGTACAACATAGTCAATTGACAATTCTTTACTCAGTGCTCACTATGTTAAGTGGTATCAACCACTTGTCATCCATACCATGTTATTATTGTATTACTGACTATATTTCTTGTGCTATACTTTTCATCTTTGTGACTTACTTATAACTGGAAGTTTGGAATGAAGAAAGTTGGGAAAGAAGACTTTTCAAAGTTACTTTTATTGGTGTTTTCAGGGGGGGTCAGGAGGAAAATATATATATATGTATATATATATATATCGTGTTAATAAATGTACAGTAATCCCCTCTTCTTTGTGAGGGATACATTCCAAGATGCCCAGCAGGATACCTGAAACCTCAGATAGTACTGAACCCTATGTATACTATGTTTTTTCCCTATACATACATATCTATGAGAAAGTTTAATTTAAAAATTAGGCATCATAAGAGATTAACAATGATAATTAATAAAACAACAATTATAACAATGTACTGTAATAAAAGTTATGTGAATGTGGTCTCTCTCTCAAAATAAGCTATTTGGTACTCACCCTTCTAATAAGATGATAAAATGTCTACATGAGGAGATGAAATGCAGTGAGTGACGTAGGCACTGTGACATAGCGTTAGGCTACTCCTGACCTTCTGGCAACATGTCAGAAGAAGGGCCATCTACCACCCTACTGCGGGTAACTGAAACCATGGAAAGTGAAACTGCAGAAGAAAAGGGGAGAGCAGCTGTGAAGTGAGATAGAGAAGCAATTATTCAAGGAATTATAGCTAGCAAAGAAAACACACAATTATTCCTGATAAAATTTTCAGATAGGTAAGTAAAAAATTAGCTTGGTTGCACGATCTTGCCATGTATTTTTCTCAGTTCTTTTCCTTTTTAATGGATAAAAGCTAATGAAGAGGCCTAATTTAATAATTTCTAGAATTTTTTAAAGATTTTATTTATCTATTTTAGAGAATGAAGAGTTGGGGGAGGAGCAGAGGGAGAGGGAGGGGGAAAAATACTCAAGCAGGCTCCCCGCTGAAGGCAGAGCCCATTGGGGGTCTTGATCTCAGGACTGCCAGATCATGGCCTGAGCCGAAACCAGGAGTCAGATGACGGACTGAGCCACCCAGGTGCCCCTAGAATGTTTTTAACATATCTTTACATTTATTCTCATCTTTGAAGAAAGGAGGTGATCTAAAACAATGATTTCTACAAAAGAAAAACAATACATTTGAGTTAATATATATACACAATATGTAACTACATAGAGCTATATACATATATATGACTGTATATACCTACTTTGAGGTATTTATGTTGAAGATAATATTGAGTTGGAATTAACAAAGGAAGCATATTCTTTCCATCATGCACAACACCTTGGCATTTTCAGATGCTAAAAGAATTTCTTGGAATATTTTCTCCTTCTCTCAGATAAGAATAAAAATTAAGTTGTTCCAAATGTCATTTTCTGTAATGCAGAATAGCAGTAATATGCCCAAAAGATAACCTATGATGAAAATATCCTTTGAGTGTTCCTGGGCATAGGCGGCTATTTTGAAACGATTTCGGAAAAACTCTCCTGTCGTAGTGGCAGCACCACTACTGGGAAAGCCAGATACTGGCTTTTCTGGTTCTGAAGAGCAAAGAATGTTGACAGAAAGCACCACCCCATGATTCATGAGTCAGAACAGGGCTTAAATCATGCTTCAGTAGAAGAATTTCCAACATTGTTCCTTCCCATAAGCTTTATATTTAAGATACTCTGCTATCCCCATGGTTACCAAATGGGGAAGGAAAAAAAAAAACAACCCCGACATACTTCAAATATCAACTGTTCTACTGTTGAATCCCAAGCACTGAGTGACCTTCACCTGAACAGTGTCTTTTGGATGGCTTCAATTTGTCTCATTTGATTCTGAATATGACTTATTTTTTAAAAACAATGAAAAAATAATTCCAAAGGATATAGCAACAGTACATATCTTCTACACAGAATAATAAAAGCTAGATTTTTTGCATCTAGCTGTAGTGTTAAATTTTAAATAATCTGAGGGAATTGGGCAGCAGGAAGATCTCCTAGAAAAAAAAGAGAAGATTTTTGAGAAGATTTTTGAAATAATGATATGAGGAAATGAAACGAATTATGCCTCGAGCTGGGTTGCTGAGGCTAATAAGTCATGTGAATGATCCCTACCAGTTCCAGTTAAAGGGAATATTAGTAGTTAACGGGAAATATTACAACATGAGAGGAAAAACCATCTAGGTTACACAGGCCATTGGTCCTATCTATTCTTTTTTCTTCAAAGAAACCATAAGAAAGTGAGGCAAACAAATCAAAACAAAAAGACTGAGAAGGACAATAAAGCATACACTTGTCTCTGTTTATCTAAGTGGGTCTATGTTTCTGGTTTCAGAGTTGGCTCAGGTCTCATTATCCTTTATGGGGAAGTTATGGGGTGGGTGTTTCCAGCAAAATTCTGTCCAATTCTGGCCCTGAAACAACGACACAACCTAATCAACGCAAGACATTCAATACTTCTATTGTGTCCTCAGTGTGCTAGACATTGTTGTATAAGATCCGCAGTTGGGTGTAATTGAGTCCTTGTTCTGAGGGAACACACAGCTTAGCTGAAGAGCTAAACACCTTAGTCTACCTTTTGTTGCAATTGGACTTCCTTTTTGGTGCTTGCACAAGGAAAGAAGTGAGAGGTGAAGGAAAAAGAATTAATATCTCTTTAGAAAATTCAGAAATTATTTTCTGGAGGCTGACCTTGAAAGCATGGGAAGGGCAGGATTTGCATAGGTGGCAACAGAAGGGCAGCTTTTACAGGCAGAGGATGTAGCACCAGCAAAGGCATGGGAGCTAGTAGTTGGGTCCTAATGAATTTGGAGTTGGTGTTCTAGAAGGAGTAGCTCGCAGGTCAGAGACAAGTAGCAGAAAAATAAGTAGAGTCGTTCTATGGAGAGTCTAAAATGCTGGTTCAATAAGAATACATTTCAATCTATAGATAATTGGAAGTCATTAAATGGCTTGTTAAAAATGTTGAGCTTCTTAAATGCAGTCCTGACCGTACTGTATCTCGAACACAAGGAACATTGTCTACGCCAAATGCACAGTGGAGGCTTAAGAGGAGGTGGTCTTCAGAAGGATCTGTGTGGGGACTGGACTGTCATCTCCTTAGTCTTCGTGTTGCCCTCATTTCTTCCCCACCCTGACTGTCCCCCCAGCCAGTTTTCCTGTGCTGGCTGTCCAGACAAGGCCCCTCCAACATCGATCCTTTTCCACTGGGAAGGTTTCATAAACAGTGCATGTGCTGGGCAACACATCTGTATCCCCAGGCATTTAGATAAAGAACCAGGCAACAATCAGCCTGGTATCAGGGGAATGTTTTCTGGCTGGTCCCGTGGTTAACTCCAGAGAAATGTTGTCCACACTTCATTGTTTCTCCACAGCCCCACCTCTGGCCCAAATAGCCTCATGGACATTCCTGATGCTTCCTAATGCTGAGAGGGTATAAAGTGAAACACACCACGGCTGAGAAGGCTGTGGGGGCGATGCGCACAGGAGAATATCTCAAGTAGAAAATCTAAAGGCTAGCGACCCTGCTTACGTCAAACTCAGAGCCAGTCCTACCTCAGAGACACAAATCCACAGAGCGTGCATCATAGTGGGGATGATATCACCTCCAAAGGGTGAAGATTGGTTCTTGGGAAGGAAAAGTCTCATGTTTGTGGTATGTATAAAACACAGAAACACATACGGTGTATGAACCGTATGGTATATCTGTGGTATTAAATTGTCATGAGGGAAATTTAATTAACTTACTAATTTATTAAGAAAAAAAACATGTCTTAAGAAACTCCTTAGTAGAGCAAGGATGAAAAAAAGATTGAGAAGCGCTGTCATAGGAACATAGAAACCTCAGACTTCCCCCATGGGTTCACGGTGGAAACGGACCATGAGAGAGAGGGAAATCTGTGAGCGCACCTTGATTCTATCCTCTGAGCCAAGGCAGAGCTGTCCCGATACTTAGCGTCTGCTCTAATAAGGCTGAGGAAGGTGTACAGACTGCTGAGGGCAGGAGATGAGATTCCCGGGTTTTCCCAGGCTTTGGAGTGAACAGGCAGAGCCGCGGCTGGGGAAGAGGCTGGCTCCGCCAGCTTGCAAATGTCTGTTCAACTTGAAGGTGGGAATTTCCCAGGGCCCGCATTAGAGTTCAGGCTTACACAGACAGGGCTGGGGATCCCCAATATTGCTCTGTACTTGGGGACAGACATGCAACGCTGAGCTTTGCCATGAATACTGTCTTTCCAGAGCATGCAAATCTCCCTTCTCATGGGATATGGAGAGATTCAAGAAGGATGTGTTTGGCTGCATTGGGCTTCCCTGTAAGCCAGCAGGCTGGAATGGAAGAACACTTTGGGAACCAAATTCCGCATGGAGCGATGACATAGTCTCTTCTTTGTAACTGAGGGACAAACAGATGGAAAGAACCAGCAGAGGTCTGGGGCCATCCATGACATCGGACGGGGAGTCGTCTTTGTTTCTATTAGAATTTCTATGTAATTGTTTTGTCCACCTACAAACAGCTGGAGTCTTGCCCAGTATCTGAGACTCGAGAAGAGGGTGGGAGAACGAACAGAACTGGAGAGGGAGGAAGGAGGTGGCCCTGCAAGGAAGGCATAAAATGTTAAGCATGGTGGAAGAGACCCAGCAGCGGGGAGTGGGGGCAAGTCAGACTGCTGAACATGGAGGTGACGGTGGGCTCGTAGGGCTGTTTTAGCTGAGGAGAAAGAAAATATGAAGAAAATTGTTCTGAAGACTAATCAGCTAGATATGTAATTTTCTCTAATGATGTTGTAGGAGAAAATTATGCATATTTATATATGCCAAGACTGTATATCCCATACAGACATGCTAACACATGTATATCTCGTCTTATTATAATGTGTGGAATATTTGGGTATGTAATTTTCTAATTTGATAATTATTTAATGAAGTTCTTCTTTCAAGGTGCCTTCCTTTGAATTTCTTTTTGTGTTCCTGTATGTGAAGCAGAAAGTGAGAGGATACTTCCAAAAATGGAAATGCATCAAGGTAGGCAATGAAAACTTGATGAGGCTGTCACCCTTTAGATCTTAAAGGGATTTCTTGTGAAGGGTTGAATAATACTCAATATAATTACTTGCTGAAGGATTAGGATATATATTTTTTAATTATAAGTTTATACAGGTAAATGTTCATGGGCTTGCACTGACAAGCTCAAGAGACGTAAGGAAGTTTTAAGTTATAGGGGAGGAGAAACAGGTCCACAAAAGGACGTCCTACTGTTATCCCACGTCATTTAACGTGGCATCATCTTTGGAATTTATGTTCGTGCCTTTTATGGTAAAAAAAAATGGAGACTTGATTTGCATTTGTAATATGTGCTCAGGTTCATATCCTGTTAAATCCAGCTAAGCTCACACACCCATGTCATTCTGACAAGACTGAGGTGCTGACGAAACTAAGGCTTTTCTAAGTTGTTCAGACCAGCGTTATAGCTATGCCTGCAGAATGCAGTGGAAGGACAGAGATTTTTACCCTGTGAAGCTCAAGAAGGAGAAGGCCCCAAGTTTCCACATGTCTGATGTGTTTGAAACCTAGGTTGTCCACACCAAGTAACTACTTTGGTAAGACAGAATGCAGCCTCATCTAAGTTTCAAAAGGGAAACTAATTATACGAGGGTGCTAATATGGCGTGGAGAAAAAGAATTCTTAGTCATCAATCAAGTATGCACCATGGAAACCACATGCTTTAAAAAGTAATGGCTTCCATCTTTATAAGAAAAAAAAAACAAAGTACTTGAATACTGCAAGCTTTTGTGCTCAACTTGTCCCCCTCCATCCTACTGAGAAGGGAAGATCCACCTCGTCCTCAGTGCTTTCCTCTCCACAAATCTCTGTACCTTTTAAAAAGCTACGGCCAGAAGTCAGACTCATTCCTAACAGCACGGGGGCTCTGGCTTTCGGGTGCTGATTCTTGCCTCCGAGCGCATACATACCTAGAGACGAAATTTCTTTGTGCGAGATCTGCCTCACAGCTTGTGTTTCTAAATATGCTTCTTTGGTTGTTTGGTGTCACATGTTCACCGCTAGTCTCCATATAGCCTATGTGAAAGAGTCCCATAATGACAATTCTTAATGAAAATTTAGGTCTATCAAAGCTAAATAATGGAAGACAACTGGGCTTGATCCAGGCTCAATAAATGTACTGTGCCATTTCCTTGTGAACATTCCTAAAGAGTTGTTTCCATTGAAGACCCTTTGTTCACAACAATTTTTCTGACATGTTTTTATTTATGAAGGAACAAGGGTTAAAAGAGGTGAGCAAATGCCAAGACTACTTTTCTTTTTTTTTTCTCTTGGCTGCATTTTCTCTTTTGTTATTTCAAGAATTTGGGGATGGTTTTGTTGTTGTTTTCTGTTATCAAAGTCCAGTTGAGGCAAACCCTTTCCTAATTGCAGAATTTGGCTTTGATGTCATAGCATGAGCCGTTTTTAAGGAAGTACAAAGTAGAAAAAACTGAGGAGTTATGCTTCAATTACTAAATCATCCTTCCGCTGTGATAAAGCCCCATATATGGTGAAATAAAAATCGGTTCTGTATGCAGTGAGAGAAAATAAGGTCTCTAAAATCACAAAACCAAAAAGCTTCCACATGTAACATTGTGATATTTATGGATATAAGTACGGAATCACTCATTACTCAAAAATATTTTGATGAAAAAACAGTTTTCCAGATACAAATATCTATACAACAAAGTATTTCTTTTCTAGAAAATGTTAGGTTTAAACATCCAGCACCAGTACTGATGGGCTTTTGTTTAATTAGTCAGACATCTGCCCCTTCCCGAGGAAAAACTAACTGCATGAATTATTGGGTTTTCACAATATTCCACTTTCATTGGAATAGAAGCTAAAGAGACAAAAACAAGATTCAGATTTTTTCAGACCTGGGTCACTATGGCCACCACAAAAACAAAGTCAGAAGATCATGAATCATACAGTAATGAATGCCAAATGTTTTCTCTCCACCTGAGGAGCTATTTGAATAGGCAACAATAGCTTGTAAAGTACGCCGTATGCCCTGTGTAATCCTAGTAATGTGTGAAAATATTCAGTTGTAAAAAGTCACCAAAGGTAAGAATCTATTTCTTCCATACCAAAAACCAAAGTAAAAAGAATGAAAACAGCATATCATGAAAGAAAAACAGGCATCTTATTTGCTCTAAAGAAAAGAACTGAACTTGTAAATGTGGAAGAATTTCCATTTCTGCAAGGAGGATTGCAATGCGACTGAGAATTATTGGCATGCAAAATACATGCAGAGCAGCTTACACCATCCAGTGACTGGTTCCTCACACATTTGAAAGCTTATAAAGTGACCTATACTGTAGGAACCCACTCAACCAAAGCTTATTAAAGTTTAGATTTTTTTAAAAAAAATTTTTTAAGAATTTTTTCTTCATTTGAGACAGAGAGATACAGAGAGAGAGAGAGGAAGCTGTGGGAGAGGGAGAAGCAGACTCCCCGCTGAGCAGGGAGCTGGACGTGGGGCTTGATCATAAGACCTGGAGCCGAAGGCAGATGCTTAACTGACTGATCCATACAGGCTCCCCTAAAATCTAGCTTTTATGATGTTGCTGCAATGTGCATTTTTTAATTCAGGTAGCCATTGCAAAATACATTCTAGAGAGATCATTCCACAAGGTTATTCCTATTCATAATAACCCCCCTTTAGCTGGCTGATCTGGTGATCCTTACCATGTTCTCCCAATAGAGTCTTTTATATGGACAACTTCCAAATATTGACACAATCATTAGTAATAGTGCTTGTAGGATAAAAGAAAACCCTTGCAACATAGAATTCATAATCTAGATTATTCTCCAAGCTTCCTTACTTATCTTTTATGTAGATGGTGCCTACAAACAGCTTGCTAAATTCCAAGCTGGTCTTTAAAGTCAGCGGATCAAATTGCCCAAACTCATACAGCCATTCGATAATCAGTAACAACCTCTAGCCATCTATTCCTTCATATGTAATATTAGAAGCCTGAATTGATTGATCTTAAAAATTCTTTCCAGATTTACAGTTCTTATTCTAACAGCAAAAGAAATACAGAAAAGCTTCAAACAAAGTTGGATGGGAAGCTAATATTTGTAATGTCACATGGAGAGATTAGCTCAGCAATTTCCATTAATAGGAGTCATATGGCGAAATCCCCCAGAGCTATTTAGAAACAAATCTCTGATTGCTTAGAAGTATAGGTAGAGCCAATTTACTTGGACTTTTTATTGTTATTATTAAAAAATTCAAGGTATTCGAAGGTTATTTTATGTCTTTCTCGGATTGAGATAAAAGAGAGATATTTAGAGAAGAAACTTTGCCTAGGTCAACACTTTACCTTCTACCGGCAGCAGAAGCTTCCTTGAAAATCTTTTTCAGATGAATCCTGGAAAAGAACTGAACCAAGCAGGGGATGGGGTAGAGAAGCATGCAGAATGCTGTAAAGGTCACAGGAGCAGGACAGGGCTGTGGATTGCCATGGGATAAGTGTTTCAGTGCCTTGTGGCTTCTTGTTGATGGTAGGCTAGCCTTCCAATTGTATTTAACACCTCAAATAATGGAAGAGGTTTTGAGATACTATGAGTGGTTGGATTCATCATTTTATGAGTTCGTTGTGGAATAGTTCATGTAAGACGAGGCAAATGCCAGAGTCAGAGAGGGGGAACCAATAAAAGGAAGTTTTCAAAGATTTAAAAGAAACACTTTATCATATTTTCCTCCCTTAAAGTGGGGATGTTTAGGTGGATGGGCTGTGTCGGGTGTTGGTCGGGAGTGTTATTTTTCATAGAACATGCTTTTATAAATTGTTCCTAGATAATATTACTAGATGGTTCATATTTCTGTAAATATGAAGAATTTCAGATGATTAAAAATTATGAAATTTGAAATATTAGAATAAATATTTTATTTTTTATTATGTTCAATTAGCTGACATATAGTACATTATTAGCTTTTGATGTAGGTTCAATGATTAATTAGTTGCGTATAACACCCAATGCTCATCACCACGCGCACCCTCTTTATTGCCCGTCACCTGTTTACCCCCCTCCCACTTCCCTCCCTTCTATAACCCTCAGTTTCATTCCTGGAGTCCAGAGTCTCGCATGTTTGTCTCCCTCTCTGATTTAGAACAAATACTTTAAAAATGAAATAGTTTTTGTGTTTCACATTCGTATGACCCACTCTTTAATTGTTCTTTAAAAATACCTACATGATTTAATGGTAATAAGATACATGAATTGTGAAGAATTTGCTTATTAAAATTTTGAGAATAAATAATTTTTAAAATGAAATATACTAAGGAGTTGCAAATCATATTTGATTCATACACTATTAGCATATAATAATTCAACAGTCGAGGCAAACTGATATGTACAAAAAAGTTAAGAACTCATAGAAATAACAAACTAGTTCTTTCCTCTCTCTTGAGTTTTTCTCTGATAACCCATGGGTAGTTTTTGGCATTCATTCTCACCTTTCTCCAATGTATATGATGTTACAAATTTATTATAGTGGAATTATGGTCTTTTCAGGTCTATCTGCTCCTTGTAATAGATGATCTTTATAACCAGGGCTCGTCTTTCTACCTTAGTATCCTCTGTGATTACCGAATATAGTGGACATTCAGTAAGAATTTGCTCAATAGCTTAGTTTTGCTTTATTTTTAATACAGACAAAGAGAAAAGTCATGTTTTAATCGAGTTCTTTAAAGCCCTGGATGGGGATACAGGGACACTTATAAATTAAAAACTTAAAGACAACAGCTGGGAAGAAAATATTTGGTATATATATATATATATATATATATATATATATATACTCCTAAGAAACAAAGAACTAAAAAATAACAAGAAAATCACAAACAGCCAAATGGGAAAATAATAATAATTGAAAGATATGAATAAAAAACATCAATGGCTAATAAGCATATGAAAAGAAGATAAACCCCACTAATAATAAAAAACCAAATGAAAGCAATAGTGAGCTATCATGTATGTCTGCTGGTTTACAGAACAAAAATTTAAAAGGTTAGTAATATCAGCGATTGGTAAAATGTGGAGCAATGACTGACTACTCATTTATTTTTAGTGTGAGTGTAGAACAGTACAGCCCATTTTGGGGGATGGAGTTTTCACTTTTAATCTATTAAAATTTAAAACACATGTATCCTTTGAACCAGCAATTTCACATCTTGAAGTTTATCTTAAGAAAATACTTGTACAAAGAAGCATGTGTCTGAATGGTTCTGGCAGCATTTGTTGCATTAGTGAAAAATTGGAGACAATCTAAAGATCTATTAATAAGGTGCAGGTTAAATAAATTGTGGTCTGTCCATCTGCAAAATATGTACAGTTATAAAAAAGAATAAGCTGATTATGTGTTCTTTGATAAGGGAGTATATCTGTGACATGGCCTTGTTGGTAAAAACCAGTTGTGAAAGAATACAGATAGTATGATCTTTTTTTTAATTTTTTTTTGGTAAAACATAATCATAATAAAAACTATGCATACTAGAGTCTCAGAAGATGCAGAATGTTACTGACTCCTGAGCAGGTAGGAGGTGGCCAGAGACTTTGATTTACTTCCCTATACTTACTTTTGCATTAACTGATATTGCCATGTAATTAAATTTTTTAGAAGATTTTATTTATTTATTTAGAGAGAGAGACAGCATGAGTGGGAGGCATAGAGAGAGAGAGAGCAAGAGAGAATCTCAAGCAGACTCCACGCTGATAACGGAGCCCCATGCAAGGCTGGATTCTGGATTCTTGGACCCTGAGATCATGACCTGAGTAAAAACCAAGAGTCATTCCCCTAACAGACTCAGCCATCCAGCCACCGGGACACTTAATTACATTTTTAAAAACACAATGTTCTAAAAATAAAAATGCAGAGGGAGAGCTTTATGTGCTTAAAGTTAGTAACATTAAACATGCTGCTTTTTTATCTTAAGTATTTCTAGTGAATGTAACACATGCATATGCTTTTAAAAAAATCGCATCATACAGGAGGAGAAGGTCCTTCTTCCTTCCATCTGTGCTGGTTGCTCTGTGAGCCTGTGCGGCAGCTGCCCTTCTGAATCTTCCTTCAACTGTTCTCCCGGTTTGGATACACTTGAGTTCATGCTTTTCTTTTTTCTTGGTTCCATCTCTCATTTTGCTGAAGGTTATCCTCGAAAACTTCTGAAAAATTTTGCTTGGGAAATTGAATCTCTGAAAAGAGTTGTATTAAATTTTGTTTTTAATGTAATGTGACATATACTAAGAAGTTGAAGATCAGATTTGAGCCAGGTAGTATTAGTATATAGTAAAAATTCAATAGTCAAGGCAAACTGATATGTATAAAAAATTAAGAACTTTCCCACCATGGGGCTCCCGTCTGAGGTGGTGGGGGCCCTGTGGTGCTGGGTGGGGCTGTGGGGCCTGCTGTGGCTGTGCTGGGCCACTCCTGCACCTTCAGAGTGACCCACAATAAAGCACAGGTCTTGATGAGCCAAAAAAAAAAATTAAGAACTCACAGAAATGACAAACTAGCACTTTCCCCTCTATGACTCTATAACTTCTTCTCTGATAATCCATAGGCAGTTTGTGACACAAACTAAAAACACAAAAGACAAACAACAGCCTGGGAGAAAATACTTGTATCATATATTTTAAAAAAAATGAGAATTTCTAAGAGATTAAAAAAAAAACTACAAAATAGCAAGAAAACCACAGCTAAATAGGAAAATAGTTCTAATTGAAAGATACGAATAAAAAATACAAATGGTTAATAAGCATATGAACAGAAGATAAACTTCACTAATAATTAAGACAATAGTGAGTGATCATGCTTGCCCATTGCATAAAACAAAACATGTACTCAACCCACCATCTGGAACCAAAAGTCACAGATTAAGCTCCAAAGACAAATTTTCTTCTCCATTTTAACATTATATTTTAAACCACCTTGTCATGCAATATTTATTACGTTTTCACCACAACTTCCTGAGATAGACAGAATTATCTCTAATTTACAATTAAAAATGAGATGCAGTCAGATTGACTTCCTCAAGGTTAAAACACTGGTTAGAAATGCAAAGCTAAGGACTGTAATTCCACTGCCAACAACAACATTGAGAGATCACAGCTTTAGAGATGCGCTTTCAGTCACTGGTGTATTTTAGGATGTATGCTGGTATCTTGTAAAAAGCCCAGGGCTGGAAGAGTCAGGAAGCCTAAGATCGAGTCTTATTTATCCTAACTAGTCTACCACACCACCATGGACTTTTATTTCCTCATCTGTAAATCGACAGGGTCAGACACGATGACATTGCCAAAGTTCTTTCTGGCTGTCAAGGTTGATGTTTCTATACACCTAGTAACCATGTCACCAAAGGATCTTGTTTGCGACTTAATCAACATGACTGTCAAGGTGTTTTCTGAGCGTGTTGTTGTGCCTTTACAATGGCCTGTCCTTAGTGGGATGGGCTTCTTCAAGAATTTTCCCGGGGCACCAAATTAAATCTAATAATATTTAATAAGGAGGACTCTTGCCTAATTGGGAGAGTCATGCTCACTTAGTTGAGATGCCTCTAGGTGATTGTGTGGTATTATCTCCAGAACATGGGGTGACTGAGCACTGGTGAGGCCATGGGCTTCTTCAAAGAATTCTGTTAGTGCCATGTCAGCGGAGAAGCACGGAGGGCAAACTCTTCTCCAGCAAAATCATCTCTCCTAGGTGAGCAGAATCACTTCTCCCAGGAATATTACTCTCTAGTTCTCGAGGAATGATCAAGTAGTAGAGAGCTTGCTTCCAGAGAGAAGGTCCTCATGGATAGCCAAGTCTAGAGTACCGAATGCTCAATGGAAGTGTGTACCACAGCAGACTTTCTGTGGTGTCTGCCAGAGAGAATTTTATAATCTACATTAAAAGACAAATCCATATGAGGAGGGAAACAGGAGCTGAATCTGAGGCCCAATGAAAATCTTCAAATGTGCACAAACATACACACACGATTTAGCCAGAATTTGAAGGAAAAGCACAGGGCCGTAGATTCTTCTTTGCTGTCTCCGTAACCTCAACAGGGGGTCCTGAATGGAACGCCTGACTCTTTTTAGCTATCAATCTCTCCCTTGGATTAAATGAGGTCTCTGTTTCTTTGGTTTCTTGAGTTGTTCTAGTGAGGTTTGTTGCCTTTGTATTGTGAAAATCTTGACTCTTTCCAATATAGTTTAATATAGTTTAACACCTTTTCAATATTGTTGCCTTTGTATTGTGAAAATCTTGACTCAGTTCAATATAGTTTCGACATAAATCTTGACTTTTCCTCCACTTGGCCTTTATGACAATATTTTCCTTTCAAGAGGCACTAAGGGAAATTTTATAATAGAGAATTTTATTATTTTAAGACCCAAAAGAAAGAACATTTAATTTTTCCTCACTTTTTTGGGTGTATAGTCTTATGAATTGTGAATTGTTTCCTTTCTGGGGAGATTTTGGCTTTATCTGATATATGTTTATGTCATTTAATAGTGAACATGTCCTAGAAGAATCATAATATTTCCTCAGTGGTTGAACACTCCATGCGTACAATTTGTTCTTAATCCAAATAATCCCAGACTGCATGTCCCATATAATCACTGTTGCCAACAGCAGACTCCTGCTACTTAATTTATTTTTTTTTTCAGAGAGAGGGGTGGAGCTTTTAGATCAGTCATTTACCAAAGTTAAAGGTGTAAGTTTAATTATTGCTTTTCAGCAGTTTACATTACATTTGAGCTCAGTAACACCTCTGAGATTTCTGCCACCCAAAGCAAGAATGCTCCATGCCCTTGACTTAACCCCTTCTGAACCAGGTACTTATTTACACTATTATTAGCAAAAGTACTTTACAACACACAGCTAATCCCGAGAGTGACTTCTCTCCACTATCTTACCGGGGCACTCAAACCGAGGCAAGAGACAAATGGAAGTTAAGTGAGAGAGTATGGTGACGGCACGTGGATTTCAGCGCCCTAAGGAGACACCCGAGTGACTCTTTGGCAAGGACAAGCATTTATTTAGAGCTCTTTCTTTTCCCTTGGTACCTCTTCACCCCCATGTCTGACCTGTTCTGAATAGTGAATTGACAGCTTTCACTACAATGGAACTCAGTAATTTGGGATGGAATAAAATACCAATGTTTGTTATTTTCATTTAAAAATTTTAGGGGTGCCTGGGTGGCTCCGTTGGCTAGGCAGCTGCCTTTGGCTCAGGTCATGACCTCAGGGTCCTGGGATCGAGTTCTATGTCAGATTCCGTGCTCAGCGGGGAGTCTGCTTCTCTCTTTCCCTTTGCTTCTCCCCCTGCCCCTCCCTGCATGCTCATGTTCTCCCTCTCATGCTCCTTCTCTCTCAAGTAAATAAAATCTTTAAAAAATAAATAAAATTTTAATTATTTTGCCCTTCTTATGAAATCCTTTGTTTATAAGACAATGGATCTATGTTTCACATTAGTTTAAAATACTTTAAGTGGAGGGCCTGGGTGGCTCAGCGGGTTAAGCCTCTGCCTTCGGCTCAGGTCATGATCTCAGGATCCTGGGATCGAGCCCCGCATCGGGCTCTCTACTCGGCAGGGAGCCTGCTTCCCCACCCCCCTCCGTCTGCCTGTCTCTATGTCTACTTGTGATGTCTCTCTGTCAAATAAATGAATAAAATCTTAAAAAAAAATACTTTAAGTAAACTTGGAAGGTTGTCTCAATTTGGAAAGCAGAGCAATCATGCTTTTTTCTATTTGATACTATTTCCTAGTAGGTACTCAATAAACAATTGTTGATCAGATAACTGCTAGAAATGTATTTTGTAAAATAACCTGTATAATATTTTCTTAGTATTCTGGTCCATCTGATGCGTGTTAAACATGCCAGCAATTTCAAGTATTAAATAACTTGCTTCAGTCCAGAATTGATGTCTTTCTCTTCAGGGCTATATATGATTACATTATTTATTCTTCTAAATAAGGTCATCTTGTGACCTATTGAATGCCTACTCACTTAGAAATTCAGATTTATTGGATCAATTTATAAGGTCCAAGTTGTGCCACCACTTCCCAGCAAAAGAATTTCTCCTGCTAGAGGCTCGGGTTACGCCTTGTATGCATTCCACGGAAGGGTTTTACATTTAATTCTTGACCTTAAAAGAACGTGGGTACGAGAGAGGATGGTGGGTGAATTAATGAGGAAAGCAAAGTTCATTGAAAGTCTACAAGTTTGCAGAAGTTACTTATTTGTCTGTGATTTTGCGATTTTCCTTGGACCTCGGGTTCACAAGCTTTACAGTTTTCAGGAGTCACTGAACTCAATTTCTCTGGCCTTACAAGATGGTGTTCATGTTTCTTGATCCCCATGTAGTTTTTCTAAAGCCACTTTATAAAGCTATGGTGATCTTTTGACCTCAACAGCTGGTGATGTAACAAAGGTCACTTTCAGATTTATAACATATCTAAATATATTTCATAAGTATAAGACTCTAGCAGAGGGGCTAGAGTGGCTCTGTGGGTTAAAGCCTCTGCCTTTGGCTGGGGTTGTGGTGTCCCAGGGTCCTGGGATTGAGCCACAGATTGGATTCTCTCCTTGGCGAGGAGCCTGCTTCCCCTCCCCCCACCTGCCTCTCTTGCCTACTTGTGATATCCGTCTGTGAAATAAATAGATAAAATTTAAAAAAAAAAAAAAGACCCTAGCAAAGTCAAGCAAAGATGCAGAAGTACTTTACCATTAAAAAAATCTAGTAAAATAAAAAAAAATCAAATCACATTTAGTCATACATCTAAATAATTGCCTTTCTTTAAAAAAATACATTAAGAAATGGAGACAATGCCAATAAATCTCCATATTTATTGTTGGCTATGGACTAAATTATGTCCCCCAAAGTAATATGTCAAAGCCCTAATCCCCAATGTGACTGTATTTGGAGGAGGTAATGACATCATAATGACGAAGCCTTCATCAGATGGGACTGATAGCCTTGGAAGAAGAGAAAGACACCTCTTTCTCTCTGTCTCTCTGTGCAAACAGAGGAAAGGCCATGTGAGGATGCAGTAAAAAGATGGCCACCTACAAATGAGGAAGAGAGGCTTCATCTGAAACAGAACCCTGTCAGACCTTGAGCTTAGACTTTCCAGTCTCTAGAGCTACAGGAAAATAAATTTCTGCTATTTAAGCCATAGTCTGAAGCATTTTGTTATGGCAGCCCAAGCCTTCAGAATAGTTGTCGTGTGGTTCTGTCTAGAATGCGTGGCTGCTTGGAAATGATGACATGGAGCTCTAAAAAATCACTTTATTGGGTCGTCAGAAGGAAGTTTTAATCATGGTATAGGTCTAATTACCATAAAACTTTGTGGGATTAATATTCCAGGAGCGTAAACCAAATGCGTCATTTTAAACTAAACAATGGCATAGTCTGTCTATTCACCAGCACTCAAAAGGATCCCTTAGGATTCATTTTGCCCAAGATGGAGAGAGCTGCTCCCTCCAGGCTGGAGAATCTGTGGGAGAGCTGTGCAGCGATGACGTTGTCAGGACCAACTTTCCTGGATTTGCAGAGGTTGTTCTGCCTTCTTTCACGCGAGTAAGCATAGAGACAAACAGGAAATATTACAGAAGTCAGAGATGATTACTAGAAACAAAAGAATGTAATTGAGTCATCATCCACAAGCACAGAGAAGCTAAAGGTTAAGTGACTTGCCCACAGTGCCCATTCACAGAAAATACATAGTCAAAAATTTGAAACCAAGTCTCTTGATTTCCATCGCCCACACTTTACCAATCCGCTACATGTAACTCCTCTCCCTACTTGAAGACTGTGACTGGCCGTACAAAATGTGTGCCACAGACTCCATGGCCTAAAAAAGTGCTTTGTAATATCGTATAATGGGTGCATGTTACTTGATGGAAAACAACCTGAAATATAAGATAATTTTTAACACTGAACCCTTTTCAAACAGCTGCATATTATAGTGTAACTGTTTTCCTTCCTTTATAAATTATCTGGGATGTGGACAAGTCAGACTGTCCCCACATATATTCAGAAGTAAACAAACTTATTTACTTTCCTTGACTGGTTCTTATTTTGTTATCTCTTATAGAGGTACATTCTTGAAAGAAAAATAATGATTTAGTTGTGCGATCTTTGTCAAAATCATTTGTAAACACTCTGCCCTAACAGAAAAGAATCAACTTTGAAATAAAATAAAACACAGTTATTTTTCTTGACTGAAAGTACTTGCCTCTAAAAAGAATTTCAATTCACTTTCAACTATTAAAAATGCTATATTGGGTTTTTTTCCAGTTTTATTGAGAAATAATTAACATATATTACTGTGTAAATTTAAGACCTACAAAACGATGGTTTGACATACCGTGAAATGATAACCACAATACGTTCAGCTAACATCCGTCATCTCCTATAAATACAATAAAAAGAAAAGAAAGGGGAAAAGGAGGAAATTTGTTTTATTTGTAGCATAGGATCTTTGGGGTAGAAAATAAATAACAACAAAAAGCAATATCTGAATTTCTAAGATTCTTAAGATTGCTCCAAATTTATATTCTGAACTTATGTAATACAGATTTTAATGTTAATTGAACCTGCTTTCCATTTAAAAACTCTTTGTCTCAGAAGCAAAATCCACCATAGGTAATGAGTTCTAATTGTACTTTTTCATGTAGTTTGTAGTATCTAGGTTGGTTTTTTTTTTTTTTAAATTTCCTCAATAAACTGATAACAAATTATTATTTTGAACAATTCACATCTTGGCAATTTAAAATTTTGCTATAGCATTCATCAAGAAGAATTCCATTTGCTGCTCATGGGGAGTGTCATATTCTCCAACAGATCTTGGCCAGTCAATGGAACGCTTAGGTAAATTGTCTCACCTAACACCACAGCCCTGTAGTTCATAGTAGAAGATGAAAGCTGAAATCATAAAATAAAGGCTCAACAGGGAGTCAGCTCACTCTGGGAATGATATTGGACTGTAACAGATATTGTAAGTTACCACATTAATAAGTAATGATTCTCGCAGCATGAAATAGTTCCCTTATGTGTTTCCTAAAATCCTCCAGTTGCATTTTATTGTGCATTTCATCCCATTTAGTCCTCAGTAAAAAATGAAGTTCCTTGTTAGAGAAGATAAAGTGTCTAGTCAGTCACCAACCTTTAAATAAGGAATTTTCATAGGCTTGATGATAGGTATTGTATATAATCTAAACATTTTCTTCTCTACAATGAATAATCTCACTTCCCTGCATCTTTCCTCATCTTTTCATCATTATTTCAGAATCCCTTAGTTCACTCAGATTTGGAAGGAACAATAGATAAGGAATTAAGAGGTAAGGCTCTAGTCACAGTTTTCCACAAATTAACTGTATGCCCTTGGATAAAATACTTCAACCTTCTCTGAGTTTTGACATCAGTGAAATGTGGAGTTTGGACACAATTATCTCTAACTATTCATCCATCTCTAAAACCAAATTTTTGATGCTTCCCTGAAATCTGTCTTGTTTGTCCATCTTAGTTAGGGAAGCTGCAACTGGACACAGAACGCTGGTGCTAAGTACAGAAATTAGGTCATCACTGTGACATGCTGTATTACTACTTCTGAATTCTGGTCTCATAATATTTTAAAATTATTGGATATAAGGGGTTAAAGGATCATTTTATTATCCAGTGGACCTCAAGACTTTTTTTTCCTGCTAATCTCTCATCCTTATTAGCTTTAAATTTTTTTTAGCTTTGTTTTTAAGTGTATCAGCTAAAGACATATCTAATTAACATTCATTTTGTTTGCTACTAATTATTTCTCTAACGTATTATTTTATTTTTATAATCTGGGCAACCATGGACTAACCAACCTTTCCACTTGGCAGTAATCATTTACTTTAGTAATTATTATTCTCACAAATCACCAAGGAAAATATTTAGCAGTATCAGGGCTAATGTTGGCCCCAGAGTAGTACCACCAATGTTGACACTGATCCTCTGATAAGTCCTCTCTGCAAAATGACCATGAGTTGTGTGATCCACCCTAGACTATGTTCCCAACAGACTTATTTTTCATTCACCTATTTATTTGATTATATTTAATACATATATGTTGTATTGATCTACTTTTCTTGAGAGAGAGAGAAGCAGATAAGAAGATGACAAGAAGGTGCTAAGAAGATGACACTTAGGAACCTATTTAGATAATATGTGACAAAAGGAAAATTAACATGGAAGGAAAAAGAAAAGAAAAAAACAACAGAAATATACCCAATTGAACTATACTAATTACTATATTAAATGTGATTGGATTAAAATGTATAATTAAAAACAGAGATTATCAGAATGAATAATAAAACTGGTGTATGTTGCCAATATGAATATACACTTCAAATAGAGAGTCACAAAGACTTTAAAAGTAAAAAAAAGAAAGAAAAAATATACCATCCAAACACAAATCATAAGAAAGCTAGTGTAATTGTACTTCTATCAGACAAAGTAGGCTTCAAACAAGAAATATTGTCCACAATAAAGAGAGATATTTTATAATGATAAAGTATTGAATGTATCAACTGATACGGCAATTCTGAACATAATACAGAGTTAATTCTGAACATAATAACCTAATAACACCTAACAAACTGACAAAACTAAATGGAGAAGGAGATAAATTCACAATCATCACTAGAAACTTTAACAGGCAACTCTTAGAAATGGATAGAACAAATACATTTTTAAAACTCAATAGCAAAATAAGATTTGAACAGCACTCTCAACCAGTGACCTAATAGACTTTTATAAAACACTACATCTGACAGCTGCAGAAAACACATTCTTTTCAAGCACACATGGAATGTTAAACAAAAATCCAGTATGCTAGTCTATTAAAAACCCTCAGTAAGTTTTAAAGGATTGAAATCCCAGAGTATTTTATCTGACCCCAACAGGATTATATGAGAAATCAATAATAAAAAAGATGAATAAATTCCTCCAAATATTTGGATATCAAACAATATATTTCTAAAGGACCAATTCGTCTAAGAAGAAATCACAAAAGAAGTTAGAAAATATTTTTAAATAGGACAATAAAAAACAGAAATATTGAAATTTGTAAAGTGTACCTAAGAGAGTGTCTAAAAGTAAATTTATAGCTTTAAATGCTTATATTAGAAAAACAATAGGATGGATGGTTGGGGAAACCAGGTGGTGGGTATTAGAGAGGGCACGGATTGCATGGAGCACTGGGTGTGGTGCAAAAACAATGAATACTGTTACGCTGAAAAGAAATAAAAAATTAAAAAAAAAACAATAAAAGTCTAAAATTAATTGCACTTTAAAATTATAGAAGAAGGGGCACCTGGATGGCTCAGTCGATTAGGCATCCAACTCTTCACTTTGGCTCAGGGTTGTAAGATCGAGCCCCACCTGAGGCTCTGTCCTCAGTGGAGAATCTGCTTAGGAGTCTCTTTCTCCCTTGGCCTCCCCAATCCCCCACTTGCACTCTTTCTCTTTCTCTCAAAAAAAATTACAGCAAAAGAAAATGAAATTAAGACCCAAATAAGTGGAAAGAAGGAAATAATAAATATAAGAACAGAAAGCAATGAAGTAATCTTAAATAATAAGAATATTAACAACTTTGAAAGAATCAAAAGTTGTTTTTTCTAAAATATTAATAGGATTGATAAACCTCTATCAAAACTAATAAATTTTTTAAAAATGCCAAAATCAAGAGTGAAAGAGGGAGTATCACCACAGATCCTTAGAAAGAAAATAAGAAAATTCTATGAACAGCTCTATGCCAAGAATTTTGATAACATAGATGAAGTGGAAAAATCCTTTGAGAAATATTATTTCCAAAATGGATACAAGAAGATATATGATGTGAATAAAAGTATCTATGTTAAAGAAATTGAATTCGTAATTAAAAATTTCCTCAAAGAAAATTCCTCACTCAGACACCTGGCTCAGGTTAAATTCTATCAAATATTTAAAAGAAAAAAAATTACACAAAACTTTTTTGAAAATAAGGGAGAAGGGATGCATCCCAATGTGGCCAGAATAAACTTATAACTGAAATTTGAAAATGACACTATAAGAAAAGAAATAGACCAATATTCCTCATGAACACACATACCCACACAAAACCTTAACAAAATTCAACAATATATTAAAAAGATAATACATTATAAGCAAATAGCATTCATCTGAGGAATACAATATTGGTTTAATATTTAAACATCTATCAACTGAAATCACTGTATTAAACTAAATGAAAAACTCACCCAATAATTTCAATAAGTATAGAAAAAGCATTTGACAAAACCCAGCAAACTCAGCAAACCAGAAACAGAAGAAAACTTCCTTAATATGATAAAGGACATTTATGAAAAACCTGGAGAATTAGTGAACAATTTCCACCAAGGCAAACCTCAAGCTAAGGATATTTCCTTTCACTAATCCTAGCCAACACTGTATTGATTCTAAGAAAAATTTAAACTGTCTTCATTTCAGACAACAGGATTTTGTATGAAGAGAATCCTATGGAATTTAGCAAAAAATGGAAACAACCCCTTAAGCCTAAACCAAAAATCTATTAAATGTAATAAATGATTATGTGATTTCAACAAGGTCACAAGATTTGAGATTGATACACACACACACACACACACAAAACTACTTCTATATACTAGCGATAAATAGAAATAAACATTTCAAAATGTTGGCAAAAATATGTGACATACTTAGGAATATATTTAATTTAATATGTGCAAGATCCATACTTTAAAAAATACAAAATACTAATGAGAAAATTAAACACCAAAAAAAAGGAGAAGTGAGCTAGATTCCTGTGTCAGAAGACTGAATATTGCTAAGATCCCAATTCTTCCCATATTCATCTATAGATTCAATGCAGTTCCAATCACATACCCAGCAAGTCTTTTTTTTTTTTTTTCAATAAGGTGGAACTAAAATTGATATTGAAAATGTAAAGGGCCTTCAATAACTAAAACAACATTCAAAAAGAAGAATAAAATTGGAGAATTTTCACTATATGATCAAAAGTTCATACAAAGTTATAACTGAGAAAATGTGGTTTTCCTGTAAGGAGAGATAACAGATTTATGGAACTATACAGAGAGTACAGAAATAGATTATATATTTATGGTCAAAATGTTTTTTACAAAGATGTCAATGAAATTTAATAGTAAAATAATTTTCCCCAGTGAAAGGTGCTAGATACACTTGATATTCATATTTTTTTATACTATATACAAAAATTAACTGGGAAAGGATTATAGACCTAATGCTAAAATCAAAGCCTATAAAGAAAACAACTGGAGAGTATCTTTGTGAATTTAGGGAAAGAAAATATTTATAAGCGGAAGGCAAAAAGGGGAAAAAAAAAACCCTGATAAACGAAACTTAACAAAATTCAAAAAATACTGTTACAGAAATGAAAAAGTAAGCCACAGGCTGGATACAATTTTTTCAGTGCATACAGCTGACAAATCACTTACATAGGAGAGTATTTTTTTAAAACTACAAATCAATAAAGTAAAAAGATAATACTCAATAAAAATGGGCAAAAGTTTTGAACAGACACTTCAAAGAAGAGAACATATGAATTCCCAATAGATTTATGAAAATACAGGAACTACATAAGGGAAATGCAAATCAAAGCCACAAAAAGATATCATTATACATCCATTAGGGTGGCTAAAAGTAAAAGTACCAAATGTCAGGAAAAATGAAGGGCGGTGGAATTATAGAGAACTTGACACTCAGAGAGGTTAAATATTTGCTCAAGATCACACAGCTAGTTAGTGTAATCAAAATAACTATACTCCCAACACCATGTGAAGCCATTATGTATAGATGCCTCTCATTGGTAAAATTACCCATGGTTTTCAAAGTAAAAGTGAGTAGACCACCAGTGCATATACTCCTCAGTAGAAACATCCTTTTGAGTTTCCCGCAATCCGTTTAAAGCTTCCTTCGAGAGATATTCGAACCAGATTTAGATCAGAGAGGAAAGAGTGAGTAACTAATGGTATTTACCTGAGCCCATAAGCCTCCAGGGCTGGCTCATGACTGAGAAAGGGTTTCATGGCAAGAACCCACATTTCAGTTTCTTACAGCAGCTTTTCTGTAGAGGTTTTAAGATCAGACAGGGGACTGCAAGGCATCATTGAATTGAACCTGGCTCTGTTCCGCAAAGTGAACACAACCGTTCATTTGCATTTAATTTAAAAAGTAATTGTATTGGGCTTTTTAAAACGATGTAAGGATCATTTATATTTTCAAGATGTAAGCAAAATGCTGCTCTTCAAACTGTAATTTTGTTTTTGTTAGGGTTTTTTTTTTTTTTGGTGTTTTTTGTTTGTTTGTTTGTTTGTTTGTTTTTACTCCTGTGAAATCTTAGAAAATCTAGAGATCATGCTTGCAGCCCAAATTTCCTTCAGAGATAGGGTTTGCAGTTGAACGTGTTGTTTATATTTTAATACAAACTGATTTTCCTCATAGTAGAGAAAGCCCTCAGGGACTTGCGTGTTGGGGGCAGGGAACAGTGGCTATCAGCGTCCTGGAATTACCCAGTTTGCCCCTCCTTTGACTTCTGTTACACTGGCACCCAGACATTTGGGGCTAGTACCAAAAGACATTGGCACAATTAGAATTGCTGCTCCTAAGGTCTTCTCTTCATTCACCTGGGACCGTCTGAGGGCCATCTGGTAAGTTCTACTGGCTTCAGCCAGTCTGAGGGACCTTAGGAAGTCTGACAGCCCACGGAGTGCCCTAGTGAGTGTGGTCCAGGGAGCTGCCCAGGCGCCTCGATGCTCTACTCTCCAACTCTTTTGACCTGACTTTCCAGCCCCTCTGACTGGGAAGAACAGGCCAGGTAACACGGGCCAGGTAGCTCTCGACAAGGCTGTTGAAAATGCAAACTGAGAACTGGGGAGAAATAAAACTAGGAGTTTATGTATGTGGAAAGCACCATTTGGGGAAAATTTCATAAGATGTATTAATTGGACAACAGCTAGTTAGCTTTTTGGGAAAATGAATCAAAATTGAATGACCTCCATTGTACATTAGAATAAAAAAGCCTCTCTTTAGAATGCTAACATTGGCCTTTCTAATTCCTGCTTTTTAATGAAAATAAAAACATTCATATTTACCTTATATTTTTTTCTTCCACATCATGCCAGGATTTCTGATGTGTGTTATAGAATTTGGTTTCCAAGGTCTGTTTTCACTGCATATGAACTGGCGTAAATGCCCTGGTGCCAACATGTCAGCAGCCTTTAGTGACCCTGCATGACACGAAGCTAGACTTCTCTATGTGGACCAGATGACACGGGGGACTCCTAAGAGCAGTCATTTGACTCCATAGCATTACTGTGACAATATGAGAGCACCAGGAGGCATTTTCAGAGGCATGTGGAAGGCTATAAGCCAGAATAATGTGTACTGGCAGAAATCCTCAGTAAATATTTATTAAGATCAATGGCTATATGCAATGTGCTGATGGTAGCTTTTTGTTCGGAGTTAAAATTAAGATGAATTGTGTAATTGATGTATTAGGACCTCCTCTCTGCTTTTAAAGCACAGGACAGTTGCTCCCCCACTTTCCCTCCCACCGCCCGCGCCATATGACTTACACATCTTGTTAGTTACCAGACATTGCATCATAACGCTTACACATTCATTCAACGTATGGCCAGTCTGTCGTGCTTTGGTGACAATGATGTGACCTACAGAAAGGTGTTGGATAAGGGCCCGGATCAGATTGTGGTGAGTCATTTGACCTCTACTTAGGTGGCCTGTTTTAAGGTGCTAACACTTAGTTCATAATCACAGTCAACAACACTCAGTAAGGGCCAGCATTATGAAAAGCAGTGCCCTTCAGAGAGGGTTCTTTGGAGGTTGGAGCAGAGAAGGAGGGTCTGAAGGACCCACATTACTAGAAGATGTTTATAGAAGACAAGAATGTTGTTGGTCAGGGATAAAAGAGTAATTTTCTTTTATATATATGCGTTCAAAAATCAGTGGTTGCAAGATCTTATCTCAACCTGCATTATCTTAGATATTCTTAAGTATTATTTTGAGAATTTCAGGTATATTTTCCAGAATGCCTTCTTCCCTTAAACAGGTGTCTTCAGAGGAAAGAATAAGATTTGGGGTTTTAATTTATAGCCAGATATAAAGAAAACTTAACTGGAAGGATCTCTTAGGGTTAAGAACATAAACTATTTTGAATAATTCATGGAAAGCAAAGAAAATAATTTTCCTCCCATTTCTGCAACAAAAAGGAAGAAAGAATTGATATTGTCATATATTCTATAGTCTTTAACAGGTAAGCCAAAAACTCATTGGTAAGGGTTACCCCTCCAGCAGAGAATATGTCTCTGTTCCAGTCAAATTGGTAGTGTCAAAAAAGACATGTTCCCCTTCCAAAATCTGGTTTAGAGCAGCAATTCTCAAATCCTAGGTCTGGAATCACTAGTGATCCATTATGAGCCTTGTTCGTGCATCACACGCCATTGCAGTTCTAAAATAACTCATCTAAGGTACTCAACTTTTAAATAAATATTATAGACCAACCTGGACATCTCTTTAGAGGCTTCTCATCAAAATAATAGCAATTTGACCTCTAATTCTGGATCTAGCATCCCAAGGACAATGGTGGACTTATTTCTTGGCTGGTGGGTTGGTTGGTTTTATTTATGAAAGTAATAGTCCCTCTGCCAGATCTTGTGTCAAAAGCTACTGCTATAAAGTAATATCTACAGCTTAAGGGTAAATGCTTTGAAACCTACTGTTTTTGTCTTTGCCTAAGCTAATGAATTCTTTCAGTTCAACCTGGCCAATTATTTTGTTTCCTCAGGTTGAGCTCAGGAATAATAATAACATAGTGGTTACTGGGTGTTTTTGTTTTTAGGTTTTATCTAACAATTACTGCCTTTTCTTTGAACAAACAGCAACCTCAACTAAATTTCCTTTTCTTTCTTTCTTTCGTGGTAGCATTTCATTATAAGGGACATGAATTTCCACAAAGGATTTTTTCCTGAAACTTGACAGGGCATTTCTGACTCCTTCTTTTAAGACTTGGTTTAAAATACCGAATACCACTTGACCATGCACAGACGAATAAGTAACTTGGCTCTGAAAGTCTCATCAAAGAGACAATGCAGTTCTGGCAACCTCTGAAAGATGGCCTCATTTGTGCTCAGTAATAATCTTTGCTTCTCTTTGACTACTCCTAGAATACTGAAAAGGGTGTATCTTTCGAACGTACTATATGTCTTTCAAAAATAACAAGTTACAAAGCACTGATTTTTTTAAAATATTTTACTTATTTATTTGACAGACAGAGATCACAAGTAGGCAGAGAGGCAGGGAGAGAGAGGGGGAAGCAGGTTTCCCACTGAGCAGAAAGCGTGATGCAGGGCTCCATCCAGGACCCTGGGATCATGACCTGAGCTGAAGGCAGAGGCTTAACCCACTGAGCCTCCTAGGCACCCTAAAGCACTCATTTTTTGAAAATTTTTTCTTAGGGAAGTTCCTTAAATGTTTTTGTTTGTTTGTTTTGTATTGCACTGACAAACTGATATCAAGTATATATAGATGTTTAGTATATTAATCAATGAGTCTTATAATCCTGTATTAATCCTTTGTGTTGATCTTTTTGTTTCCTCTAGGAAATACTGAACTATAAAATAAAGAAATGCCATCAGAAATCAAAGATACTGAAGTTTGGAAGGAGACATTGGGAAGGGTTATGGGTGCCCTATTAAATACAGAACCAAAATTATGTGGTCCTGGTCTCTGAAGAATGCACTTTCTTTGTCAAACAGAGAAAAGGATGATCCACTGGATGATCCACGCACACAGCTGTGTCATTTCCTGTGGCTAAAGGGTAAGAGCTAAGTCTACACAGCAGCAGCAGTAAACCATATTAGCAGTCAGGAGTAATGAGGAAAACAAGACCAAATTCTGCGACCCAACTGGAGTACCCTTACCAAAGAGACTACACAGCTTAATGGAATGCCCCTGACAGGGCAGTCAAGGAAATAAAGATAAAGATTGTCTTCCAAGAGAACAAATTCTTCCCAGGTAACAAGTTCAATCCATTGAATTTTATGAACCTTTCCTTCATTTCTCTGTCTTCAAAAAAAAAAAAAAAAAAAAAACCAAAAAAACAGAAACAAACAAACACAAACGTCCCATTTTGTTGCTGTTATGTAAGGCCAGCTGAGTGACTCTCACGAGAAGAGACCACCTCAGAGCAGAGCGAGCCTCTGCCTTTATTTACACGGTGAACCTCATGTATTTGAAGCTCTTGCCTAGGCACGATCTTAATTAAATTCTCAAAGAGAATGCCCATGATTCATATCCCTAGTTTCTGACATGACGTCTATGACGTCACCCTGCACGTGTTCTGGTTTCTCTGACATCCCTCTGCCCTGCTGCTCATGCCGGTGAGAGACCCGTGCTTTCTCCTCACGGTGCACTTGCTCCTTCAAACACTTCTGCTGGAGTCTGAAGAGAGGCAGCAACTGTGAATAAACAATGAGGAGTATGCCTTACAATAGTGCCCCGGGAGCCGAGAGCTTCGGAAATACAGTGAACCTGGAAAGGGGGGATGTCTGTAGCGGGTTTCTGACTGTCTGAAAGCATGATTATGGAAGCAGCCTTATTTCACAATGTAGAGGAGACAGAGGTTACCATCCTCTTGCAAGGATGAACCTAAGGGAAATAATTCAGTCTGTGTTTGCCCAAGGCCAGACAGTGCATTCGTAGAACCTGGACCAAAATCCAAATCTGACTTACAGTCCAGAATAAACACAGAGCTGCTGTTGTCTAACTTCTGATGCGACCCCTGGATGGCTCTTCTCTCGCACTTAGCCTTCTCTCCAGGCCTGGCACCAACACTTTTTTTGTGTGTCAGACGAAATGTAGTTTGGGGGTGGGGGAGAGGGGGGCTTCCCCTAATAAATAAAGGGTTAATCACAAAGGAAAGAATTCTCAAGCTCAAACCTCTTAGGGCAGCTGAATGCTGAATACACATGGTTTATTAGCCAAGCCGTTTTGAAATGTTTGCTATTTTTTCTCTCTCTTGAACTTAGGGGTTAAGGAGGAAGGATAGAGTAATAGGAAGGCCAACAGGGAGAATAAGAAAAAGAAGGGCATTAAGTAATGTATGATCCCTTGATGGGCTTTCACATCTTCCAAACGAATGTTTTTCTTAAGGGAAAAACTTGCCTTGCCGTCCAAAAGTCTAGTCTCTTCTAGGACTTTAGATATCATTTCGATCTGAAAATCTCATTGAAGATGAGAAGTTACACCAGAGTTTAACAGTTAGTGAAGTAACAAGGGCAGAACTAAACTCGGAACAATTCATTCATTCATTATTCATTCATTCATTCTTTCGAGTAATCATGTTACTACCCAGCTTTAAGCACTCCTATGTCTGACTCCATATTACCCTTAGAATAAAGTCCAGGGCACCTCGGGTGGCTCCATTGGTTAAGCGTCCAAGTTCAGCTCAGGTCATGATCTTGGGGTCATGAAATCAAGTCCCACAATGGGCTCTGAGCTCAGCGTGGAGTCTGCTTGAGATTCTCTCCCTCCCTCTCTTCCTCTCTCCCCACTCATGCTCACTCTCTCACTTTCTTTCTCTAAAATAAATAAAGTTTTAAAAAATAATAATAAGGGGCACCTAGGTGGCTCAGTGGGTTAAGCCTCTGCCTTCAGCTCAGGTCATGGTCTCAGGGTCCTGGGATCGAGCCCCACATCAGGCTCTCTGCTCAGTAAGGAGCCTGCTTCCCCCTTTCCTCTCTCTCTGCCTGCCTCTGCCTACTTATGATCTCTCTCTCTGTCAAATAAATAAATAAAATCTTTAAAAAATAGTAATAATAAAATCCAAATTCTATGATCACATAGCCAAGGCCCAGTTATTTAGTTCCTACCTGTTCCCTTCTGCTCTGCTACCCATTTTCTCTCCCCGTTGGGAGGACCCAATCCCTCTGGCTCTCCTTCTGTTCCTCAGACCTGCCCAACTCTTCCCCTGCATGGGACCTTTCCACTCTCTGTTCCTTTCCTTTCAGGAGAGCTTCTCGTGGCTGATTTGCTCTCATCGCTCTCATTTGCTCATCATTGAAGACTCAGCCTCCTCAGAGAGGCATTGCCAAGCCACTGAGTCTAATCCCTACCTACTACGGGTTATCGTGCCACCCTTTTTTTTCTCCATAGTGCTTAGCACATTCATTCTTATTTATGTACCTACCTCCTTATTGTCTCTCTCTGTTTTGAAATATGCACTCTGTGAGAGCAGCAAAAGGAGCTGGCTTGTTTACTGTGACATCTACCATTCCTAGAAATGGGCCTGACATGTAGCAGGTGCTTAATAAATTTCTGTTGAACTAAATACTAAGTGAATTTTTTAAAATATTGACGATCTATGAGACACTGAGCACTAGAGATCCAGAGAAGGAAAGGAAAGGATTCTTGCTCTAATGAGAATCAGAGACTGGTATTCAGGGGGTTGGTTTTCTACTCTATTACACAGCCATTAAATTTCACTCAGCAACTGGCAGATTCCTGGAGATTCAGGTCACCTGATTTCCAAAAATAGTCATCCACTATGATTTCAGATTATTCACTGGTAAAGTGATTATACCTCTCACTTTGCCTGGGACAGACCCTGTTTACGACTGCTGTCCTGACATAATCATTAGTAGTACCTTTTTTGCTCTCAAAAGTGCCCAGTTTATATGACAAATTACCTACCTATTCACCGTCCGTCAAATACTAATAATTCATAATTAAGGCTAGTTAGAGTGGCTTATCCACATAGACAATGTCAATTCAGTAATGTGTAAGGTCACATCCTATCTCTAGAAAAGGGCAACTTATAAGTTAAAAATCTGAGAGAAGCGAAAGGTAGATCTAGTCTCCCAGTTCCAATTAGTGAGTCCATTAATGAGGCCAGTATTTCCCAAGATATGTTCAATAATTCTAAGAAGTGTAAATAAGAGTTACATGCAAAATAAAAAATAGAGCTGAGATTTTTTATTGTACCACAAACTATTCTGCAAAGTTCATTTGCACCCCCTCATCATCACTATTATGATTCCCATTTTACAGATGATCAAGCTGAGGCTCAGAGAGGGTGAAGAACTCGTCCAGGGTCACACAGATCCACTTCTTGTTGATCTTGACCCCAGCCATTGTTCCCACTGCTCTTCGAATGAAAGAACAAATAATTGGATAAAAGCTTCCTGTGCTTAAATAGGGCATGCCGGGTCAAACTATGCTATGTAGGCTACTTTTCCTTAGAACTTTTTTTGTGTCTATAACCGGTGCATCTTGAAGGGGTGAAAAGGACACAGTGTCTCCATCATTCATGGGGACACAGGACAGTTTTTTCTGAGGAGGACTGAAGTTCTGCTGAGAAAACTTTGGCCAACTCTGCTTTGGGAACTTGATTAGGGCCAGCTATCCCTTTATCTGGGGGTCAGCCCTACATGTGTGTAAACACCCACCCACACACTGGGTCTGAGGCAGGGTCTTGCTTTGCCGTGGGGGTGGGGGTGCCTCCAGTTTTTCTCTGCTCTGAATGGGAGACAAGACCATCCTTGGATGCATGAGGCTTCATGGTCTTACCATCCAATACTTAACATCTCTGCCTTTAACCCCCTTTCAGTGTCTTTTCATTTCCCATACTGAACATTCTGGGCTTTCTTTCTTTCTTTCTTTTTTATTTTTGTTTATTTATTTGAGAGAGAGTGAGAAAGAATGCAAGCGGGGGTGGGAGGGGCAGAGGGAGAGAGTGAGAAGCAGACTCCTGGCTGAACAGGGAGCCCAATACTAGGTTCCATCCCAGGACGCTGGGATCATGACCTGAGCCATAGACAGATGCTTAATTGACTGAATCACTCAGGTGCCCTGCACGTTCTGAGTTTTTACCTCACCTTCTCATTTATGAGCCTAGAAGTCTCCACAGAGGTACCTATAATATTTTTGACCAATGTCCTAACTACAGTTTAATAGCTGAAACCTTTCCATTTGAAGCACAGGAGACAAAGATGAGAAAAGAAGGACTTCTGATAGAGAAAAGAGAACACGTGCATAGTCATTCTTGCTCCTCTTTCAGATTTTGGGGGTGGGTGGGTAGGGGGATGGGTGAGAAAAATGAGGGGTGGAGGGAGCAGAGTTGTACCCGCACTTTCCAACTAAGTACCTTTGTGTTTTCTGGATACATCTTTGATTCTAGGGAAGGGGAGGCTACAGATAGAGGAAATCAGGGCAGAATCAGATATCCTGTACCTGTTCTCCTCATTGCAGCCGGGGCAATGGCTGCCTTGCCTGTTTGGGCTCCTACTGCAATAGAGCTGAGTTTACAATGGCTTTTGCACTGAGTTATAAGCATCTCCTGCTTCTCTTTTTTCTCTGTTCCCACCTCTTCTACCCACTCTTCAAAACCTTTCTGCCTCCTCCTGAGTGACTGAAACTGACAGGTTTCAGAAGCCAGTGTGTTGCTGTGACCTAGACAAGCCAGTTCCCGCATCTGAAATAGCCTGGCTTAGCTATTGTTCCATGCCCTATATACGTGATACAAACCATTTCTTTCTTAAAAAAAAAAAAAAAAAAAATACAACCACTTAACCCTTCCTAACCCAAGAGAGCTTGCTGTTTTTTAAATGATGGTTTTAACTTGGATGAGAAATGCTTTTGCTTTTACAAATGTTCATGAGGCTTATGTACATCAGCCCCTATTGAAACGTTTTTAAAGGAATCCTAATAAAAATCCCCATGCACAGACATTCCGTTTCCCCACCTCCTGCTGGACTCCCACAGTCCCATCCATCAGCAAAAGCATGGTTGGGGTCTTCAAGTTGTCCCAGAGGCTTAGTCTAGAAATAGATCCCGCACGGTCCCCCTAGAGGGCGCACTGTTTACATTTTCAGGGAGTAACGAGAGGGCGCTTGCTCCCAGGCTCCATAAAAGGGGAGGAGGCGGATCGGTTTCCTTCTCTCATTGAGAAAGAGGATTGGAAGGCCGGGCGTATAAAGCCTTGCGGAGAGCGTGAAACAAAGCAGTCGGATCGGAATTGGACTTGGGAAGCGCGGTGTGGAGTCAGGCGTAAAACTTGTTGGAGGGGAGTAACGAGCCTGCTCCTCCAGCCCCCCGTCTGCGCGGCGCTTCCAGAGTTCCCACCAGCTTCGGGTTGTATTTTTTTTATATCTGCTTTTTATAGACAGAGAAGTATCTATTTTTCCTCTGAAGAGAAAATTCCTGTTCCAAGAGAAAATAAGGCAAGATCAATGAAGGAGAGAAGAGCCAGCCAGAAATTATCTAGTAAATCTATCATGGATCCTAATCAGAACGTGAAATGCAAGATAGTAGTAGTGGGAGACAGTCAGTGTGGGAAAACCGCGCTGCTGCACGTCTTCGCCAAGGACTGCTTCCCCGAGGTGCGTGCGGCCGGCCGGCCGGGGCTCGGACGCGGGAGGGGTCCGCCGGTGGGGACCCCCCCCCCCCGGTCTGGGGTTGGGCTTCCCGTCGCATTGCCCCCCCTTCACCCCATTTTCTGTTCCTAAGCAGTCTTTCTTACTACTTTCCCCCTGGTGAGACTGCCGGGAAAGGGAAAGTGAGCCGGAACGTTTCGGGGACGCGTCTGCACATTCCGCTGTTAGCCTCTGAAACTTGTTCGGTCCTGGGTGCGGAACCCGGGCGGGGAGGTTTGGATCCTCACGTCTTGGGGAGCAGGGCGGTGCGGGTGACGAGGCTGGGGTTTCAGAAAGGGGCCGCGTGTCTGGCGGGTGGGATTTTTTTATTATTATTATTATTTTATTTTTTTTTAATCGGGGAGTGAGGAAGCAATTTTCAGAGGGTGTTGTGCCGGTGTCGTGCTCTGTAGATAACCTCTTTGCCCTCTTTCCTGTCTCTGCCCATTTTGTTTGTCCAGAATTATGTCCCTACAGTGTTTGAGAATTACACGGCCAGTTTTGAAATCGACACACAAAGAATAGAGTTGAGCCTGTGGGACACTTCGGGTAAGAGAGTCCTCGGACCGCGTGGCGCTTGGGGCGGGTTTCCAGCGGCACCGGGTGCGTGGCGGGTCTCGGGACCCCGCGCTGCACGCTCCCAAGCGCCCGACCGCGCGCCAGCCGCGCACTCTGCGCCCCTGGGTTAACTCTGCCTCTTCCCAGGGATTCCCGCGGTCCCTGCTGGGTGAACGTTTTGTCCCTTCTGGGCGGGGTGGAGGACGACGAGGGCTAGGGGGGAATGGGAGTGGGGAGAGAAGGGCGCTGTGTGCCCGCCGGGTGACCCCGCGGTGGAAGCGCTGGTAGCCAGGTGGCCGGGGAGCGGCTGGCTCGGGGGGGAGGGGAGGTCGTTCCCCAGGCGCTATATGGGCGGCCAAGGTGGCCCGATGGGGGTAGGGGGAGAATGCGTGCGGGCCTCAGGACTACCGGGCTCGCGGCAGGCGCCCCTGCAGGAGCTAACCTGACGACTGTCGGAGGCGCGGGGAGCGCGGCGGGAGTGGTGGGAGGTGGGGGAGAATCCCCGAAGCGACGCAGTTACGTGTGTATTCAGCTTTGGGGCGGGGGGAGCAACGTGAGCGCAGGCAGCCGCGGCGCTCCTGACGCCTACAGCCAGGAATGCGCTGGTGGCGCGGGCAGCACCCGGCGGAGCGGTCGCCGGCCCTCGTCTCCCGCCGCCCGCGCAGTCTCCGTGCGGATCCCCAGATCCTACACCCCTCGCCAGCCCCAGTGATCACGCCGCAGCGCGCACCCCCACCCCGGCCCTCGCAGTTCTTTCCTATTTCATCACCCTCTGCCCGCCTGCAAGGCCGCGGGCAGTGCTCTTCGCCTTTGACCTTTCTGTCCAGTTGAATTACTGGCATCGTGGTGAATTATTTTCAAGGGTCCGGGGTTCAAGGCCGGGTTATCGCTTTCTGTGCGCCCACCCACCTACGTAGTGGGCGGTGGTAGGAAGGACGGGTACCCCTGGGGAGGTCCTCAGCACGCGGCTATTAGGGATCTGGCCTGGGCCTGGCTTGGTGGGGGCGGGAGGCGCCACCTGGAATCTCGGGCTGGTACCCGCCCCCCGCACCGCAGTGCTCGGAAGATCGGAGGGGGAGAGGAGGAATCCCGTTTCACACAAGGGTGTCGCCTCTGGAGGAGGGGCCACCGGGGGAGGCCGGTTAAGGCCCCAGCGCTTGGGTCTGGGAGCTTAGCAGGGAGTCGGGCTGCTGCAGGTGGACCGAGCCAAATCCCGGGTGAAACTAGCGAGGAGGAGCGCGCAAGTGCCAACATGCAGCCATTGCTGTCAAGCAGGGAGGCCCCCGAGGTGGACCTGCGCCCAGCTGGGAGTGGCCTCGTGGAAGTGCTTCTGGACTCTGCGAGCTTCCCACAGTCCTGGGTTTTAACTTCTGGAGCCCCCGGGGCGGGGAGGGGACACAACGGGATTAGAGAGCAAAAGGAAGGCACCAGACTGACAGGGTCGCCAGAGGCAGTCCCTGCACAAAGGCAAAGGAGAAGTCTCGGCACGAGCGCCTCTCCATGGCCGGTGCCAGATGCGCGTAGTGTTGCGGTGGGAGGCGCTGAATTTGTTTCCACCTGAGTCAGGCTCTTCCTCAAGCTTGGGCAAGGGTAACAGAACCAGAACCTCACAGGGTTTTGTACTGGGCTGTGCACGCACCGTCTCGCGACTACAGGCACCGTGTGGATAGACAGAATGGAAGTGTATTAATTAATTAATTAATTAATTTATTTTTATTTTCAGTAGTTCCTATTACCAGAATTGTAGCCCAGTACTTAATGCGCTCTGATTCCCAGACATACCGTGATATTTGTTATGCCTGGCGTGCAGGACAGCTGATACAATACTAATAATTAGCGTCAGTACTTAACCCTCCCCCAGCCTGTTTGGACCTAATGTATAATAAGAATTACTTAGGCATGGGGTCTGTAATTCTGATGCAGTGTTGATAAAAACCCGTGTTTAGATCTTAGCTACTGGTAACCAGGAATTTCTCTGTGCAAATCCCTACCTTCCTGAGTCTCATTTCCTCATCTTGAGAAAAAGATACAGAGCTAGACAGTGTGCAGGATCTCTCTTAGCTCTATGCTTCTTGGCCTTAGTATACCAGACAGGCAAGTTCTTTTGTTGACCGGGACCTCCATGGGCTTCAGCTCT
The DNA here is from genome assembly GCF_030435805.1 of Mustela lutreola. NCBI lineage: Eukaryota > Metazoa > Chordata > Mammalia > Carnivora > Mustelidae > Mustela > Mustela lutreola. The sequence continues at coordinate 162,710,183 of NC_081292.1, forward strand.
GAGTCCCAGTGCATCTGGCATCCATCCTGGGGTTTTTCACCACCTACACAGCAAGCCAGGTTCTGAACCGGGCCACCCCTTCCTGGTGGATTTAGGAAGGAAACTCACTTGGGTAGGGAGGGGGCATGCCTGGCTTTATAGGAATGTTGGTCTTGCCTTCCCTGTGTCCTGCTTCATGAATCACAGGACCACCAGTGGAGAATTTAGATCAGGCAACCAAAGGGCTAAATTGACATTTTTAGAAGAGAAAAGGCACATTGTTTTTTCAAAGGCTAGAAAACAAACAGAATGTGGTCACTTTACAGTTGGAGGCTATGCTGCATGTGTGCAAGTAAAAGCACTTAGATATTCTCAAATATTTAATCCAGGCCTGAGAGTGTGTAGTCCCTGCACACCTAACATCATGCTTTTCACACAGTAGTCATGGGGTAAAATCTGTTAAATGAAAAAATGAATAATCATATGCATAGTTTCCAAGGAGATAAGATTCTCTGACATTTATTACCACTGAATTACCTGTGCACAAAGAATGGCAACTTTATAAACACTGCCTTTCATCAGATTAAGGATAATCACCTGAAATGAAGTCTGTAGTTGAAATAATCACTGGTATTTTTATTTAATGAAACAAAACCTATGCATGTTTAACTAAGATATAAAGGTTTCAAAAAACCATGATTAAGAAAACATCACACTGCAGAATTATCCAGTAATGAAATCTTAGTCGGAATTTAGATCTATACAAATGGGTGGAAAAAAGGCATAAGGGGATTATTTAGAATCCTATTACGCTGTTTGTGAGGTGAAATGTTAGTTAAGCACTGTCACCAAGCACTTGTTAAATTCTGAGACTAGATTGTTTCCACCAAAAATGGATTATCATCTATGAGTGAAAAACGTCTAGCAAGAACCATTGTATCAGCTATGATGCAGATATGATAATCATATTAATTACCGAACATTTTTCTACTTCTTAAGGTTTTCATAACAAATTTCTGAACAGCATTATATTTTGACAAATATTTGACATTTTCTTTGCCCACTAAGACACTTGTTTAGTTCAGGTTGTGAAAATAATTGCCTATGCCTGATGGCCTCTTGATAGATTTATTTTTTCCAGGTGCTATCAGTCTCTATAGAGAGAACATTCCACCCAAATTTGTTCTTTAAAGTCCTAGATGTCAGATTTTCCTTCCCTTCTAGAACTCTGTGAAAGTTAATGATTAATTAGAAAAATGAGGTATGCCTCACTTCTCTTAGGTAGGAAGAGAGCATAAATCTTGTCCTTTACATGGTATTCACATCCTGCCTAGCCTCCTAGCAGAGGGGCAGACATTTAAGAGATGCAAGTAGTTGTCTTTTTGTGGCTTCTGTACTTGGACAGCTTCTCATCAGGGGTCTCCTTTTCCTCCCAGCAGTCATGCAATTATGCATAGGCAGAATTGCTACTTTGGGTTTAGGAAAGAACATCAAGTGGAATTAGGACATGTGGGGCCTCTTTGCACCAAGAGAAGAGAATTCACTCCCCACTTTTTGAGGCACAGATCTTAACACTTTACACGCACCTCCCATCTTTCCACACCTACCATGAACAAGGCCCTCTGCTAGGCCTTAGAGAGCAGTATTAATTTATAGTCGCGCCCCTAAGAGTCATACAGCCCTGGTGGGGCAGAGTGGGGAGAAAGAAGCTCTTCCTGCCTAGTGTAGCTGATAATCAACTTATGTTGAGCTGATTTTGTCTGGTTCTTGTACCCAAGGGCTCTGTCCCATCTGGTTGCATTGTATTTTCCCTAGTGGGTAGTCCTTAGTGCTGATGCCTCTCTTAGATCCTGCTCAGGTAGGAAACAGGTCCTCCTTCCCACCAATTAAAGCAACCACAAATGGCAGTTTGCCACTTGATTTCTTATAGCTTCTTGAAGTTAGTCCAGCTGTCCCCCAAAGTAAACAAAACCTTTTATATAATGTCACCATAAGTCCTCTAAAATGGGGATACTTAAAGGTAGTCTTTGGATGCAGATTTGTCATAGTCTGGGCTTTAATGAGAAATAGACTACCGTTTCAATCGACGAGGTGACCATTTCTATTACTGGTTGCAGAAATGCTGGTATTGACTTTCAGATACATTCAGTGAGTTCCTACAGAACAATGGGTAATGGTTTCAACATTTTGAAGTGATAAGTGAGACCAAAGTAGTTCTAATATCTTGTGTTTCAGAATGTGCCACATTTGCCAGGCATAAGCAATTTGTAGCATGAAGCCAAATGCCTACTAATAATAGGAACTTAGTCACTTAAGGATGACCATATCTTTTCCTAAGTGATTTGATTGCAGTGTAATTTCAGCAAACGTGATTTAAGGAGTAATAATCATTCATGCCAGCTTTTAACCTGTGCAAGTTAATGCACATTTATTTAAGGTATATTATTAGTTATCAAATACTCAATTCAGCTGCTAAAATCCCCCCACAATAACTATGCTCTTGCCTCATGAACACTCTTTTGCATCTTGTCATGATACAAGCTGCCTTTTAGTCCATGGGTGCTAAAGTTAGCACTTCCTGTGTCAGTTTTTAGCATAATTAACAGAGAATGTAGTATTCTTTAAAATTTACACTTGAAGGAAAAGGGAAAAAGAAAAATCTCAATTATCCTTGGCCTGACTTTGAGGACACACTCCCATAGAAACGAGTCAGTGCCTATTACATTTGTACCTTACCCACCACATTGGAAGAATGGTCTTCGTGACAAGCACTGAATTGAAAGATTTCTTAACAGGGATAGAAGTATTTCAGCAGTGTTGAGGATTAATATATAGTTAATCCAGAAAAGCAGCTTCAAAAGAGTTCACTGGTCCCACCCCCTTTTTTTTTTAATTTAATATGTGAATTGACCTGTTGAGGCAAGACCTATAGAAATGATTACAAAACCAGTGCTTTTAAGGTACTCTTTGTGCAGGAATTCTGCTAGATGCTGTGGGAGCAGGGGTGGGGATGGGACAAAGCAGTTCCTGGCCCTCGAGGTACTTACTGCCCCCCCCCTCCCCCCACCCTCCCCACCCCGTCCTTGGAACCTTAGTCCTTGTTTTTATAGGAGGGTGAGTCCAGAGAGTCTAAAGCCAGATTGATCTCACAGAAAGAAGATCCAAAGAATAGTTGAAGGCCACTGGGTCCGCCCAGGCCCCTGACTGGTGACTCATTCTCCTTGAAACCCACCACAATTCCTTCCTTATCTCTAGAAGTTGACTCAGTTCTTAAGAAGTCTTTAACATCTCTCCCACTTGAAAACATGCCTACATGTAATGGCTATCAGTGAAAACAAGATTCTGAAAGTTGAAGAATTCTCGCTTAATCTCATTAGAGAAAGGAAGAGGGCAAGAATTTCCAAAGGAGCCGGAGAAGCAGGAAGACTGTGACTCTCAAGGGCAAGGGCACATTGTGGGAAACCAGTTGGATTTTAAGGTGATAATGATCCCTAGCAGCTTTGAGTTTCAGAACCAGGCTCAATTCATTGTTCACCTTGAAACTCTGTAGGAGATGCAGATTAAAGCGAAAACAGCTCTGAATTTGTGTGGTGATTTTCAGTAAGCAATATATAAAACTATACTTGGAGATTTGTCCACCATGTATTTAAAAAAAAAAAAAAAGTATAGATTCCCTTTCTAATTCTTCATCTGTTTCTAGACCTTTTAAAAAATCTCCTTTAGTCATGTTTTCTCCCCTCCCAGTCTGGTTTCTTGCTAAATTGTACATTTCCATGAGGTGTCCAGCTTGAAATAACCAGACGTTTCTTCATTAATCCAATTCTTGCATGGAGATATGACACCAAAGACCAGTAGTTTTCTCCGATTAGCTCACGGTGCCTGGTGGGTTGTGCCAAATGAATTAGTTGTGCCTTTGCCATTTTCTGAGACCCTTGAAACATCGTCTCAGTTACGACATATTAGCAACTTCACTCAGAGACCCCCTTGACAAACAAATTTCATCGGCATGGAATATAAGCTGCCTCAAGTTTCATCAGGTGTTGTGCACGTTGGTTTTGAAAACACAGCATGTGGCAAGGCGAATTCATGCATGGGACTCTCCTTCAAGGAGTTGGGTGCTTCAGTAATTCCATCAGAGAATCTTCCCTCTATTACGGAATGATAATGTAAGTTTGAAAATACCTGTCTACACTTAGACTCTGAAGTTCTGTGACCTACCATGGTTCTTCTACTTGAAGTAAAATATTTGGAGTCTTCTATTTTTTCAGGTATCTCAATAAGATTAGGAATTTAAAGCTAAAGCTTTATTCAGCGCTCAAAAACAGCAATCATTTCTGCCTCTTTGACTTTCCAACTGTGGACCTGCATTGCCCCCAGAAATTGAAAATATTGATTGTATTTTTATTACCATAAAATACAGGGTACACAGAAGTACCCTCAAATGTTCATAAAAATCTGTTCATAATTCTTACTAATCTGAACTTCTAAAGAAATAAAGGAAACAGCCTCCCTGGGAATGTCGGTTTGCATATTTATGAGCGTGGTGCTTAAAGTGCAGGCTACTTGGGGAAATCATTCTGCAGAATCTTCTGCTAAGTCAGACAAAAAAGTTCTGCCCAGGCTTGATTCACATTCATTCTTTTTTTTTTTTAGGATTTTATTTATTTATTTGACAGATAGAGAGAAGGAACACAAACAGGGGGAAGTGGGAGAGGGAGAAGCAGGCTCCTCACTGAGCAGGGAGCCTGATGTGGGGCTCCATCCCAGGATCCTGGGATCATGACCTGAGCTGAAAGCAGATGCTTAACAGACTGAGCCGTCCAGGTGCCCCTTGATTCACATTCGTTAGATGATTGCTGATTGGAAGCTTTCACTCTCAGTAGAGATGGCATGAGGAAATGGAATCTGGTAATAATTGGGCAGCTCCTGTAGGCTCATATGTTAGCTGCTGTTTGGTACAGATGTTCTCTTGCTGACCACTAAAAATACCAAAGGTTCATATATTTTCTCGGCCAAAATCATGCGGTATTCCCAGTTACATTGTTCTTGGTAGGCATTTCTTAGAGGAGATGGGGAAGTTTTTCAATTTCAGGTTCAAGGAAAGGGAGTGGCGTTTATGAAATAACTCAACGAGGAGGGTTTGCAGCTCTGAAACTCCTGTAAAGCCTCAGTGTTTGAACTGGTTTTGCAAAAGGTTCCATAAAGCCTCCCTTTTGGGCATGAATCTTCTTACATATACATTTAATTATGGACATATATGGCATGTTCTATCTTTGTGTGAGGATGACTGAAGCAAGCAGCTATGCGTCTCAGAATTAGTTTCTGGGTGAGGCACTTTGTGACTATTCTTGGGCTGGAAACACTGCTGTCACCCGGAATTAATGATCTTGAAGACAAAGATAATTAGACCTGAAGTTTCAAAAGTGTTTTAGAACTTTGCTGATGTTGGCCAAGCCTGAGGAACTCTGAGAGCCCCCAGTGCACCCTGATTCTGGTCTACCCAGAGCAAAGCTCTTTGACTGTATGGGGCGGGGGATGGACACACTTTGCATATGTGCTGTAGTTGTGTCTTGACAGTACAGAGTTTTCTGGCGTTTTCCCTTTGGAGGTCTGAGAGGTGAATTAGGAAGGACTTTGGAATAGCACTGTGTGTTTCGAGTTCCATGGAGTGGGGCCGAAATGCAGCATCTGGGAATTCCGTAGGCATGGAGCCTGGTGCACGCGCTGAGGGAGAGTTGTACTTGACAAGCAAAGCTCGGTACCTGGACTAACTGAACTAGGCCTTAGCACATTCCTGGGCAGTAGAGTACTGGCCCTAGGGTACTGCCCTTTCCAGTTTGGTACTTCCTTACTTACAGAACGTGGGGCGCCCTTCCTTGTGTTGGGTTCAGTCCTGCGTGTTTCCTGGAAGCTTTTTATGTGCATCTCCTGAATCTATGGTAAAGTTAACTGTTTTTTGCTCTTTGGCTTCATGGGATGTTTTAAGACTTTTCTGGAGGGATGTAGGAGTTGGAGGCAGATACAGTCCTTGTCCTCGGCTTGCTTTCGGCTCCTCCTTTTCGTGTCACTTTTCCTTCCCACATTGCTTGCCACTTCCCAGGGGCATTCCTGGAATTCCTCTTCTTTTTCCCTTGGCTGGTGAGTTACACCACGCATGCCAATGCTTACACCCCACCCTCTCCAGCTTTGCTTTTCTTACTTCTTTGTGCAGTAGCACGGGCTTTACGGGAAGAATAGGGAAGAATTCAGAGTGTAAACAGAGTGGACACTGTCAAGTGACACAGGATTTTTTTCCTTTTTTTTTTTTTAAACTGAAGGCCCTGCTTAGCTGATGAATTGTTACGAGTTTTTCCTGGTAGAAGAGTTCTCTATAATTCTATATTGTCTTTTCTTTTTTTCTTTACTGCAAAACAGTAGAAACAGATTTTTTGATCCGAGAAGTTTTCACCTGAAGCCTATCAAAAAATAAAATTAACAAATGGCCTTTTTATTTTTAATGGCAAATTATTCTTATAGTTAGGGGTTAGACAAATTAGGCTTATTATTAATAAAGGTGGGGACTAACTACTTTTATTACCACCCTTGGACATTTGTTGATCTGAAAGTTTTGCCGTTCATTAGCAAAAGTAATAAGATCGGATCAAAGTGTCATTCCTAATTAGATCTTGTTAAAGCTCCTAAAAATTATACCTCTGTACCTCACCAAGCAAGGTAGTTTCCTTCTCAGGAACCTTCACATACAAATATATTTTCATTCAGAATACTAAGCCCAATAAAAATAAAAGTAGAAACAGACCTCCATAGGAATTTGGTTTCAGTTGCAAACTCTGTTTTCGTTTTCAAGTCAGGCCAGTGTCTGCATTCTACAGATATATGGGTATACCTACTAAGCCAGAGGCCAGCTCGCTTGATAGTAGTAAGCAGGGGTCTCCAGGCTTGTCTGAGGCCTGAAGACAAAGCTGGATCCTCTTCGTGGCCATATGCTGGGTGGGGGAGGGAAGCCCGGTCCACAAAAGGGAGAGAGGGTTATTCTCTGCAGCCCCATGGTGACTCGAGTGCTGAAACCATTCCTCTAGATTTTAAAGTAGTCCCAGTGTTAATTATCCTATTTTAGCACCTTGGTAATTCCCCAGATGTCTTTCCTAATTTTGTATTGGGCAAATATGGTCTCCATTGGTAGGTAGAGTACTCTTTGATCCAAGATCAGGGGGAGTACTCTTACCCAGTCCTCTATGTCTTCCTGTCTGGAAAGCACCTGGAGCTGCCTTGTTGAGGTCTGATTCAGGCTGGAAAGTAGCCGCCATGGGTTAGTTGCATTTTGTAATGTGAGTGATTACCTAGAAAGATCTCCGAGGCCTTGTTGGCCTCCTGACCACTGGTATTGAAGAGCTGTACTTTATGGATTTGGGGTCCTGTTCCATCTGGCCAACTTGGAAAAGAAGAGGAAGTCGCTGCGTACGTTTCTAGTATTTTGGATTTCCACTCTGCCATGTGGAATCTTCTGACTCTTGCGTTTGGCAAGAGACTTTCTGAATATTTAGGGAAGAAACTGTTACAAAGTTGGACTTCGGACCGAGAAGCCAGAGAGGCTGTAATGGAACTTCACAGAACAAATACAGAAATAACCATAATACTCGGAAACAGTGATAAGCCACCTCATTCTGAGACCTATCAAAAATGTTTAAATTAGTGAGCTGTTTGTGAATTACTCTCTTGACCTCAGAATTCTTCAAGTGGCTGAAAAAGCAGTCACAACTTGTCAGAGACAGCTTCTTTCCAGTATGCATGTCTTAATATTTAAAATGACTTGATTTTCTTTTTCTTTTCTTTTTTTTTTAAACTCTAAACCCTTTAAGCTTTTGGAAAATGTCCTTCAGTTGTCAGTCTCTGTTACACCAGAGCCCTGATTCCAGATGTGTGTAGGGAGCTACTGTAGCTTGTGAAAAATTCTGGCTTAGATTTCTTCCTGGTTCCTAGAACATTTGCGTCTTCCTTGTAGACACAGCTGGCTTGTGGTTGTCATGACCTTCCTGAAAAGCAGCCAGTGAAAAGGCCACAGTGCCTGTGGGGTCAGGTAGTGAGCTAGGGACCCAAGATAGAGTGTGGAGAGGGACAGTGCACCTTGACTCTAATAACTTGGAGATCTCCAGAGCAGCCTCCTGAAAAATGTTGATTTGATAGAATTGTAAAGGATTGTTTTAAAAGCCTCTTCAGTCGCTCTTCTCCTGACTTTGACTGTGGAGGTTTGATTTCTCAGACGACAACATGGCATGTTTTTCTGCTGGAAATGGAAGGTGTTGTCAAAATGAAATTGGGTTTCAAAACAACTTCAGTAGCTTAGATTTTCTTTCTCTCTTCTGGACTCAAATGTGTATGCATGTGAAACAATCTTCACATGATGGCTTGTGAAATGTCAGAACACACATTCAGTATACAGAATATGGTTGATGACTTCCTTCAAGAACAAGTAACATTGGCAAGCTGTGTTTAATTTTGTAGTCCCACCATTTTATAATAATTGACTTCATGTAATGGCCCATTCTTTGGGATTCTTAAAGGAATAGAAGAGATTTTTCTAAATGAGGAGATGGTTCTGGGGTTGTATTAATTGGGTGGTAACTTGAACCTTTCGGGTACCCTGGATTTAGCGTGGGCTGAGATCCTTCCCTCTCCAAGATGGAACTGTGTGAAAAAGGGACATCATCCAATATGACATTTATTACATTCTTTGGTTGTAACAGGAAGAGAGCCCATATAGGGTTTGGGGGGTAAGCTTAAGTGAGCAAGCTCACAGATCAGTGGCTTCTCTAAACTTGTAATTTTGCGATAGGGTGGCTTTGTGTTTGCTGCACTTCTCCTTGCAGAGCTGGCCCTTTCTTCCCTCCCCCACTCAGCGCCATCCTGTTGTCAGAGAGATCCTGAGTTCTGGTCTCCTTCCCAAGAAGTAGCGCCATTTATGGCGCTTGCTACCACTCAGCTTGTAATATCAACAACACGACCATAACCGTATCCCATCCCCCACTAAGTGCCAGTCCCTGCCCGGGTTCATTTAATCCTGGGTCGGTACTGTTGTCATCTTCATTTTAGAATAGAGAATCAAGAGACACAAGAACCCTGAATCTCCCTTGCCCCCCCCGGCCTTCAGGGGCGGAGATAGATTTGTGCCCCAGGTCCCCTGACTACTGATGCTTCCGCCCTGCACATCACCCATGTGCCGTTAGGGATGGGGGACTGTGCAGATTGCAACCTAAGGTCCTGGCTGCTCCCCTTGAATTTGAGACAGATGCCCATGAGGCTTCATTGTCTTCTGGTAGAAGTGGAATATATTACCCCTGGGCTTTCGCTGGTTTGCATTCTTTTCTAAGATGAGAAGAGGTGGGAATGGGGCCATGTGACAGTCAAGGGATCTAGCTCAGAAGGGTGGAGTTCATGTATGAGGGATACATGGAATTTTGATCTGAAAATGTGTGTATCTCTGTTCCTTCTCAGGTTCTCCTTACTATGACAACGTCCGGCCCCTCTCTTACCCGGATTCAGACGCTGTGCTCATTTGCTTTGACATCAGTAGGCCAGAGACTCTGGACAGCGTCCTAAAAAAGGCAAGTGCTGGGGACGAGGGCCCAGTTCAGTCTGGCCCATGTGTAAAACAGACACGGGAGGTTGGCTGGGGGGGTCCAACACTCTGCTTAATACTGTGCCTACGTATTTCGTAATTAGAAGATTGGAAAAAAAAAAAAAAACCCATACCATACTGGTGTTTCCACACATACTTGTCACAAGTTTTTTTTTGTTTTTAAATATTTTATTTATTTATTTGAGAGACAGAGATCACAAGTAGGCAGAGAGGCAGGCAGAGAGAGAGAGAGGAGGAAGCAGGCTCCCCGCTGAGCAGAGAGCCCAATGGAGGACTCGATCCCAGGACCCTGGGATCATGACCTGAGCCGAGGGCAGAGGCTTAACCCACTGAGCCACCCAGGTGCCCCTGCATGTCACAAGTTTTGATGATGAACCTGCGTAAGAGTTTCTTTCATTTTAAGAAACAAGATACCCTATAAAGAATCTCTGTGTTTATCCTTTGGGCAGAAAGGTACAGCTAAAAATAATGATACTTGATTATTCTCAAGCACGTGTCATCTTTTTCCGTCCTTCCTTTCCCCTATAGTTTGCGCCTTAGTTACATTGACCTCAGCTTAGTGAAATGAATGCAATAACTGCCCTTTTAATAAAGAAGCTGTGCTTCGATAATGATGTTATTTATTAGAAATAGAACTGTCATACAGGGGGAGGGGAGGTGTTTTTACAGACATTAGACAAAGTGAATTGTGATCAGAGAGCAATCATAGAGTAATAAAAACGGGGATTGTAAACACCTGAAAGAGAACATAGCCGGTTTCTGAGGGTTCGTGAGGTTTAGTAGGCGGAAAAGGGCCCTGAGCAAGCTCAGGCTAGAAGCAGGAGGAAGGGGGCATGTTGCAGGCTGGGTCACAGATCTCTCCTACAGATCCTGGGGAGACCCGGAGGGAGGAAGAGTGTTTCTGGGGCCTCCACCAGCCTAGGACTGAATCTCCTGCTAGTCCCAGAAGGCATGTGTGTGTCCATGCATCAGCGTGGATTAGCCATTAGCTGTTTTCTCAGTCCTGGCCTGAGAGCTGGGAGGTTTCAGAACCAGACCCTTCTGTAACGCACCATCCCCCCCCCCCCCCCTTGCATTGAGGCTTAGGCAGAGAATGTGGTTGAGAACAAGGTAGTGTTTTCATTATCTTATGTGTTTTTGTTACTTTACATTTCCCTGTTAGACTTGCTTGTCTCGGGTGTCATTAGGAAATTAGGATTTGGACGGTGATGCAGTCATTCCTCACCCCTGTCTGTTTACCAAACATGACAAACACAGTTAGCTTCGGGAAGGATGAATTTCTTGAAAGATCAAAGGCTCTTTTTAACTCTGTTCAGTTTTCAGTAATGTGTTTTCTAACGCAAATAATGCTAATGTTTGTCAGATTCAGGCAGGAATACACCTTTCCTGTCTTCAAGGCTTGTGAACAGTTGCTAGACATGCAGAGGGAGGCCAGAGGCATTACACAGCCGAGGAGCAGAGTAACGACGTGTCTACGGCTTGTCTGTAGATGAAAGAGATTGCTTATTTACTGGGGTGTTCACTTGATGTAGTATCAAGTTATGCATAATTTATGATGAAAAGCCTTGCTCTTGTTTTATTTTGCCTTCGTCTTCTGAGACCTAATGAATAGTGACTCTGGCCTTAGAGATATTAGTGAATATGTTTTACATTTGTGTGAAGTTTAAGGCTCGTGATAACCCATGCTGTGGTTTGTCTTGATTAATTGGCTCTTTAAGTCCTTGAATATCAGAGAGTTTCGAGTGACATAAAGCAGGATAGATCTTTTTATTTATTTATTTATTTTCCAGTTCATCTACTTGTTGCCATCTAGCAAATGGTAGATGCTTCTAAATAACTCCGGAGGAAAGGAAGGGGGAGGTCGTTGATGGATCAATTAGGCTCTCGTGGAAAGTGCCTTTAGTCTGCCCTAAGTACACGTCTGGACCTGGAGATGTCCCCTCTAGTGGTCTTTTATTTTTATTTTTTTTAAGATTTTATTTATTTATTTGACAGAGAGAGATCACAAGTAGGCAGAGAGGCAGGCAGAGAGAGGGGGGAAGCAGGCTCCCTGCTGAGCAGAGAGCCCGATGCGGGGCTCGATCCCATAACCCTGAGACCATGACCTGAGCCGAAGGCAGAGACTTTAACCCACTGAGCCACCCAGGCGCCCCTCTAGAGGTCTTTTTTTAAGAGTCCCATAGGATGTCCTTCTGTTCTAGTATTACATTCATGGCTTTGTCACCCTTGCTCTTCTGTGAATTCCACAACAATGTCTTAATCTTTTTAATGACCACAGTACCTAGTAAAACACATGATGCATATTTATATGTGTGGTCTGGGAGAGCCAGCCTGGGTCCTGATATCCACCCTCCAGTCCCCCTTCTCCAGGAGCCAGAGCTCTCCTGGGAACACTCTGAACCCCTGACTCCCGTCCTGATGGTCATCTCAAGCTTGAGGAAATGAAACCACAAAAAGCTGTTCGCTCTTAAAAGATGACAATTGGAATTCCTTGTTAGGCATTTCTGGAGGTTCTAATAATTCTGGTTAGGTGACGCGACAACTAGCCAAGTTGGACTAAATTGAAACATTTAACAGCTTAATGTAATTTAAAACTAACTTAAGGGCATAACAACCATAGGAGCAGATGCTTCTCTGAGAGCTCAAAAGATGGGCCTCTGTAAATGTCATGGTCTGTGTTGTTCTAGTCTCTTGAATGGAGGGTGTGGTTTTTTGTTGTTGTTGTTTTTTGAAGATTTTATTTATTTGACAGAGATAATGAGAGAGGAGGACAAGCAGGGGGAGTGGGAGAGGGAGAAGCAGGCTCTCCTCTAAGCAGGGAGCCCGATCAGTGCGGGACTCAATCCCAGGACCCCGAGATGATGACCTGAGCCAAAGGCAGACACTTAACTACTGAGCCATCCAGGCGCCCTAGTGAAGTTATTAACATTGTCTCCTGTCCCTGATGCGTCACTAGAAATTTCAGCCCATGGTGGCTGTTCAGTCCTTCTTGACGGAATTTGTGGATGCATCCCGTGCTTGCGTTGACTCTGCCTTATTCCCAGGCTTCCATGCAGGGAAATTCCAGCTCAATGTTCTGAGGATCTAGTTGCTTGTTAGAATATATAATTATTCCTAAGGCACTTTTATCTTTCAGATACCTTAATAATTAAGAAATTAATGAAGCTACTACCCCCAGCACGTCTCTTGCAGTAGGGATGGATGATGAGTCACAGAGAGAACAGATAATGTACATAAGTGTTCCCTAATGGGTCCACTTTAAAAAGTAGTAAAACTTTGGGGCGCCTGGGTAGCTCATTTTGTTAAGCATCTGCCTTTGGCTCAGGTCATGACCCCAGAGTGCTGGGATGGGGCCCGACATCGGGCTCCCTGCTCAGCGGGGAGACTGCATCTCCTCCTCCCTCTGCCCTCCCCTCCACTTGTGCACACAGCGGGCATGCTCTCTCTTTCTCAAATAAATAAGGACAAAAGTTTTAAGAAGTAGTAAAACTTGGGATGCCCGGGTGGCTCAGTCAGTTAAGCACCTGCCTTGGGCTCAGGTCATGATAGCAAGTTCTTGGAACCCAGCCTTGCGTCGGGCTCCCTGCTCAGCAGGAAGCCTGCTTCTCCCTCTGCCTGTCACTCCCCCTGCTTGTGCACTCTGTCTCTCTCTGAAAAATAAATAAATCTTTTTAAAAAATCATGAAATTTAATATCTGAAAGATACTGAAAGATAAATGTGAATTTGCTTCTTCATTGGAAGTGACACTTTCTTTCAGATGTTCTTTTTGAGTCCTGTTCCCAGTGTCTGCCGGTGGAAGAGTTGTTGACCAATATGTAGATGCCTTTGTTAATATATAGATGTACTTTGTTAATTTTCATCTTTCTCCTCTCTTCCTGCCCCCATAGTGGAAAGGTGAAATCCAGGAGTTTTGCCCCAACACCAAAATGCTCTTGGTTGGCTGCAAATCTGACCTTCGGACAGATGTCAGTACCTTAGTAGAGCTCTCAAATCACAGACAGACGCCAGTGTCCTATGATCAGGTATGTATGTTGTCAGGGTGCAGATGTGGCTTTCGAAGAGGGACACAGTATCATTCCTAAGAAAATAAAAGTAGCTGCTCTTCTAAAGGTTCAGCCAGGGGTCAACTCCAGGTTGAATAAAGGCTCTTGAGTAAGATACAGAGATACAAGATACAAAGGCTCTTGAGTAAGATCCCCCATGTTGGGATGGGGACATCTGGAGAAAAGGGCTGGCGATTTGGTGTCTCTGCCTTTACAGCGACCATCAGAGCCCCCCATGACAGCCCATTGCTCAGATTGTGAAGACTGCAAAGTGATGTGGAGCAGATAGGGGCTTGGCTGAGGTTTTGATGGCACTGATGCCTGGCCCTCTCGAAAAACTTCTTGATATTTTTTTAGCAGTTTACTTTATATAAGGATTATATAAGGATAGATGTGTATGCATAAATTAAGACAAGTTTAGGGACCATCTTTCAAAATGTGAAATGCCCTGTCATTGAGTAGGGTAATCACATGATACTTGATTACTGAGTATATAAACGGTGGGTCATATTCAGCCCTTTGTCGGTCTCTGCAACTCTCACTGGGTTTAAAGTTAAATAGGTCTAAGAGATGATGTGGTCAGATTGGTAATACTCTTTGAGAGAGGTAATCTTACTTTACACTCAGCAGTACAATCAAATAGTTAAGGAGGACATGGCCAGTGAAGGTAGAACTTTCTATAAAACTGTCTTCTAGAGATGAATCATTTCTGTAGGTGTTTCCCCCAAGTGTCTAGAAGGGAGGCGGATCACTTTCAGACGTTCATTCTCCTACAACTTAAAACCAGAATTAAAGAGAGTTAAAGTTAACCAGCTAGAATTTTCCTTCGTATTCATCATTTTAAATACTGCAGTCATGTTTGTCTTACGTGTCTAATTAATAACAACCTAGTTCCTTCAGCAAGTCATTTTGGTCCACACATGCTTATTACTGTCTACACCTTGTCTGGTCTGTGTTTAGAATGTCCGTATGTTGTGTTTCCCACAGTTCTGGATGCCACAACAGGGTTACTCCTTTTGGCCGTCCAATTCAAAAAGGGTTCTAAATACCCTTCCCTCCCCCTGTTTTTTATACAGCCTATTCACGAATCTTGAGCACCATTTACACTCGAGAAATCAGACTTTCGCACCTCTAGCAAGTCAAGCACTATCTATTGAGTGATGATAATTGAACATCTTAGGGGACTGAGTCTTGACCGCAGATATTTATGAAATGATTTATTATTAAAATTTAGTATGAATAATTAAAATTTTTAAACCGAGAGGATTTCTTTTGCAGTGACCCTTGGGAAAGACAGTTCGCATATTAGAAATTTTTTGCGCCGCACTGTTACTTTGTGGTTTCGGGAAGACCCTCTGTAACTTTCCCCCGCGACTTATTGCCGATTATGATGGCGTTCTTTTGCTTTTCAGGGGGCAAATATGGCCAAACAGATTGGAGCAGCCACGTACATCGAGTGCTCAGCTTTACAGTCAGAAAATAGCGTCAGAGACATTTTCCACGTTGCCACCTTGGCGTGTGTAAACAAGACAAATAAAAACGTGAAGCGGAACAAATCACAGAGGGCCACAAAGCGGATCTCACACATGCCCAGCAGACCAGAACTCTCTGCAGTTGCTACGGACTTACGAAAGGACAAAGCGAAGAGTTGCACTGTGATGTGAACCCCCAGCCCGTTCTCTTGAAGGGAGGACAAGGACGCCTCGTGTAAAGAACACAAACCGCAGACAGAAAGGTGACACCCGAGTGACGTGCACAGCCAGAGTCACATTCTGGAGGCTTAGGAGGTGTTGGAAAAGAGGCTCATCTTTTTGGAATCCTGTCCTTAGGTTCGGCATGTAGAACAGGTGGTGACGTGAACACATGGAAGGGTTTGAAAGTGTGACTTGAAAAATAGGCCAAAAAAGAGAGATTCACATGGGCTAGAGGTAGATAGGAGGAACACAAGGACCTCCCCGGAGAAGAATCACGCTCTGAATGGTGCTTGCGTTTTTGTTTTTCTTCGTTACAGTCTATTCATGGATCTCTACTTTGATTTGATTTTTAAATGTTTTAATCTCCTTTACAGAAAAGTATATATTAATATACCGTCCTCATTGGGGAACTGGCACTGTGACCTTAGCGTTTAGTTTTCTAGAGGATGTGATCTAATTTCCTCCTAGCTCATCATTAAAATGGAAATTGTATCAGGACCCATGGGATATCCAGAGGAAAAGTTGGGGAGGCTTTTTGAAATCTTGCCTTCCTGAAGATAGCTGAGCAAGGTGGTTCCAAAGAAAGGCTTTTGGAGTCTTGCAAGATACACAGACCAGCACTACAGAGATCAAAGAGATCAACTGGAAAAAAAGTTGTCCGTTTTTATTCAGTCTGATGGTTCTGTTCATCCTTGTGATTGTCATGAAAAAGTGGTAAATTGCTCAGTGTGATATTTTTGTGCGCTGTTTAGAAAAGAGGGTGTGTGATTTCTTTTGCCATCATTGATGAAAATGCAAAGTCAAAGAAGAGGTGTCTTGGTTTGACGTCCTAAAATGATCCAAGGGGGTAAAATAATGTTAGGTACTATTTTCGCCTGAAGAGTTGATGAAGGAATAGTAGCAGAAAGCACAGTTTGTGAGTAAAGCTGTCTGGAATTCAGTCACCAAAAGTGCAAAGCAAAAGGCCTGTTAATTTTGGGATGAAGCTCCAGAAGTTGACAGCATCTAATGATCTCTTGGTTTATTTCACTTTCCTTTAAAAGAACAGCTGTTAAGAGAAGGACCCTCTTACCTAAGCTTTAGAGAATCCTTAAGAGGAAAAGTCTGTGATGTCAGTCCCGATGCTGTACTCCGGCATTTCCAGAGAGGGATTGCTAATCATCACTTACCCAGACTCACCCAAGGCCCGTGTTCAATACTTGATTGCTGTTGTTAGATAAAATAATCAGCATTTAAAAGAGTTTACAGATATTTTTTGACCAGTTCCTTTTAGAGCTTCTTTCAGAGAAGAAACCAGATCTGACCTGTTTATTGTTGGCGCTTGTTGAAAACGAGCTTTCTTTCCAGTGATAAAGCTTCATTTTTGAAGTGTTGAAGCTGTGCTCCCATTAAATTGTGGCAGGAGAGGAGATTAAGGTAATTACAACACTCAGTTCTTTGTCTCACAAGCACTTTGTTTTGTCTCTGCAAGAAAATACCATTCTAGTCATTTCCCACGAAGTACAGACGTTTTACCAACAGAACATGCTTTGGTTGATGCCGCATTATGCTTTGGGCAGTGTTACAAGATAGCTGGCAAGTGCTTTCTGTATTTAAATATTGTAAAGAGAAAAATAAGTTATAACTGTTAAAAGCAGAACTTTCATTGCATTTTTTTAAATGTTGAAGTCACTTTGTATGTTTGTTTGGTCAATGTTTCCGCAGTATTTATTAAAACATAATTTTTTTTTCCTTCAAATAAAAAAGTAACCATGTCTTTGTCTAAATGTGATTCGTCTGTTATTATCTACTTCCTGATTTAACTGTTCGATTTTGTTTAGTAGAGATGATGTGGGCATCTGGCCTCACGTTTTATTGAACTAGTTGGCTTTGAAATTTTTTTACTCTAGCCAGTAGTGAAAGTTTCCTGGGGATACTGACAAATAAGTAAGATTTTCCTGGATAAGAAAATCTGCCTCGATGAGAGGTTTTCATGAAGATTTCAAATCATAAGAAGAAAATGGGGTATTAGATAAGTGATATCATAGACAAAAAGAGCTAGGGTACTGCATAAGATTAAAAAAATAAGGAAAGGGGTGGGGTGCCTGGGTGGCTCAGTGGGTTGGGCTGCTGACCTCAGGGTCCTGGGATCGAGTCCCCACTCGGGCTCTCTGCTCAGCGGGAAACCTGCTTCTCTCTCTCTGCCTGCCTCTCTGCCTGCTTGTGATCGCTCTCTGTCAAATAAATAAATCTTTAAAAAAAAAAAGAAAAAATTTTAAAATTGTAAAAAAAATAAGGAAATTCGAAATTCCTTGGACTCCTTAAGTAGTGAGCGTATGATGTGGTCTCAGGTCTGGTTTGTGTCCCTGCCTTTGATTCCCTTACCCATCCCCACCCCAGCCTCCGTCCCTAACCCAGCCAACACCTTGGGTTGCACGCTGTTCTTCACAGAGGCCAGGTGTGTAGCTGACCCAGGACCTAGCTATTAACAATTACAGGGAAGAAAAAATGGCCATGTTGATGGTAGCAACATCTCTGAATAACACAGGGAGACCATATAAACTGCTCCAGTGACCTGAGAGATGAAAGCACGGAATAACTTCGAAAAATCTTGGCACATGAGTTCCACAGAAATGTCCAAAGATACTCCGTGTAGGACTTCAAAACTCAGCTGTTCTTTCTGTATAGCTAAGTCACTTCCTATAAAAACTGCAGCCTTGTGGCTTTTTAAAAAAATTTTTTTTATATATTTTTAAAGATCTTACTTATTTGTCAGAGATCACAAGTAGGCAGAGAGGCAGGCAGAGAGGGGGAAGCAGGCTCCCCACTGAGCAGAGAGCCCGATGTGGGGCTTGATCACAGGACCCTGGGATCATGACCTGAGCTGAAAGCAGAGGCTTTAACCCACTGAGACACCCAGGCGCCCCATCCTTGTGGCTTTTTAAAAAATGCCTCTAGCAATCTTTGAGGTATCGATACTTGCTTGGAAATAATTCTCAGAAGCACAAAGGAGGGGAAAACCAGAGGAGCTGGCATCAGTGAACAAATTTAAAGAGCATTGACAGAATAGGATAGCCTTAAAAAAAATTGAGAAGGCATGACGAATTACCGAAAATGTAACTCATTCTTGTCAGTAAGCAATAAAGGAAATAAAAGTACTTTCCTAATTTTCGGTGTTGAGTAACTTCAAGGCTTAATATCTAAATCAGGCTTGCAAGAAATGTTTCTTAACAGTGACAGGCACAGAAACACACACACACACAGCTGAGGTTCTGCTGACCTTGGCAGTATTTTATAGGTTGTACAGTAATGTTTCCCCCTAGTGCATTGTTCTTTTCCAGTGGCTTTAATTTGCTAAACCAAAAAGAAAAGTTTGTCTTCAGCCCCGGGCATGTATGCCTTCCTTTTCTTCTCTGACGTTTTGCTTCTGCAAACATTTATTCTAAGTGTTCTGTGAACATTCCTTTCTATTGATTAATGATCATGATTAATGCCTCTTTAAATACTAAAAGGTGATTTTCAAACTTGGAGTAAGACTTTAATTGTGTCTCTCTCACTTCTATTAATCTTTTCCAAGAATAGTTGCTTGGAAGATTCTGGCCTTTTAGAGAATGTGCCTTAAGTGCAAATTTAGGAGGAACCCAGGGAATTATTTTTTATTAAAAGGAATTAAAAAAAAAAAAACCCACCTCATTCCCTTAAGGCTCCTGAAACTGAAAGCTTCATAGCCTCTTTTTGATAAAGATTATTTTGACATTAGCATTCTCTTTTGAATCACCCCGATTTTTATTTATATCATTCTTAAATTGGCCACATATTTTTGGGTACTTACTATGTGCCTAGCATTTTTTAAACTTGAAACATAATCACAACTAAAAAAATCTTTGTCCATAGAGGTTACAATCTAGTAGAGGGCGACAGGATGCACAATGTATGGGTGTGATTTCCATCAATATTAACTGAACCGAAAGTGCTGGGTTGGTGGTGAGCACTACGGTATGTAGCCAGGGACACCAATGCAAAGAGCTACCAATGTTCCACGATGTTTCTATATATAATAATGACGGTGCGAAAGGAATTTTCAAGTGATCCTAACAGCTGGAATCCATTTATGGTGATGAGGAAGAGCAATGTGAATGATGGTGTTCATCTTTCTTCAAACATCTCCTGTGGAAAGATGGTCAAAGGCAATCAGCCAATATGACTTTTATGGTCTTTTTAACATCTTCAGGCAGTCTGAGAAGATCTGGAATTTCTTAGTCATTTTGTGTGTCCAGATTTACTCCAGTCTGTGAGTGTAGACCTCTAGGTCTCCTTTTTTCTGAGACAGCAGGAACTCCAGGGTGTCTTGAAATGCCCTTGACTCTTAGCTCTGCAGGGGAGGGACTACCTTTTATGTACCAATGTATACTCATCATTTGCAACAGTAGATGGCAGGTTAAGTAGCTAATTGAGTCACAACCTGAACTACCAAATGAAAGGGTGCTCCTTGGGTTGCTAAAACCTGACTGGAATCATATCCAATAGTCTGGGTTAAGCAGAGTTCTCAGGATTGTCTCAGCCCCTGAGAAGCTGGCTGGGTCTGGAATTACCCTAATGGGAGGACAAGACTATGCAGGAAATCTTTGTGTACCTGTGGCCATCTGGAATGAACTCACCCCATTTTTATCCCAACTCTACATTTGCCCCCTTCTTCACTGCACACATCCCTACTGCCAGGAAAACATCAACCTATGAGAATATCACAGAACATTCTCATTTTATTTAGTTATAAAGCACAGTAATGTATTATGATAATATTGTAATATATATTTTATTACTTGAAAATCCTCCCAATTTTCTAGCTCTGTACATAAATAATCTGGAAGTGGGGTATGTGACAAATTGCTGAGGAGAGGGGACTCCTTCATTCTTTATGTCCCCCAGTGGCAGTTGACCACTTGTTAAAAACTTTGGGTTTTCTTCTACTCCAAACACATAGTTCTTTCCCTCTTTTCTTACTACTTGTTCATGCTTAGCCATATGAATTCTTTTTCTGCTTTTTCCTTCTCTGCACATCATATCCATGAATATGATTCTTTATACAAAACTGTGGCATAAGAAGTAAATATAGGCAAACAAATACACCAGAGGCTGAAGAGCAGCTTCCCGGCGTGCCTGCTTCCTCACCCCACTAACTGCAAATGTTACCCTACATGGCCAAAGGCACTTTGCATATGTGGCCAAGAGAAAGATCTTAAGATGGAGAAACCATTCTAGATTATCCAGGTGGGCCCCAAGTAATCAGAAATCTTTATCCGAGGGACATAGGAGGACTCAGAGTCAACAGCAGCAATGTGAAGACAGAGGCTCTACGGAGGGACAGAGAGAGAGAGAAAGCGAAGCGGCTGGCTTTGAATAAGGAGGCAGAAGACCCATAGAAAAGGACATAGTTGACCTTTAGATGTTGGAAAGGTAAAGGAAAGGAATTCTCCCCTAGAACTTCCAGAAGGAATGCACCCCTGAAGAGCTAGACTTCTGACTTCAGGAACTATACTATAATAAATCTGTGTTGTTTTAAGCCACGAAGTCTGTGGCAATTTGTTAAAGGAGCCATAGGAAGCTAATACAGGCATGTTAAACAGAACGTTCCTCTTCCTTCATCCTTTACATTCGGCTCCTTTATGTTATGAGGTAATGGGCTTTGCTCATGGAGTTGCTACCAAAGACCCAGGACACTCCTTTCCTTCAATGTCTACCTGCCGTATGTGGTGAGTGTCTGGAACCTTCCCTCCAAAGCTCATAGGCTGCTGTCTCACCCCGCTGGCCTGCCATGTGGAGGGACAATCTTGGGGGTACTATCTCCCCAGCTCTTTTTAGGGTTGATAATATTTATAGCCCTAATCCTAGAAGACAGACTATTTGAGGGAAAAGAGCCAGTGTTTTAGCATAAAACATGTACAAAAATTTTTGTGGGCCTTGGAGGAGTGAGAGGTTTAGTTCCACACTTATTAATGTAGATGGAGTTTAAGAGGATGTATACAGATATTTACAGCCTCATCAGAGGCAAAGTGGGCAATCAGAAGGAAAAAAAAGTATGTGGCTGAGGAGGTTTTTGATGTTTTCTTAGAAATGTAGACATTTTATAAGAGAAAATGATATCAGAAGTTATCTATTCAGGATTTTCTTTACCTTTATTTTTTAAGTCATTTTTCTTAAAAAGAAAAAAAATGACTTGATGATAAGTATAACCCCCCCACAAAAAATTCTATATGTGCATTTATCCATGTAACCATAACATTTTACACACAATTTCAGGAAGTTCCCAGGGACATTTTGATACACACCCATATATCTATGCTCTCCAGGCTAGAAATTTCTCTGTCCAACTTCTCTATGACACAAACAGGAGAATAGAGGCCCCATCACATTTGGGGACTTGCTGGAGGTCACTAGAAGCAAGGTACTGTCAGAGAGGAAACCTAGGCCTTCGAATTCCTGAGTCACTGTTTTCCTGAACCTTGACCAATGAGCAGCCTACAGCATGAGGAGGCCCAGTCACTGTGCACGTGCCTTTTGATGGGGCTAGAATACATGGTTTCTTCCAAATCCAGATGTGGCACTGCAGGCAAATGCAACAGAACTTTTCTGAGAGTGAAAAATAACAGAACAGAAGTTATTGGTTGGGTGATGTCTTATGCTTTGGGGGACCTAGTCATTTCCATAGCCAACGTGGAAAAAACCAATGCTTTTTGAGTACTTCCTATATGTCAGACACTGTGTTCTATGCCAGGCACAGAGAGAGATGAATTTGACCCTGTCCTTGGCCTTATGGATGCCAGTCTAGTGTGAGAAAGACAAATAAAAATAAAACCAGAATTCAGAGCGATAAGTTAACATTGGGAAAGTATAAACAGTTCTCTCCTGTCGCTGTTACTATTATTGTTGATGATGTTTTCTGTTCCTGTCCTATATTCCAAAGACAGAGCCTTAGAAGAATTAGAAGACAAAAAATAAAATAAAATCAGATTACAGTTTACAAGTATTTCCCCCCATTTTGTAACAGTGTTGAGAACAAGGACTAATCCAATTCCGTCAATTAAAAAAAAAAGTGATCCTTTGTCTTCCAAATGCAAGCTCATACTTTTCTTGGGATTAAAGGAGAGAAGGCACAGGTGTTCTCCTGAACCCATGTACAGAAGCAGGAGGGTATTACTTTTCATAATCAATAACAAAAGGAGTGACATGATGTCTCAATGAAGACCCAAGCACCATAGCGTGAGTGTGTGTTGCTGGAGAAAAGAGAGCAAAGTAGCAGTCACAGCTGAGCTGTCCTAAGGAACAGAATTGAGCAATTCAAATCCCAAGCCTGAACTCCTTAACGAGGGACAACGTGAGTGGTGTCTTTTCCTCTCAGACCAAGCCATTTTTTAAATTTGTGAGACTTTCATACTGCTCACCCAGGATCTGTTAAACCCACTGTCAGCAGGAGTGACTCAACCTCTCTGCAGCTTTAGATAAAAGATGGTGGGAAATCCCCTTAATGCTGACTTAATTATAAAGAAATGGGTGTCTGGAGAAAAAGGAACAGATTGCTTCTATTTTTAAAGAGTCATCTAGATTTATGTAAACCTTCCAGCTGCAGAGGTCTGGGTGTGTTGGCAAAGCATGGTCCTGAAATGAAGCTGTCAGCCAAGAGAAACCCAGCCTCGTCCGGGTCCATAGCGTGGCTTCTTTTGTCACTCTCTGATGTCCTGCTGGGGTGGGAAGAAAATATCTTTCTAGATAGAGTGCTGCCAAATTCCTTGGCATCTCTCGACATCACTCAAGAGAAAAATTGGGTTGGATGTGCCGTTCGCGAATGACACACAAAAAGGGTTGAGGAGCGGTAGAGGAATGGTGAGAACTGGCAGGAGAACAGAGGCAGAAGAGTGAACAAGAAGCTTTTAGACAACAGACCCCAGATCTCTGCATTTTTTTCACACTGTTACTCCTTTAAGCACCGTCCACATGAGAGGGTGAGAACATGTTTTTGGTGATAATTTAAAACTGGGTTTTTATTCTTATCAAACCACCCTAGAAGGATCAATGGGGTTGTTTCTCATAAAACTGGGATTGGAGACAGTATCGTTTCAATTGATTTTTATTGCCGATATTTCTAGTTTAATGGAGAGCAAAGAAAGTTATAAGGAGAAGGGGTAATACAAGCCCTCCTACTTTTCCTTGTGAAACAACAAATTGGCTTAAAACTGGCTTCCCATTACTTTTATGGTCATATTCTACCATTTTTACATGGTTTCTAAGGTACAGCCCCCTCTGTTGCATCTTTGGCCATTGAGACTCATCTCTTACCACATTTTCCCTCTTCACAGCCACTGGTTTCCTCCCCTCCTGTGGTCTACTCCAGCCTGGAGAAGCCTCTTTAAGTTCTTTTGAGTCTATAATTCTTACAGTCCATGGACGACTAGTCCCTGCCCCCATACAGGTCATAATTTAATCCCAAAGTGTAGAGGTAACTGCTTATAAGGGAATTATTTATATAATACTATATGTAGGATGTAAGCTTTTTTCCCAGTCCCAACTAAAAGAATAAAATATTAATATATGTTCTACTAGGGCGCCTGTGTGGCTCAGTGGGTTAAGCCACTGCCTTCGGCTCAGGTCATGATCTCAGGGTTCTGGGATCGAGTCCCGCATCGGGCTCTCTGCTCAGCAGGGAGCCTGCTTCCCTCTCTCTCTCTCTCCGCCTGCCTCTCTGTCTATTATGATCTCTCTCTGTCAAATAAATAAACAAAATCTTAAAAAAAAAAAAAAGTTCTTCTGCATTCCTTAGTTTGCATGAAAACTAAGAAAAAGCCTACTGTCATTATATTCTCTGTCACATATGCTATTGTTTCTGTGAGAAATACTCTTTTCTCCTCCCATAGTTGGCCTTGGTTATCTGGCAAACTTGTTTTGGTCCTTCAAATCTCAACTCAGGTAACACTGATCTAGGTATGTTCCCACTGACCTTACAAGCTGGGTTAAATGTTCCTGTTTTCTGGATCTAAGGGACTTTCCATATAACAGGATGTATCCCAGTATGAGGAGACTTATCTGTCTTTTTCATTATTATAACCACACATCTGACCTTGTTTCTGGCCCACACGAGGCTCTCAATAAATATGTGTTTATTGAAGGAATGGCAAATTTAAAATTCTTCCTTCATTTTCGCTGCCAATACTAGCCCACTCCCACAGAAAGGAAAAAAAGCAAATCAGGGCTCTGCTCATCTGAAGCCAGGAGACTGAAACTCATGTGCCAAGAACATGTGCCAAGTGGAGATGGGAAAGGGGGATGGAAGACCATAAAAATAGAAGACAAGACATAATGAACAACATTTGAGAATATAGGAAAAGGGCCTAAGACATTTTTAATTTGACTCCAAGTGAATATATGCAAAAGAGTAAGCAATTGTGTTTAAGAAAATGGATTCAGTCTTGGCATGAGGGGTAACAATGCAGAAGAAAGTCTTCAGGAAACCTGGGCCTAACCTTCCACTAAATTTTCAGAGGCAATCAGCGCATGCAGACTGTAACACTAGATTCAGGCCTCCAAAACGAAAGAGGGATTGGAAGGGTCCAGAATAGACTTCATTATAAAACAAACTTCAAAAAACGGAGAATATTCTAAATATGAAAAGTAATGTCGTTGTTGCTTTCAGGCAATCCATGTTATTTCAAGATAAGAAAATGAAGTCACGAGACTTGCTTTTCAAAGGTGGGTCATAGAATTTGGCTTTATTGCTTTGTTGTCATTATTCAACTGTGAGAGAGTATGGTCAACATTTTTCATTTTTACTTAGGAAATAAGAAATAGAAACTAATAGAAAATGCAATTAGAACACAATTTGCTCTAAAAAAGAACTGACCAATGAGAAACACTAAGTAAGAGAAAGGACACTGAAGCAAGCACTGAAGTCTTAGAACAGACCTCCAGCTGTCCGGAGGTAAGGTCGATGATGCCTTCCCAAAGCAAGATCCCTTCTGGTCCTAGCATCATGATTAACGGCATCATGAACTCCTTATAGGCACGTACCTCAATATGGTAGATAAGCATGGAGACACAGGTTCAAATCCTGACTCTTCCACTTCTCCATTGCTGGATTCTGAGAATTCATGCTTTCTCCTAAGAGACGGAATGATAATGAGGCTAATAATACCTACCACATAGGTTTGCTATGAACATCTTATTTTTCCTAGCTCCCTCCTCCCTATCCTTCCTCCCTTATTCTTTCAGAAATATCTGTCTCCTTCCCTCTCTTCTTTCCTTCCTTCCTCTCTTATTTTATTGTGAAAATAACATCAGATCCATCTTCTTTTTTTTTCAAGATTTTATTTATTTATTAGAGAAAGAGGGCATGAGAGAGAGAGAATGAGAATGAGCAGGGGAAGTGGCAGAGGGAGAGGGAAAAGCAGATTCCCCAGTGAGCAAGGAGACCAATGCAGGACTCCATCCCAGGACCCTGGGATCATGAACCTGGGCCGAAAGCAGATGCTTTAATCAACTGAGCCCCCCATACGCTCTCAGATCTACATTCTCAACTGGCAACAACTACCTTTTAAGTGTCGTATGTAATATTTTGACTATGGTTTCTACAATGTTGTACAGTAGATCTCAGAAGTTCATTCATCTACTTCTTCTAGATCTTAGCATGATTCCAGGGAAACTCTTCTTAACCCATCTAATGGTGTCACTTTCCTCATCAGACAGTCTCATAGCATTGTGTGCCTCTCCTTCTTAGTACTATCACAACCGTAATCTGATACTTAGCTCTGATTCTTAATGTGTGTCTCTGGTACCTAGTCTCACATCTGGAACATAGTAGGTGCTGAATAAATTTAGATTTAAATTTAGACTTAAATTTAGATTTAAATTCATTTAAAAAATGAAGATACACATGAATAAAGATTAAGATTAATAAAAAGATTAAGGGACATAAAATGGCATATCCTTAGCTCAGTACCTTGCCACTTGGGCAATACCATACCCTTCACTAGCAAAATTTCCCATTGTTCTCATGGGAAAATATCATCAGGACTTTTCCAGGTAATTTCTTTATTTGCTTGCTTTTTCAGAAATGCATGTAACTTATATAGCTACCAACAAGCTAATGCAGGAGATATTTGGGAATGTTCAGGAGAAGGTTCCATGGTTCAGTTCCTTCTGTGTTTGCTCCCCAACAAGATTTATCTTTGTTTGTCCTCCAATCCCTGCCTATAACTCCCCAACCCTGCAGACAAACATGCCTCCAACAAGTCTACCCGAAACCACAGGGACCACATCCTTAAGCAATAGATAATTACACAGTAGTAGACTTTTCTTCTGGCTCGCTTATCTATAATTTTTCATCCTCCCTGCTTTTTTTTTCACTGTCTCATGATTCTTGTTCTTTTAACCCAGTGGAGCTGCTTATGTTACTATGTATAACCCGCTGTAGTTTTACTTCTCCTGATAATATCCTTGGAGGATCTTAGTGTGCTGCTGAGGCCAAATGAAGATCACGGATACCTTTTGACAAAGTTAAAGAAATTTTAAAAAATTTTTTAAAGAAAAGTGGAACCCAATCCTTGTGAATGTAGTTCTTTAAATCTTTGTAAGTCCTCTGCAAATCTGTCCTGCGTATTGCTGTGATAAAGATCACTACACTATAAGATCTATGAGTCTCGGAATTCTATCCCAGCATCTAACACAGTATCTAGTGCATAGTGATTATCCAATGAGTATTTTTAAAATAAACAATGAAAAATTATTACGCACTGGAAGTATAGGTCTTCTTTTTATAAGGTATATGATAGCAATGAAATACACTTGGATAGAATTAAAAATGGAACTACTTATGCCCTATATGAATTAGGATCATCAAATTATATTGTACTATAGTGTAGTACAGTATTTCGGAGATGAAAGGGAATTCTGAATCTCCTTGTGTTGACTAAGTAAAGAGTAATGCAGAAAGACAAAAAAAAATACACTTCTCTCAGGAATATAAACAACGTATATAACAACTTGCAGGGGTTTTAAATTATTATTAAAATTATTAAAGCCATTACAAAAATTAAAGCCTAGAGAGAGTACTGATTGATATCTCCTGATGAGTTATGACTGAGTCAAATTCTTTTTATCCTTCCTTGGCTTCTTTCATACATGCTCACTAAATATTGGTTTCCTGGTTGCTCAAACAAATAATGTACAGGAATTTCCCTGAATTGATTTACCTCCTGTTTTTTGTTCTACCTTCTTGATCCTTCCACTTTTATAAGCAGCATTATTTGGTGAAAACCATTAGCTGACATTTCCCCTGTCATGGTTCCATATGGGCTAGTTATAGTTCCATATGGTTTTGTTATAGCCAAATCGTCCATAGTGTTGATGTTTGCACACCCGTTAACATAAAATACCACTGGGAAAAAAGTCCTTTTTCTTCTTTTCGGGGGTCCAGAGCTCTGTACAAAACTAGACAGTGAAATTAGCTCATATGTCTTATTTGCCTGAAACTTAGGCTCTTTTCTCTGTATCAAGCTGGTAGAACAGTAGCGTTTTTGGTAATTCTAAGAATTCCTTTGTGTTAACAACAAACCATTTATTTAAGTCTTCCCTTTACAGAAGAGTTGACCAAAATAGCATCTATTTTAAAAACTAAACTTAGTATTACGCTAAGCGAAATAAGTCAATCAGAGAAAGAAAATTATCGCATGATCTCACTGATATAAGAAATTTGAGAAACAAGACAGAGGATCATGGGGAGGAGGGAGGGAAAAATGAAACAAGACAAAACTAGAGAGGGAGACCAACCATAAGAGACTCTGAGGGTTGCAGGAGGGAAGGAGTGGCTGGGGATGGACACTGGGGAAGGAGCATGCTATGCGGAGTGCTGTGAATTGTGTAAGACTGAGGAATCACAGGACCGTACCCCTGAAACAAATAATACATTCTATGTTAAAAAAAAATTAAAACTAACCTTAGATTAGGTTTTTTACTAAGTGGCATTCAGTTTTAGAAAATCTCGTTATACATCTATATAAGATACTTCAGGT
Organism: Mustela lutreola; assembly: GCF_030435805.1. Taxonomy (NCBI): domain Eukaryota; kingdom Metazoa; phylum Chordata; class Mammalia; order Carnivora; family Mustelidae; genus Mustela; species Mustela lutreola. Next base: position 162,738,568 of record NC_081292.1, read on the forward strand.
GAACATTGTTTTGAAACTTGATGATAATCACTTTAAGATTGAAAGGACCTAAGGGCTTTGGAAAAAATAAGTTTTGGGCTCTCCCTATATTGCTGCTTATGTAGTGATTGTGATATAGGTGAACTTTTAAGATGCAGAAATCCCAGCCAGAGGGCTAGCTCAGTAGGCAGCTACTCTCAAAATGAATTAACTACATAATGTAATCCACGAATGTATTCTTGTTTTCGGAAAACAAGACAAAGAAAACAAAATCCTCTATAACACCAACTCCATAAAACACCCCTCCTTTCTTCCACTCAACCTCGCCTTAGCTTTGCTTTTCTCCCCATTTTAGTTTGCTCATTCACTGGTCTTAATATCCATATCCTTCACTTTTTATTACTTTTATTTACCCATTAAATTTTGGCACTTGGCAGTGAATCAGCAACAAGGTGACAGAACCATTTACTGTTAGTACAAAGGTCCTGTAGGAAATATCCACACAATTATCCTCTAAGCCTTCTTCATCACCACCACCACCACCATCATCATCGAGATACGATGACTTAACTGTTTCTCTAACTTCATCTTCATGCATCCTATTTAGGTCCCCTTTCTGTTTTCTTTTCCGCTGAAGAGCTTCTCTTAATTTTTCCATGATACAGAGATGAAAGTTGAAATTTAAAAAAACAGGAGAAGAATAATGGAACTAGATTTAATGAAAGTTCATTCCCTAAATCTAAATTGTTTTCTGAAGACTTTTAAAATAATATTGGTTTATTCATTTATATCTTGCCATATTCCAAGAAGGATTAGAGGTGACTTGTAAGACATATACGGAACAAGATAATAAAATAAATACACAAAAATAAGGAAAGAAAAATAATTTGAATCAAGACCTGTGTTACATATATCTGCAATTGCTTTAAAATTGAATCATGTTTTTGGCTTTGATTTTTCATAGGAAATCAAAGAGGAAATCCTTCAAATAGTGAGAGACCACAGGTCATTAAAAAAAATACAGTTTTTAGTGCAGTCCTACTTTCAGTAGAAAGATTTTGGATAAATATCTCTATAATCAAGAGAAAAGAAAAAAAAAAGAAATAGCAACAATTGAAATGTCCATAGACATTTTGTTTCAAGATACATAAATCCTCCCAAATCCCTTCTCCCTAAGAAAGATCTTTTAAAATGAACAAAATTGCATTGAACATATGATTATTTGTCATCTAGTCAACCTTCAGGGAGTCATACTATGTGTCCTGAGCCGCGTGTCCTTTAAGCTATACTTTCTTTCCTCTAGAATACCTCTGTTTAATTGGGAAAACAAGTGAGTACACATAATTCCAGCAGAGCCAGAATGCCCTAAGAGGTGGAAGTTCAAGGTCTTTCAGTGTGGTGGATACATGCTGGATTGTAAAAATTGTAGACAGGGGTTCAAATCTGGGCTCAGCCACTTTTCTATTGCTAGATCTATCTGAGACTATTCTCTTTTCTAAGACGTGATTATGACAAAGCATACGACACTCTTGCTATGAACATTTTTACTTCTAAATCTTAGCATAATTCCCAGGAAAGCTTTTCCTGATCCATCCGGTAGTGTCACTTTTGCTGTCTGCATTAGACGCTCTCAGAGTACCATGTGTCCCTCCTTCTTAGCACTGATCACAGCTGTAACCTTATATTTCTGTCTGTGATTTTCTGATTAATGTGTGTCCCCAGGACTTAGACCAGTACTAGAGCCTATTGGAAACTATTGATACTCAACAAATTTAGCCTGATAAATGAATAATTGAAGAATGACTATAGGCATGAATAAAAGTTAAGAGATATAACATGGTACATACTTAGCTCAATGCATGTCTTCTTGAGTAATGTCATAACCTTAGCTGAGATCATTCTCCCATTGTTACTGTGAGGAAACATCGTATCAACAGACCTTCATCTCTGAATCTAGAAATTCACTCACTAAAAACTTTGAAAAAGGTTATGGGTGTAATTTAAACTAATTGTTGTTCCCTTCCATATCTTATAATACTAAAATTGTTAAGAGATTCATCTTGCCTCCCACTGGTCAAGAAAGGAACTTGGTACTAGGGTTAGATAATCAAATCAGAAAAGCCTTTAGGGGTGTCTGGGTGACTCAGTTGGTTGGGCCGCTGACTCTTGATTTTGGCTCAGGTCATGATCTCAGGGTCCTGGGATCAAGCCCTGTGTGGAGCCCCATGTCAGGTTCTGTGCTCAATGGGGAGTGTGCTTGAGGATTTCTCTCCCTCTTTCTCAGCCCCCTCTCCCTGCTCATGTGAACTTTCTCTTTCTCTCTCTCTAAAATAAATAAATAAATCTTAAGGGAAAAGAAAAGAAAAGAAAAGCTTTAAAAAAATTATACCTTGAATCATAGTTAATGTTTACTATTTATTCCAAAATCTCAGTTATGGTAGTGAGGTGAGCTTTTTTCTTGTTTTAACACAGTAATGTATTAATTGACCTGTTTATTCCCCAAGTGTTGAATAAATGGCATAAATGTGAATACCTATTTGGTTAAAGCAGTTTTAATTTTGTGATGATAGAGGAAATATCCAAGTGCGTAAGACAAAATTCTCTTCATTCTTGGCACTTGTAGATTATTATTTTCTAATATCTGGTTTAACCTGTAAGCTTAATGAGTACAGGAACTTTGATTTTTTTTTTTTAATTCCTTGATCCTAACACAGTGCCTGGCATAGTATATGTACTCAGTAAATATTTGTTTAGTGAAACAATATAAAGGAAGGATTGGGTAAATGAAAACAGATGTAAGAACTTAAGCAATATTCTCTTACATCCTAAAAGAAAGCTTATCTGACCAATAGAATCTTAACATTGCCCATTTATTTTTTGAAAATCAGCAGCTTCTGTCACTAGACTGAATTTTGGAAGCTATTAAACGTGGGTTGTTACCTTGCTTCAATATCATCCAAACAAAAGACCACCAGGAACCCAGCTATAGTAGATAAAATTGGATTGAATTTATTTCATTGCCATGAGAGAATCATAGAGAAAAAGGAATGAGTTATTGTAGGATCTGATCTTGTCTTAGGTGATTTGGGGAAGGGTTCAAGGAAGAGAAAATTCACAGTGGATTGAGTGCTATTGGCAAATGGAGTTAGTGCTATAGTTGAGTAGCTTAATGAATTGTAAGTAGAGAAAGAAGAAGAATAGAGGGACACTATAGCTGTCATTGGTAAATATGCAACAGTGATTCATATTATCTGGACAGAGGGGTGTTTGGCATGTTGTGACAGGGACAATGTTCATGTTTTGTTCTGTTCAGACGTTATTACAGAGTAGTCTCGTTTTTGCCTTGATCTGTCGTGATCCCTGAGTACCCTCATCTGGTGTTGATGTTCTGTGAGACTGCTCTGTTTAGCAGAACACCGAGCCCTTTCTGTGATTGCCAGCCAGCTCCTGCTAGTCAGAGGCTGCTTTTCTCTTTCTCACTGGGAAAGTGACATAGAAACAAAAAAACAAAACCCCACAAAACCCTGTTACCACCCATTTGATTTAGGTTAAATCATTTTTCCTAGTTTTCTAGCAAAGCCTACTAAGTAAGAAATTAGTCAAAGATTGTTGTTTTCACAGGGAAAGAAGGGGGGGGATATATTTTGAACCAGAAAGGCAGAAAGGAATATATTATTAGAACAAAGTCAGGAAGTTGGGGTGTTTAAAGACACAGGAAACATGAGATGGAAAATTGATCATAAATTTTACCTTTTTCATGTTTTTCGTTGTTGAGACTGAGTTTTAGAAATAAGATTTTAAGAAATAATGACAGAGAATGTCAGAAATAGTTTTTTACTAAATTTACAAAGAAATAGGATTTTTATAAAACTATGGCACAGAGAAAGTTAGAATTTGTGGCTTTACAAAAGTTACCCAACACCACTGCTACAATATATGTAAATGACAACACGGGACTCCATTTTGTACACAAAATGCTCCGATCAGTTTGAGATCCATACCTAGAATTTGTCACTTTTATTTAAAAATAGCACTTTAGAGGCACCTGGGTGGCTCGGTTAAGCATCTGCCTTGGGCTCAGGTGATGATCCTGGAGCCCTGGGATCGAGCCCCACATCGGGCTCCCTGCTCAGGGGGAGCCTGCTTCTCCCTCGGCCCATCACCCTGCTCATGCTCACTCTCTCTCTCTCAAATAAAACAAATAAAATCTCAAAACAAAACAAAACAAAAACGCTTTAAAGATAATTACATTTTTGAGTGCTTCATATTGTTCTCTTATCTGGTAAAATCAGAGACCAACATGAAAATAGCACCGAAAACAGAACTTTATTCTCAGATTAAATACTTGAGTTTTTATATATTTAAGTGTATTTCAAAGCTTTATGAAGGATCAATCAAGTAACGCAAAGATTATATCTCTATTCTTCACATATATATTTTTTTTAAATCATCCATTATATCCCGTCAGTGACATTAGCCATTGTTGGCTAGTTCCCAGGATCTTTTACAGGCTTTCATCTTCAAAAACTCAATTGCTTCCTGTACGGGTAAACTCCGGAACAGAAAACCTGCCCCTCCACTGATTTGTAGGCGAAACTTGCAGCACAGCTTATGCTTGCCTTTTGGCTGGAGACATGATTATTCTGTAGCTTCTTACGCATGAAAATTCCTAACTCCCCCAACATCTTCATCAAAGCACATACTGCCAGAAAGAGCTCTAAGTCCACAATTAATTTTGTTTTAGTCTCTGAAGTTTCTTTCATTCACATGTGTGGTCCTCTCCTTTCCACAACTTAATACAATATTTATATTTTTCATTTGAGGAAAAATGCACACATGTATACCCACGTTTTGTGTACGCTACTGAAGCGGATTCTTTGCAAAGACTCAAGAAGCATACCATTAAAAATGAAACACTGCTCAGAGAGGCCCCTGAGCTTTCATCCACACAGCCATAATCAAGCAGAGATTTGTTACTTTTCTGGTTAATCAAAACTTCTCATTTTGATTCTCTGTATTAGGTTACAATCAGTAAACAATGGGCAAATCCTTACTACCACTATGTGGTAGGTAGGACTGTCAGGTTCAGTTCACTACGGCTTCCTACATTTCTTCTATCATCGATTTGTTTTGGAAGAACACTATGCATCCCCGGTTTACAGGAAGATAATTATCACATAATTTAAATAAAATGCTACTGTAGAAACAATTTTTTCCCTGTTATTTTTTGGAACTGTATCATTCATATTCAATTAATTCTCTGGCTCATTTACATTGTTGACCCTATTTATAATACAACCATACTGATAGTATAAGATATTAGTTAGGTAAAGACTAACTGAAGAGTTCAATAGTTTCTTTGATAGTAATTTTTCATAGCTCCAGGTAATTTGAATCATAAGTCACCTTACAAATCTGTACCTCTACAATGGACACGAAATTTAAAAGTTGGGCTCAAAAAGTCAGGCAAACATGGATGTGGATACTGACAATTATTATTTATTGAACTGCTTCAGACTTTAATATTGCCCCCAATTGCTTCCCATTTTTTATTACATAATTACTGTCTTTTTGTGGGAACTTCAAATGGGCCAAAACAATGTTAGAAACTCCACAATAAAAACATGGATAGAAAGCATGGATAATATTCATAGTTGAAGTTAGAGGCCATTGTTTCATCTGTTTTCCTTTTATTTCTATCATTCTGCATAAGCCTGTGCAAATTGAAGGGGATAAAAGGGGGAAAGAATTCTAATTTCTTCAAGCATTTCCAAAGCAAGTATAATCTTTGCTTTTATAATTTCCGCTGGGAAGTGCGGGACTCATTTGAGCAGTATTAAACAGAAGGAGACAGCTCAGGTAGGGCTTGAAGCTTGGCTTCAGACTCTCTAGAGATGTGTTCCACCAAAGCACATCTTGGAAGTGTCCCTTCCTCTGATAATGCAGTATATATTTCCTACCAGATACTTCGTTGTTCCTCAGGATAAAACATCTCCAAAATTCTAAATTGCATCACTGACTTTTATAATTTAGGTATTTCAACCTCAATCTAAAAAGGCTAGCAAGTTATTCCAAAGCTCATTTTAACGAAAGCAGTTTTACACTGTCCAGAAATGATGGCTCAGAATCACAGCTTATTGGTGGTCCAGCGTATTCCAAGGAGGTCAGAAAATCATTCCCAAAGTTCTCACTGCTTTTTCCATAAAGTACCTGGGAAGACAGAGAAGAAACCAAAAACTTGCAACATCAGAAACCATAACTGACAACTGACTCACAACTGAGATCTTAGATAACTGACACTAATTACAAAGGAGTCAGATTGAGGGAAAACCTCCGCGGGCTGCAACTCACAGTAATAATGGCAAACAGTTATGTGATATTTACTGTATTCCTGGCGTTGTTCTGAGACTTTACTTGTTCTCATCACCATGTCATCTTCACAACAAACCTATGAGTTCAGTTACTATTATTTTTTCTATTTTCGAGTTGAGGAAAAAACAGAAGCACAGGGAAGTGAAGGACTCACATAAAGCTAGTAAATGGTGCTGTTGACAGTTAAGCCTAGAACATTCTAAGTCATTATAACACACTGCTTCTTGGTATATCATAGTTTTGTCTCATGAAAAAAAGGAGTCACCTGAAAAAAGTAGGCAAATCCTTCACAACTGTTCTAATATATCTTCATTACTTTACACTGAGACCTGTAAGAGCAAAGAGCTGGGCAACCATCACACTCTGTCCCCAGGTGCTTTTCCAGGGTCCATCCCCACAGCTCCTGCAATGTCCAGCCTCTTTCTGCATGTATGTAAATAACATACAGCCCAGGAAATAATTGGAAGAAATGGGGGAAAGATCTCAGCTGGGTCAAGCATGACTAAAGCTTTCACCTCAGTCCAGGATACTTACAGGAAAACAAAACTGGATCCTGAAGCGAGACGGGGAAAGCTACTGTAATAAGAAGGGAATGGGAACAAGAAGATCCAGAAGAAGATCTTGTCTTTGAAAATGGTCTATAGCCTTAGGGAAAAAATTCAGTCAACACTTGGCAACCTAGCAAAATAGCAAAGAAAAACATGTCTCCTACAAAGCAAGAACTGACAATTATTAAAAGAAAAAAGATTGAGATAAAAAGACATCTGAGTGAAGTGAAAAGGAAACTGGGTAAGTAAGTGATGCAAGTGTACTATCTATATCTACATATAGGTAGTATATCTACACACACACACACACACACACACACACACACAGTAGAATTAATACCTCAACTGAAGACATCAAAGCATCAAAGAACCATCACAGACAGAACTAAGAAACTTTCACAGAACAAAGAAGACAACCAACATATGAGGAAAATTAGAGAGAAAAAAGGTTATGTTAGTAAACAAAAAAACATTCTTGCAGGAAATTAAGTAGAATAATTGAGGGCAAATGAAAGAACTATGCAATGACATGGGTAGGGCTAAGTGAAACTAGTAAAGATTGATGAAGCATCTAGAACTAGTAATAATGTAGACCTGATACTACCCGCGGGCTCAGAAGGGCTGAGCAAGCAGCAAGTAATGGAACCTAGACAAGGCAGTAGAAGAAGTTCTGTGGAAGCTGTGGCTGAGGCACAGCCCAGCCTTGACCCAGCAGGGATGGAACTGAGGGAATAAACACCCAACTTTCTTGCCTACACGTATTCTGGAAACGTCTCTCTTTGCCTGGAGACAATTGGAAGGCAGAAAGCCAGGAAAACCAGTTATACAGTCACAAAGGTCAGACTCCCAGAGCATAGAACATAGTGGGAAAGGATGGAGAATGGATCTGCCGGACAAATAGAGAATATCCAACCCAGTGACTTATACAGGAGGGGAAGGACAGAAAACTCACTGATGTGTAACTGTGTGGCAAAAACAAAACAAAAACAAGAAACAAACAAACAAAAAAAAAACCACACAAATTGCAGAAGAAAAACAATGAAGAATAGCCTAGAAGAAAATGTTCCTTAGGAGGCTGCACGTTGAAGGAGATCACCATGCTGTAGGCAACACTAGTGAAAAAGACTTATGCCTAAATATATCTTGGCTAAAGTATAAAGCAAAACCATACAGGGTTCAAGGAAGACAGTTTACTTATAAATGAAACAAAGAATAGTCTCCACATGCATAATAGAATGCCAAAGCAACAACAACAACAACACTAATAGAAATAGAGTTAAATCCACAAGGTTTTGAAAGGAAATAATTTTAGGTTAAGAATTCCATACTCAGTCAACTTGGTTTTTATGTGTAAAGAAATCAGAAATGCATACACAGAACATATAACACCTATATATCTTCCTTGAAAAACAGTTCTTAAATTATATACTATGAAAAAGAAAATAAAATGGGCGGCTGAGAGATTGTGTTATAAAATAGTGCCTCTTGTCCACATTAAAGCATTCTAAACACACAAGTATAGCTGTAGGCTTAGCTACAAAACAAAATACAAGTGTCTAAATATTTTCAAAGTATGTGAAGGAATTGTAAGATAAAGATTAAAACCATAAGAACACTGATATAGATTGCAAATTTAATAACACTATTTTTGATTCTAAATCTAAGCTTCTATAAACAAAGAAGAAAAGAAGATAGGAATAATGTATTAAAGTTCTTACCTTCTATATGGAAATATATTCTTCACTCTGACATTAAGAAGTAATAGTAGTAGTAGTGATACCATCATACTATATTGAATACTAACTACATGCCAGGAACTGCTCTGAATAATTTACATGAATTTATTCATTTCAAACTTAAAACAGCTCCATTACATCGATTTTATTATTATATTCATTTTACAGATGAGACCATTGAAGTTAGATAATTTGCCCAAAGTGAACCAGCCAGAGAGTTGGTCTTTATAATCACTATTTTATACTTACTGCAATTGTTTGACGGTAGGAAATCGATGAAATAAATCATGGTATATCTAAAAAATAGGGTATTCTCCTCCAAAATGTAAAAGCACATTTGTTGATATATAACGATATCTATTTTCAATCACATGTGAAAATAGGTACCTGTATTACATAGTGGACATCTGTTTTTGCCTTCACGTAAACAAGCATACCCTGGAGATATTGTGAGTTCAATTCCAGACCACTGCAATAAAATCAAGTGAATTTTTTTGTTTTCCCAGTGCATACAAAAGTTATGTTTACACTAGACTGTGGTCTATATGTGTGTAACAGCATGATGTCTAAAAAATACATACATACCTTAGTTTAAAAATACTTTATTGTTAAAAAATACTAAACACCATCTGAGCTTTTAGAGAGTCATAATCTTTTTGCTGGTGGAAGGTCTTGGCCTTGATGATGACAGTTTCTGACTGATCAGGGTGGAGCTTTCTGAAGGCCGAGGGGGCTGTGGCCATTTCTTAAAATAAGACAATGACGCTTGCTGCACTAATTGGCTCTTCCTTTCACAAACGATTTCTCTGTAGCATGTGACCATTTGATAGCCATTTACCTATAGCAGAACTTTTTTCAAAATTAGAGTCAATCCTCTCAAATCCTGCCACTGATTTATCAACTAAGTGGATGTCACATTCTAAGTCCTTTGTTGTCATTCTCACAGTCTTCATAGTATCTTCATTAGGAGTAGATTCCATCTCAGAAACAAAATAAAACAAGAATAAAACCAAAACAAACACTTCCTTTGTTTATCCACAAGAAGCAACTTCTCATTTTGTTAACGTTTTTATCATGAGGTCGCAGCAATTTAGTCACGTCTTCAGGTTCCACTTCTACTTCTGGTTCTCTTACTATTTCTACCACACCTGCAGTTTCTTCCCTCACTGAAGTCTCAAACCCCTCAAGGTCATCTGTGAGGGTTGAAATCTACTTCTTCCAAAATCCTATTCATGTTGATATTTTGACCTCTTCCCATGAATCATAAATGTTCTTAATGGCATCTAAGATGGTGAATTCTTTCCAGAAAGTTTTCAATTTACTTTTCCCAGTTCCACCAGAGGAATGACTATGGCGGCTATAGCCTTACAAAATAAATTTTGTGAATAATGAGACTTGAAAGTAGAAATTACCCTTCGATCCATGTGCTGCAGAATGTAAGTTATGTTAGCAGTCTTGAAAACAATATTAATCATGTTGTGCATGTCCATTAGCACTTGTAGGTGACCATTCTCAATAAGCAGTAATAGTTTGAAAGGAATATTTTGAACAGAAGATCTCAACAGTGGCTTTAAAATATTCAGGAAACCATATTATAAACAGATGTGCTCTCATCTTGGTTTTATTCTTACAATTTTAGAGCACAGGCAAGAGTTAGTATAAGTCTCAGGGGCCCTAGATTTTCAGAATGGTCAGTGAGCACTGGCTTCAACTTAAAATCACCAGCTGCATTAGTTCCTACCAAGAGTCAGCCCGATCTTTGAAGCCAGGCACTGACTTCTCCTCTCTAGCTATGAAAGTCCTAGATGGCATCTTCTCCCAGCATAAGGTTGTTTCATCTACACTGAAAACCTGTTGTTTATTGTGGCCATGTTCTTTAATGATCTTAGCTAGATCTTCTGGGTATAGCTATAGCTATAGCTTTTATATCAACACTTATTGCTTCACCTTGAACTTTTATGCTGTCAAGTTTGCTGCCTTCCTTAAACCTCATGAACCAATCTCAACTAGCTTCAAAATTTCTTCTGCAGCTTCCTCACCTCACCTCAGCCTTCCTAGAACTGAAGAGAGTTGGGGTCTTGCTCTGGATTAGGCTTCAGCTTAAGGGAATGTAGCGACTCTTTTGATTTTCTATCCAGACCACTAAAACTTTCTTCATATCAGGAATAGGCTGTTTCCCTTTCTTATCATTAGTGTGTTCACTGGAGTAGCACTTCTATAATTTCCTCCAAGAACTTTTCCTTTGCAGTCATAACTTGGCTTATTGGCATAAGAGGTCTAGCTTTCAGCCTGTCTTGTCTTTCAACATGTCTTCCTCACTAAGCTTAATCATCTTTTGCTTTTGATTTAATGTGAAAGACACATAACCCTTCCTTTCACTTGAAAAGTGAAAGGGGCCATTGTGGGGTTATTAATCAGCCTAATTTCAATACCATTGTGTCTCAGGGAATAGGACCCACAGAGAGGGAGAGAGCTGGGGGAATGACCAGTCAGTGGAGCAGTCAGAATACACATATTTATCGATTACTGTCTTATATGGGCATGGCTCATGGGGGAACCAAACAATTACAATAGTATGTCCAAGATCTTTATCACAGATCACCATAAAAATATAATAATAGTGAAAAATCTTGAAATATTGTGAAAAATATTGTGAAATATTGGGAAAATAGTGAAAAATTTTTGAAATATTGTGAGAATTATCAAAATGTGACACAAAGACATAAAATTAGCAAATATTGTTGGAAAAATGGCACTGACAGACTTGCATGATGGAAGGTTACCACAATCTGTAAAAAACACAGTATCTGCAAAGTGGAATAAAGGAAAGCTCACTAAAACCAGGTATGCCTGTATGCCTCACAGAGTTGTCTAAAGTGTCAAATGATTACACTAGATTATGTCATGTCTCAATCTATCAACTTTTCAGTGTAAGAGCCAATAAATTTCCTCTTTTAAGTCAGATGGCATTTAGTATTCTGTCATTTGTGACTGAAGGAGTCTTAATGATTCATATTTCTTAAGGAAAATGAATTTCCAAACTATATGATATCATTTAAAAAACCAATACATATATACATATATACTTACTGACTAAAATCAATGGTTGTTATTAATCTTTATTAATAGTAGTTAAATTTGGACCGTAGGATGAACAACTTTAAAATTTTCTTTTTCTTTTTTTTTTTTTTTTTAAGATTTTATTTATTTATTTGAGAGAGAGACAGTGAGAGAGAGCATGAGCGAGGAGAAGGTCAGAGAGCGAAGCAGACTCCCCATGGAGCTGGGAGCCCGATGTGGGACTCGATCCCGGGACTCCGGGATCATGACCTGAGCCGAAGGCAGTCGTCCAACTAACTGAGCCACCCAGGCGTCCCTAAAATTTTCTTTTTCTAATGTGTCCTTCAACAAATGTTTTTGTTGTGCAATGGAAGAAAAATAAATATGAATTCTGAAACAACAGTGAGATAATTACCCTTAGACACCACCTCTCTCAAGTTTTTTATGCTACTTGTATTTTAGGCAATTTGGGGGCTCTTTTCTCTCATAAAAGTACAAATATTTATTGAATGAATGCATACAAGCACTTATGAATAAAGGAATGAGAATCTGAAGGTATCTGGATAGATAATGACCTATCTCCTAATAAAGACATAGAAGGAGAACCTGCAGTTAAGACTAGACTTTTTCTTACTAGTTTTAGCACATGAATGAAGAGTAATTTCTTCAAATTCTATAACATAGAGTCACAGATTATTTTATTAGAAAGAATTATTTAAACCAGTCATTACCAATCACCTGCGATGGCCTTAGGAAAAAAATGTACTGATGCTTTAATTTAATGCCTAGGTTAACCAACCAAATGGTCATCTGGCCAACTACGTTCACAAGAAAATGAAAGGGATTTCTATTTTTTTGTTATTGGAAAATATTTATTGTTTTGATCTTTCATGGTACTCTTAAAAGCAAACATGTTAGAAATAACAATTATTGTACATATGGGCCAAGTGCTTTATATACATTATTTCAACCCTTTAAACTACATTTCAGAAGGAGAAACTCAAAGAGGAAAGACTGATGGGGAGGCTCAAAGAAGAGAAATACCTTGTACAACGTTTTTCAGCTAATGTGTTATGAACTTGGTATTTGAACTCAAACCCACTGGATTGCTGAGCATTTTCAAGACTACATTATCCTGCCTTTTCTCAGGCCATGTGAGCTTATGCTCTGCATTTAAAAATGGTAGAATGCACAGGTGTGAGGGAATGAGAAATGCATGAGAAAGTTACTGAACTGATTTTTACAATTACTTACCCTAAACCAGGTAGAGCTCAAACTCCCTTGCCATTAGCAGGGATCACAGGCAGAGAACTGTAGGTCAAATATTCTTAGCTTTGGTGAGGCAGGTGTCTGAGGTTCTGAGACTGAGATCAGGCTGACTTCCTGAGTTTCACTCTGTCCCCTGCAAATGACTGCAAAATATGAGAGGCACCAGTAGAGATACTGGCGAAGAACTACACTAATGTAACATGAATAGTCGTTATTTTTGTTCTATAAATAGTAAAATGAAAGAATGCTGATTTGTAATTAGATCTTTATTTCCTATTATGTGCTAGAAAATGAGAAAATAGGGTATTTCCTCTCTCATATTAAGGTAATCCTATTTTCTCTCATCTTAAATTATGTTTAAATACTATAAGGGCATAGTTAAACTTACTCTAATTATAATTGTAGATTGGTTCTAGCATATAAAAAATAAATACTAAAATCTATAAGGAAACCAATAAATGTCATATTCACACTAAATTCTAAATTGGGGCAAAGTAGTTATTTTAGGATGATGAGAGAGGCATGGCCATGGACATGTTTTACTTACAAAAGGAGAACCAAGAGAAGAGATGGGTCAGACCACCATTCTCAACTGTATTATTTTAAAACGATGCCATAATTAAAGTTAGGAAGGAGAGTCTGGAATCTAAAGTAATTCCCTATATTTAAAAAACAAACCAACCAACCCCAAACAGTAAGACTATACCAGAGGCTAAAGGGATAGATGATACTGTTTTCTTATTTTTGCTTTTTTAAAAAAAAGGTTTTGCCTTCCCTGTAAAGGGATTATTTCATTTGGATGCTGGGATTTCTGAAGAGTCAAATTTCTCTTTCCAGATGGTTTCTCCTCCTTTAACTCAAAAACAAAAAAAAAAAAAAAAAAAATGCCTTTATGGCTATTGATTTTGATGAATGGATACTGTCATGGGAAACTGTTTTCTTTTTCTTGAGGAGAGCACAGACCCCTGTGATAGGGAAAAAGTTTAGCTTTAAAACCTTCATCTATCATTAACCCATTGGATCGAAAAGGACCATGCCTAGGAGTTCTTTCCACGGTTTGAGAAGATCAAACCTCCACGGTAGAATCTTAATTATAAAAACCTTTTGATTTCTTTTCCATTCTGCAGCTAGAATACAATGGCTGGTGAAGAGAAAGCTTATGACTCAAGACCTAATTTCGATTCAGAAATATAATTAATGTTCCCAGGGTCAGGCTCTTGCCTGGTGGATGCCCCATGGGCTTCCAATGGCTGAGCAGAGGGAACTAAGCAGGGGGAAATCATCTCTGCAAGCCAGCTGGGCTTCCCCTGTTACCCCTCTCCGGCTTGGCTAACCCCACTGCATCCCCGACCCTGCTGGTATCTGCTATCAAGCAGAGCCAGAGGAAATTGATGGAGACAGTGCCAATATCAGTGCCCCTGAGGGTTTCCCCTTTGCCAACATTAGCTGTAAAGAAGCTGGTCTCATTCACGGTTAAAGCTATTGATTTTTTCCCTCCCTCAGGCCAGCTCTGCATTATGTTCCTTCCAGGTTCTGAAGGGCTGTGTCTTGCACCAGTATGTTTCTTTTAGAACATTCATTTACAGAATCAAAGAAGATCTCCCCTGGGTATTCTGTTATCTTGCCAGTCCTGACCTGAAATACAGCTGGAAAACGCAGGCAGCTTTGTAAATAACAAATCTGACCTTCATCTCTTAGCACTTCTTGGCATGCTTCTTGTTCAAAAAGACTCTGAGAAAATCTGGAGATTGTGTTCATTCACTGACTGCTTCTTCTTTGGGTGAGTGTGTTTAAATCGCCTCCTGGTTGTGTGAAAACGATATTAATGGTTTCTATTTTCTCTTTGGTGGATCTACTTTGAAATTCGTGGTATCTGTCTTAAATAGTCTGTTCATAGTCTGTTCATGTAACCCATATTTGCTTTATCAGGCAATTCACTCATTCACGCATTCAATGTTTAACTTACTATCTACTTACCAACTTCATGCCAGGCGTTGTGTTAGATGATGAAGCTTTTGTATGGAACAAAACAGACCTGGCCCCCGTCCTCCTGATGCTAACAGAGTAGTGAAGCAGATAGTAAAGGAAGAAGTGTGTTATGTGATACCAGAAAAAACTGAGAGTGTTTTAAAACATTACAGCAATTTAGATAGGGGAATCCGCGAAAGTGACGTCGAAGGCGACGCAGCCAGGGATTGGAGGCTTGATCTCCACATGTCTTCTCTGTGAGGACCGATTGGAGGGAATAAAGGGCACTGCGCTCCGGGAGGAGATGAATTAGCAGGTTAATGCTCAAATGCAGGGGAGAAATGATTGCTCACCTAATGACACAGGAAGGACTTCTGGCAGTAACGATGACGTTCTCCTTGTCTCCTGTCATCCGCATAAAATAACATAAATGGCATATTTTTTTATTTGAAAGAGTGGCACATTCTTTTATTTCAAAAGAATTGAAGTTTCTGCTTGATCTTTATAAACAAAATACAGAATAGGCTATCAAGGGAAATATAAATGAAAAAGAGATAATCTCCTATTTACCCACAAACTCCTTCCTCATCAGTCTCCTATTAGCAGGGACGGTTAGTCCTTCTTCCTCACTTGTTTCTGTGTGTGTGTGTGTGTGTGTGTGTGTGTGTGTGTGTGTTGATATAGTCACACATACATTACATAAATGGAGTTAATACTGTTTATATTACCAGAAAATTATTTTTTAATTAATATAGATGTCTTTCCATATTAGCACACATAGATAAGCCTTATTTTTTATGCTTCCATAATAGTGTATAAAATGTAAATGAAAGTACAATCATATTTTAATAATTCTACATTATTTCTATTGCTTTTTTATAGTTTTGGTGTTTTGCACTTATTTTTTTTAAGTCATCCAATATTATCTTTGTGTATTATTTGAAGTGAGATTTATTTATGTATTTACCATTTATTTTCCCTCCAAAGCATTCTGTTCTCCCAGCCTTATTTATTGAATACTTCAACTTTTCCTTACCATCATTATATACAAATGCTCTCAGAGACATTAATGTCCTTTTGGAAACTACTTTCTATTCCACTGATGTATTTATCTGTTATTATGGCTGCACCAGACTCTCTTATTAAAGTTGTTTAGTGCTTTGACATTTTATAACCAAAAGAACTCAAGAGTGGTGGTTAGGACTGTGATCACTGGTGCCAGGCCAAATATGGCCCCAAACTCTGGAGCATGGTAATGTATTTACTCTCAATGCTGTTTGTGATTGGTGCATTCTTACACAAGTATGGTACAATCATCAGTATACTGTAGTTCAGATGATGCTTAAAAATTGATTTGGTGTTACTCACAGTGATAGATGGCTAGTAAACTATTTTTAAGAGAAAAATATTGGAATTCTTTAAAGCACCATTCCTTCAAGAATTATCTACTTTCTTACAAATAATTGACTTGGACACAATGGTGACTTTAATAAGGTTGCAAATAAAGATGGCTTTGATAATTTGGTGACTGCCCCTGTTGGGAAGAGCTCTACTGCTCAAGTGCTTGGGTATAAAATGCAAATATCTTGAGTTGTGTTTTCTAGGTAACAGCACAAACTGTGGGCAGCTCTTGAAAATAGGGAGCAGGAGCAGGAACAAAGCTTAATTTTTTGACTCCAATAAGAATAATAATACCCACTACAGCCCAAAGTTGCTGGACTGAAGATGGAGTAGAGAAAGTAGGGTACACCTGCAAAAATTTCAGCTGGCCCTGGGGATGCTCAGAAGCCATCAGCTGGAAAAACACCATGAGCAAAACCTCTTTAATAAACTGAAAGAAAACATTCCCAAATATTAGTATTGTGTTGCTGGAAATATGTTGGAAGGCAAAATATGGCAACATTTGAGGTATTGACTCTGATCAAGGGGCTGTCTGTGTGGAATGGAAGGTGGCAGGGTTGGGGATATCTGGAGGTATAATTTGACCTGGTAAGATAGGATTGTTGACAGCAAATAACCAAAGAGCCAAATATAGTGACTGTTTGGGGGCAACTTGAACTGAGAAGCCCAAGACAAGGATTTTTAAGAGTAAAGCACTGAAATCAGGGAATGGTCCTGGGGTGCCTGGGTGGCTCAGTTGGTTGTCTTTGGCTCAGGTGGTGATCTCAGGTTTCTGGGATTGGGCCTCATATGGGGAGCCTGCTTTCTCCCTCTCCCTTCCTTCCTCTCCCCTTCTCATGCACTCTCTCTCTCGCACACACACAATCACAAATAAATAAATAAAATCTCTTAAAAAAGAAAGTAAATGGTCCTAGTAGTTCAGCAATATACTATTTAACTGGAAAATTATCCATTTATACTAAAAATAGTAGGCAGTCATCAACATAACACTATACAATTTATTGGGCACGGAATATCTTTAAATAGTAGCTACAGCCAAGTTAATTTATATAGCTGGATGCAAAAAAAAAAAAAAATAAAGTTTTATAAGCGCATCCACAGATATCCATTCTCCTCCTCTCTTTCTGTCTCCCTTTCCCTCTCTTTCTCCCCCTTTTCTCTCTCTCTTTCTCTCTCTCTCTTGCTCTCTCTCTCACACACACACATACACACACCACTGAGAAATTGCTATCAATGGTGACAGTATTAACTAGAGAAATAAGGAGGCACAGACCTGGTTACTCTCCCTTTCTCCTTTGCTTCAGTCACCCAGCCAAACCTATTACAATTTTCCCCTGTCAACTTTCCCCCAGCTGTTTTCCTCCCATTGCTGCTGTCGCCATCTTTGTTGCCTTGATGATGGCAATAGTGGACTAATGACTTTCTATCAGCCTTTCTTCTTCCAATCCATCAACTTCTCCATGAACACATTTATCTTTTTACATTGCACTCATCATTCTGTCTTCAAAACCTTTAATAGTTTCTCATTTTCTACAGAACAAAGGCCAAATTCTTTATCTTGGCTTCCCACAATTGGTTTCCAAACCACCACTCCAAGGTTGTGTCAGTGATTACTATTCTACAAACCACCTAGTGAAGCAAGCTGCTCTACTCACTTTTCCGCACGTACTCCCTGTCCACTTTTGCCTCTGTGTTTGCATGTGTGTGATTCCACAGAATCCACCCCCCCTCAATGCTTTTAAAAGTCTAACTCCTTTCCACAAGATCCAATTCATATTCCGTATCTTTCCTGCTGTCTTCCATAACTTCTCCAGTGTCAACAACCACTCCTTCCTCTGAACTGTTTTAACAACCATTAGTCAAGTTGCTGTATTATACTAATTCTTGAATTTTTTTTTTTAAATGTTGAGAAGTGGAAAGGGGCAGCAAATATGGTCTTTCAAATTGCAAGCTGCTTTCTGTCTCTGTAAGGTAAAGACTCCAACTCACTTTTGTGGAAGATAGTTTTTGGATGTGGCAAACATTAGTTTTAATCAAATATTTCCAGATCTGCCTTCTGGGCATATGGTGGGACTGCACATCTCTGCTTCCTTGAAGTTAGGTGTGGGTGCATGCTTTGTTTTGGCCCATGAATTGTGAATTTAAGTGACATGTTACACTTGCCTTTAAGCATTGAATCAATGTATGATTTTCCAAATTCTTTCTCTCTACCTTAGCAACCAGCATTATACTCCATAGTTGTTGCAACTTCAACCTGATTCTAGAAGCTATTATAGAAAAGAGCCCCTCAAGTCACCAAATTCTCTCTCCTTGGTGAACCAGAGCTTGTTAACTCTAAAAGCCCATTAATATAAAGTTAACCTGTGATTAAAAGATACCATGAGCACAATATTAATCTTTGATTTTTTTAAGCTACTAAGATTTAGAGATTGTTTGTTAGTCCTGCAGAACTGCTACCCTATCCTGAGTGATACACTTGTTTAAGAAAATCTTCAAAATACACCTTTAATTCCACAAATGAAGTGGTTGCTCATTCATTATTTGGGGGGAAACTATAAAGCATTATATACTTAAATGCAGGTGTTAAGCTACTGATAGTTGAGCTGAACTGTTTCACTGAGAGTTTATACTGTCATGAGTGGAGAATCTGAGTGTCAACTTTCAAAAGGCATTTCAGGACTCTGGTTTTATACAAAGATGCTCTGAAGATCCACTAAACAGATGTGACATATTTTTCAGAAGGGGAGGCATCTTTCCTCACTTTCATAGCAATTAAAACTACTATGGCTCCTGAAGGAGGGACTTCTGGAGC
Organism: Mustela lutreola; assembly: GCF_030435805.1. Classification (NCBI taxonomy): domain Eukaryota; kingdom Metazoa; phylum Chordata; class Mammalia; order Carnivora; family Mustelidae; genus Mustela; species Mustela lutreola. The sequence goes on from NC_081292.1 coordinate 162,757,713, forward strand.
ATCAGTAACACTGCCATCTCCTGAAGACACTTGGCAGTAAGCTAATGAAGAGGGTCTCTTGCACACTTTAGAGAATAATGACATTAGCAGAGGCAACTGTGGCCACAGAAGAAAATCATAGCAGTTATTTATTGACTGAAGGCAAAGACTAATTCCAGTAGACAAACTCTTTTGTGAGCAAAAAGAAGTAACACTTGGGGAGTCTCAGAAATAATTGCAGGATATTATAGAATTAGGAGTTTGAGTCAATGTCATTTGGACAATACAGTAAAGTCAATCTCATTTATTAGCAGATGAACCACATAAAGTTATTAACATGATTATTATTTGTAATGTTTATTGATTATTTTTAGTAGTTGGTTTATAATTATAATTCTTCACTCAAGAAAAAAAATCTCATCTTCACAAATTTATTACTAGCTCCTTGAAAGCAAGGACAATGTTCAGCATACAATGGGTACTTAATAGGTAATTATTAATTATGATGATGAAGTTGTTGTGGAAGGAATTTATTCTGAGAAAAAATATTATTTTATCATCATTTTGGGTAGAATTCAGTGTATCTCTAGTAAATCAAGAATCTGAATTTGGGTAGAACTTAATGTACTTCTCAATAATAGGAAAAAATTTAGAGATAATTTTGTCCAGTGGTTTCAAAATGTGCTTGTAAAGCCTCTGCTGTAATTTCAACAAGATGTCTGGTGCCTTATATATTTCCATGCAAGCAACTCACTTTTGTCTGCTGCTAGTGGGTTCTACAGTTGAATTCATTTGAAGAATGAGCCTGCTGTAATGTAAGATGGACATACACCTGTGACTAGATTTATATAGCTTACCTCCCTTATTTTATACAGGCTGAAATAGGTCAAAAGACATTAAATGGAGTTTTCCAAGGACACATAGCTGATGAATATAAAAGCCAAGGAAGCATGTCTCTTGCAACTACAGTTACCTCCCACAGTTGTTCTTGCTGATTTTTATTCTTTATTTTTAATATGCATTACTTATTTACTTTGTAGGTCCATTTTACATATTTCCGCTTTAACCAGACATTTTTAAAAAAAAAAGTCTTTCAGAGGTGGATGAAATATAGAACTGAGGAAGAAATGATCCTGGCGTGGCTGTAAAAGTCCCTAGATTTCTACCTTAGATTTGGAAGTCGCTTGATTTGTCCTTCATACAATGGGTGAATTCCCTTCATAGGACCTCTACTGAGGGAAAATCTTGCCTGTGATGGGTGACTGGGAAAACCAACATTCTGTCTTGAGCAAATGAGACTGTTCTCTGTTTTTGTCTTTCACTGAGCTTAATTTAATATCAGTGTCACAGTCTAACCATCTTCCTGAGAATAGAACTACATATGCCAGTGGCCATACCTACGTTTAGCTTGACCTTGATGGAGTTTAAGTGTTTTTTTAAAGTAGTTCCTATCATTCACAAATCAAATGTGGTACTGAATAGAAGCTGCCCTCTTTCTACAGGAAATGAGCTCTTTAGTTTTTCACAGACCTACCCCTCCCTTACAACTCAGGTAAAAATAACCTTCCTGAACACAAGACCTTGAAGATGGGCTCTATGTGCTACACCAGAAACACACCATGTTACTGTGTTTGCCATTGAAACTCCATGGATTTGAGCACATGTTCACACTTTTAAGGTCTTCAGTGAGTACATGAAGTTCCTGAAGAATGGCGCCTGCCAGTTTCAGATTCCAGTTTTGTGCTTTATTAGGAATGAAAGGAAGAAAATGGGTCTAGTGAAATATAAAAAGAGGAAGAAGTGTGTGAATAGTGAGGCTCAGGAGCAGTATGGACAAAAGAGTCCCACAGAAATGTATGTAGAAAGGAAGCAACCCAACATGGCAGTCATGTCTGTAGTGGGGAGGGAGCTATTTACATTTTCTGAGAGGCAGAGTCAGATGCAGTCATCTCCATGAAAGCGAAGGACAGTCGCTGTGTGGTCTGGAAAAAGAATGTCCTGCTCTTGAGCCATGTCCAGATACGGAGGAGCTCTGGTCCGTCGGCGGCGGCAGCTTCTCCAAGTGCAGATGGACGCCGCCTCTGTCAAGCCAGCTCTCTCACCTTATGGCAGCTCTTTGGGATGCAGTCTGGAAACACCATATGGGATATAGCCTTTCCCACATAATCCCATGAAAACTGTTTTACAGTAACACATTATGAATATTTCATTTTTTTTCACAGATCCACTTCCAAGGTGTGGAATATTCCTTTTCTTTTCATTTTTTTTCTCTGCTTTCTTGGACCTTGGTTTCAATGGATTTCACTTAGCTAAATGAATGCTTCCTTATCAAATTTAAGATGTTCATAGAGGGGTTTAAATTAATTCACTGTGGTGATAGTAAATAAGAGGATGCTGGCCTTTCTTACTATTCATCTACACCACAAAACCACTAAGCAGACACTTACACATAAGACAATTGATTTGATATACTTTCTTTCCTTTTTTTTTTTTTTTTTTTTTTGCCAGAATTGGTATATTTTTTAAAGTAATGTTGGTTAAATTAATTTGGTGTTCTGGTTTCCTGGAAACGTGGCCTCTCTCTGACCTAGCTTAAAGGGACAATCTTCAAAGCTTCTTTCCCATTCTCCAACTTCATTTGTAAAATATTAAGATCAGTCATTTAAGTTTATATATTGTTTTAAAATCCAGCTTTGTGGCTCTTGCTTTGTCCCACACTGTTACAGGAATCGCTCTATCCTCCTCCAGTGAGTGATAGCAGCTGGTTGACAGGAGAGGGCTTGCTGCAGACTGCGCCCTAAAAGGGAGGGGAAACACCATATCTAATTAAAGCAGCAGGGAACGTTTTTAGCAAGGCAAATTGTAATCCTTTATTTGGAAACCGGCCAGGGCATTAGGGTTAACAACCCGGTTTGTGAAAAATAATAATAAAAAATATATACCCACCATGGTTTTATGGGTCACAGTGTCTGGGATGTCCAGGTTTACATCTCATTGAAAAAGCTTTCTTACATTCAATATCCCAAACACCTGCCGAACAGCATGGCAACAGTTTGGCAGCCTTGGAAAGAGTGTTTCAAAACTAGTCATGTACCTTATTTGTCCTAGACTTTTAAACAAGAATTCTAACTATAATCTCGGGGAGGGGGGGGAATCACTTGTACTTTTAAAGTAACACAACACATATTGCATGGAGCCCTGGATGGGATACTTAAACAATGAATTCTGGAATACAAAAAAGAAATTTAAAAAAATAAATAAAAATTTAAAAAAATAAAGTAACATGGCATAAAACGATTAAAAACAAGTTTCTTTTAAGTGGACCTTTTCTTACCAGGTTGGAAGTCACAAGAATCAGTTTCAGCTTCACCACTTCTGGCTGTGTGACGTCCCATGAGCCACTTGGCCCATCTCAGGCTCTGTTTCTCTGTTTGTAAAATAAGGGTAGTAGTATTCATCTACTATCTCCTTTGAATAATAGTGGGGATCATAGCCAGTGCCATCAAGCTTGTGAACGCCTGTGACAAACTGAAAGCCACTTACTAATGCAAACCATTGTTGTTATTAGGTTATTTGTTTACACAGTTGCCATTTGTGAGGTAACCTTGGCAAGCATTGGTTGGAAGAGCTTGGCCCATGAATGGGCAGGAAATTTTCTAAAGAACAGGTTTAATCAGTGAACCAAAACCTTCAATTTCATTTAGTCCATCTGAAAAAATACTCTGGACATAGCCTCTAGGTGATTTATTGGTTACACATTGAATTGAATCTATTTCAAAGGGGGAGTCATATGGGAGAGTTGGGAACTCAAACAGTTTGGGACAACTGTTTATGGGACAGACCGCATAGAATCACAGGTGAAAATTTGGGGAGAGGAAGTCAAAAGTCATGCACTTAGAGTGTTTTGAGCTTCAGCTAAGGGTTGAGTAAGCATGTTCAAATTGGAGCCTCTAAAATTCAGGCAAAATTACAAAAATAAAGTGTGGGCTATAATTTTTGTGTTTAAAAATGCCTAATATGCTGCTATTTCAAACTGTGTCATAGTTGCCATAAGCTTCATCTCAGAATTACTGCCTTATTTCTAGGGAGGTAAATGTCTACAGGACACTTCTCAAAATAAGAGAGATTCTGAGGTTAGTGGTAAAAACACTGTTTATATCTATACTTACACTATTTCTGACTATATTAAATAAGAATAAATAGGAATAAATAAGAATACCTACCAAATGTAAAAAATACTTATTTGCTATTCGGAGTCTTTATATTTTAGAATTCTTTAGATACTGATTTTGAGTTTTAGACAAAATACTTCTTTATTTTATTTTTTAAAGATTTTATTTATTTATTTGACAGACAGAGATCACAAGTAGGCAGAGAGGCAGGCAGAGAGAGAGGAGGAAGCAGGCTCCCTGCTGAGCAGAAAGCCCGATGGAGCTCCATCCCAGGACCCTGAGATCATGACCTGAGCTGAAGGCAGAGGCTTAACCCACTGAGCCACCCAGGTGCCCCTCAAGAACTTCTTTAATTTAGAGTTTATTTATAACTGCAAAGATTTTGATACAAAAGCCTAGCTGTTATTTAGAAGCAAACATCTACACAATAGTTAGGATAGAAACAATGTTGGATCTATTCTGGTGGTATTGTTGCCATTGTTAAATTAATGTGTAAAAAAAAAAAAAAAAACAAAAAAACCAACAACCAGAAAGTCCGGAATAACATGCTGGCCAGCCAGTTGCATCAAGGTGGTTTCTCAAGAGGAGGTGCTTTTCCTTAGTGATTAGGTGGTGACCTGTGGCCCCAGGAAACCTTTTCATTTAACCCAAGTCACAGTCCAGATGTGGGAACATGGCAAGGACCTGGGCTAAGGGGACCTGCCAGATACAGCACAGAGTTTGCATGTCTTTCTTTTCACTCCCATTCCCCGCTCTCCCACTAGCCTACAGCATGGCTTTTTTGATTCTGAATTGTCCTTCACAAGTACACCTGGAAAGCTCTGATCTTCTTCAGGGTCAGCGTCATTGACCGTTTCCAGCAAACTCTGGGGCAGAAGGCTCCTCTGGTATCAGTGGCATTCATGTGCAAAGTAGAAACTGAACTGAACACATTATCTGTGAGCTGAAATTGGTCTCTCCAATAGTACCAGCCTCTTTACGGGGTGGCGTGCACTTGAAGGTTGGTTATTAGTTCCAAATGCTGCAGAAGCATCTGCTCTCGACTAGCTAGAAATCATGTTTAATAACAAGAAAATCTACTCCAGCCAAATCCCTGTTGGGAGGGCTCTCGCATGAACAAAAGGCCCCCACTTCCCCTGATTTCCATAACAGATGTAGTATCTGATGCATGACAGCTCAGCGCAGCCCCGCGCCATTATTCTCCGACATATCCATCTGCAAGAAACTGTGCTTTCATTTTATTAATTGCTCTGGTGGGCTACACGTTATTTTTTTGTTGCCCAGAGAGTATTCTGTTTGTGCTTCATGCTACACTGGTCACAATAATAGTTATTTTTCTTAATGTTAAAGGTTATTAGCTTTCTTCCCTTACTTTGCTATGCATCTCCCATACCCAATAAACTATTAATGCCTCCCTGGGGGGTTGACAGTTTCACTTAAGTTGGTGTGGTCTGGTCCTCCCATCCCTGGTGCTGCTGCTTTGTTTTCTTATTGAACATTCTTGGGCCAAGCCAGTTATGGGGGGAAGTCATTAGCAGGATCCTAAAGAGAGAATGCAATTCCTAATGACTTGAAAAAAGCAAGAGCTTTCATTTTGACATTTGTAAATCAGTAGCCACTTTAAAATCACCTTCCACACACTAATAATTGTAGATAAAAGTATTTGCTACTTTGGAAAGATAAAGGCTCTTAATTTATAATGAGTCCCAAGTCAGTTTTCTCCTTTTGATAGAGCTCTAGGTAAAGAGTGAGGTTTGCTGCCTGAGGCCACCAGCTGGCCGGCTGTAACCCAGGCTGGTCATCATCCCACGTCACTTGGTCACAGACCCGCTTGGAAGGAGTTGTGGAACTGATGGAGTGCAGGGAAGGAGGGGGAGTTGATCAGGGGCTTAGAGACGAAAAGGATAAAGAAAAGATAGAGTAAAAAGAAGAGAGGTCGTTATAAGTGTAAAACTGTAAGAATATATAATCTCCACATTTTCCTTTTTGGTAGAAAGTTGGTTGACTTATTTTTTTTAAACAAAGTTTTAATTGTTTAAAATGAAGCTTAGAATTTAAAACATCATAACTTAAAAGAAATATTGAATTTGGTACTGAATCCAAAACAGCACAAGAGCAGCTTCTGCTCACAAGGTTATAAAAGGTATAGGTACAACTACAGCTGACCAAGGGCAAAAGCCACCCCAGCAAGTATATATGAAATTGCCAAGGTCCAGCACATTTACATATAATTTGCATGTTTATGTTAGCTGGTCCTATGGAACTTAGATGAGGAACAGCAGGGTAAATCAACTGTCTCTATTAGCAGAATCTCTTGCATGGACTGACAAAACATCAGAGCAAGACTGAAATATCCCAAATGGTATTTTATAGCATAAGTGAAAGACATACAGAGAAAAATAATGTACGTTCATATTAATCAATTTCTTTTATGGTGCTGAATGTTCTTACCCACTGACTCTAAAACATAAAAGGGGAAAAAATCAATCAAAATCAAAGATAGCAGCAAAAGCAATAATGTATTTACTTATAAATACCATATCACTGAAAATTTTTCAAAATCTTTATTTCTTTTTGGACCTGGTACATGCTATACACCCATGTATAAACCCACAGATGAATCTTTTTAAAAAAAAAAAATCATCATCATCATCATCATCCTTCTACCCCCCCCCCCATGTTATAGGCGAATGCTTTTATGTTAGACATTTAGTTATGCGTAGGTTTCCGTTTTGAAGAACCTGGCTTGAAACAAGTCTGCACAACTAAAATCAGTGGAATGTGAAAGCATGCTCTAAACTACATACACGATAGTTCACTTCTCGCTGGGGACCTTCCAGAGGGGCCCCCCAAAAGCTAATACCAAGAGAGGACATATTTACTGTATTTTGCCAAATATTATCTCATAAAAACAAACACAATAAATACACATTCTACAGGAGACTTCCTTGGGTATTGCATTGGATAACCTCAAGAGGAGGAAAGAAATGATTTATAGCGGTAAGGAGAAGATTCAGTGCTCCACGTTCTGTCCCTGATTCACCCCAGTACATTTCTCAACTCAGCTTCTTAATGAGGAGGGCAATTTATCCCTCAGCCCTGGTCACTATAGCCGGAGTCGCAGCTGGCAACCAAGAAGCACTAATCAAAATAGCCCTTTGTGGGATTTTGCGTCTTGAGGTCTATGATGGTTACATCGACTCTGTTGCTTTCCTTCGGCTTCCCAGTCTGACATCACCTGCTCCACACAATAGGGCTAATCCTCCGTGATCATTCTAGTCCGAAAAGAAACATTAGAGACTCTCACTCACTTCCTGTGTTTCACAGATAAGGAGAAAGAGTGTCAGAGCCTTCATTACATAAATTGCTTAAGGACAGTGTAAGTCCAGATTCTGTTTCTGGGTTAGAAAAAAAAGCTTATGAGGATCTAATTGGCAAAATAATAAATATGTTACCATATATGTGGGAGCTTCTTAAAAGCACTCAAACACACTCACATGGAGTCTGCTTAATATTCTTATCACTGCAAACTCTCAAAGAAGCTTGGTAGACATCATTATCTCAATTGGCCACAATAAAGATAGAGGAAATGTTCTGGGAAAATTAGCACGAATTCAGGCAAAATGCAAGGATGAGAAAGAGGTGGCGAGAAGTCTATTTAAACGTACTCTGGAAAGCACTTACTTGCTCCTCCCTACGTGCCAGACTCCAGGGCTCTAAAGATGAAAGACATAGTTCACATTCTTCAGGAGCTGGTGGGCTAACTGGGCAGTGGGCTGTGAAAGGCAATACTCATACAGCAGGGCTATCTAGGCTGCATTGGGAGCAGAGAGAATGGAAATATGTGCCTGCGAAAAACAGCATGTTGGAGAGAGCAGGATGATTTCTCGCTGGGCCCTGAAGGGTGGGCTAGAGTTTGGGTTCACCAGCTAGACGGGGAGAAATGCTTTTTTCCTTAGGAGCCTCACATACCAAAGTGCACGCTGGGGCACAGGAGGTGATCCCATGAAGGGTTTCATGGGGGTGTTTCTGACAGTGCCTTCGACGGCTCTCTGTTCTGCTCTTTGTGTTCTTTTTCATCATAAACAGTGGCCAGTTACAAAGAAATGCTCGGAACACATATGTTAGAGGAAGTGTGGTGAGAACACAGCAGTAAAGAGTGTCAGTAAGTTGGAGGAAATAGAAGAACGGAAACAGGGCAGTAACATGAAGAACGGGGTCATTTGTACCAAGCCCTTGCCGGTGGCAATGGTGCAGGTGTACCTGATGAAGAAGGGTGGCCCATTATACAGATACCATTTCCTTAAGCCTGACTTAGTTTATGCCACGCTCCCAAATTTACCCCCCCTTCTCCTCTAACACAAGAAGTGTCTAAACTTGTGGCTAATGATGATCTATGTCTTGTTCCAAAAGACTTGAACAAGTGGCTGGCTTTGGAGCCAGCAGCAGTCCTTTGCTCATGAGGGACAAGAGGTGAATAAAAAGAGAATCGGACATTGCTGCTATAAACATTCGGGTGCATGTGATTTGGTGAGTGCTGTGAAGTGTGTAAACCTGGTGATTCACAGACCTGGGGATAAAAATATATGTATATAAAAAATATATGTTTATAAAAAATAAAAAAAAAAAAATAAAAAATAAAAAATAAAAAAAAAAAAAAAAAAAAAAAAAAAGAGAATCGGCAGCCTGCTGAAAAGGCTGAAGAAAAAGAATGAGTTTGCAATATTCAGATGCACCAGGAAAACGTTTCCCCCCACTTGGCGAAGGGATATGAGCCCCTCCTTAGCCACGTGCGTTCCCCCCCCCCCACTGGAAAATCCTGGCTGGCTAGGGCTCTGCCCCCTCTCAAAGGCAGTATAAGACTAGTTCCCTTCTCTCAGGTTCCCCCAAACTCACAAAGATCTTTGGAGTGAAAATGAAAAGCGCATCTCATTAAGCGGGTCTAAGGCATTCACGCAGCGTCAGAGGGAGGAAACTGGGACAGGCACTACATAAATTAATATTATGAAAGGAGGAAATTTCCCTATTCTGCTGCTAAACAGCATTCTGGATTTGCATAGAAAATCCAGTGTTGAAGCCTTTTAAGTTTTAGCAGCACTGTTCCTTCTCTCCACCATTGTCTTCATACTAGAAAAGGAGGTGAGAAAAACCTGAGGAGGCCATTTTGGGGGTGCCTAGAGGTGGGGTGTGCTTGAAAAGGAAACGTAAAAGGGCTTAAGTCCATTCATTTCACCCTTTCATTTTGCTCTAAATGGAAGCACGGCGTTAATGCCAGTGCCCGGGCCGGGGGAGCTGGCAGAGAGGGACTCCGCACCGCAAGGCAGCTGAAGCCTTTCATGGTGACAGCTTTTCTCCCAATGTGTCCCGGTAGGAGTTTGAGTTGACAGACAACAAAGGATGGGGAGGGGAGGGATTGGACAAACAAGCCGAACAACCAGTACCCTTCTCTCCATAACGGCCCCTTGGCTGGTGGACAAAGAGAACAAATCTACTCTGGGAAAGTGCCCCCCCTCCCCCCGCACCACCCTGCCTCGGGTTATCTTTAGTGAACACAGGAACTCAGGGGTGAGGCACTGGGCATTATTCCCCCATGGATCAGCCATTTGGGGGGCTTGGGAAAAAGAAAAACTTTGGGTCTAGTGGCAGGAAAGAAAGTCTTTTGGAGAAATTTGTTAAAACACTACAAGGGCGTAAACTTGTTTCTTAAAACTATGAGCAGAGGCTATGAAAACCCCCTTTCCCACCGCCCACACGGTCACTTAGCTCCCCAAGGGTGCTCCAAAGAGCCATGCTGAAATCGAATGACGAAAAGAATAATAGGGACCAGTATTGGGGATATTATCCAATGCCTGAGACCCACCGATCTCACACCTCAACCTGTATGGAGCCCGTGTGGGCTTTATTTGGAATCGTCCCTCTTCTGGAAAGAGCTGAGTGACATGTGAGTATTTGGCAGGACAAGAGAAGAGAAACTCATTTTTACTTGTTTTTATTTCTGGTACAGATCTGGAAATATCTGATGATCTTTAGAGTATCGGGCCGTTAGGGGTATCAACCACAAAATCGTACCATAGAGTACTTACATTATTTTTGATAAGCCCTCTTTGGGGATTTTTCCACGTGTGGGTGGATTCATTAAGCAGAGCCTGTGAAAGTGGTCAGGAAGCGACTCTGACAAAGCCAACAAACGTATTTCTTCTTTGCTTTGCCTCCCGTCAGCATGTGTATTTATATGTTATGACAGAGAAAGGACCGTAGCAATTCTGCAGTGAATGTTATTAGAGCAGCGCTACCAAATAAAAACATGACTCCGGGACTGGTTAGCGAATAGGTCTCCAGAGAAATGTAAAGGCTCCGTTTATGGGCACATTAACAAACAGGTTGATTTGTCTGGACGGAAAGGGATGATGTGAAACCTGGGTGGTGGAGATAAGGTCCCCCAAACGGAAGGTTCACACACATGCTAGTGTCCCAAGCACCTCGATAAGTATTCCAGACTGTTCTTTTATGAAAGGCCTCCATGGGAGGAATAAATGATGTATGAAATAAAGATGCCCTGGCTCCACAGGGAACATGGAGAGGACGCTTCAAGCTATAATGTGTGGTTTCTGATGGGTTTTGGCTGTGACCCCTGGGCACAATTTCTATTCAGCTGCAGGGAGCCAAACGGCCTCCCACGACTCCGAACACCAGAATCCACACACCCTCTTCTTCTCCTGCTGGAGAAACACTCTCTCACCCAAGTTTGCTTGCAAATTTCTTTCAACACAGACACTTCACCACCTCAGCACCCCAGCAGCCGGCTATAGCGGTGACACCTCGTAATTATAGTTATCCAGCAAGAAGCATTGCAAAATCTGGTGATAAATTACTTGAATTCTGTGAAATTACTGTCACCAGTACATCCAAAGCTTCTGTGTGAGAGAGAGCTGCAGGTGTGCAGGCCTTGTAGTACACTCAAACCCCACTTTTTTTTTTTTTTTTTTTACTCCAACTTCTGTAGTTCAGGTGGGATTTCAACTTTATGACAGGAAATCTAGGTCCATTCAAGCAGCACAGAAGTCGGGATGGGAAGGTCAGCACTGCAAACAGCAAAATGTGACTATCTCAATGATGGGTTATTGTGAAATATAATGAGTTCTAAGAAGTTCCAACCAGGGACACATGGGTGGCTCAGTGGGTTAAGCCTCTGCCTTTGGCTCAGGTCATGATCTCAGGGTCCTGGGATTGAGGCCTGCATCGGGATCTCTGCTCAGCAGGCAGCCTGCTTCCTCCTCACTCTCTGCCTGCCTTTCTGCCTACTTGTGATCTCTGTCTGTCAAATAAATAAATAAAATCTAAAAAATGAAGTTCCAACCATTAGTTACTAAGCGTGCTTCTGGAAGATCTCTCCCTAAAGGCACTTGATATATGGTAAGACATTAAGAATAATATTAGTTTCAGTAAGGAAATGATAATTTATAAAGAGAACACTTTGAAACAAAACATACCAACACATAGAAAATCGTAGGTAACACAGATTCGAATCCTGGTTACATTTGGAATGTTCACTTTGGGAGATCTTATTCTTCTATCCATTAGTGAAAATAATTAAGCAATTAGTGCATGGATATGCCAATGTACTCTAAGTATGGATATCTTTTGTGTGCACATAGCTCACTTGCTGTGGTCTGGATGTTTGCATTCCCCCAAATTCACGTTAAAACTTAATCCCTAGGGTGATGGTGTTAAGAAGTGGGTCAGGTCATGAATGTGAATGGCCATGACTGGAATTTGTACCCTTATGAAAAAGGCCCAAGAAACCTCCCTTTCCCTTCTGCCCTGTGAGGTTATCGTGGAAAGATCCCTTCCTGTGAGGAAGCATTATTTCTTTCTTGGGGAGCTGCCCCATCTAACGTTGCTGAAGGTACTTGGGAGACCCAAGCGGATGCTATTGTTGTATCCAGTTCTCTTGGCCATTGAGTCCCCAATTCTTATTGGGTTATTTAAATAAAGTCTTGCCCTGGGTTCTTTAACTTGGAACTATATAGCATATGAATCAAATTCCACTGATGGCAAAGCTTGTGGGATTAAGCTCAGAAGCTCTAAAATTTCCTGCCATGTGGAAGAAGCAGACTGCTAGGAGGGAAAATAGCAGCGATTTGCAGAGAAAGGCAGAGGTACAAGACAGACTCCTCTCTCTTTCTTGCTCTGCTCTAGATCAGGGTTGCCAAATTGAGCAAACAAAAATACAGGATAAAGCTCAGTTAAATTTAAGTATCAGACAACGGATACTTTTTTAGTATAAGCGTACTTTTGTAGTATAAGCATATTTTATGTAATATTTATTATTTTCTTTCACCACAAACACTTCTCTACCTCACTACCTTGACAGCTGGCTGTGATGGTGACACTTCTAATTACACCTCAAAATTCAAACTGAACTGGCATCCTTGTTTTATCTGTTTTACCCAACTATAGATACACAGACTTCTCGATCTCTTTTGACAATCTGGTGGGATTTAGTAACTACCTCCTACTTTAGGGACTATGACCGAGATCTTCTATCTGCTGGGGTTAGTCTTCCCCTGGAGACCCACCAGGCTAACTGCTTGGTCCCCTTCAAGGATTTATACAAGTTTCAATGTTTCTTCTCGGTAAGGGGTACACTGTCCTAAATTTCCCAGTGACTGACTCCCCATCACCCTTGCCCTGCTCTAAGTTTTCTTTTCCTGTGATTTATCACTGAAACCTACTCTATCCCTCCATTCTTTATTACTTGTCTCCCTCTGCTAGAATGCAAGCGTGATGGTGGAAAGATTCTGACATAGAGTTGTTATACGAATGGCAGAGAATTTACTTTCTTTCTGAGACCTATGTATGTTATTTAAATTATTTGAGCCTATAACTTCCAATTTGCTTAAACTTGTTCACCTTCCAGCTTTTTTGTGCCACCCAAAGACTCTGGCTCTCTGAGGCCTTCCCAGGCCTTGAGGAGAGTCAGCGCCTCCTGCCTCAGGCTCCTCATTCATCTGCCCTCCCATCCGTTCATTCAGCTAAACACGTGTCACGTGTCCCTGCATTCTGAACACTGTGCTAGGCATCCGAGGCAGATAGAAGTATTCGACCCAGACCTAGCTCTAAAGCATTCATAATATATAAGAAGACCTTGGGCAAATTACTTGTGATCTATGGGCTTCGGTTTCCCTATCCCTAAACTCGAGGTAGGAATGGCGCTCACTTCCATGATTTTGTTACACAGAAATAGTGAGATGACAGAGGAGCCGTGCTTGGCTTCTATTCCATAAGAAGCAGCTACCGTTGTTAATACCGGTAGTACAGGCAGAGCCGTCACACTGACAACTCTTGCATTCTATAACGCAAACGGTGTTCTCTGGAGTTGGAGGGTAAAACACTTGCGTGGCCATATGGAGCAATCTGAGGTAGAAAAGGGACTTGTCCATCAATAACCTAAGATGTCCTCTGTGAGATACAATAACAAAAATATGCACAAAATGCAAAGAGAACACAAACAAGGCAGTGATTGACTCCTGGGAGCACAAAAGGACAAATGGCTCTCCAATGAGAGGAACAACAGATGTCAAAGACAGCAGAATGACGAGTAAGCTGTTCGATTCCGCCGGAGTGATAACTGACGGTGGAGAGAGGTAACAGCCAAGACACAGGCGGGAGGCAACTCATAAGGGATATTTTATGTTCCACAAAGAGGCTGGGACTTTGGAAACAGGGAGAGATGCCATCAGATGTGTGCTCTCAGAGAGCACAGAGAGGTAGAGGTTGGGGAGAGGTAGAGGTTGGGGAAGGTGTCAGGACGGACACATCATGAGGGCCTATCAGGTTTCAGGAGCTGACAACTCCCTGATGCTGCTGCCTGTGTGTTCTCTTCCGATTTACTCCAATTTCTCAACAAGACTCTCAAAGCATTTGTGTTATGCCTCATCTGCTCTCTCTTCTGAGAAAGAGGGATCAAGCTGACCACACTGGGATATTTCCTAGCCACATAGTAGTAGCTGCTGCTAGTTCACTCTGTGCTGAATAGGGCTGTGAGAGGTTCTAGAGGAACCTCTGGGCAGAGACCAGCTGAAAGCAGGTAATCTTACACCAAGAGCAAACTTCCCATCCCCACTCATTCCCCGTTCTTATGGTTGACCAGCTCACTTTTGGGTTATGATTCTAGAGACTAAATAAAGCTCTGTGCGTGTCATTATCTTCTTCCCTTCCCTCTTTCTTGGGATCATTTGTGGACATTATAAATGGAAGTTTTCTTCAAGAGCTGACCCTACCAGAGATCAGCTATGATATACTGAAGGGTAAAGGCAGAATAACAGAATAAAGGCAGGTAACAAGACCATGGGTTTGCTTTGCTTTTGAACAGAAGTTTTAAACTAATTCCACCCCCTTCTTCCCCCAAATGCTATTTCCTGAAAATGACTAGAAAACAATAGTTTACAAATGTTAACATGGAAAGAGAGGAGGATTGAAAGGAATAGCAAGGAGAGCAAGAAAATATCTAAACTACACTCAAAAGCTAGACAACTATAATACTATAATCATTTTGTTAATCTTTGCCTTCTTAGGTAACTGGGAATTGACTTTTCCAGCTCCCTTATAGTTTAAAATAAGTAAAGTAAACAAACAAAAATAACGGAATAACAGAACAACAGAAACAAAAAACTCCTTGTCAGACTTGTACTCCTAAGTTTTGTCTTTTTCCAAGAAACTAGTTCTTCCATCAAGTTGATAGTGGTCTTCAGTAACATGAGGCTGAACATTACGTATACACATCATAGAAGGAAACTTTTGAGGTGTTTGTTTACTCATCAAAACTATATTCTATAGAAGAACTTAGAGCCGGGGCACGAATGCAATTTTTCACAATTCCCTCAAGAGAATTGGAGGATGATTTCGGTGAGATGGGAAATCATATTGAATGATGTACCAAGAAAGGTTGCCTTTCCTAATTCTCAGAATATTGGAAGAAAGAAACATTTGAAAGTGGATATAAAAGTTTTCAGATAAGGGAATGAAAAAACACTTAAGAAACATTTAATGTGCCAGGTACTTTTCTGGGCTCTGCAGAAATTGATATACATTAAAAAGGTGCCTGACTTCAAAGTGCTTAAATTTTAGTGAGCATTTAGCTCAAAGGCAAATTGGGATTTAGGAGGAAAGAAGAAAGAAAGCTAATAATCTTGGGTGACTACTATGATTTAGGCAATATATTATTGCTTCCTTTTAGTTATGTTCTCTTTTCAGTTCTCATAACTGCTTATGGTATAGAGATGTGTAAGAGGTCATATTTTTGCAGATAAAGACAGTTATCCACATAACATGGGGCTTATTCACATAGATTATCAATTTGCATTTAGAAAGTGAAAAAAATTTTTTTTGGGGGGAATGGATTTAATATTTTAAGAAAACAGACTGAGAGTCCAATCTTCTAGGGAAACGCTTTCCAAACTCTTTCAGATATGACACATGTGGAAAATGATAGTATTTATACAGAATTTGGAACGACTGTTCCTTCAGGATGAGAGAGAAGGAACGAATTCTCATCCTGAAGGAACGAACCTCATCCTGAAGGTACGAACCTCAATAGCTTCTTTTTGCCTTGTAGGACTGAGGGGGTCATCCTGAAGGATGAGCTACTTTACTACTGAGTTGAGTACAATTTCATCCTGAAGGAACGAACCTCAATAGCTTCTTTTTGCCTTGTAGGACTGAGGGGGTCAAAATCTTGGGAAGCCTGTTTTCTTTGTGGGGGGGGGAATAAACGTTTGCTTTGCCTAAAGAGCGCGTAGTTAGCAGAGTTTAACTCTGAATAAATAAATAAAGTAAATCCAAGAAGAGGGGTTTGCAATGACCAGAAAGATTATTTATCAGAAACATGGCTTAATAGGAAACAAAAACCATTGTTTCCCAATTCTATCTTTTTAAAAGTGAATAAGGTGAAAGTACTGTGCCTTCAATTCCTTGTCCATGTTTTTTCTTACATATATTTTTAAAACAAAGACGAAAATCTAGATAAATTTTAATATGCTTTTTCTAAGAGCAAAATCTGTGTACAGAGTAGAACAAAGAAATGGTTTCCGCTATACTGAGTCCTCACCAGCACCGTGTCTGTGTTTTTCTTATATTGTAACTCTTCCTCCCACATCCTTCTTCCTATTGATTGCACAGCATGGATCTAACATGATAAATCTTGCCTCCTAGAGCCACCATATCGCTTCTTCCATTTCAAAATAGGATTTCACTTTACATTTATACAATGTTATACGTCAATTATATCTCAGTAAATCTGGAAGGGAAAAAAGTAAGTCGGGAACATACCCTGTGAATATATTAGTAAAATATTTAAAAATGAGACCCTTAAAATGTAATCTCTGGACATTAAGAAAATCTTGATATGAGGAATATTACATTTTCTGATGATTTTAATAAAAATTTAACTTTGGTTAAAAAAATGAACATTTTTTTTTTAAGATTTTATTTATTTATTTGACAGACAGAGATCACAAGTAGGCACAGAGGCAGGCAGAGAGAGAGAGAGGAGGAAGCAGGTTCCCTGCTAAGCAGAGAGCCCGATGTGGGTCTCGATCCCAGGACCCTGGGATCATGACCCGAGCTGAAGGCAGAGGCTTTAAACCACCGAGCCACCCAGGCTCCCTGAACATCAGTTTTTATTAAAACCATTCACCAAAAATATGTCCATCAAGATGAGTAAAATTACGTGGGCCCATTTGTGTGCTTGCCAATGTTGCCACATGGTATGATAGAAAGGCCTGGACCCAGGCTGAGTCCTGACCCTGCCTCTTGAATTACTTAACTACTTTTAGCCTCAGATGTCTTATCTGTCAAGTGGAAATCTACTTCAGAAAATATATGATGTAGCAGTTAGTACACTGTAGATGTTCAATAAATGTTAATTTCTCTCCGATTGGTAGTTTCAACTCCCTGGGCAGCAAGAAGCAGGGAGGGCAGACCCTCAGGTGCTGGCAGTGATACCAGGTGCCTCAGGCAAATCACCGCATAAGCCCTTCTATCAGCAATTTGACACACACTCCATCCCCTCATTATTTCAGGCAACCAATTCTGTATCATTCCGAGTCCCTAATTTGTCTTGTTAACATTTTATAGTTTGGGTCCTAATTGAGGGTTTTCCAACGTGTGCTTACAGTGCATTTTGTAATTTGGCAGAATCTATGAAATATATAGTCTTCCCAAGTCATGATCATTTCCTCTATCAAAGATTTGGCTTGAGGAGGTTAAATCTCCTGACTATCAGATAACTAACAAATCAGCCATCTGGGAGGGGAGATTATACGTACTGAAATTGTACTCAACTCAGTGGTAAAGTAGCTCAATAAAAATGAATACACAAAAACCATTCTGTAGACTTGGTTGACCAGCAAATAATGCAGAGCTACTAAATGCAGAAACATTTTGGCATTTGGATGAAACAGAGCTGGTTTTGAGGCTACAGAGAACATTTTAGGAAAAATCTTACCTAATTAAAGCCAATTCCTGCTTAGAGAGCTATGGAGAATCTGAGAGTTTGAGATTTTGTCTTTGTTTCATTTTTCATTTTAGAGTTTGGCTCTCTCTGAGATATTTAATCATTTACATCTCAGTTTAGTCAGAATTAGCTAAACTATGCTGTGGTAATAAATAATCCTGTCATAAAAGACTTTTTAAAAAGTTTATTTGTCATTCGTACTACATGGTTGACACTGGTCCACGGGAGTGCTGCTCCGTAGTCACTCAGGAAGCCTGGTGGACAGAGGCTTCACCATTTTGTCACAGGAGCCCCCTCCGTCATGATAAGGGGAAGAAAGACCAAGAAACGACCATTGGCTCTTTCCTGCCTTAGACTGGAAGTAATTTCTAGAAGTAAATTCTGTTACATTTTATTGGATAAAACTAGTCAAATGGCTCCGTCTAAGTACAAGGAGACTGAGAAATGTAGAGAAGCAAATTGAATATTGGTAAAAATTACCATTTTTACCAAATTCTATTTTTCTTGCATTGACAATTTTTAAATTAGTTCACTAAGATTCGGCATTTATTTCCAAGCAAGCAACCTATTTTTGCCTTCAGTCATCAGTGTTTATAATGAAATAGTTAAGTTTACTCTTTCCTCAAAGATACTAGGCTCCATTTTATAACACAGTCCAAAATTTTCTGAGCTTTCCATTTAATAATATCTTTGAATCATATTATTGAACACAAACTTAACCACTTGGTAGAGCTAGCTTCTCTGAAAAAATTTCAGCTTTCATTTACATAGTGGCAAGTTCACTGGCAGCCTGATTATATGGATCACTAGGTCTGTGAAAGGACTGTCATGAACCCCCAAATCCGAAAGCAAGGGACTAATAATTCTGTTTCCATCCACTACCTTCAGCAGCAGAGGAAAAAGAAGAGAAACACTTTTTCCTCTATATCCCAAAGGAATTCACAGATCACAAATATATTTTATATGTGTTCCAATTGTTGGTTGACCTGAAGGAATAATGGGGTACTAATAAAGTTGGCCATATGTGAATCATCTTTTATAAAGCAACAGTATTTCGCATGTAAGCACCCTGACCATGTTCCGAATATATACCTGTAACATCAACCTAACATTTTAACTGTGGGCATGCAAGAATATGAGTGGTGAGTGTGTGTGTGTGTGTGTTAGAGAGACACCAAGAATTGATTTCCAAGGGCCTCTATGCATGCATGTCAGATTAGTTACAGTACTGAAATTTTCCAATCTAGTCAAATGACAAATTTTACTACCATTCCTTTCCTTGCACTGCTTCTTTCCAGCCTTCCTTCTTCGGTTCTCTTCTCTCTCTTCCTTCTTCCTTGGACATTTTATTTGCTACCTTTGGAAGTAAATTCTATTGGCAGGGTGGCCATGTATTTGTGTGACCTGATGGCCAATATCTCCAGGCTGCGTATCAGACATCTAGATAAAAGAGGAACGAGTCAGTGGTCGCTTCTGCGGGTGTCTTCTAGCTTTGGCTAGATGCAGCTTTGGTATTATTTTTGATCAAGTCTGTATGACAGCTACTACAAATTGGCTCCTAGCATACAACCTCCCTTTCTTCTATAATGATAGAACAGACAGATTTTAGCTGGAACGTACCCAGCAATCTCCCTCACAGCTAGATCAAGCCACGAGTTTGGCTATGGAATGTAAGTGTCACATGAGACTTCTAGAGAACTGCTCCGAAGAGAATACGGCTTATCTATGTTTGTTTCTTCCTCCTTTTGCTGGCTGGCGTTCAGAGATACTGGCTAGAGCTTGAGTTTTGGTCGTGGACGGTTAGGCAGATGTCACAGGTGGAAGAGGGAATGGAGAGACAGCGCGGAAGGCGGCGCCTGGCTGGGTTCCTTATGACTGACTATGTGTCGCCGCCCCCTCAGCCTTGCCTCACCACCTTCAGACCACATGTGTGCCCATCGTGGAAGGTATTTCTACCTTCCTTTAGCCATTTTTATTCTAATTTTCTGTCACAGTAAACTCAGTCCTAGCACATATGACATGTAACAGCACTAATGGCCTTAACAAACACAAATCATTTTCCTTGCCTATGTCCATGCTTACACTCTGAGGTGTTTGAACATACGGGGGACCAGGTTGACTGGTATGTGATGGCTCCATGCTCTTTCACCCATCATGTTTCGAGTAACTAACAGCTGTTTCCATGACTCGGTGCATTGGTTTCCTCTTCTCTCTTCAAATTCTACCCCGCTCATCTGCCAGCTGCTCATCCCGGGGAAGAGAGCCAACCTTCTCCCCATGCTGGCAGCTCTGCGCTGACTCACTCTTTGAATGCAGCGGGGAGTTGTCAGGGGAGAGGGCTCCTGCCTAGAAAAGATAGAGGGGGACGGGTCGCTCTATAGCCCTGACCTCTTACATGTCGCCTCTGCAGCCCCTCTCGGCCAAGCTCCTATTGCCTTATTTCTCAGTGGTGGCCTCAGCCTCCAAACCTCTGGTCCGCACTGCAGGTGGCTCACAGATGAATCAAGGGTGAACACAAAGTAAGCATGCGGATAGTGTCTTACTGACTGATTGATTAGTGTTTATCTCTTGCTTTCTCAAGAGGGACTCTTAGAAAAGGC
Source organism: Mustela lutreola (assembly GCF_030435805.1). Taxonomy (NCBI): domain Eukaryota; kingdom Metazoa; phylum Chordata; class Mammalia; order Carnivora; family Mustelidae; genus Mustela; species Mustela lutreola. The sequence continues at coordinate 162,777,980 of NC_081292.1, forward strand.
TTTGGGACGGAAAGACAGCCGTCACCTAACTGGTAACTTCTCAACCCATTCTTTGGTCCGTTGATCAGACCCTCCCTCTGTTCCTAGAATGGGGCTGTGCCTCAACTGCTCTCGCTGTCCTATACATTGAGACTGTCTGGGATTTAGGAAGTATGTTCACACACTTGTACTCATGTATCCACACAGCAAAAGGAATGAGTTCATTGCGGGGGCAAAACTAAGACCCAGGATTTCCAAGTCTAGTAGAGTTACGCAGACTGACGATGGACGAGGACTACCCTAACCCTCGCATCCCACAAACAATATCACTTAACACGGGCTTTGCTTGCTCATTCCTGGGTCTGCCAATGTCGCTAAGAGAAATCCTCTGGAATACTGAAAAAGGTCAGGCCTTGGAGGAGAGAGACGCTGACTGGATTCCGCTCGGATTATCTGTGTGATGTTGGTCCTCTTTTTTAACTTCCCTGAACCTCGGCTTTTGTCTTTTGTGCAACAGGAATATTGATATATCCATTTGTCAGTGTGTTATGACGATAAGGACCAGCGTCCAGCACGTGAAGTGACGGGCACATGTTCGGAATTCAATGTGTATTCGATGTTTACTGTGATTCAGCTGACATCTATTGATTGCCTGCTGTGTTCAAGGGCCTGTGTTGGGTGCTGTCCAGCCGCTGAGCTGGCAAGCCCCGGGAGCGGTGTTCCACAGACAGCAGCCAGCCTCTTCTCTCCCGCTCGCACTCCCCCTCTCCACTTGACTAAATGCGTCGGTGGGTGCCTGGGCACAGGCTTCTTCAGAGAGCGGGGTCGGGTCAGGGCGCTCACATCTTTTTCACATGTTTCTGCAGTGGGCCTAGTTTCCAGAGTGAATATCTGGACACATTCTATAAAGTGGTCTCCAGGAAAAAAAAAACAAAAAAGACAAATACTTGCAGTTTTGCTCTGGGTTTTTCATTGAACCAGATGAATCCATGGTGCATGAAAAGGCTGTCAGGCCGGCGGAGAGAGGCTGAATGCTGCTGTAAAGCCGGCATCTGTTGCTTCACGCCCCAATGTGAGGTCTGTGCTCCTGGGGGAAGCAAGGCTTGGCTAGACAAGCGGGGCCATTGTGAAGTCCCGACAATAGACAAGCAAGAGGACTTGGCTGGGATGAAGAAATCCCACCCCCTTTGAGTTTTAAAGGAAGGGAAGCTGGGGTCCAAAGCCTGCCTTATTAGAGAGAGACAAATCACCCAAACCAATCTTTGTTATGAATGCCGAGCTATTGAATTTCCTGGGCTCAGTAAAGCCTATTGATTTTGTGACAGTCAAAGATAAGTTATGCGCATGGAGGCTTTTTTCTTCTCCTCCCTTCCCTTCACAACATATTTTTCCAGACATATTGGCATTGGGGATTGTAAGTAAAACTGTTATTGGTTTCTTTCGATTTAAGTGTAGGTCAGTGCTCAAGCCCGGTGAAGGTCCATTTTTACAGGGGTTTCCAGCGCAAGATAAATGAAGTGGGAGTCTCTAGAGCTGGGGTCACTCTGTTCTGTTATTTCAGCCTCCAGCAGGAATGCTGCAGGCATCCCAGGCATTTCTGGAATTCTGACATTAGCCATGATCCACTTACTCACTTTTGTCCTCTCTCTACCACACCGCTCTCCTCTTACTGACCCCCATTCCCTTTTCGCCAAGCCATACGCAATGGTCAGTGGACCAAGACTTGAAATGGCCGCCCTTGAGCACAACGTAAAACACGGCGGGATGTGTGTGTGTGTGTTCTACATACATGGAAGGGCTCGTACATGATAGGTGTTCCTTTTTAAATGTGCAAATAGCATTCCCACACTTTACAAAGAGAGTGGTTCCTCTTTTGGCAATTTATTCAGAATGTTATCCTATTACAAAAATATTTTGGTGATGCGCATACAAATATGTAAGAGAAGCGTGAAGACACCTACTTCTAGTGGCGTTTAAGGAAAATTGTTACGAACATACCGGATCACAGTAGCACCTACGAGAGCTCCGATGCCATTTTAAACAACCAAACACAGCTCATATGATATAAATATGCCATAGGATATAAATATGCGATATTTCTGACTGTTCAAATGTTTAATAGACACAAGTGAGAAGTCCCTTAACATATTTAGTGAACGCTAAGGCCTGACTCAGACACTTCAGCACATTCACTCACTCACACACTCACTCACTCACTCACACATTCATTCATTCATTCATTCACTCACACATTCATTCATTCATTCATTCACTCACACATTCATTCATTCATTCATTCAACAAGCAGATATTGAGCACCAACTGTGTGCCAAGCACACAATAAGCATACTGTGGATGACTCTGTCTCTATTTTTCATTACGATGAATTTGATTTTGTAATTGGCTAGCTCAAAAGGTGAGGGCAGGCACTGTCTTTCCATTCTCTTTTCTCTGTTTTCCTTAAGACCCTCTATTTCGGTGCAGTAGGTAGAGGAATAGTGAACATATTTTTAGAAGGACTTATAAATAAAACCCTCTCTGCTTTTGTTCCTCAGAGTCAATATGCATAGAATGGCTTCTCCCCAAGTTCACAGACCAAAACATCTTTTTCCCCCAACAAGAAGTATTTCATGGTAAAAATGTAAAGAGACATCCCAGCCAGTGACTACACACTATTTACAACCAGGCATAAGGTCTACTTGACAATAGACTATGAATGAGAAGGGGGGGCTTTTGCCCCCTTCGTAAAAATTGTATCACTCCCCATGCATATAAATTAATTGAAGTGTCTGTGCCTGATTGTGGAATTACCAGAAAGTGCTACCGCTGAAATATACCTCCTTTAGCAATAGGTCCCAGGGTCAGAGGGTCAAATTAGAAATATGAAATGTATTATCTGAGGCTCAGACATTACTCTCTCAGGGATCACCTTTCATAATATATACCTTCTGATTGGAACGCTGATGGCCTGGAGATTTTATGCGGTGTTGGAAAGAGGAGCATTCTACAACTTGAACGTTTGTTGGGAAGGCTGGCACAAGGTAAGGGCTGCAACAAGGAGCTTGGAGTAGCCAGCTTCTGGATCAGGTGGTAGGAGCCTCTAATAAAATGCAAAATAAATAAAAGGGACAGAAGGGCATGGAAAAAAAAGCTTTCTCTGTAGTTCTGTTTAAGGCTGACTCTAGGGGCGCCTGGGTGGCTCAGTGGGTTAAGCCGCGGCCTTCGGCTCAGGTCATGATCTCAGGATCCTGGGATCGAGTCCCGCATCAGGCTCTCTGCTCAGCAGGGAGCCTGCTTCCTCCTCCTCTCTCTCTCTCTCTCTGCCTACCTCTCTGCCTACTTGTGATCTCTCTCTGTCAAATAAACAAATAAAATCTTAAAAAAAAAAAAAAAGGCTGACTCTCATCATTATCTCATTCTACCCCATCCTTTCAAATGGTGGCATTACAGAAGAGGGTTTCCAAGATTTTCTAATATTTACACTCATTATCCTTAATTAGGTTTATATTTTAACTCTATACAGAAATTATTCTCACAGTTTCTGCTTCATGCATAAATTTCTCATCAGTAGTTGTAGGTTCTTTTCAATCTTAGGATTGTAGTCTTTCTAGACAAAAGTATTGTGAAAAGAATATGGATTTGAGAATCAGGTAGGTTAAGTTTAAATTCCTTATCAGACACTTGCCAGTCTTCGGCAAATTACTTAACCCCTCCAAGTCTCTAATTCCTTATCTACAAAGTCAGATACACTTTCTATCTCTTAAACTATTTTAGCAAGATAATTTTTTTTTTTTTAAAGTACTTGACACAAGGGTGAGGCTTTGGGAAAGACTGTATGGGTTGCCTCTGACAATATTCTACTCCCGATAAGGATAATACTCACTAACTCAGTGCCATGTGATTGTGTGTGCCAAGTATAACATCCTCACTCCATTGATGTATGGCTTGGTTTGGGCACAGACATGCTCTGGATGGTAGGGGGTATGTGGTCTTTCCTAGCAGAAACTTTTTATGGTATCATGGGATTCTGCTCACTCCCTTTGAGATTCTGCCCTGCCACCGTGAAAAACATATCCCCCCAAGTAACAAAGTATATGGAGTTTACTCGAGCCCAGCTGAGCCCAGCAGAGCCCAACAGAGTCAAGGTCAACCTGTAGACTGAAGAGCAAGCAGTATATGGTTTGTTGTTAAAGACAACTAAGATCCTGGTATCCTTTATTACTACAGCAAAAGCTGACTATTATGATGTTCAAGAAGTCTTTGTATCCCACCCCTTTCTCTTTATACAGTTTTTGTCCAAGTTAAATGAGAAAATGTAATAAATCCCTATACCAATAGCTGATACACAGTTGGTTGCCTTTCCTTACTCCTCATCCTCTGCTTAGTCTTCTTGGTTTCATCCTTCTTCTGGTGATGACTTGAGATCCAGATAGTCATTAGATGGACCTGGGAATCTTGGCCTTCCAACCATCGCTATGGTTCCTCTGACCATCTGAGCTCGTAATTGGATCACTTTTACTCCCTCAGCTTCGTCTTGCCAAAGGCCCTGGTGCTAGCTTAGAGTTCCAACACTAAGTTAGTGCTCAAATGCCCCCAAATTGTGGTGTAGATGCAAGAGCTAGGAGCGTAGGCTTGTCAGCCCCCAAATATTTAGTTGTGCTCCATAGAAACTAGTAAGAAGGAGATGGAAACAAAAGCCTGGGCCCCAAAGGAAGGGCATTATTCACTGAGTACACTAGCTGAATGTATTTCACCCTTCAGTTGGTCTGTTGCCACTGTTTTTCCTTCCACCAAGACCAATGGCTGGCTACAAAAAAAAAAAAAAAAAAAAAAATCTGGAATGTGCTTGATCATTATACAGATTGCAATATCAGAAGTCTTGCCGAATCCATAATCTGGAAGTAAGCGTTGTGAGCGGATCAGAAAGATGAATGAAAAGGATGGACAATATGATTCTGAGACACATCTACAGGGGGTTAAGGATCTAAAGCTTAGAATTGGGGGAAAGCCAAGTTGGGAACAGAGAGATCTAACTGGCTGGAAATCAGAGTAAAGGCTCAGACATAGAAGGCTCCGATAAATTTTCCCTGGTAGTTGTTCTCTTAGTTGTTACTGTTTTAGAAGAGCTCCCTGTCTGTAAGGAGACTCTTTAAGTCAGGATACCCTAAAAGGGATATTAAGCCTCTGATATACTCCTATAGGTGGGGGATCAAGGTGGTGTCCCATGGGACCAGAGTGTCAGTTCAACCTTCTAGAACTCAATAGAAAAGTGAGATGTGAGAAGGGCAAAACACAAAGCCCTTGCTACAAGCCTACCCTTTCATATATAAGGATTTCTTGTGCACTTGATGTTAATTAATGAACACTGCCCCCCACCCCCAGTACAAAATCAGAGCCGTTTCAATAATCACTAAAAATGTGAAAGAATTCAGGAAGTGAATAATTTTTACTTTTATTCATACTCTAACTTTTTGGGGAGAGAAAAAGTCTTAGGTTGAGTTAAGAGAAGAATACTGATCAGCCTTTCTCATATAAAGGTGTTCCATAACATAAAAAAACTCCTTTGGGAAAAGAGAAGTTTAATAAGAGAGACTGGTAAAGTCTCTTGTGGTATAGAAGAAGATTCAGGAGGTGAGAACTTTAAGAGACAGCATGCTTTATGAATAATGCAATAGCTAGACTTCACCATTTCTTTCTACAGAATTTACATTTCTGAAAACAAAAGGTCAAAGTACATGGGAAAAGCATTTGAAGCCCTAGAAACCTCTAAGCTGGCAGAACCAGCCCCCACAATATATTTGCAGCCTGCCTTCCCAGTTTAATTCCTCTTACCCATGCTCTGGATTATAGCAAATTAAATCACATGAGGTCTCCTGCAAACACCCACAAGAGCATTCTCCATCCCTCCCACTGCCCCCCTTCCCCCCTTTATAGCTTCCCCATGCCAAGGACCATGCAGATGCCTGCACCAGAGAGCCTCCTTTAGCTATAAGTGATGCCTTCTCCTCTAACATTTTGTTTATCTCTAATGCATTTGAAATTTTCTACTTTTTATGATAGTATGTGCTACAGTATATCATTTCCACTAGATTACAGAACCTTGAGGGTAAGGATTGTATCCAATATTTCTATGTACCAAAAATATAAAGAAGGAGCTCAAAACAATGAATTACTAAATACAAGTAATAAGGGGCACCTGGATGGCTCAGTCATTAAGTGATAATTCTTGATTTCAGCTCAGGTCATGATCTCTGGGTTGTGAGATTGAGACCCGAGTTGGGCTCTGAGCTGGGCATGGAGCCTGCTTCGGATTCTCTCTCTCCCTCTCCTGCTGCTCCTCTCCCTCCCTGTGTGCATGCAAAGGCATGCACTCTCTCTCTCTCTCTTAAAAAAAAAATGAGAAGAAAAAGTAAGAGCAACCAAGATGGCATCAGCTTTTTTCTTTTCATGTTCACCACCCTCTTCTGTTCAATTTTTTTCTTTTTCTTTTTCTTTTTTTTTTTTAAAGATTTTATTTATTTGAGAGAGAGAGAGAGAAAGAAAGAGCGAGAGAGAGCACAAGGAGGAGGAGGGTCAGAGGGAGAAGCAGACTCCCTGCCGAGCAGGGAGCCAGATGCGGGATTCAATCCTAGGACTCCAGGATCATGCCCTGAGACGAAGGCAGTTGCTTAACCAACTGAGCCACCCAGGCACCCCTCACTTTTTTCTTTTTAAGGTTTTATTTATTTATTTGACAGAGAGAGAGCACAAGCAGCCAGAGGGAGAAGCAGGTTCCCAACCGAGAAGAGAGCCCAATGGATTCAGGACTCTATCCCAGAACCCTGGGACCACAACCAGAGTTAAGGCAATTAAGGCAAACACTTAATTGACTGAGTCACCCAGACACCCCTTCTGCTCAATTTTTCTTAATAGTCTTATTATCAACAAAAATTGTTGATTATTAATAAAAAGTGTTGATGCACATTAATAAAAAGTGTTGATGTTTAAAGGGGTTAAATATTTCTAGGGAGCTGGTTGCCAAACAATGATATCCTGTCCAAATAGCCAGAGACAACCACTTTCAATAATTTCTGTCCTATCTCAAGACTTGGAAGGTCTAAAAAATGTTTGTGTTCTATCCTCAGGCTTGACTGGTGGTCTGGCTTTGTACAGAATGCTAATTGTAAATAATTTTCAACCAGACTTTTGGAAGTGCTGTTTCATTACCTTTAAACTTGTAGTAGTTGTTGTGGGAAGTAACCATTCTAATTCCTGATCTTTCATATGTGAACCTTTCTTTTCTCTCTGGAAATGCGTATGATCTTTACATTGTCCCAGTGGTTAGACGTCTCCCAGTGATAGATCTGGTTGCAGATCTATTAGGAAGCATCATGCTGGGCGCCCAGCACAGAGTCTCATAATCAATATTCTAAAAAATAGACTTTTAAGAAATATTGTACATATATCTCATATTATTTTTGAAGCCACTTAGAATTTATTATTATAGAATTGCTTTGAAATATAAACAGCTAAAATTAGTATTCACATAATTCTGGTTTTGCAACAGGAAATACCATTGGTCCCTCTGTATTTTTAGAAACTGGAAGTGAAGGGTAGGGATGTGTAATCAGGAAGTAATTACCTATATGAACATTTGAACCCTGTTGAAATACCAGGTGTTTAACGTCAGAGCTGGATCCTATGATAGGAGCAGCTGAGGGACCATAGCAGCAAGGAACTAAAAAGGTCAAAGAAAACCATCAAAGAGCTAAAGATTTGAGGTTATTTCTGTCCATTCTTGTGTAAGTTCATGGCTGAACCTTGACGAGGAAGTGGAGGATTGCTCAGAACCAGCAAATATGTAGGATATAATTTGTCTGCAAGAGAAACACTCTTAAGACCATTCGCTGGGTTAAGGGAAGGAGCTAGAAGGGTCTCCCTAAATATAAAATTGAGCATTTATGTAAAAACTTAATAAATAATTTCTCCAAAAAATCAGGGTCACTTAAGTGGGGGGAAAGGAGAATGTTGATTGCTTTGTAAGAACAAAAAAAACCCAACAACTACAACAACAACAACAAAAAAAACCCACCAAAAAAAAAAAAAAATCCCTAAACCCCTACAAATCAGAAAATATGGAATTATAATTACAGAATGTTCTGATTAACTCACCCATAAAATAAGATGTATAGTAAAGGTCACCAAACCTTACCAGTGACATAATTCAGATCTGTCAAAACACCTCCAATTATTCCTTAGGGAAATTATTTTGCTAGTTACCCAAGCCAGTCTCACCATAATCCTAGTGGACCAGAGCAGGACTTGGGACCGGCCATTTGGGGTGTAAGGAGAAACCCTTCTGATATGGGTGACTACCATTGCACCCTTTGATCAGAAAGGCCTCCCCAGCTGCTGCTATCAATCACTGATTTCCTTCTTTCTGTAGGTCCTCCCTTCCCTTCCTGGACAAAGTTAAATTTCTGGCTCTGACCTTGAGCTATTTCCATCACTTCTGTTTTGCCATCTACATTTCCTTCTTCATTTTCTTCATGCCTGGTTTGAACTAATCTTCCTGGAGGCAAAAAGCGTTACTCTAGCACCCTTGGAACAAAAAGATTCCCAAAATGGGCTTAACATGCTTTGAAAAGTCGCATAATGAAACAATATTAAAAGAAGGATGGGTGACGGTGAGAAGGTGGAAGAAGTGACGTTGTAGATAATTGTGCATGTTAATTTTTAACTGAGATTATTTTAGCGCTCTGAGCAAAAGGAGTATCCTAGCTCATACTTTGCACAGTTTGCCTGATCACAAGGTGATACATTTCCGTTCCACACTTGCCTGATTGTAAACACATGTGTCCTATATCAGGTGTGGATGATACAAAAGAAACAAAAATTACTCATTGTTGCTCACCACATTTATTTATATCTTTGGAAAATGTCATGTTTTATGATTCAAAAAACCTTGGAAGTGGAAAAACATATAAAAAGGAATATAAAAAAGTCATGCCAAATTTTATCACTGAATACATCTTTGAACATTGTGATAGATTTACTTTTGATCAGAAAAGAGTTCAGAGGTATGTGTGTGTGTGTGTTTGCATGAGCTTACCGAAGAATACGAAACACTGAGGGAACCAGACTGCACATATATGTCTGGATCCTAAATATCGAGTTAGTTGTGTTTTTATAACATTGAATATATGAAACACTGAGCTTAATGGACTTTACTGAAGTACAACATTTCACCCTTTGGATACATTCTAGATTTTTTAAACAACACATTATTTTTTGGACATTAGTGTATTTCAGAAATTCAGTTTATGAGTTACCATATTTGTGGCCGTCATTACATTACTCTTTATGTTTTTCTCTGATTGTTTCCTTTGGGTAAATTCCAAGAAGCAGAAATACTAAGGTCACAGATCACATGTTATGATTGTTTCTGGCATTCTTGATATGTATATTACGAAAAGGCACTTTAGAAAGGTTGTATAGTTCTCACTGATGTAGCAGAGTGTGAGAATGTTTTTTCACGAAGGATCTTTTCAGCATATAATTTATAATGCTGCTATTTGGAAAATAGGTTGTTAATTTCTAGGAAAATTAAACACACATGTGATTCATTCATTCTGTTTAAATTTAAATTTAATTTAAATTTCCTTGATTATGAATGAGTTTGAACTTTTAAAAATGTGTCTATTAATAATGCATGTATTTCTCTTTTTGTTTGTGAATTTCCCATTTATTTCCTCTGCTAGTTTTTCTATTTGGGGTATGTGTATGTGTGTGTGTGTGTGTGTGTGTGTGTGAATATATAATAATATATAATAAATATATAACATTCTATAACAATATTATATTTAAAATTAAATTTAATGTTACATATAATATTTAAATATTGAATAATATATAATAGCATTATATAATATATATAGTGAAGAAATACTGTATACATAATTTTGTGTGTGGATTGTAAGAGTTTTTCACAGATAAGGGTATTAACCCTTTTTTGAGTTATATTGAGAAATGATTGATATACAGTAAACTGTACATATTGAAAGTATACTTTTTACTTATAAAAGTATCACCCTAATTGAGATCGTGAACCTCAGAAGTTTCTTTGCACCCCTTGGTCATGCTCCCCTTCCTCACAGCCCTCTCTGCATCTGCCGTATCCCAAGGCAATTACTGATTTCATTTCATTTCACTATAGGTTACTTTTCATTTAAAAAAAATAGTATTATATAACATGTCTTTTTTCTTTTGGGGTTTTTTCATTCTTAACTATTTGGAGACTTATCTATGTTCTGTCATCTATCAATCATTCATTTCTTTTTAATGCTGTATCTGTATTGTACTGTATTGATACAAAAGCCTGGTATAACCATAAACTTGGGTTGTTTCCAGTTTTTGAGCTATCACAAAGACAGTTTTTATAAATCTTGCTGTGAACATTTTTGTACAAACATATGCCTTCATTTCTCTTGGGTAAATGGTTGGATCACATGATATAAGTATGTTTAACTTTTCTAGAATGTATCGACCTATCTTCCAAAGAGGTTGTATCACTTTATGTTCTCAACAGCAGGTTCTTTACATTCCTACTAATACTTGGTATAGTAGGTCTTTTTAATTTAATCTTAACCATTTCAGTAGGTGTGGGTGGCATTTTACTGAAATTTTAATTTGCATTTTCTTAATGACTAAAAATGTTGAATATACTTTTATGTTTATTGACCATGTATATATTTTATTTGGTGAAATGTTTACTCAAATCTTTTGCCCATTTGAAATTGAATTCAGTATAAATGTGAAGAACAATAAATCATGACAAGAAAAGTTCATCCAGGAGCACAAGGTTAGTTTGACATTTGATATTCAAAATGTAATTCACCATATGAACAAACAAAAGAAGAAAAATCATAGGATCATCTCTAAAGATGCAGGAAAAGTGGTTGACAAAACTTAACATTCTTTCATAATAAAGATATTGTGATGATACTAGCAATAGAAGAGAACTTTCTCAACCTGACAAAGGGTACCTACCAAAAACCTACAGCTTCCATGATCCTGGATGATGAAAGTTTGAATTATTTCTCCCTAAAATTAGAGATAAGACAAAGATTTGTGATCTCACCACTTTTATTCAAAATTATCCTGGACATTCCAGCTATTTCAGTAAGTCAAGAAAAAGACATAAAAGGAATCCAGTTTGGAAAGAAAGAACTAAAACCCTTAATTCACATTTGATATGATTCCCAATATAGAGCATCAGTTGCAAGCTTAAAAAACTACTGTAATTAATAAGGGAGTTTATCAAAGATATTGGATAAATTACATATATATGTCAGTTATAATATTATATACTAAGAACAAGCAATAGGAAATTAAAATTGAAATATAATACAATTTAAAAGAGTATAAACATTATGAAATATGTTTATGAAACGCTTTGGGATAAATTTGAAAAAAGAACAAGATGGGCATACTGAAAACTATAAATAATTACTAAGAGAAATTTTAAAATACATAAATAATTTAATGATATATCTTGTTTAGGGGCCAAATACTCTATTTCTAATGTATTTATTCTTCTGGAAGTAGTTTACAAATTCAATGTAATCCCACTCAAAATTCCAGCAGGCATTTTGTAAAAATTGGCAAGCTAATTCTCAAAGTCATATGGGAATGCAAAGGTCCTAGAATTGCCAAAACAACTTTGAAAAGGATATATATAGTTGGAATACGAATACCCCCTGCCCTATTGATGCACTAATTTAGATAAGGTAGAACCGGTGCAACATGATAGACAAATAGATCAATGGCATGAAATAGAAAGTTCAAAAATATTCCTACACATTTATGGACCAATTGATTTTTACAAAGCAAGATAATTTAGTGAAAAAAGATCTTTTCAATAAATGATGCTGGAATAATTAGATATATATGCCAAAAAATTGCTTCAACATATATATCATACTATATACAAAATTTAACTCAAAATGGGTTATAAATATAAGTTTAAAAAAAAACTTCTGGAAAAAACTTCTGGAAGAAAACATAGTAGGAAATCCTTATAGATTTTAATTAAACAAAGATTTTTAGATAATGCTGGAAGCATTATTATTATCCATAAAAGAACAAATCGATAAATTAGACTTCATAGAATTAAAAAGTTGTGCTCTTTAAATACCTTATTCAGAGAATGAAAAGAGAAACCAAAGATGGAGAGGAAATACTTATAATTATATGCCTGATAAAAGATTTATATTTAGAATCCATAGAAATGCCTCTAAAATAAAAACACCAAGTTGAAGGGATACATGTGTGTCTTGCAGACACCGCCAACCTGGAGCCACCCTCACTACCCAGCTATGGTCAACCTTACTGTGCTCTTTGACATGGCCATGGTCAGAGAGTCTTTCGGCCATGTCTCCTTCGAGCTGTTTGCAGACAAAGCTCTAAAGACAGCAGAGAACTCTTGAGCTCTGAGCACTAGGGAGAAAGGATTTGTTTCTAAAGGTTCCTGCTTTCACAGGATTATTCCAGGATTTATGTGCCAGGATGGTGACTTCACTCACCATCATGCCACTGGTAACAAGTCCATCTGTGGGGAGACGTGTGATGATGAGAATTTCATCCTGAAGCACATGGGTCCTAGCATCTTGTCCATGGCTAGTGCTGGACCCCACACAAACAGTTGCCAGTTTTTCATCTGTGCTGCCAAGACTGACTGGGTGGATGGCAAGCAGGTAGTCTTCAGCACGGTCAAAGAGGGCATGAAGACTGAGGAAGCATGGAGCACATCGGGCTGGAATGGCAAGACCAGCAAGAAGATCACCATTGCTGACTGTGGGCAAATCTAATAAATCTGGCTTGTGTTTTATCTTAGCTACCAGACCATTCCTTCTGTAGCTCAGGAGAGCACCCTCTACCCCCATCTGTTAGCAATACTCCAGAATCTCTGTGCTCTCGCTATGGTTCTGCGGGCTCCATGGTTCCTTATCCCCAGGTCTAGCTGGATTGCAGAGTTCAGTTTATGGTGATGAAGTAAAACCTAAACCACAAAAACAAACAAACAAACAAATAAATAAATAATAAAGGGATACATGCACCCTTATGTTTATTGTAGAATTATTTACAACAACCCAACTAGAGAAGCAGCTCAGGTGTCCATTAATAGATGAATGGATAAAGAAGATGTTAACATATACATCTAGAAAGGAGTATTACTCAGCCATAATAAAGAATGAAATCTTGCCCTTTGCAGCAATGTGGATGGAGCTAGAGGGTCTAATGCTAAGTGAAATAATTCAGCCAGAGAAAGACAAATGCCATATGATTTCACTTAAATGTGGCATTTAAGAAACAAAACATGGGTGAAATAGTTGATGGGCATTAAGAGTAAACTTATCTTGATTTCTAAAAAAATGAAATGATGAAGACAATAAAATAAAAATAGAAAACCTCCTAAAACTCAGAAATAATAAATTAATGTCTTCCCTCTATTTAGTGAAATATTCTTTTAATATTTTCATGTATCTTTTATTTTATTAATGTTTTTCTTGAGCAAGAATATTTTGAGGTTCTTACAGGATAATTAAAATTCATTTTCATAACATGTGATAGTGATTTTTTTCAAACATACAGTTTTTAATTCCATTCAATAGTGGAAGAAGCTAAATCCTAGCTTGATACTGACTAGCTTGATACTATGTGGAAAGATATCTTAAACTGTCAGTCATTCGCAATTTTCAAGTATACAAGATGTTCTACATTATAAATTGACTATACAGGGAAAAGCTGCCCATACCTCTGATCCTAGCTTTGTAACCCCAGTAAACTTCTGTTTGGTGATGCAACTGGTGTGAAGGACAAGGAAAGAGGGCTGGAGAAATGCCCTGGGGACACTCTGAAGCACAAGTCAGAAATCAAAATACTTTCCAGCCAGTGGGACCTTAGAGTTGACTTGTAGTCTGTTCCGGGGAAATTGAATAGGAAGATACCTGAGGGAGCTGGCACACAGCAAGGAACTACAGGAAATACAGGCGGGTAGAAACGTCGAAAGACTATGCATCTAAGATGCCAAATTCCCCAAAAGGCTAGCTCTTCTGCTAATGCCCCAGTGATACTGCACGTAGCACTGGGCAGGGTGGTACCCCAAATTTCAAAGCCCAGTCCTCCTATGAAGAGTAGGATTGCTGCCCAAACATACCAGGGACAATCAATCTATTGTCTGTATATGCCTGTCTCACTCAGTTTGTGGAGCTGTTGGAAGTCAGCAATTTTTGGAATATGATGCATTTGTCTCTTTTTCACTTGCTCTCCTTTCTCTATTCTCTCACAGGAGAACTTTGAGATGTCAGAGTTAGGGCAAGAAGCCTCACTGTCCCGCACAGATGTGCTCCTCACAGTCCTGAGGGGACTTGACCCTATCACAAGTTTGAAAGTTATTTGAGTAATGTACAGGAAATTAATAAAATCAATGGTGATTGACTCAGAGAAACTAATTTCTTCTAGCTGCAAATATAATCAAAACCAGTTGTCTTCAGATTTTTGTTGAAGTATTTCTTAATAAGAGCTATGAAAAAAAAAAGGCACATGAAAGCTATCACATATTTTAGGTAGATATAAAATTTTTATCTAAATTTAAGTAGTGGAAAAAATATAATTTCTCTTGTATTGTAAACAAGGGCATCTTAAAAGAAAAACATTAATTACCCTTAGAAATGTATCCAAAGACCAAAATATCTTAATGAATTGATAGCTTCTCTCACCTGTTTTAAAACTAAATGAATGTTCCTGGGGCACTGGGGTGGCTCAGGTTAGGTGAATAACTTGGTTTTGGGTGTGGTCATGATCTCATGGGTCCTGAGCTTGAGCCCTGTGTGTGGGCTCCTGCTCAGCAGGAAGTCTGCTTGAAGATTCTCTCCCCCTGCTCCTCCCCTACCCGTGCATACTTGTGAGTGTGCACACATATGTGTGTTCTCTCTCTCTCTCTCTCAGATAAATAAATACATCTTAAAAAAAAAAAAACAACCAAGTCCCTATTGAATGCTCCTGCTTTAACTGTGTGAAATTATACATTGTTTTATTTTTCTTTGACCTGATATTTTTATTTTACTTGTTCTCAATATCCTATCCTAACATATTCATGTTGGAAAGTTTTTATTCATAATTTTATGATATTTATATGCTGTAACATTTCCATACATGAAATTTTCTGGAACCACAGGACATAATTGTTAATTTTTTCCTGGATTGAGTTATTAAATTATTACTGAGTTATTATTATTACTAGTTATTATTATTAAACTTAGTAATATTGATCAAAGCAACATAGCTATAAATGAAATATTGAACAGATGATTAATAATCACAAAGAGAAAATTTTCATAGAAAGAAAGCCCTTAGTAAGAAGGAATGGGTCTTATTTTTCAATGTGTTCATGGATCCATGAGTAAAAATTACATATGCTAGAGTAAGAGAAGGTTCTGTCTTAATACTCTTCCTCTTTTGTTTAAATAAGCATGAACACCAAGAAACTGTATTCATGTAAATATGTAGATAAAGATGAAAATAATTTTTTATTTATTATTTATTTTTTTATAGAAAGAGAGTGTGCATGTGCAAGTGAGGGGGTGTTTAGGGGGGTACAGCAGGGGTAGAGGGAGATAGGGAGAGAGAATTCTAACCAGGCTCCATGGCTAGCATGGAGCCCAAAGTGGGGCTTGATCTCATGACCCTGAGATCATGACCTGAGCTGAAATCAAGAGTCAGGAGCTTAGCCAATTGAGCTATCCAGGCACCCCAGAAGGAATTTTTTAATAGTAATTTCACTCAGTTCTCTGAATTTTTTCCTGTTGGGGAAAGTTATGCAACCACCGGTGGAGAGGTGTGAAAGTGCAACCACGGTGAATTCTCAGTTGGATTATTTTATTAATTGGGAAAGAAAAACATCTAGAAATGAGGATCTAGAAATTTGATCCTGTTAAACTACCTCGTCCCCTATACCATTGGAAAAGTTTTTGGGTATTTCTAGATGTACACACATATGAGTTTGAGTATTGTTCGTTTACATCAGGGTCTCTCAAATGTGGAGCATTACTTGAGAATTGGTTAGAAACACGAATTCTTAGGGCCCAAGTTAGAATCAGGCACTGACGTCTACTCAGCTAAGATCAGGAAACTGCTCTAATCAAATAAGCACTAGATTCCTCTGTTCCTCAAGTAAATAGCTTGGAGAAAAGGACACAAAGAATTTAACCCTTGTAAGAATCTCCATTCTCCTTGCTCTCTCAAATGGGGAGAGCCTCTCCCTCACCATGTACGTGCATTCCCACCAAATGCCTTGGAATGCGGGATTATTTGGGATCAAGTTGACAAAGAGACAGAGGACCTAAAGTTAAATGTAGTCCCAAAGGTCATTTTCTGATAAAATGTCTATCTTCCACACAAAAGTTGTAGGTCTCCAAAGGCAGGGATGAAGTCTTTATTTATACAGTATGGGCACAAAGCTGTTTGTTAAACTAAATTTAAATAGTGGTATTTAGACATAATGGAAGAAGTGATACGTTTGGCATCTAAACAGTTGTCAATGAATTGATGCTTTTAGGTCAGTTTTGCCAAGGCCATGAAAGGGGACTCAATGTAATAACAAATCCACCAGCATAAGGAAATAGAAACTGAGGCAGTACAGTATGAACAAGGAGCAATTGTTGTCACTCAGGACCACAGAGACTACCAGTTTTGGAAAATACTTCAACGTTCTATGTCCATCTGTTTCCTAACCCATTTATTATATGCGTAGCCCATTTCTGCTTTCTGTGGTTTTTATTCTATCAACAAAAGTGATTTTTTTTGTTTTTTAATGTAAAATCATGAAAGTGGTTGTGATTATACACTGTTCAAGTCCTCACTCCCCCTGTCACGTCAGGCCATCTGATCTCAGCTGACACCCTCAGTCTTCACGTGATGC
Source organism: Mustela lutreola (assembly GCF_030435805.1). Classification (NCBI taxonomy): domain Eukaryota; kingdom Metazoa; phylum Chordata; class Mammalia; order Carnivora; family Mustelidae; genus Mustela; species Mustela lutreola. The sequence goes on from NC_081292.1 coordinate 162,794,919, forward strand.
CCAAAAGGTTTATGCCTCCTGCCCAAGATCACAAAAGACATCAGTTGAGTTGGATGTGATCAAGTCTTCCCATTAAGTGCTTTACTGGCCACAGCACACTGCTGTAAGATTTTCTAGAAGAAATCCCTACTTTGTACTGGAAAACTCAACGGACTGCGGTATCAGGATTCTAACAACAACATGACCATGCAACATCACATGTATTGGTTGGCCATTTTATGTCACTAAATCTTGCCCCAAACCCTATTTGGTTCTAAAATTTTATGATGTCTGTCAACTTCAAGACATTTTTTTCTGATGAAATTGAAGCTCAGAAATTTACGATATTTGTGATTTGTTTATGACTTCTATTATCTCCCATACCCTTCCCTATTCTGTTCCATTTGACTTGGCTAATAAACCTTTTATTGTTCTGCCCCTGGGGTTCATAGAGTCTTTTGTGGATGTTTTAGAGTTTAGGCTTTGAATAAACAAAGGAAAATAAATTCTCATAAGAAAGCTTTTCCTTATTTCGTAAAAAAAAAAAATGGAATTTGTATTTTATTATTGAACAAGAATATTATGAAGAGTTGGAAACTGTTCAGCTATAAGAAGACTTTTCTTGGAGGTTATCTTTTCTTATGCAGAACATACTCCATTACCGTGGTTCACTGCCTGGCTTGAATGACCTGATCTGGGCACAGTAACTCCTGCAGCAAGCTCCTCACTCACCTTCTTTAACAGCTTCCAGATCGCACACACACACATACACAAAGGATATTTGATCCCCGAGGAATCCCCTTCTCACTCTGCCGGTCACACATGATTTTTCTCCAAGATATGCTATGGAATGATGAGGGGAGAAAATCCTCTTTCCATTGGTGGGGGGTGGGAGGTGAGGTTCTGGAGTTCTTTAGAAATGGTTGTGTTGGAGGTCTAATAACTCCTTTGAAGGACCAAGTCTCTGCATTTTTTTGTCATTGTGTTCCCATCTATGCTATTTTCTGCAGTAATTTACTTGTCAGAAAGATCACAGGAAACTAGTAATTTACTTTGTGCACAAAGCATTGTGTGGCTGTGGCTGCATTTTCTCATAGGGCTGTAATCTTTCATTTGTCTAAATGGAATGATGGATGAGCAGATTTCACCACTTGGCATGCCCAGGCTGCGATTTGTCCATGCCTCTCATGCCTTCATGGCATGGCCCCTCTGGCTAAGACACCCCTAAAAATCGGGGCCACAGGATCTAAGAGAAAGGCTTTTAAATGAGGATCTGCGAGATAGGTTAATAATCACTGGAAACCAATCCCTACACCTGGACATATGAACGTTGCTCAGTGTATCATACTCTTATTATATAAGAGCTAGAAAAAATACCTTGTTTTACTTATGCAAGAAAGTTGAACACACCGAACATCTTACAGCTAGCTGTCCATCATGAGGCAAAACAGAAAATGCATCGCCTGTGGTTGACCCCACTCCCTTTCCCCACCAAAGGAAAGCAAGCTTCTGCATCTGCTCGTTACTACTGGATTTAGTTCATAAGGGTGTTTTCACACAGTACACCTTGTAAGCCCAAACTGTATACTGAATTGAACAAAAACAGGATTAACCTCTTCATAATGTTCCCCAGGCTTCATTCCTATCCACCCATTTCACATCAATGATAATAACCGAAATGAAAAGTTTAAAATGTAATAAGAAGGTTTCAGTTGAGATAATCATAGAGATTCTGATAGGATTTCAGAACCCGCTTTATTATCAGAACTAGTTTGGAGTTTTGATTTCAGTTTTGCTGGGCAATTGACAGTCTGAGTACGTGGTCCACGATCTCATTTGTCAGGGATGGGAGGAAATGTTAAAGTCAAGGTGGTTTCCCATATGCGAAAGTCAAACCCTCAGGGTCACCCCCGTCAAGGACCTGGGAGCAAAAGGTGAAGTCTTTAGTTTGGCAAAGAGTGTCTACAAAACCCTAGAGCAAAGATCATATTTGATGTTGAAATATTGAAGGTTTTCCTGCGGGAGTTGTGGGTGGTGAAGATTTTGTCAAACCGAACTCCTCCCCTCCCTTTGCAATAACCACACACTTCCTTTCCAGGAGGCAAATTCAACAAAGATATATGAAGCATCTACTTCACGCTTCAACATTAAAGGTAAGGTACAAAGATAAATAAGACATGGGGCTTGCCCTGGGAGAGCTGATATGTTATTGGATAAGGCGGGTAGAATCAAACTGACTAATACAGTGTGCTAAGTATGTACCAGCAAGGCGAGACTACTCACAAAGTACTGTGAGGCCAAAACCTCTCAAAACATGCATTACAAAAAAAAACCCCCAACCCAGAAAACAACAACAACAACAACAACAACAACAAAAATGCATTACACATACTCAGGTGTGCATGTGTGTGTATGTATATATATACAAATATGTGTATATATTTGTACATAATAATTTAATAAAAATTATAATATAATATAATATATAACATAGAAAATAAACTATAAAATATATAAAATATAAAATTAATACAATAATTATTATACTTATTAAATCATAATTAATAATTTAATAATTAATATAATAACTAGTGCACAGGGTTTCTGAGTAATATTCATTCGTTCATTCATTCATTCATTCACATATTCACTCATTTCAAATATTTATTGGGTTTTACTCTATGCCAGGCATTATGCTAGGTCCTGGAACTTCAAAGATCGTTTTGAATTGGGTCCTTTTGTCAAGGAGCTGAGTGCTGAATGTTAGAAAGTAGGCTAAAAGGCCTTGGATGATATGTAGAAAGGAGCCATGGAGATTTGGTTGCTTTTGTGTTGTAACAGGAGAATAAATGCTATAAGAATTTTGGAATGACTGCTGTAAGGGATAAGCAACCATCTGTCTAGATGATAAGGGCTTGAATGAGAGTAGACAAATTAGATCCGGAGGGAAGACATTTTTACAATTAAATAGGAAGGAATAGGACACAGTTGAAGACTTCTTAACAGCAACTAAGAAAAATTGACACTGGCTATGTAAGAAGAAAAGATGTTATTGGAAGGATTTTATCAGATGAGTCTGGATCACCCTTGTGAAGATCGAGGATCAGATTCAGAAAATGTGCAGCGAAGGTATGTCTGGGCCAAGGGTGGGGAGGACCTCCTCCATTTTTAGAAGGGAAAATATATCCCAAATGCAGGGGCACTACTGTTGCTACTTGGTGTGAGGCCCTCTAAACTTGCTCCCTTGAGTCTGCCTCCTGGTTCCGACCGTATTCAACTTAGTAGGACACAGAATTCTGGGTGCCGCGCTTGAGTGTACAGGGAGAGGGGAGGGAAATATGGGCCGATAGTTTCGGGGTTTTTTTCCCAACTCCAAGGGGAGGTTTGGACATTACATGGCCTCCTGATGACAACTATTCATTCCAAGAATATTAAGTCTTGATCATCAGGACTTCAAGGGATCTAGATTTAGTGGCTTATTGACAGAGCCAAGGATGATGCCACAGCTGTCAATGGGACACCAAACCGAAAGGAATGCAACCGTGAGTCAGGGTCAGATTCAGTTCGTGATACCTTCGAGATAGCGGAGTAAATACTCAGAAGTTGGACTCTGTAGTCTGGCTATCAGGACAGAGGTCGAAACTAAAGATAAAGACTGTGGGTTTCCTTGTCTGTAAGTCCCACCATCCCTCTACTGCTGGAGTCCGTCTGTCCAGAACCTCTTGCGAGAATTCTTCTCATCCCTTTTGTGCTCCCGTTGTCTCTCGCCTTTGTATTCCTGTATTTCATTCCATTCCCTGGTCTTTCAAAATGGCATTTTGTCCAGTGGGGGAAGTTAATCTTCAACGGCCTAATCTCAGCCCTGATAATTCAGAGGAAAGAATATGCCAGGAATGTCCCTGCATCCACCATACACTCAACACCTTTTCTTCTTGCCAAATTAATCCCTTTCGGGTTATGCTCACCAGTGATTCCAGACATACTTAAGAGATGGGGGCACGGCACAAGGCAAGTCTTTTTAAGCTCAAGATCTCCTGGCTCTTGAGGCCTTGTCAGTTGGCAGACTCGGGAGACAGAGGAGGCACCCACATTTACAATCTGATTTAAAGCTTCCCCATAACTTGGCACGGCGTGCACCGGGCCTCCTCCTGCACTCCCACGAGGCCTGGGATGCTGCGGTTCCTGCCACCCCCATCGCAGTCCATTGACATTTCAGTGCAGAGATTTTTAGACTGGGATTCTAGGGACGCTAAGGAGGGAGGGGGAGAGGTTGGAGGAGGAGGGCAAAACTGGGGCGGCTCTGGGTCCTCTTTCCCTGTTTAACCAGAACAACTCTGATTTTTCCCCCTTTTGTAACTCCGACTTCCCTACAAAATTTCCTTTGAGGACACAGTCTGATGTTAAAAATCAGTTTCCAAACCCTTGCTTTCAACTGGCAGTTCTCAAAACATTTTGGTTTCAGGACACCTTAACACTTTTAAAAACTATTGAGAACCCTGAAGGGCATTTATTTACAAGAATTTTATCTACTAATATTTACTGTATTTGACATTAACTGAATAATTTAAGCCATTTGCTTATTTATTTTTGAAAATAACAATAAAACCCCACTACACAATAATGTAAATGCCATGTTTGGGTTAAAAAAATAACTATACTCTCCAAAACAAAAATAATGAGAGTAAGAGAGGCGGCATTTTACAGTTTTGCAAATATCTTTAATGTCTGGCTTAGTAGAAGACAGATGGATTCTCGTCTCTGCTTCCGCACTAAATCTGTTACGATATGTTGCTTGGTTGAAGTATATATTTTAAAAAAGCAGATCTCATAGAGATCTATAGTTGGAAGAAGTAGGAATATTTTTCTTTCTTGATAATTGGGGCTATTCCTCTTTGACACTACAGCAAAACTCGACAATTAATTGTTTCTTAAATGTTAATTGTTATATGGAATCAAAACTCATATTAACAAAATTTTTAACTCTATAACATTAAAATCTATCTTACACTCTGCATGGTTCTTTAACCCATGCATAACTTTGTAATACCCTGTTCTGGTCATCTGAAAAATACTCGTTCACTGAATTATGTTTTCAAATGGATACGGTTCATTTTATAATCTCAAAAAATTAGATTTGATAATATGACTACCGATCTCATCAGAAAAATCTCTAAGTACTGGGAAGCTGTCAAACTGGCGATGGTGGATACAAGTTTTCAAAATTCTAGTTTTTTCTTGAAAGCATTAATTTTATTAACAAGCTATTTATTGGCAAAATAACTTATTTCTGAATAATCATAGTTCTTCTGAATATCCATAGTTTGCCTATCAGTCATTCTTTGAAGGTTAAAGATATTTCATGGGAAAAGCATCTAGTTCAGCTTGCAACTAAAACTTTCACACAAATGCTTTCCCTCAGGGCAAACATCATACTTTTGTAGGCAGCTTAGAAGGGCTTTCTGTGTACACACCATTTCATCACAAAAAATACTAAATAGGGGTGCACTCAAAGATAGAGATTTAATAAAATGAACCTATATTTATTCCTCAGAGATATTCATAAGTGAAACTGGCTTATTACGATTACTGAGCGCCTGACACTGATGTCTGTAATGACTACTGACTTGGTGACGCGGCCTTGATTCCAACCAAGGCATCCGCAGTTTGACTTTAAGCATCAGTGAGAATGTTACCAGGGTGAAAAAGGTAAATACCATTTTAGTATTATCATGAAAATACACACACATGTACATTTACACATATGTTACACACTTGTACACACACACACACACATACTGCTTTGCAGTATTGGTGCCACTGGTTTTTGTTTAATAGGTGTTATTTAGACACTCATGAAAAGCAAAAAAAAAACCTTGAAAATTCTATTTATATTCCGTAAAAAACTTTGCCTTCTTTGGCTTCTGATACTACGGTGGTGAAATCAGTTTCTCCACTAACTGCGTTCTGGGCAGCATGGGCATATGTATGGTGACTTGCTGTTCTCGAGGTGTCCATGGGGAGCTTCTAGGGTGCCCGTGCAGAAGAGAATGTTGAGGGATGCTCTCCCTGAAGTGGGCTCTGCAGCATCTCCCTGGCCAGGATGCGGCCTCAGAGAATCACTGGTCAGGGCAGCTGCCCATCCGCATGGCCTGATAGTCCACGCAGACTTGGCTATCTCCTCTTTGGAACATGACTAATTCCATTTGCTTCTGACCCCTGGTGAGACTATTTTGAAATCTCCTCCTGACATGTGCTAAGTAAAGGAATTATTTCACTTAACCGGTTTATTGATTGAATTGAGTAATTGATTTGATGGTTTGTAGGAAATTCACTTCGTACTCTGTAAAGAAAAGACTCTGTGCAGTTCACATAAAACTGAATGTGGGAAAATATCTTAGTAGAATCGACTAGAAATGAAATATCTTTGTGAAAGATACAAGGTTTTCAGCAAGCAGCACTCTTTGGCTGCCTCAAACTTTACCTGTCTCTGGTTCCTAGTGGGCTTGTCTAGGCAGCACCACTAATCTTTTGTCAGGAAAGCCCCCTGGTTATGTGAAATCATTTCTCATTGATGTACTCCACTGACAACACCATCCATCACTGTTAGGGCAGGAGGTAGAGAACTGAGATCTTGAACTCTGAAGAAATGAACAATTAAAACCAATGGGCGCTTCTCCCTAGCCCACAAAGGCAAATTAAAAAACTGCTACTGAAGATCAAAAAAGCCCTACTCTTGTTTTTGGCGGCCCCGTTGTAGACAGGAGCATTGCAAAATTATATCCATTGTGTTACGGCAGTTTATTTATTTTTTTAATGATGAAGTTTCTATTTAAATTCCAGTTAGTTAACATACAGTGTAAGATTAGTTTCAGGTGGACAGTTTAGTGATTCAACGCTTCCGTACAACACGGTGTCACGTGGTGTTCATGACAAGCGCCCTCCTTAATCCCCATCCTGTACGTCCGTCACCCATCCCCCAGCCACCTCCCCGCCCGGAACCATCAGTTTGTTCTCCACAGTTAGGAGTTTGTGTCGTGGTTTGCCTCTCTGTCTCTTTTCTCCCCTGTGCTTGTTTGTTTTGTTTCTTAAATTCCAGAAATGAACCCACAACGATATGGTCAATTAATCTTTGACAAAGCAGGAAAGAAGATCCAGTGGAAAAAAGACAGTTTCTTCAGCAAATGGTGCTGGGAAAACTACAGCCGCATGCAGAAGAACGAAACTGGGCCACTTTCTTACACCGTAAATGAAAATAAATTCGAAATGGATTGAAGACCTGAATGCGAGACAGGAAACCGTTAAAATCCTAGCGGAGAACACAGGCAGTAACCCCTTTGACATCAGTTGTAGTAATTTCTTACTAGATACAGTAGTTTAACTTGGGTCCATTCTCTGTACCTCCTTTGAGCTTTGGCTTGGAACTGTGGGTGCAGAGTACAGCAAAAGCGGGCATGCTGAGATACCCAGAACTCATCTCTTAATTCTGACCATAAAAAAATATTTAGCTTAAATGTCTGCCTTAAATGTAGTGTGTGGAAAGAAATAGCAGAAATCAGACCCCTTTCCCACGGTACTTCCTGAAGATGACCTTGTCAGAGACTTGGTCATTACCATGGCAGCCGAGGTCAAAGAGTAAATTCCACTTGTGCAACTTGAAACCCAGCTTGCTCAGTGATTTAAACTACTTTGAGGCCCCTGGGGCCAGGTTTCCACAGGCTTTGAGGAAAGCTGCCTGTTTGCATAATGTTCAGGTGCCCCCTGCTTACTGAATATGCACAACTTCCATTTGTTCATGCAGATTTGGTAATTGTCTATTTAATCACCTATTTGCATGCACAATTACTCAGTTTGGGCACATCCACATACATTTGCATATGTATATCTTGACTTGGGCTCCTGCAAAATGACTGCACCTGCAAAACGCAGCCGGACCCATTTAGAAACCCTTAGGGTTCAGTCTTGTCCCGGGAGGAAAAGAAGGGCCGAACGGGCTTCAAGTCCAAATATTGACCCTTACTTGTATGCGTCATGATGTCGATTTATTCTTTTAAGCCTCAAAAAGAAAAAAAGTTAGAAAACGTATGGATTATTCTCTGATAGGAGGGAAAGCAGTAAGTTAAAAACTTCGATAAGAAAATAAAGGAAGGGGTGCCTGGGTGGCTCAGTGGGTTAAGGCCTCTGTCTTCGGCTCGGGTCCTGATCCCAGCGTCCTGGGATCGAGCCCCGCTTCGGGCTCTCTGCTCTGTGGGGAGCCTGCTTCCTCCTCTCTCTCTGCCTGCCTCTCTGCCTTCTTGTGATCTCTGTCTGTCAAATAAATAAAATCATTTAAAAAAAAAAAAGAAAGGAAGAAGACCTGAATAAAGAGTGATGTAAGATAAAAAGAACAATGTTGAGTTGAATCTCGCCCCCCCCCACCCCGGTCAATATAATATTTGTTAACTTTGGTATTTAAAAGAACAGAATTTTTGAAACTCCAGGCCAGAAGACCGAAACAGAGGCAGTGGCCATCTTTGATGGAAAATGAAACAAGAGACCGAGACGTGCGGCTTTATGAAGTTCTCCTTCTCTCACCAATAACAAAATCGCCTTGAGGTCCTGTGCGTGAGATTGCTTTCTCTGCTTACGGAAGAATTCAACTCAGCTCTCTGGTGCTTCTTTAATGGATTTTAACTGTCAGCATAGAACAAGCCCAGGTAAGTATGGGGAAAACCAAGGAGTGCAGAGAATGGAGGGGAACAAAGTTTTGTGCTATTATGCATAGAACTTCTTGGCCACTGGGAAAATGCAGTTTCTCTACCTTTCCTCTGAATGTTTCATCTGGGTGATTGTTTATAATTCAGATTATGAAGCCATCTTAGACACCTATTCAATAGATGTGGGCCTGGGCCCCAGAATCTGCATTTTATCTAATATTCCAGGGAATTCTAACGCATGTAAGTTTGGACCACAGTCTTTGAAACCCTGATTCCCGTGGCTTTCAAGAAAAGTGGTGTTTCGGTATGTGTGTGTGTGTGTGTATTTTTCCTCCAAAAACACAAAAAGCACTGCTTGATTCTAAGAAACCATCTCCCTGACTTCCGGGTAACAAACATATACTGTAGGGCTGGTTTACAATGAGGTGTGTAAGAGCAGTCAGGTTTGGCTCGGTATTGCTAGTAATGCAGGTCTATCATATCAAACCCCAGCTTCACATGTATTCAACCTGCCTTTCTTAGAAGCCAAGGAAACAGAGAAACCCTAGGTCAGCCCCACCAAAGACCAGCTCTCCCTGGAACAAGTTCCAGCCACAAAGCCAAACTAAACCTGAGATAGAGACGTTCATAGGTCTTGATGGCTTATGTGTTGTCGTTGTAAATATATTCATTAATTTTTCCAATGTTTCTCTAATTACAATTTTTTTTAACAAGTCAAGAATATTTTAATTCTGTCATTGCCACCTGATGTTTTTCTTCTGCATTTTCTAACATCATACAAATCCTTTCCACATGGATTTGTTTGTATAATATTCTATTGTATGAAAGTGCTGTAATTTACTTTATTATTTGCTATTTTTGATGTTAAATGTACTGGTCATTTCCACTTTTTAAAAAACGTGAGTAGTGCATAACACTACAATGCACATTTTTGTATACATTTAGACACTTTATTTTTAAAATATTTCTTTAAGAGGCATCTGGGGGGCTCAGTCAGGGAAGTGCCTGCCTTCCAACTCATGTCCTGATCCCAGGGTACTGGGATCAAGCCCCACGTCGGGGTTTCAGCTTGATGGGGAGCTTGCTTCTCCCTCCCTTTGCTGCTTCCTCAGCTTGTGCCCAATTTTGTTCTCTCTCTCCCTCTCTCTCTCAATCTCTCTCAAATAAATAAATAAAATCTTCAAAAAAATAAAATGTTTCTTTGAGACAGATTGTTAAAAGAAAGAAGTTGATACAGAGGGTAAATTATTAATGGTTTTGATCATAGGAACAGCTATACAATAAAGAAGTGTTTAGTGAATTTTGTTTCCAAAGACCTTATTTTATTTCAATTCATTTTTTAAAGGTGATACATTTTAAAAGGTCCTGGGTCTGATTTGTTACAGTTGCTGTGACAACCAGGAAACATCGTTTTCCAAAATTTCTTTAATGGGAAGAACTGCAAAAGAGAAGGATGGCTAGATAGATGTTGAATGTGTTTGGGGAAGCTTCCAGATAATTTAATTGAGTTCGTTTCTAAAAAGGGAATGGAGACTGATTATCTCATTTAATGCTCACAAAATACCTGCAAGATGGGTAGTACTTTCTCCATGTAGCAGATGAGGAAGCTAAGGCTTGAGAGGTTAAGGCAGATGCCCAAAGTCACAGAACTAAGCTGAAAGATGTAGGATTCGAACTCTGGGCTTTCTCGCCCGATTCTGAACACTGTCCTTGCTGCTTTCAAGCAGCCTGGGAAATTGACGTCTTCATCCATCCTCTCTCCTGTGAATGTTCTCCCAGAGGAAGGGCTGGCCATTAGTTCCTCTTTCTACCACTGACCTTGAAAACCATCTATCTCTTCCAGTAATTACTTGGATGAAAATGGTGAACCCAGCTGCTTCCCTGGTGATTCTTTAGCTCAGCCTCATAAAAGCTGCCTTTGTAGAAGCTGCTGCTTGTCTCTTTCTTTTACTTGATAATTCCCAAGGGCAAGATTACCTACTACCAGCTGCTCCTCTCTACATGCAAAGGGACTGAGGAAAATCAAATGCTGATTAAATCTACACATTGTCTTTCCCATTCCCCTCCAGTGAACACCAAGAAAAATCACTGGCGTCATAAGACATTGGCTTCAAACATTCTGGGAAACCCCAACAGGATTATTAAACTGACGAAAACAAGAAGCAACAGAATAGTTCCTTTTAATCTACATGGAGACTGTGTCCAATATTTGTCTGCATTCTTCCTCCACCCGGGAGCTTTTTATTTAAAATTTAGCTGCCGTAGATGTACTCATGAGAGACAACGGATCTTTCAGAGTCAGGCTGCCTGTTAGAAACACTTCCTCTGAAATTCTGCCCCTCCCAGGCTATCAGGGGAGTTTTTAGGATCTGCTGTCTATTATATAGAAATTGAAAATTCTCTGCTTAGGTACACCTTTTACTAATTAATGGTTGGTAATAGCCACATATTACAAATGCTGAGAAAATAGACCTTGTTTTGCAGTTGTTTTGAAACATGTGTCTTCTTGTTCATTCTAAAGAATCACAGGAGAGCATTTTAAAGGGAATGTTTAACTTTCCCTAAGAGCTGCTTGTGCTGAGAATCAATCTCTATATTATAATAAGATGTTAAAATGGAGCTCTTCCAGACTTACTGCCTACAGTCACGATCATGTGAGAACTATTAGATACCAAATATGCAGAACCCCACATGCAGAATTTTTAAAGGATATTGTGAAAGTCCAGTTCTCTGGCTCTTCAGTCCTTGGAAGATCAAGGATACATAAATAAGAATCGGGGGAGGGGGGGAAAGGAATCAGAAAAAGAGAAATGGTGCAACCACTTTGGAAAACAATTTGGCAGTTTCCTCGTAAGTTAAATATAAACTTACCATATGTCCCAGCAATTCCATTCTTAGAAATTTACCAAGAAAAATGAAAGCATATGTCCAAACAAAGCCCTGTGTGCATGTGTCGGTAGTAGCATTATTCATGACAGCCAAACCTGAAAACAAGCAAAATGAGGGAATGGATGAGTGGACTTTGGTACATCTGTATAATAGAGTACTATTTGGCAATAATAGAAAAAATACTGACACATGCCGTAACTTGGATAAACCTAAAAAATATTGTACTAAGTGAAAGAAGCAGAAGACCACACATTGTCTCATTCCATTGGTATGAAATGTCCAGAAAAGGCAAATCTATAGAGACAGAAAGTAGATGAGTTGTTGCCTAGACCTAAGTATAAAAACAGGTAGTGATTGAAAAGGATCTTTTTGGGGTGATAAAAATGCCCCATTTTAATAGCTTGTTATAATATAGAGATTGAGTCTCAGTACATATACCTTTTGGTACTGGAACTCCTTAAAAATTTGATGGTATGTATATAAACCTAAATAAAGCTGCTTTTGAAAATGGAGAAAGTAGAAGAGATGTTCAGCAGACCTGAACTGTCCAGTATGATAGTCACCAGCCACAGGTGGCTGGTCCAAATTGAGATGTGCTAAAATTGTAAAATCTATGCTAGATTTCAAAGAGTTAGCGTGTGTGTGTGTGGGGGGATGATAAGTTATCTCATGAATAATTTTTATATATTGGTTACTTGTTGAAATGATAATATTTTGGTTGTACTGAGTTAAATAAAATATATTATTACCAGTATTTTAATCTTTTTTTGTTATCTATTTTATTTTTAAAGATTTTATGTATTTATTTGTCAGAGAGAGAGCACAGAAGAAAGGGTGCATCAGGCAGAGAGAGAAGCAGGCTATCCGCTGAGCAGGGAGCAGGATATGGGGCTCCATCCCAGGACTCTGGGATCATGACCTTAGGCGAAGGCAGATGCTTCACTGAATAAGCCACCCAGGCATCCATTTTATTTTATTTTATTATCTTATTTTAATATGCGGCTACTAGAAAATTAAAATGATCTGTGTGGTTCTCTTTGCATTTCTGTCAAACAGTGCTGCTATGGAGAGCTGTGGCTCCCTCCCTTCTCTGCCTGGGAGGAGAACAAGTCTGCTACAGTCTCATCCCAAACTTAGTGAGGAGGTTCTTCAAGTGCCACTTTCAGAGAGTTGGTAGGTGGTCACTGTAGTCAAGAGGGAGTGGCCTCCCCCCCCACCCCAACATGAGAGATTCCCCCCACCCCTGCCGCTGCCAATCCCGACCCAGGCAGCCTGGATAAAAGCAGCAGGATCAACAGATCTGCATTCTGATCAGTCAGGGCAAAGTGAAAGCTGAGGGTTGGTTGGAAGAAGCTAACTGGAAGAAAATGCTCATTGCATATCTTGAAAATTGAAAGACAAGTAAGAAGGAGCTAGGTTCTAATTTTAACTCAAATTCTGTGTATTCCGTATACTAATTACACCACACTAACCCTCTATTCAAAAACAAGGCTGCTTCAGCGCAGAATTCCAGGAGGTGCCCTTCCCCATCTGAGCCAGGTCAGGGGGTCGGGGAGGTGGCCAGGCAGCAGGAAGTCCCGAGAACCTTACAGGTACTGACAGACTCTTCTTTAAGCGCATGCCCTCCCCCTGGAGCTATGAGCCAGTTTGCAGAGGCACCGCATCAAATGAGAATTTTCCGATCCCTGTGTTATCCGCGCGCTCTCTCTCATAAAGGGGCCGGAGACTGGCTAGGGTGAGAGGGAGATGGAAGGAAAGAAAAGCACGGAAAGACATAGATCCGGGCTGCTTCTGTCTTCTTTTCTTAGCTCAGACTTTTAGCCCATGACCGACCTGGGGAGAAGACCTGACATTGAATGGATCTCTGCCCATTGATTAATACTATTAGCCTAGAGTCTAATTTCTGATTTAAGAACTCATTTATGACTTCGAGAGGCCATATGATTGTGATTTAATTAAAAGCCAGGACGAAAAAAGTCAAAGGCCTGCCTGAGTTTTCATCAAAGGGCAATAAAACAAATAAATTTAAAGCGACAGTGACAGAAGAGCTGAGTTCTGATTATACGTCAAGTTGTGCTTGTTCAAAGTGATGATTACCCCATAAAAATCAGTCTCGTCAAAGGCAGGGCTGTCACAGAGCAGACTTCCTGCGAAGGACGGCTCCTGGCATTTACTGGGTAGAACCCGGGCGCCCTGCATGGAAGCCCGGTTCAGAACTGAGTCCATGAAGGCAGGTATTGTCGGGAATTAGGCTAACCCGGCCTGAAATTTCTTTAAATGATGAGAAAATCTGAAAAATTTCTGAGTCTAAGTTTCAGTCTCAGGCTAATCCTACTTCCCAACCATGTTATCCTACAAGGAGGGTAAAGGGTCAAACTCAGCACATCTTGAAAATGATTCTCTTTTGTGAAATAGGATCCCTTGTTCAAAGGCCTGCAGGGCTTACAATGACTTCTAAAATCAACAATGCTATCACTATGATCAATAACGCTATCAGGGCCTCATTGATTGTTGCTAAGTGAGTGTCAGAAACCGGGAAGATGAAATGTACCCTACACACATGTGAAATCCCATGCCCTTTGTACTACAGCTCTGTGTTCCCGGTGGACAGTGCTGAAGTGAAACTACAAGATAATACAAAGTGTTAGGCACATAAGACTAAACAAATTAGCTGTGAGCACGATCTAATATTTATCATGAGTCTAGGTATCCTGAAAAGATATATTTTTGGGATTTTTAATATAGTGTAGGAAGTTATTACGCAGCAAAGTCATACTTAATACTTCCAAATAGTCTTTTAGGCATAACATTCATATGAAAATATGATAAATAGGTAATAGACGGTATTATTAAATGTACCTTAGACAGAAACATTTTTAGCTTCTCACCTAACTTTAGACTTTCATGCCTGTGTTCTCTTAACTGATGGCTCAGGTCTGTTTTTTACCTTGTGAATTGTATCTGATTTTCCTTTTGCGTGCTGGCCAAGCTCTACCTTGTTCACATTTAATGCCCGAGTGATCTTATCAAGATGATAAGAATCTCTAGATGACGACACAGTGGTCATGGCTCCGATGGCGAGTTTATGTTTTAATATCCTAACCACTCAAAGAAGAAGCAAATGAGATGTAACACACTGAATGCAAACCAAAGCGCTCCGGCCAGCCTCCCAGAGCGGTAGGCTCGGCCAACCACCTTCTGGATCTCTTTTCCCATGCGGCTAGCCAAAGGCAGGAGTCAATTTCTGTCGACGACTCTATCCCACATCAGAGCCTTGGCATGTGTCCTTTTTTTTCCTGGAATGATTTTCCCTTCCTTGTCTACATATGGCCACAGCCTTTTCATCCTTTGAATCTCAACCACATGCAGTCTTAAGGGTGCCATCCTTAACTCCGCAGTTAGTGTGGTTCTTCTAGCACATTCTGTCTCTGTCCTTTTATTTTCTCTTTCGTAGCACTAACCACATTTTAAAACTATTGTATTCACTGCTTTATTCCCTTCCCATTCTAACAATTGCTCTATGAAGACAGGGACACATCTCTCTTGTTGACAATCATATCACTGGAGCTGAACTCAGTTCCTGATACAGGAACTTAGAGTTCAATAAACATGACTTGAATAAATAAATGGATGAATGAAAAACAAACTGGCATTCTGATGATAAGCCTTTAGGCTTCTTTGGCCAGATATTTAAGAGGCAGTATCATACAATGATTAAGAGCATGAGTCCTATGACTGTGGTTTTGCTGGTCACTAGCAGTGTGGTCTTGGGTATCTCTCCTTCAGAGCTTTGGTTTCCTCATCTGGAATAGTAACCAACTCACTGAGTTGCTGGGATAACAGATGAGCCATCATCCACGGCACTTAGCAAGAACTGTCCTCTATCTATTCTCCAGTAAGTGCTATCTACTTTTACCTATGATCTCTGGAGAAGGATATTCCAAAATCATTCCAATTAAAATAATGAGATATAAAGCCTCTTTTTTTTTTGGAAAACTCCACCCCCACCACCCATACGTAACCCATTCTTTAACCTTAGTTCAAATATCCGTTCCTCCAGCAAACCTTTCCTGAACCCCCCACCTTGCATCAGTGCCCCTGAGGAACATTCCCTGGTACCTATATGTTTCCAGGGCTGTGATCACAGACTCTCTAATTCAGTGTTTCCAAAGTGGTCTGCTCCAGGGGAGTGCCTTCCACTACACCCCTGGGGTGGGAGGCAAGTGTTACAAAATCTATTTTGGAGGAAAACAAAAAGCAAAAAACAACAAATCAAGAGACAAAAAAGAAATGAAGTGCAACTCCTGTTCAATACATTGTTTGATCTTGGTATCTCCCCTTACTGTCTCCCCTGACAGTGGGGTGTTGGTGGTGCTATCCACGGAGCTCCGGAAAAGAAACGGATGTCATGGTATTGCAGGAATATTAGTGTGCCCTTGCCCGATTGGTCTCCTGGTAGACTGTGTGGTCTGGCTGAGCGGACATTTGCATTACATTTTCTGGGTTAAGGTCACCCTCACAAAAGGACAGGTGGCTTAAAAATCCTCTTAAATAGAAAACACAGATTAAATTAAGTGCAAATAAGGGAAGCATTAATGAATAATAAGAAGATGGCAGAGCAGACATTTTACTATTATTGAGTCATGGAATCAGATCTGTCAGGATTTGGGGGAAAATGAAGAGTGAAATTTTCAAGAAGACTATTTGAAATATAGATTTACACTTGTTAAAATTAACAAAGAACCCCAAACAAGTAAATTTTATACCTTGACTGATATTCATATATTATTATATAACTATAATAAACACTATAATTTAAATATGTAATTATGTACATATACCTGATAATAGTATGTATAGTCCCGATAAGAAAATATTTAACTGGCAGAGATACGTGATCAAATAAATATGTGTGAATACCACTGATCCAGTTAGTGGTTTCCTTCTGGATTTCACTCACCATTGTGTTCTGGTGTATGTTCCCACAGTGTGACTTGTGGTCTAAAGACCCTATGTGTCTGTTGGAGGCCAGATTTTCTTCAGATATTTCAACCGAATATGACTCAACAGACTGAATGTAGAAGCAGATATAAGAACACAGTTATCTTCTATTAAGTATATTATTAAGAAATTTGTAAGAAAAATAAGAAAATAAAAAATACTTTTTATTATTTTTGTTTATAAAATATAATGCTTTTCATAAACGCATTGTTATTTATGCTAATACATAATAATTTATAATTGTTATGTTTAAAACTTAATAAATATTTAAACAAACAAACAAATGCTCTTCAGCAGTTTGTAAGAGTGTGGAAGGCTCTTGGAATCAAGAAGTTTGAGGGGTTCCTGGGTGGCTCAGTCAGTTACACATCTGCCTTTGGCTCAGGTCATGATCCCGGGGTCCTGGAATGGAGCCCCTTTTTGGGCAACCTGTTCAGCTGGAAGTCTGCTTCTCCCTCTCCCTCTGCCCCTTCCTGCAACTCAAGTGTGGTATCTATCTCTTGCTCTATCTCAAATAAATAGACAAAATCTTAAAAAAGAAAAGCTTGAGAATTGCTGCCCTCGTACAGGGATCATACTGTATTTGTGAGTTTGACTTCAGAACTTCGCACAAAACCTGGCATATCATAGGCTTCTTTTAAAATTTGTGAGGCAAAAAAATTTATTTGAGTGAATAATTGAATGACTGAAATTTTTAAAAAGCAGACGTGTTATTTTGCGAGTTCATTACCTTTCCTTGGTAGAGCTAGCATCTCTCTGCTTACATCCCACTGAGGCTTGGTGTAATCACATTTCTTGTGGGCATGGACAGGGTCTCCACAGTCTCAGTGTCTAGCTCAGATCAGGAAGTGAAGTAAATAGGCGCTTCCAAATGTTTATTGTCTAAAGGCTAAAAGGAATTAATGACAACTCCAGTATCTGGACCCTGATTCTAGACTCTGGATTGCTTGTACATTCAAAATCACCATTTATGAAGAGATCTATGTAACTTTCAACCTTTGCTTATATTTTAACACTTTTTAAAAAAAAGATTTTATTTATTTATTTGACAGAGAGAGAGAGAGAGAGATCACAAGTAAGCAGAGAGGCAGGCAGAGGGGGGCTGGGAAGCAAGATCCCCGCTCTGCAGAGAGCCCGATGCGGGCCTACATCCTGGGATCATGGCCTGAGCTGAAGGTAGAGGCTTAACCCGCTGAGCCACCCAGGTGCCTTTAACACTTTGAAGAGGCCAGTGGCACCAGACACCGGTGGAAAAACAAGGTAATAAGATGAAAAATAATCTTAAAAGTGTGACCCATCACCTGCAACAAAGCCGCCTGGTGTACTTGTTAAAAATACAAAGTGCTTGATGTACTCCTGATCTCTCGGATTGGCGCGGAGGCCAGGAATCTGCACTGTCATACACTTTCAGGACAGAGTTACCAGGTAAACACACGATGCCCCAGCTAAGTTTGAATTTCAGATAATCCAGTTGGGACACACGCTAAAAAATTACATTTGGCATATTTGAGATCCAAATTCAACAGAATTTGTAACTTTTTTTTTTTTTTTTTTAATCTGGCCACTCTACCCTAGGGAGAATCTTTTTACACAATAGTCTAAGAATCACTGGATTTTGAACTTCTTGTGGGAATTTGATAAATGGATTAGAAGCAGTTCATTTGTCAATAAATTTAGAGCAGTATTTCTGAGCCATTGGGATCACATTTCAAAATTATTGGGCCCCCAACCTCCAGAGATCCGGATTTAGTTGATCTATGGTGCACCTCAGGCACTGAGCATTTTTCAAAGCTCTTTAGGTGATTCAATATCGTCTAAAGTTGAGACCAAAGTTGAGACCCAGGGTGGGAAAGGAGAAGGGGAGACATGGCAGAAATTCATTACGAATGGATGGCGTTAAGACTGGAATATAAGGTTACGTGGTCAGTGTGCCGGTATGTAAATCACTAAGGTGTCTGGTAAATAAAGCCCTGGGTCTGTGGTCAGTGATTCTCAACTTTTTGTATGCAGTGGGCATGGGAGATGGGGGGTTGCATGTCTTGGGGAAGATGGACAAGGGGGAAATATTGAGGCTGGATATCAGAATCTCCTTGGAATTCTCCAATACTTGGACATACTTGTCTAATCTACTCATATTGGCTAACCTAGTCCATCCCTTATCCAAGGAATTCTAAAGTGTCTCTCACTACCCGTCTAACTAAATATTTCTCTAACTAATAAGTTAGAGAACTATTACTCTAGCTAACAGCTGATAGAAGTTGAAACAGAAAAGGAGAGAAGCCATGAAAATGGCTTAGGACTACCAAGAAGGAGAGGATGGTGAAGAAAAGAAGCACATATTTAGAATAAGCAGAAATTGCACATAATATGTAATAGTATATATGACCACATAACTCATTAATATGTAGAAAGTAAGTTTGGTCAACATTTGCTCAAATTTGGTGGAAATAAATAATATGATAAGTAATTAGTAGAAAGAAATAAGTAAAATGAATAAGCATTAAGTATTCTTTGCTAATAAAACTTTTTTGGGAAAAAAAACGTGCTCAGGTCAATGGTGGGTTATATAGGATATATCTCCCAGTTCCTTAGTTGATGAAAGCTTAAATAAGTCTAAGTGTCCTGTGTCTGTCATTTGCCTGGGGACTCTTCCTGAGGAGAAGGTATGAGGTCTCAAGCAATTAAAAATCTTCTTTAGAGCTATCCTGGCCTCTCTCAAACCTTTTTAATGCACAGGGTATTTTAAGCAAATTTCTTTGAGTAAAAAATCTCTTTTTTCACACGGAAGTAGAATTTTCTAATTAATTTTGACTTCTTTGTATTTGCTTTATATCACGTCAAGGACTGGGTGGTAAAGGCTGGACTTATTACACAGGGATTGGACTCAGAAGGATTTTAGAAGCGAGAAGTAGACTTGCAATGGCTTTCAGGGCTGCCAGAAGCCAGCTGACTGAAAAGGTTCACTCAGGTAAGTGTCTATGAGGCCCCCAGAGAGCACCACCCCCATCAAAATAGAGCATCCCCCATGGAGCTCCAGCTAGTCGTTACCATGACGGTAATGCATTTTAAAATATTTTAACAGAAGCTGATTGTCAACCCTGTCTTGAAAATCACCTTTAAAAATATATTGACGTTCAGGCCTTACCTAAGCCATTAAATCAGAAACCTCTGGGGGTGTAGTGTTTTGGCGTTGGAATTTTTTTTAAGTCTCTCTGGGTGATTCTGCTGTCCAGCCAGGGTAAAGAACTGCTAGCCTAGACGATGTGAGATGTTGTGTGTGGAAGATTAAACTTCCACAGATGTAGCAGGCATTGTGATCAGAAGGTAATTCACACTGCAGGGATAATCAGCCAGTATTATATGAAAGAGATCATACTTCAGAAGTGACTACTGCAAATGCTTCTGTCAAATCAACATCAGAAAGTTAGTTAATTAACATATGGAGTGTCAGAGGTTTTTTTTAATCAGTAAATTAGTGATTTGCAGAAAGGACTTTAGAAATGGGCTCTCGGGATAGGATTGAAGTATATTTTAGACTGCTCCCCTAACTAGTACAAACATTGAAGAAGAATCTAGGAACACTTGCTAGGAAGGTGTGGAAAGGGCCCTGCATCCAGCCACTGGGTCAGAGCACTGAGGGCTACCCTATTCAGATACAGATGTACTACAATCCTGCTTCTAGAATCTTGTTGCATCATTTGTGTCAGGTCTGAGCACCTAAAAGGACCAAGAGCTTGGTAGAGCATCATCAGCCTTACAGAACAGACAATTGCTAGCAAATGTTTATTTCATAAATGCTAGACAAGTGGCAGAAATTGGTTTGAGACTTACTGAGCACTTGGGAAGGATAGCTAACTCTTACCTTCTTCTTCTTCTTTTTTTTAAAGACTTTATTTATTTATTTGACAGACAGAGATCACAAGTAGGCAGAGAGGCAGGCAGAGAGAGAGGAGAGGAAGCAGGCTCCCCGCTGAGCAGAGAGCCTGATTCGGGGCTCCATTCCAGGACCCTGGGATCATGACTTGAGCCGAAGGCAGAGGGTTTAACCCACTGAGCCACCCAGGTGCCCCTAACTCTCACCTTCTTAAAAGATTTCAGTGTTTACTGTTCACTTATCAAAAGAACCCAAGGGTTATACATGGTCAAACCGACTTGAGTCAGTTTGTAAGACATTGAGGGACAACTTGACTGTGTTGTCAAATTATCCTAATTATTTTTTAAGACAGAAAACTATTTTCATGTGCAAGTTTTAAATGCTGTAACTAAATCTCAGTTTATAAGGAAAAAACAAAAAAACAAAAAACAAAAAACAAGAAAAACCTCTTTGAGTAGAATCAACAACTTCTCTCTGGGCCAGACTGGACTAGAAGGCGATGTATGAGTTTGTGCTCTCTGGTCTCAGCCCCTTGAGAAGCCCTATAGTCAACCTTGGCCCTCAGGAAACTCAGGGTCTGAGAACTCATGGATCCATCCAAGCAGGAGGATAAAAACCAGTCTTGATGGCCAAGGTGAGGTGGTGGCAGGAATTCAGAAGGCAAGAGAATAGGAGTGTCACTGGTAGAAACCTTGGCAAGAGACTGTTCCTCAGTACGTTTTCCTTCCACAGGCAGGGGGCAGTTCTTAAAGGCAGAGCCAGAAAGAAGTCGGTAAACGTGCCATGAGTCTCCATGGAGGAAGCAAGAGGAGCGAGGGAGAAGTTTATTGACTTATTTACTTTATCGATACTAGAGTGAGCATCTGCTATGTGCTCAGTCTTGGGCGAAGGCACTGGATTAAGGGAGATAGTTGGTGTCTAGGAAAAACATTCCTGTGTTTCCCTTTACCACCCCCCCCCCCCCGCCCCTCCACGGTACTTCTGGCATCAGGTGTGCTTTTTTTTTTCCCCTCACCAGGCAATTCCGTAAGACACCAGCTGGGTATCCTATAATTCAATTCAGTTCTGGCACTACCTGGAGTTAACATCAGATCCCACGAGTTACGGTCCTACAGGACTGCACCCTGTCCAGATGCCGATTGCCAAGTTCCAGTTTGTCATCTGTACTTCTGATCTCTTGGCTATATCAGATTTTTCATAATCCCCTCCTTGGGTTCAAAAATTTGTTAGGATGGCTCATAGAACTCAAGGAAACCCTTACTTTATAAAGGATATAATAAAAGATACAGATGGACAGCCAGATGAAGAGATGCATAGGGCAGTGTCTATAGGGGGGGGCGTGGAGCTGACATGCCCTCTCTTGGCGTGCCACTGTCCTGGCGCTTCCTTGTGTTCGCCAGTCTGGAAGCTCTTTACAGCCTGTGCCTGTGGGATTTTTTATGGAAGCTTCATCACACAAGCATGATCAATCGTTGACTCAGTCTCCAGACTCCCTCCCCTTCCAGCAAGTGGGGTGGAAGGTTCTGAGGTTCTAACTATGGCTTGGTCTTTCGGGTGACCCGTCCCCATCCTGAAGCCATCCAGGAGCTCACCAAGAGTTACTTTATTAGAACAAAAGATACACTGATCCCTCATGAATTTCACAGAATTTAGGAGCTCTACGTCAGGAACCAGAGTTACAGGTGAAATACTATAACAAAAGAAGATCCTAGTGTGGTTACTACTTAAGAAATTACAAGGAGTTCTATGCCAGGAACCAGGGGCAGGCACTTAGCATATTTCTAAGGAAAAGTCAAGAGAGGTTCCCAGAATCTGAGATTTGCCAACAGAACACGCTCTAGGGTCTTTGGGACCAAGCTGGAAAAGGCTCCTGGGAGCACCAGGATCTGTTCCCTTGGGTAACTCCTGGCCACCATATGCAGATACTCTTTACTATTTCACTTCAGTCAAAGGTGTATTGTATGCTAGGGTTACATGTAGGTAGATGTAGAGGTCTCTTTTCTCCGAAGGTTTCGGATTCAGTGAAGGTGACAGGCAAGAATAAATCATGCCACAAAGCGGGTACAGAATGCAAGGAAGATAGGAACTGCTGTGTGTAATGTGACCAGTTTGAGCCAATAAATTAAAATAAGAATGACCGGTTTGGGTGATTAAATTAAATATCAGGGCATGTTCTCTGTTTGAATCCAGACACACTCATGCAAATGGGGAAGAAACCACCATATTTGGGGCTAAAAAAGCAGGTGTGTTAGATGAGGAAGATAGACATTTTATTTAACATCCTTTTTAAAAAGGAAAACAAAAGGGATGCCTGGATGGCTCCGTTGGTTAAATGTCTGCCTTTGGGTCAGGTCATGATCTCAGGGTTTTGGGGTTGAGTCTCACATCGGGATCCTTACCCAGCGGGGAGTTTGCTTCTCCCTCTCCTTCTTCCCGCCTGCTTGTGCTCCATCTGTCTTTCTCTTTCAAATAAATAAATAAAATATTGAAAAAAAAAAAAAAGAAAAGAATTTTATTCATTTATGTGAGAGGGGGCAGGGGCTGAGGCAGGGCACCTTCTCACTAAACCCAATAGGTGGCTTGATTTCATGACCCTGAGATCACGACCTGAACTGAAATCAAGAGTCAGATGCTTAACTGACTGAGCCGCCCAGGTACCCCTCCTTTTTTTTTTTTTTTAATTGAAAAAGTAATGCATTAAGAAGTCCAGCTCCCCAAACGATACTAAAGGAAATGGAACACAGCTTTAGTTTTCCTTCTATTCTAGACCTTCTATCTTGGGAAGAGGAACATTAAATCTTATTTATGGTCTAAATCTTCTCTGTGGTCTGAGACAGAGAGCACTGGGTAGCCTGGAGTTCCAAAGTTCATACACGAGTTAGTATTTTCACCACCTGGTTCTACTGGGCTAGGCAAATAGTACAAACACTTCGTCTTATTCCCAGACCACATCACCACTGTTGCAGGTGACGTAGCAGGTTCTATAGAATGTGGAAGCTAGAAGGAAGCCTAGAAGTTACCTCTATCAAGCCTCAGGTTATAAATAGGAAAATCAAAGCCCAGAGTGTTATTCAGCTCACATTAGATCCTGTAGCAGAGCACTGGCTGGGGCCTGTCTAGACTCCTGCTTCTGCTTATTCCCAACTGTTCCAAAGCAGTGTTGGACACTGGGTTTTGGTGCAGTTAAAAGAAAGTAGTGGATCATGGAATGTGATATGGATTTTGCTACTGCACTAGGAAAATATAGTTAATCCCTAATAAAAAGTTGAAACTATTAAAAAGCAAAGTTAAACATTTTTTTAAACAAATAATTCAATGACTTAGGATACAGGAAGCATCCAGTATATAAAAAGTTCAGGATGTACTGAAAAAATAATTTGTAATCAGGACACTGCCCAAAGTTAGTAATTTATCTATTTCCAAGTGCTTAAAGCTCAGTTCAATTCAAAGGTGGTTTTTTTTGTTTGTTTTGTTTTGTTTTTAAAGATTTTATGTATTTATTTGACAGACAGAAATCACAAGTAGGCAGAGAGGCAGGCAGAGAGAGAGGAGGAAGCAGGCTCCCCACTGAGCAGAGAGCCCAATGCGGGGCTCGATCCCAGGACCCTGAGATCATGACCTGAGCCGAAGGCAGAGGCTTAACCCACTGAGCCACCCAGGCGCCCCCAAAGGTGTTTTTTTTAAGCATCTTCCATTACTCAGAATTATACTGGGTGCTGTGGAGAACAGAAAGGCCTAACCCTTGTCTGTGTTGTGCAATGCATTGAATGCCAATGTGCTGGCCCCAGCCACCTTGTGAGGACGTTACGTTTACAACAGTGAGAATGGGGACTCTCGGAGTTTACAACCACCTCTCAAATTTTGTGTCTAGTAAACAGCAAAAAATTGAGCTCCAACACAGATTTTTAAATTTATTCTACATCAGAAACATTTTCCATTATAGCATTTTCAACAACAATCTAAAAGCCACCCGGTGGCTCAGTCAGTTAAGCATCTGACTCTAGATTTTGGCTCAGGTTACCATCTCAGGGTTGTGAGATCAAGCCCTGAGTTGGGCTCTGTGCTAGGCATGGAGCCTGCTTAAGATTCTCTCTCTCCCTCCCCCTTTACCTCTCCCCCCCCCCCCAAGTACAAATAATAAAAAAATTAAAAAGTAAAAAGTCATATAAAATGGAACATGATTAACATTAAGGAAGTGACATGGTGCCTTTTTCAGTAAGTTCTGCAAAGTGCAATTGAGGGGCTTAAAAGCGTTGACTTTGAGCCTGAGTTTGAATCTCAGCTGGCTAACTCAACCAGGTATATATGATCTTGTCCTGATTACTTGAAATTCTCCAAGACCCTAGTTAGGGAATATGTATGCCTATCTCATAAAGTTGTTTTGAAAGTTAAACTAAATGACATGAACATACTAAGAACTCCATACTTGCTGACTACATGAATGCTTGAGAAATAGTAGCTACAAATAATAAAACAAATATGGGAAGTCATTAGAGACCTCTTTTTTTTTTTTAAGATTTTATTTATTTATCTGAGAGACAGAGAGTGAGAGAGAGAACAGGAGAGCAGAGAGGGTCAGAGGGAGAAGCAGGCTCCCTGCTGAACAGGGTGCCCAGTGCAAGGCTCTATCCTGGGACTCCAGGATCATGACTGGAGCTGAAGGCAGATCTTTAACCAACTGAGCTACCCAGGCACCCTGACACAGAAAATCTTTTATAGGAGATGGCATCATGCTTTGTTTCTGGTGTGGGCTCCTATTCATTGTGGCTTTCTAGAAGTATTGAAGGTGCATGGCCTTCCCCGCCTCCACAGCAATAGAAAGTCATGGAAAAGCTTCTCCATTTCTCTCCCAGTCATCACCCGCCTCAAATCCACAGCTTCTGCTGCATGTACTGTCAAGATGAAAATGGGCTGAGAAATAGCCCAGGGCAGGGTCATAGAGGAGCTGATAAGTTTCTCTTCCGGTATTCTGTGAGAGCTTGGCTCCATCTTCCCTGGGTCTCTAGTTGGGGCCACAGACAGACCAAGGGATCAGGCAGGCTGCTTTGGGTGGTGTCCAAATGACCCTTGGGCTTCAGTGTGACAGACACAGCAACATTTTTGCTGCCCTAATAGGAAAATTGCTTTATCTGTCTCCTCACTGCTACCTCTCTTCTCGGCCTTTTTTCTCCCCCCTCTCTCTTTCTTTCCTCCTCCTCAAAATTAGTCTCCAAAGAAAAAAAATCTAGTTTTTTCAAGACTAGAAAAAAAAAAAAAAAAGCTTTCCATCTTGCAGGTTCTTACCCTCTGTATATTTAGCCCCCTGAAGACAGTTCTTCCCAGAACGGAAGGAAACAAAGACAGACAAATGTATTGATCTCCTGGTAGGCATGGAAGAAGAGCAGAATTCTCATGCTCCGATGCGTGTGAGCTAACTTCGTTATCAGGGTCACTATGATAATATTTTAAGGCCTATCATACTCAGTCCTGGTGTCCCAGAAGACACTTCAGTCTTCAAAGTCCACCGATTTAAAAAAAAAAAAAAAAAATCCAGGTGGCTGACATCTTTTCTCAATTTATTGTTTTCCACATGAAACACCGGCGACATGTTTGTATCTTAAAGCCTGGACACTAGCCATTAGCTTTAGAGCCCTTATAACCTGCGGGGGTCACAGCAGATGCACAGTTTCTGAAAGGATGAGACGTGTGGAATCTTGTGTGAGGGTTCGCGACAGCATGGCTGTCAGAGCTTAAGTGCTCCACTGACTGACTTTGCTCTTCTGTGACTTAAAAAGAGAAAAGCCCACAGGAAAAGGAAACCAGGGTTCTATGTGTTATGCAATGAGAAATGAAGCAATAAAATCACCACCCTATCCATTTTGGAGACTGTCACACCTCAGGATATCTCCTGCTGTGTTAAGCAATGTCATAAAATTCTCAACACAACATCTGTACTGAAAATAAATACATATCACCTAACACCTGAAGGGGGTTGGCTAGAGAGTAAAAATGTCACAAAAGGACAAAAACCATGAAGCCCTAAGGTGGTTAAGAAGCCTTCATCTGTATGTGTAACTAGACCAATGTTATGACAATGGATTAATGTTCCTCAAGACTCACCTTTTGTTTTCTTGCTGTCATGATTGCCCAGCACCCATCACGGGCTGTTTCTAAACACTTCTGTGCTCTGCTTGCCTTCACTGGTCAGCTGTGGAGGCATGGAAACTCTCTTCTGACCCCGACTCTCATCCTGCTCTTGGTTCCCTCCATACCCCTTTACAGAGCTTATGCTTTAGCCACAGCAAACTATTCTCATTGTGTAGACCGAGAATGCTCCGCAGGGACGGTGCACTGTTGGGTCGTGAGGACTCTGAGGACAGACTGCTTGCATCCTCGCTGTGCCTTCATTTCTTCTGAAATCTTGGGAGAGTGACCTGGTCTTTCAGGACCTGAGTTTTCACATCCTGTACAAATAAGTGCGTTCACTCTGTAAGATCATTATGAGAATCAGAGTTAATACATGACGTGCTTAGAACACCTGGCCCACAGGAAGTCCTCAGAAATTGTAGTCTCGTATTACTTCAGATTTTTATGGCTTTGCTATTTCCTCTGCCTGGAATGCCTTCAGCTTCATTCCCCTTCCTCTGCCTCCTTGTTCTAACTCAAATGTCACCTCCTTTCTGGCAAAATTCCCTGCTTGCTCAAGCATCCCCATGTATTCCCATGCCGGTGCCCCTGAAATCATCATTGAAGCATCGTTACTAATTGTCTGTTATTGTCTAGTTGTGAGCTTCCTAAGGATAAGGTCACTGTGACGCCTTTGAGTTTGCTTCCACGCCAGTTTTTCCCAGGGAGGATTCTCAATCGATATTTGTTGAAGGAATAACCTCAGTAAGCAACCAACCAAATAATCGAATGTTGTCTACTATGTGTAAATTAATAGAATTCTTAGTGATACGTGGAGGAGGTAGAATAAAAGCTTGTATATTGGGAAGGGAATGATTAATTCAGTCCTTTCTATGAACTGCAACATGGTCAGATTTTCTGTGTTCCAATCCAGCTCAATTCACTTGCCATGTCTGTACCAGCCTGAAGATAAGTCTACGCAGTGCCAGCTGAAGTGGATATTTGGAATTTGTTAGCCATATAGCTATGGTTGGCAAATCCAAATAGTCTAGACTCTACTGTATATTTTTAAAGAGTATGTATTATCCATTTAGCCCTTCTGTGGCCACCTAATTTACTAGGCCCATTTCCAAATCCATCCTTCCTTTTTCCACATCAACATGTGGCTCACCCTATTATGAAAAGGCCCCATTCACAGGAGACTCCACAGATGAACTTACTAGGGGTTCACATACTGTTACAGCTGAGTATACACTGAGTTGGCCACGGTCTGCAGGATATTGACCCAAAACAGTCCTGGTGGGCAACATAACCAGAAGAAAACCCCTTTACCCACTGGTGGAGTTAGAGATCAGGTTTTCTGGAAAGTCATGGCACCGTTGCATGACTTTTTCCTTGTAATGAGTCTGCCCTAAACACCAGAATGTTTTCTCCTTTCCTTGGGGATTTTTCTTTTCCCCCATTTCCCCCAAAGGAACTTTCAACATTTTAATTGATGGAACATGGGGCAGAGAGTCAGAACATCTGGGTTCCAGTCTCAGCCCTATTGCTGACTGAGGCGTATCACTTTGTGTATCGGGGCCTGAGTTTTACTTGGTATGAAATAGTCTCCCTCTTTTGGCCGTTAACACACAACAGTTTGTTCTTAGAGCCTCATAATAAAGTAAACGCTCTGTTAATCCAAAATAGTTTGTCTTCTTTGGGATCTGATGACTGCAATCCCTATGGCTTATATGCAGCTGGGTTTCGGCAATTTTAAAAGGATATCCTTTCTTCTGTGCAGGAAAATAAAAAAGCTGAGCCAAATGTTGTCTTCCAGAGCTAGCGATTATCTTGGACTGTAAGTTAGTCTCTTTTTTGTTTACCTTGCTGCTTACTTCTAGGAGGCAAAAATTTCTGTGACAGTATAGTCCTTCTACAAGACTATCACTGGTGGTATTCATTCCTTAGGAATGTGCTATAGATTTTAGGGTAATAGTAATTACTGGGGACTATGAAATAAGCCCAGTGAAATTGAGCTCCAGCTCCAGCTGTTATTCAAGAAGCAGATTTGAGAGTAGGAATACAATTTTCATTTTATAGGCTTGTTTGGTGACTTGGAAAACTTTTACTTGATCAAAGAGTACGAATAGGGTGCTCTAATTGAAGTTGCTATATTAGACCTGGACTGGAACATTTTAATTATTATAATAGCATCATTTACATATATAATTTATAAAACTATTATATATAACTTACTAATTAATCCTAATCTGTAAAATTTACCTAAAAAATTGTCCTAATTTTATTAAATGTCCTATTATCATTCATACTAAATAACTATATAATTCCATCATTGAAATTCATTTTGTGCAAACAAATGGATTCTTCTCAAGTTAATGAATCATGAACTCATTAAATAATATATCACTGGAATTAACACTTCTTTCATTAATTACAATTTTAATATGGCCTCTACTAGGATTCATAATAAAGAGGGTATTTAAAATAAAATGCAGCCCCTTATTCTTGATTAATGATGAGTTAGTTGTTGAATTTCCTAAATTCTCCTTTCCCCAGGCAAGAAAGTGAGGAGGAAGAAGGATTGGCGTGAACTTGGGGTTACAGTTCTGGCCAGTGATCCAAAGTTAGAGTGGGAAAGAAGAAAGTTTCCCATTGCTGTGGACACAAGGACAAGAAGTGTGTAACTCAAAAGGGAGTTTTGGTAGCAGAGCTTCCCCGAAATCCTCTAGGACAGGTTCTCAATGGGATGATACTGACATTTTGGGAAGGATACCCTTGATCATGTGAAATCTGGAGATCTGCAGAACAGTTTACATCTCAGACCTTCACTAATGAAATGACAACTGCCCTTCCCAGCCCACCCTTGCCCCTTTGCCTCAACAAGATGAACTATCCCACTCCTTTCTGAACACTTCCCAGCCTACCTGTGCCTTCATTCTCTTAAAACAAATTATGTAACTGCTAAGGCAATTAGTGAAATGATGGTTTTCCTACCAAATCACCAGGCCTCCCAACCTTATGCTATATTCCAAAAGTAGGGTTTTTATGGAGAATGAGTCTGCCAAGGCAGCTTTGCTTGTGTTCTGAGTGTGACCGAAATCCTACTGTTGCCTAGAGTATGACTGATTACCCACCCGACTGATGCCTAGAAGCTCACTATTTTGGAGATACATCTTCCTTTTGTCAAGTGTGGTTCTTTCTCCCTTTTCCAGATGTTTGCCTGTAGCATCAAAGCACTAGATACCTTTGAGTGTATTAGTTTTCCAGGGCAATAAACCAGCCCAAACTTGGTGGCTCAGAACAGCAGATGTTTATTGCCTCACAGTTCTGGAGGTCAGGAGTCTGAAACCAAGGTATGGGCAGGGTCAGGCTGCTCCCAGGGCTCTGCAAGAGAAGCCACTTGATGCCTCTCTCCTAGATTCTTCTGGCTGCTGTCAATCCCTGCTCTTCCTTGAGCGGTGACTACCCTCCTATCTCTGCCTCCATCTCTACACAGGCCCTTTTCCTCTTTGAGTCTGACTGGGACAAATTTCCCTCTCTTTTCTCTTTTAAGGACTTTAGTCATTGGATTTAGGGTGCACCCTAAATTCAGGATGATCTCATTTCGATTCTTAACTTGATTGCATCTGCAAAGACTACTCTTCAAGTAAGGACCCATTCTCATATGGGGCATAACTTTTGGGGTCCACTTCAATCCACTGTAAAAAGTGAGTTTAAAAGAAGAGAACTCAGAAAGACAGGTGGCAGGTGCTGAGGACACGCTTTCCAAATTTCCTCAGGTCCCCTAAGCCATCGGGTGCGCATTTACCTTTAGTTTGGGTTCCCAAGTTGGGGTCCTGAATCTTCTCTGTATGTGTGTATGTAGAAAACGTGAAGGGCAATGTCAGGAAGGGATGATCTTGGATACAAGTGCAGTGGCTTAAACAAAAAGGAGGTTCTTTCATCTCACATAACAGGACATTTGGAAATAGGGATGGTTTGGTGATCTAAACTTGTTAGGGCTTCTCTATAATTTTTCTTGGCTATTTCTTCATATATGTTTCTTCATAAGATGGCCGACTCAGCTCCATGTTGCAAAAGTATACTCAAGGCTGGAAAAAAGAAAAAGACAATGGTAGTTCTAGATATCTTTTATCCAAAAAAGGCAAAACCTTCTCTTGAGCCCCTGGCAGACATTTACTTTGCATTTTATTGGCCAGAACTATGTCAATGAGGACCACGAACCACAGCGGACACAGAAGAGGGAGGACAGGTCTCCCCAGCTTTTTGAAAGTTCACGGTATACACTGCTTCATTTTTACCAAAGACGTACATTAGGATCTGTTTGGAGTCACCAGCTGAAAGAGGTGATTACTTTTATGAGGAAAAGAGAAAAATGAAAATAACCATTTAGAATTTTGCAGCGAGCTGTTAGGGAGGCAGTGCACCCTTGAGCAGTGAGAATGGCCACGAGCTGCTTCCCCAGGAACTACGCTCAGCATCTCCCCATCAAGCCGCCCGATCTTTGAATTGTATCTGTGAGCATCTGCACTTTATCTTGATGAACTGCACACATCCGCTGGTAAGATGTGTCCTAACACATCACAAAAACTTTAGAGAGGTTATTTTTGGGGTCTGGGGATGCTTAAAAATGTTTTCCATATGAATTAATGGTAACTGCTTTTTTTGGTTTACACCATCTCAGTTTACAAATGGCTTCATGGAAACGCTCTCTTTCTGGATAGTGGGGGAAACCCGTATTCAGCTTCGCTGGCCTCTACTGTGGAGGTGGCAAGAAGAAGGAAGTCATCTATTGAGTCTGCTAATGAAACAAACTGCTAGAGGGAGAGAAGTTGCTTCCATTATTTTAGCAGCATGTCTCCTTCGTATATCTGGACAAGAGGAACAAAGGACAAGAAGAACAGTGACGTAGGAGAGCAGGATTCCAGCGCTTGTTGAACCATAACTCGCCTTTGAATAGGTGATCTCAGCTAACTGGACCAGACGGCGTCTCATGTTATCTCTAACTGAAAATTTATGCTTCTTTCAATCCGTTATCAAGAGGGTATTTCTTTTTGGTACTTTTATAACTGCAGTGATGTCTTTCTACTTATTTGCCACATCTAGGAGCATAATTACCATTGATGGAAGCAGAAGGAACTATGGAGATAAAACTCCTTTATTCCATGAAGCATGCTTATACAGAAGCTGAGGAGAGAAAATTAATCTTTTTATTTTATTCTTCATATCTGTTTATATATTCGTTTTTTAATCAAGGTGTGCCAACTGGTTCAGAAGAGAGCTAAGGCTAGAAATGGCTGCAAACATCGAAAGGTTTATTTCAAAGCAATTGCAAAATTTGGCCAGAGCCTAATAATTTCTGAAATGCCATTTTTTGGTTGGTCGCCAAATGAGCCTCTGGCCTTTTTTTGAAGACAAAGGATGTGCCCTTCCTCAGAGCAAACCTGAGTCAATCGCTTGCAGGCTGCATTGTTTTCTTGCTGGGCCCTGGTGAGTAAGACATCTTCTTGCTGAGGAAAGAGAGGCCCCACTCTCATCTTCTTCAAAGGACTGATTTATGAAGCTATTCTGACGGTGCGGAATAATTGTCCGTGGAAGTACATGAACTCAATCAGGCAGGAAGTGAGGCCCTGAAATTAAATCAAAGATTGTGGCAGCATCTCTATCTGCTTTTGCAAAACTCATGAAAGACTGGGTTTCATTTCTCATGGTATGAAAAATCAGTAAGCAAGGAGTGGCTTCGGTCATTTAAGTGCAGTATGACTAAAATTGCCCTAGGAGAACCCCAAATGGAATTCTGACAGTCATTAAATTCTGACAATTTAAAAAGCACACAGGTAAGTGAAATATCTATTCTGCTGAAACTGTTCTTAAAGTACCTTTTTACCTGACATGGAAACTTTAAATATTTGATGTTTGTGTAGTGAATGGGGGAAATATCGCAAAAAAAGTCTTGTAGATAAAGTCTATTGCAGTATGCAAGAGTAATGAGATGAGCTACGTATAAGCCTATCTATGCTGTTCTTGACTCAGACCTATTCCTCCACGTCCACTCCAGTCCTGACTCTTGAGTATATTTTCTCAGCTTTCAGCATATTGTCTCCAACCAAGGGCATTAAAGGATTACATGGCTGAAATGCTCCTCCAGTTTCTGTGTCCTAATTAGTTCGAGTGTGGCTGAATGGTACCAGTCTTCCTAGTGAGAGATGTAAGGAAGTGGTATTCAAGCTCTTACAGTAATATAAGGAAAAACAACCTAAAGTGTGTTCAATTTTCATTAAAAAAGAAAGCGATACCTTCATATAGCTTTATTTGGACATCTATATATTTTGATCATAAGAAGTTTTAAAGAATATAATTTTTAAGTATTTCCTAAGAACATTAATTCAGGCATATTTGTAACATTGACATCCAAAAATGAAATGGTTACTTCAATCTTTTAAATGTACCCAATAAAATTTAGATTACTTAACAATTTGATATTTATGATCATCCATTATTATAGAAACATGCCCCTCTTGGGGCACCTGGGTGGCTCAGTGGGTTAAAGCCTCTGCCTTTGGCTCAGGTCATGAACCTAGGCTCCTGGGATCAAGCCCTGCATTGGGCTCTCTGCTCAGCGGGAAGCCTGCTTCTCACTCACCCCCTCTCTGCCTACTTATGATCTCTGTCTGTCAAATAAATAATTTTTAAAAATCTTATAAAGAATTTGCTGCTTAGATTTTAAAAAAAAGAAACATGCCCCTCTTAATTGCATAAAATTTTATATTGTTCCTTTTTTTATGTAAATTTATATTTCCATTCCACTTTTTCATATTTTTATGTTCAAAAGTCTTTTATTAGTCACCCTATAACTTTAAGAAATATATATATATTTAAATATGACATTTTGAAATCTCATAATCATGGGTTTTTATTATTTAAAATATTATGAATTAAGATAATTATATTAGCATACTACTGACCCAAACAACATAAATAATGACACTCTTATTTATATTTATTTTAAGTATAAAAGCAAAACTGTAACAAAGATATATTTTTTAATAAAATGCATTGAACCTGAGGGGTACCTAGGTGGTTCAGCTACTTAAGGGTTAGACTCTTGATTTTTGGCTCAGGTCATGATTTCAGGGTCATGAGTGGAGCCCAGCATGGGCTCCATGTTGGGCTCCCCCTGGGTGTGGAGCCTGCTTAAGATTCTCTTTCCCTCTCCTTCTACCCCTCCCCCCAACTCCTGCTCTCTCTCCCTCTCTCTCTCAAAAAAAAAAAAAAAATTAATTGAACTTAAAAAAAAAAAAAGTCCATAAGCCCATGAACAAATATCACAATATTACAATGTTACTTATTGTTAAGCAGAGTTCATCCTTATGGTGATTCTATTTTTTGTTTTTGTGGTTGTAAGCACTAAAAAGACTTGTTTGCATAGATAAATAGATAAGAATGGAAGGATTTTTTAATACAAAAATATCATTCAATTCCTTTAACATTTTCTGAGTTATATAATTGCATAGGGACCTTCCATAAAAACAAAACAAAAACATTTCTAGTGATCTGTCTTTAATAACTTGATTAGGTCTTCCTTCAATTTTGTTGATAGCAATGATGTGGAAACCACATGAATCACCAAAGAATGTGTTAGCCACTAGGAAGATTATTCACTCTTTTAAAAATAAGTCCATTCATATCTTCTGCCCATTTTTTGATATGATTATCTGTTTTGTGTGTGTTGAGTTTGAAGAGTTCTTTATAGATCCTGGTTATCAACCTTTTGTCTGTACTGTCATTTGCAAATAACTTCTCCCATTCTGTGGGTTGTCTCTTTGTTTTCTTGAATGTTTCCTTTGCTGTGCAGAATTTTTTGATTTTGATGAAGTCCCAAAAGTTTATTTTCACTTTTGTTTCCTTTGCCTTTGGAGACATATCTTGAAAGAAGTTGCTGTGGCTGATATCGAAGAGATTACTGCCTATGTTCTCCTCTAGGATTCTGATGGATTCCTGTCTCACGTTGAGGCCTTTTATCCATTTTGAGTTTATCCTTGTGTATGGTTTAAGAGAATGGTCGAGTTTCATTCTTCTACTTATAGCTGTCCAGTTTTCCCAGGACCATTTATTGAAGAGATTGTCTTTTTTCCACTGTATATTTTTTCCTGTTTTGTTGAAGATTATTTGACCGTAGAGTTAAGGGTCCATATCTGGGCTCTCTACTCTGTTCCACTGGTCTATGTTTCTGTTTTTATGCCAGTACCATGCTGTCTTGGTGATCACAGCTTTGTAGTAAAGCTTGAAATCAGGTAACGTGATGCTACCAGTTTTATTTTTGTTTTTCAACATTTCCTTAGAGATTCAGGGTCTCTCCTGATTCCATACAAATTTTTGGATTATTTGCTCCAGCTCTTTGAAAAATGCCAGTGGAATTTTGATTGGAATGGCATTAAAAGTATAGATTGCTCTAGGCAGTATAGACAATTTAACAGTGTTTATTCTTCTGATCCAAGAGCATGGAATGGTCTTCCATCTTTTTGTGTCTTCTTCAATTTCTTTCATGAGGGTTCTGATAATCATATCAAAAAATGGGAAGAAGATATGAACAGACACTTCTCCAATGAAGACATACAAATGGCTATCAGACACATGAAAAAATGTTCATCATCACTAGCCATCAGGGAGATTCAAATTAAAACCACATTGAGATATTGCCTCACACCAGTTAGAATGGCCAAAATTAGCAAGACAGGAAACAACATGTATTGGAGGGGATGTGGAGAAAGGGGAACCCTCTTCCACTGTTGGTGGGAATGCAAGTTGGTGCAGCCTCTTTGGAGAACAGTGTGGAGATTCCTCAAGAAATTAAAAATAGAGCTTCACTATGACCCTGCAATTGCACTACTGGGTAATTATCCCAAAGATACAGATGTCTTGAAAAGAAGGGCCATCTGTACCCCAATGTTCATAGCAGCAATGGCCACGGTCGCCAAACTGTGGAAAGAACCAAGATGCCCTTCAACGGACAAATGGATAAGGAAGATGTGGTCCATATACACTATGGAGTATTATGCCTCCATCAGAAAGGACGAATACCCAACTTTTGTAGCAACATGGACTGGACTGGAAGAGATTATGCTGAGTGAAATAAGTCAAGCAGAGAGAGTCAATTATATGCTTTCACTTATTTGTGGAGCATAACAAATAGCATGGAGGACAAGGGGAGTTAGAGAGGAGAAGGGGGTTAGGGGAAATTGGAAGGGGAGGTGAACCATGAGAGACTATGGACTCTGAAAAACAATCTGAGGGGTTTGAAGCGGCGGGGCGTGGGAGGTTGGGGGAACCAGGTGGTGGGTCTTAGAGAGGGCATGGATTGCATGGAGCACTGGGTGTGGTGCAAAAATAATGAATACTGTTATGCTGAAAATAAACTAAAAAATAATCAGTCCAATATTTCAATTTGGTCCTCGATTTATTGCCCTGGTGGTTTTTACATGGAGGAAGGGCCAGGGTCAGATTCAGAAGGCCAGCATCAATCCTACTGGGCTTGGAGCTGCCAGGCGCTCTCCTTCCTTGTGCTATCTTCACAGAACTCTACACATAAGAAATTGTACAGAGCGAGAGGGTTGTGGTACTGCTTGCACAAGGTGGACAAAACTCAAGACTTGTACTCAGTGTACCACACATTAACAACCTGGAACATAGCTGGATCACAAAGAATATGAAAGAATGTGGAAAGTAGGTCTTTGGAGAAATGGTTAAAGAAACTTTAGTCGGGATTAGAAAAGGCATAAGAAAACATAGGTTGTCTATACATAATTCAGGGAGAGACTAAGAGTGTTCAGGGTCCTGCTGGGAAGCAAAACTGGGATCAGGAGGAACTTTGGACAACTATCACTCCCAATGACACAATAGGAATCCTCACTCCTGTTACCGCCAGAGATAAGCAGAGACTATATTATTTTTGTTAAGGAGGGTCTATGGAAAAGCTCTTCATCATGTAGTGGGGTGGACCAAATGACTTACAGGATTGGATCCTTTCCACTTTTGAGATCTACGTACCTTAGCCTAGAGAAAACAGAAGTGTTCTAAGAGCTGCAATCCCCAGCAGCAGGAGTAGAGCAGGATCTGTGTTGAAATAGTAATATGTTTTCTATTCATAAAATGTGTTGCCAGTTACCTAACGTAGTGGAACACTATTTGAGCTCTTTGTCTGGTAGTGTGGGTGGATTTGCATGGATTAACCACACTGCTCTATCTAATCCCCTTTGTGGCCAAGGGCATGAAGTTCTGAGACTACTGGGTTTGGAAGTA
This sequence comes from Mustela lutreola, assembly GCF_030435805.1. NCBI lineage: Eukaryota > Metazoa > Chordata > Mammalia > Carnivora > Mustelidae > Mustela > Mustela lutreola. Next base: position 162,831,762 of record NC_081292.1, read on the forward strand.
CAGTCTGTGGCTAAGGCATAGAACCAAGACAGGCTGCCCACTTGGGGATCAAAGCAAGACATTTGGCTGTACTCAACCAGTTCTCAGACCAATTTAGCTAACCACAAGTGCTTTTCTTACAATTAACCTCAACTCAGGGGGTGGGGGTGGGGGGTTGAGCTTCATTTAAATGCTCTACTGGATACTAAGACCGTCAGTAGTCAAACATTTAGTTATCTAAGTAGGTATGTGAATGATTATCAATTCTGGGAGGCTCCAAGTGTTTCTGAGACATCTTTTTAATTTTTTTAATATTTATTTATGTATTTTAGAGAGAGTGGGAAGGGGCAGAGGGAGAGAGAATCCCATACAGACTCCAAGCTGAGTACGAAGCCCTAGTGGGGCTCAGGACCCTGAGATCACAACCTGGGCCAAAACTAACAGTCAGAGGTTTAACGGCCTGCACCGCCCAGGCGCACTTGGCTCATCTTGTTTTGAGTATGTCTCTGGGTTGCCATTTGTGCACTTGTGGCTTACTATTTGCCTGCATGTTCTCCAGGTGTTATAATTAATACATTCGTTTGTTCTGCACTCTACAATGCTTTTACGTGCCATGATTTCACTTAATCTCATCAGATATGCTCCGTGACCGGACTTTGTTCCCGTGCATCGTGCAGCTATATCTTCCCCAAACTGAAGTCTTCAAATGACAAATGGGCAATTCAGCCCATTTGTTTGCGTTTCAAAATTCATAGACAGTGCTTAAATGGTGTACAAACAAGTCCTAATATAAATGACATTATTATTTAATATGCAACGTTTTATTTTAATTTTTAACATACATATATTTTTATTTGAGTGGAAATGTAACTTCTTCCTTTTTTTTTTTTAAAGATTTTATTTATTTATTTGACAGACAGAGATCACAAGTAGGCAGAGAGGCAGGCAGAGAGAGAGAGAGAGGAGGAAGCAGGCTCCCTGCTGAGCAGAGAGCCCGATGAGATGTGGGGCTTGATCCCAGCACGCTGGGATCATGACCTGAGCCCAAGGCAGACGCTTAACAACTGAGCCACCCAGGTGCCCTATAACTTGCATTTTTAGATTTAAGTAGTTAATTTTATCCAAATTATACACTTCCAGATTTTAAAGTCTGAGCTTGTTGAGGGAATAGCAGTCCCCAAACACCACCCTCCCACTATTTCCTGCTCCCCAAAGTTAATCACTAAAATTTTTAGCTACTTATCTTGGTATTTACAGTTTTATTTCTTGGCAGTATGCTTAGAGTGTATTCTTCTTCTTTTTTCGTTGAAGTATTATTTGTTGACTCCCCATGCACACAGGTGAGCTCATGCACACACACTCATACATTCTTATCAACCTTCATCTTCTTTCCATCCTACAGGTATAGTCATAGAGTAATTTGAGTAGATCGATATTCAGTGTTTACATTACCATGAGTATGCACACATTATGCACATTTGAGCAATGTGGGAACTCTATGATTAGTTTTTCTTTCCTGCAACCCTTCCTGTTTTCACTGAACTTAAAAGTTGTCTTTTTGGTTTATTTATTTGCTGGCTCATTTTTCTGTGGACTTATCACAAATGCATCTTTAAACTCTTCCAAACCAGTGTAAATCTCAATTCAAGAGTCTTAAAGATAGGCATTTCACCAACTTCATCTTTTTAAAGGAAATCTTTGATAAATGTGTTAAGGAAATAAATATTTTAAAAGGATTTTGGATCGATCTATTCTGACTTTGTCATTTATATATACAACATATCATTCATATAGTATATATACCTTATATATGTAATTTATTCTGGTTGGGTGTGTCAAACCAAATTATGATTGCATTCTATCCACCCTACTGCATATTTCTTACTATTTTGCATACAACCAGTGCTCAGTAAAATTTCCAGGCAAATACTGAATAAACATATCTAAAGGTGGAGTTGTCTTACAATTGTTTTCCTTGCCTCTGTGCTCTTTATACATCTCAACAACAGCAAAACACAGAATCTTCCAAAATTTGAGAAACACATTTTTATTCTGTGAAGCCCTTTGGGAAAGCTCTTGTTGAGTCCAGCAGGTTAGAAATGAAACTGTAGTGACTCTAACAGGAATAATTCTCACTCACCTCTCTCATACAGGTACTTAGGAGTAGTTGAAATTTGCTTATCTTTCCTTCTCATCACCTCTCTACTCGTGCCCACTCTGATCTGTATCTAGCAAACCCATTGTGCAAATAATATATATTTCCTGGCCCATTAAAAAAAAAAATCTTTCCAACCCCTTTCATTTCTCCTCCTGTAATAACCATTTCCTATTGTTGCTTTGACTTGCTTTGTAACCACCTCTAAGTCGACAGCATTACTGACCTGTAGAGCTGTAGTGGCCCAGGGAAGGGATGGGAGTCTGCTTGCTCTGGCAAGAAGCTCAAGCCCAGCCACCCAATTCCCCCGAAGTGGGATATTTCTCTGGTGTACAAGTTATAACGAGATAGGGTGACTATACATACTTCATGAAGTGATTTTTATCATGAACCACAAAAGAATTCTAACAATTGCTAGAGCAAGGACAAAGGATTGTGATGTGCCACTAGTTATTCAATTGGATTTTCAAATCTGCAAACTATCTATGAACATAATAGGTGGAATAAGAATGGGAAAAATGAGAAGGTTTTACATGCACCTGTATGAGAACTTATTTCATTTCATTTCAAAACACTTTTCAGATATTCCTCTGTTGTTATTCTTCACATGTAGGGATGTGTTCTTTGATCCAAGCCCTCTTGTCCGTTATTTCAGTAATTCACACAACAGAGATGGATGAGCACAAGCTCACACACATCTGGTTGAGTGGGTGCAGTTGACTTCTGAGCCAATTTCATAGCTCTCTCCTCAAGACACACCCATAAGTTCTACCTGATGGCTGTTTTCAGCATCTGTAATGTGGTTAAAAGATTTGGGTTTCCATGATGTACAAAAAAAGTATGAATAAGTATTTGTGTAATAAGTATTTGTATAATGGTCCTTGTTTAAAAAAAAACTTCATGGCAGAACTTTAACCAGGCATGTCAAAAACCCAAAGCTATACATGTTCATATTTCCACTAATAGCCCTTAGGAAACATCTTTATAAATGATTATACTCTTAAGTTCTCAGTCTGTTTCTATTATCATTGTACATATAGTGCCCTGTACCTGCTTGGTGCTCAATAATTATTTGTTGAATGAAGGGATCATCGGGTTTCTGTATTAAGTAATGCCAGTAAAAATTGCCTTCTTTATTAAGTTCCTCAGTATGAAATCCAATGGATACATCTCAACTTTTATAGGTCTGCTCCACTGCATTTCAAGTGTTGATTACTCCTTCATCCTCAGTGATTTCACATTCTTTGGCCTCTTTCAGCAAGTAATTTCTGTTATCTTTTCAGTCTTCTTTGGTGGCTCTTCTTTTACTCCGTAAACATTAATGTTCTTCAGAATTTCTGACAGCATCTGCTCTTCTCACTCTGAATTCTTTCCTGGGGCCATCTTATCCAAGATAATTATCAATTATAGGTTACATGTGGCACATGGGAAAATGAGAAAAAAGGAGTGAGTCCAGGAGAATTTATTTTTCTTTCATGTGACAGGTAGGCTGTCCTGTGCTAGTGTAGTGGCTCAGGGATGTTGGGGCTGATAATTGTTGGTCTTTCTCTCATGGTCAGTCACAATATAGCTGCTGGAACTCCAATATCTGTAGATGTTCTGTAGATATTCAGGCATCAGGAGGATAGGAAAAGGACAAGAGCTAGTTGAATCTGTCACCTTTCTTAGGAGTATTTAAAGAATCTCTTCTCAATAACATGAACTTACTTTTCACTAGCCCAAATCTGTCACATAGCTATACCCATCCACAAAGAGCACTGGAAAACAATTTGCTTTATTTTAAAAATAGGGTTCTGCTAGTAAGGAAGAAGAGCTCTAACAACTTTTATATTCTGATGACTCCAAATTATTGCTTTAGCACTGACTTCTCCTCTAGATTTAAGCTCATTCATCCAAATGCTTACTAGATGTCTACACCAGTACAAAAAGTCCCAATGGTCTTCCAATCCCAACATGTTAGATCCCTAAATTTTATCTCCATCTTGTAGTTGCTTTCTTTCCCTCATCATCTCATCTACATTCACTGTAGATTTATTTTATACCTGCTCCCTGCCAGGCACCATATTAAGAGGTGGCTTTATGAACATGAATGTGATATACTGCCCATCTAGAGGAATATAGAATCTACCTAAAGGAATCCACAAGTGGGTGACGTCAAGTGCTACCCAGATCCCCCTTTGGGATTGCCCTCCTTCTTCCAGCTGCTGGGAGTGTTGGATGTTCATTCTCCCAGAATTGCTCTAAATTGAAGAGGGAAGCTTCCTTGTCTATCATCAAGTACACTTCTCACAAGCAGCTGGTTGAAGTAAGAGCACAAAGCTTCTCCTTCTTAGGTGGGGCAAAGGTGAAGAATTGTCCCAGCCACAGAGCTTGCTATGAGGTTTATGAGGCTTTTGAAGTGATTGCATCACAACTGGACTCCTCTCTCTATTCATCTTACTTCATTCACTCACTCACAGGCATTGTTTCTGTACTTCCCAAATGCAAAACTAGTACTAGTCTGTTTTCCAGTGAATCCGATTTGCAACAGTGTATCAGGATTGGTACTACAAAGTAGAAACTAAAACGTCATTTTGAAGATGAATGTCTAGTAATAAATATACTCCTTCACTTAGGTAATAATGAGAGCCCTGAAATGCTATAATGGGACTACTGTTCCAACTTTCACAGTTGGAGAACTGGAATGCATTGTGGTATATAAGAATGAACTGGTGGGGGCAGGGTCCCTGGTCTTGGAACTGTTTGAGGAAGTAGTTATTAAAGAATCATTGAGGTAGTGGACTGTCACTGGAGGCCACTGATGCACTGGAGAAAGACAAGGGCAAGCTAAGGCTGATGAATCAACAGCTCAAGCGAAGTGTGAAAACCGAAGTCTCCTTGTCAGCCAATAATGAAAATCTCATCTGCAGCTAGAGGGCAGAGAAAAGTGAGAATCAGACTCATCACTGAATTATAAGAACAGCAGAATTCTTGAGGTTGAATTCTCAATCTCAGCAATTCAGCTAAACAGAGTCCAGGGTGTTACTTGGGAAAGAGTGGGACACTGAAACTGGGATGGGGACATCTGGATCAATGCATTAAAAAGTCTTGAATCCCCAGGTCCCTTTGTATTTTCTGGTTCCACAGAAGTGGCCCCCTCTTCCCTATGAAACTCTAGCTCTTCCTCCTCTCTGCTTGTAGATAAGGGTGAAGGTTCTAACTTGCAAGACTACATGAACTCCTTTCAGTATGTATCCCCATGTCTCTTCCTCGATACAGAAGAATAACTATAGCTAAGTCAAAACATAATATAGATTAGGAAGCCCTGAGTTGCTAAGGGAGGAAAGGCACGATATCATAAAGAAGCTGCAGTATCTAGCTGGGGGGTGTATGTATGAGACTAAAGATGTTGATCAAGAGGGGGCAGAGCATAAAGTTAGAAAAAGAAAACCTTTTCAATATGGGAGCACTTCCACAATATAGGATTTAATACCCTGGCAGGGACCCCAAGAACCTGGAAAGATGTGCAGATGGGCTGGCTCTTGGAAGTTAGAAGAAAATGATGGCTCAAGTTTGGTGAAGTAGAAATGCCAGAACTGCCATGATTGAGAGTGGAAGAAGGTACTGAAAGGCTCAGAAAACTGACATGTTAGACTAGATGTAATAGATGAGGTGGGAAAGCCCAACAGCCAACACTCTTCTGCGAGATGGCCTAGAGGATACCCTATTTAGTACAGTACATTGGTGAAAAGACAACCTACTAAATGGAAGAAGATATTTGCAGTGACATAGCTGATAAAGGGTTAGTATCCAAAATATATAAAGAACTTATACAGCTCAACACCAAAAAACAAATAACCCAACTAAAAATGGGCAGTAGACATGAATAGACATTTCTCCAAAGAAGATATCCAGATATACCAACGGATACATGAAAAGATGCTCAGCATCATTCATTATCAGGAAAATGCAAGTCAAAACCACAGTGAGCTATCACCTTATACCTGTCAGAATGGTTAAAATCAAAAAGTTAAGAAACAACAAGATTGGCAAGGATGTGGAGAAAAAGGAGCCCTTGTGTACTATTGGTGGAAACACAAACTGGCACAGCCACTTGGAAAACAGTACGGCGGTTCCTCAAAAAATTAAAAATAGAACTATCCTTTTTCCAGTAATTGCACTACTGGGTAAAAAAATATGAAAATGCTAATTCAAAGAGATATATGCACCCCTATGTTTATAGCAGCCTTATTCACAGTAGCCAGACTATGGAAGCCATCCAAGTATCCATCAATAGATGAATAAATAAAGAAGATATGGTGTGTATATATATATATATATATATATATATATATATATATATATGAGTATATATGTAGGAATATTACCCAGACATAAAAAGGAATGAAATCTTGCCATTTCCACAACATGCTAGGTGAAATAAGCCTGTCAAAGGAAGATAAATACCACATGATTTCATTCATATGTGGGATTTAAGAAACAAAATAAATGAACAAAAGAAAAAAAAGAGACAAACCAAAAAACAGACTCTTAATTATGGAGAACCAACAGACGGTTATCAGAGGGGATGTGGAGTGGGGGGTGGATGGGTGAAATAGGTGAAGGAGATTAAGAATATACTTATATTGATGAGCACTGAGTAATACATGGGTTTGTTGAATCACTATATATTGTACACTGAAAACTAACATCACACTGCATGTTTACTACACTGTAATTAAATTAAAAAAATATGTATCTTAAAAATGCAGTGGTCAAAGTGGTACAGCCATTACCAGGATGATTATTCTCTACTGGCCTGGACTGATGGTAGGAGTTACTCTTACAGAACTTGACTTTCAGATAGCCATGCGAATGATGGGGTCCCAGAAATAATAAGGACCAGGTGGCACTGCTTAACCAGAAGCCAGGTGGGCATAATTTCATAATAAGTGTTGAAATTGGAGGAGCAGCCTCCAAGTAGAGAGTCATGGAGATGGTTAACAGAACACAGCATCTCCAGGGGCAAGATAGAAGGACAGCCAACAAGAGTATTGCTCAATCTAGTTATTAAAAAGAAATTGAGTATGGATAATCAGAAGGCTGAGGGCAGCTGCTCGCCAAAATAGTCATGAGTCTTTTCCCAATTTATAGGCTAGATCCCCAGTAGGAAGGATGTTGTTTCTGATCCAATGTCTCATAATGGTTCATCTGTTAGTTGTTGCGCAAAAGACAAAATATCTCCTAAGAGCATGTATACTCAAACTCAAAACACACACATCACAAATCATGATCCAAAAGCAGTTCTCAAGATGAGATTTTACCTCATGTACTCATACTTGAAATTAAAAAAAACAACCAAACAAAAAACAAAAAGCAAAAAAACATAAAGGAAAGAAAAATATGGGATTGGGTCTATAAGTTTAGAGTGAGATATACTGTAGGCCTCTTTTTCTCTTTCTCTCTTTTCTCTTCTATCATAACTTAGATTAGACTGGGGATTTTCAAAATTGACCTTCCAAGAGGACTGTAAGTTTGATTGGCTAAAGGGTATGAGGGAGGGCCATAAACAGGCAGGGGAGTGAAGGGAAGAGAGCACTCCTTGAACTGAGTTGTTTAGAATGCCTGAAAATAGAGTTTATGCACACTATGGACTGAGCCGTCAGTTAATTCATTCAATGTTCGAGTACCTTCTGTGACCAGGCACTGTTTAGGTTTTGAGAACTCAAGTTGAGTAAGACGTGGTTCATGCTCTCCTGCAGCTTCTACCGAGAAGCAGAGACCAGCAAACCAAAGATTATATTTCAGTGTGAACTGATCCAAAGGAGAAGTGGTTCAGCAGTGGCTTGGCCATGTGCTGATTCATGATATTTTTCTTCTCTGCATCCAAAGAAAATATCAGTACCCACCTCTGAGGCTCATTTTTGTAGGTAAAATGCAGTAAAGCACATGAAGTACTTAGCAGAGTGCCTGGCACATTGTAAGTGCTCTGCTAATTTTCTTTTATTATCTTCACTACTGTTGTTGCTATCATTATTGTTGATATCATTAGTAAACTAAGAAATGCTTTGGGGAAAAAAATGACATCAAGTCTGCTATTGATTTAACTCTTGCTTTAAGTTTTAATTAAAAAGCAAAAGTGGCTAAAGGCATAGTGACCTTCGGTTTCCTAGTAAGAATTTCAGTCTTTTATACAAAACTTTTCCCTTTTTGTTTTAAAAAAACAAAACAACCTTATCATTGACTCTTTTACATCCACCCTTTCACTCACGCTCCTTCATTCAAACCGCTTCAATGAGTGCCTACTCTCTCCTGAGCAATGTCTTAGGTACAGAAGATACCAGGATGGAAAAGATAGTATTGGTCCTCAAAGAACTATCTCTTTTAACTCAACCACCACCCTATGAGTTATAGATTATTATGTTCTTTTTTAAATAAAGGAGTCATTAGGTCAGAGAGGCTAACTAATCCCTCCAATGTCTTAGAGCCACCAGATGTCAGGGTCCGTCCTGGGGCCAGGTCCTCTGATAGACCATAAAGTCTATGCTTTTTTATGTGCTAGGTTAGAGTGGGTACTCAGATGCAAGAAATTATTGGTCTTCTGTGATGAAGCATAATTCCAAAAACAATAGAGGAAACAAAAGGAGCAATACGTTGGGTTGGGTCTATAACCTGAAGTCTGAGACATGGTCCTTCCCCGTACCGTGTCTACAGTGACAGTAAGAAACTTGGAGAACATTTGATGCTGCTGTTGGTGGAAGAGCTGGAGACAACAGCCAGAGTCACTGTCCCGGTCTCTGAAAAGGAATGTTGAATGTACAGAGTAGAAAACTGGAATAGAATCATCTTCATAGACCATGAGTATGGGAGTAGCTAATTGGGGGAGTAAACGACAAGTAGGGAAGGAATGAAGAATAAAGAAAACTTGGGAGGAAATTGGGCCTCATGGACTCAAATTTGCCAGTGCTGTCTGAAGTACCTGGAGGGATCTGAAGCCAAGAGAGCACCACAACACAGGGATCCAGAGCAGAACTGAGCAAGGAAACTCTGAGATCAGACAAGATCTGGAGAGGCCTTAAAGCGAAACAAAACAAAACAAACCTTAACTTGTCAAGAAAAGAGCAAGAAAGGAATAAAGCCTTATGTATAGGTTTTGGATTATGTAAAATTCTTGAGTTTTGTTTAACAGTTTAAAAAACAAAACAAGGGGCACCTGGGTGGCTCAGTGGGTTAAAGCCTCTGCCTTCAGCTCAGGTCATGATCCCAGGGTCCTGGGATCAAGTCCTGCATCGGGCTCTCTGCTCAGCGGGGAGTCTGCTTCCCCTTCTCTCTGCCTACTTGTGATCTCTCTCTGTCAAATAAATAAATAAAATCTTAAAAAAAAATAAAATAAAAAATAAACAGAACAAAACAGGGGAGCCTGGGTGGCTCGGTTGAGCATCTGCTTTCAGCTCAGGTCATGATCTCCAGGTCCTAGGAGGGAGCCAACATCTCTTTCTTTCTCCCTCTGCCCCTCCCCATTGCTCATGCTCTCTCTCTCTCTCTCTTAAATAAATAAATAAAATCTTAAAAAAATGTTTTTTTTAAATGAAAAAAACTGAAGAAACCTCTCATGACATTGCACTGTAACCACTAAACTAAACTAGAAGAGACTACCATGAATAATCTGTGCAGAAAAATAAGGCACGCACAACACGTGTCTATCTATGACCTTCTGTCAAACATTTTTGGTGATTAATAAATATGCTGAAAGTTGAAATTCAAGATCCACCAGCTATTAGTTCTTAGTCCTGCTTCCTGAAAATAGCTACCACACTCTTCGATTTTGATCTGACACACTTCCCCTCCCATCGATCTAGAAACGGCAGAGCCCTACACCGTTTCCAGGAAAACTGGAAAACCAGTGTCAGGTTTTAGACTGACCAGTAAAACAGCCAGTGATATTAGGTTCACTTTCCTTGAGTCTTTTGGGGGAGTGGGAACCAGGAGGTGAGGGATGGACCGGGGGGGGGGGGGGGGGAGAGGATGGGAGGGTGGGAAGGCCGGGGGCGGGGGTGGGGGGAGGAGGTAATTGAGATGTCGATATCCTCTTTATGGACAGCCCTGGTCAAGTACCCACCATCTGACAGATGCGATCTGTGTGGGTAACTGAACAGAGTCATTCATTCTCTGCATGATTTCTTTCAAAAAGCAGCCTTACTTATCTGTTGTGGCTGACGCCACTAACTAAATTAACCAAATAACCGCAGCTTTGCCTTTCTTTTTTGGGGTGTGGGTAGATAATCATTTTAAAAATAAGGGAAAGCTTCAGCGTTAATTACAGCATGGTCTGAAAGACCTTAAAAAATAACACACTCCGGAAACACACGCTGTAGAAGACTGTTGCTTTCCTGCAGTTCCGCTAGAGAACTGTGCCCAGTTCTTCCAGAAAGAGTGTTTCCTTAGCTTGATTTAAATAGAGATTAGGCAGTGAGCAGATGGAGCCTATTGGAGGCGGTTGGCCGGCTGGCTGGTTAGACTGAGTACATGGAGACTGGGTGGGGGAGCCGCCGGGGAGGGGAAGAGCAGGGAATTCCAAACGGAGCAACTCTTTCCAAAAAATCCTTCACTTTTACGAAATATTGGGACCTGGAACTGGATCTGAATCTGGATTTCAAGAACAAAATCATAAAATATGTTTGGCCTTGCTCTATTCCTCAAACAGAAAGAAGTAGCTAGAAGGGTGTCAAAGCTAACAAGGCTTTCGGAAAACCCCTAAAAGAAAAATCTAGCTACTTTTGAATTATCTGGGGGAATTCAGTTGATAACTGTCCCAAGTTTCAATCCTTACCTTTCTCTAGGTTCCAGGTAGTGAAAAGGAAAATTCCTATTCAGGCGTACGTATTGTTAGTTTAACCCTGTCCAAAAGGAGTTTCTGTTCTAGTTCATGCTGCGCTGCCCATTCCAGAAGCTGCCGGCCACATGTGATAACCAAGCGCTTGAAAGGAATTTTTCCTTTGCTGTAGCCAAGTAAAAGTTTAGTAAATAAGAAAGAAGAAGTTCGGGGAGATATAAAAAAGTAGTAAATCTACTTTCAGTGTACTCAGTATAATAGGAAGGAAAGTCGAGAAACTGGGATTTCTCAATATGGAATTTCTATTATGATTTCACAATAAATAGTAAAAGGCGGAAACTAGGTGAGTAATGAATATTGTGTAATGCAGAATTCAGAATCTATTTAATAGTAGTAAAGTAAAAAAACAAATAAACAAGCAAACAAAAAAAATCCCAAAACAACAGCAACAAAAAAACAGGGTTGTAAAGATCCAGGGTTTCTCAGACCTGTTCCAAAGACTTATACTGGCCAGGAATAAAGTCTAAAAAATAAGTAACTACTCATATTTTCATAAAGCTGGGTTTAATAACTTTTCTGGTGCTATAATTTCCTACTCTTTATGAAATCATGGTGAGAATAGACTGATGGTACTTTTTCCCTGTTTTTGCAAGACTGAAATTTGGCAATGTTTCATCCTGTCTAATGTGTATTTAAACTACAACTGGACAATAAAATGTAAAAAAAAAAAAAATCCATGAGCCCCTAATTTGGTTTACTTTTTATTTTGCAAATGAGGAAAATGAGTCCTGGGAATGTTGAATCACTTGCCCACACCCAACCCTACTTTCCCAGCTGCAATGCAGTTCCAGTGGTCTTCTCCCCATCTCTCTTTACCACAACTCAAGTGCCTCACAACCAAAACTAGAGCTTGTAATAGGTTCCCAATGTGTCTACTCCATTAATACTTTCAATTTCAACTTCCCATGGTTACTTGGGAAAATCTTACTATTAAAGACAAATGATACTCAGGGCATCTGGGTGGCACAGTCATTTGAGCAACGGACCCTTGGTTCTGGCTCAGGTCCTGTTCTCAGTGTTGTGGGATTGAGCCCCACATGAGGCTCTATGCTCACTATCAGGTTGCTTGAGATTCTCTCTCCTCTGCCCCTCACCTTTCTCTCTCTCACTCTTTCAAATAAATAAATAAATCTTAAAAAAAAAAAAAAAAAGATGAGCGATGCTCTTTTTTACAAATTGTAACTTAAAGGACTCATCAATAATACATGCTCAGTGTGGGTAATTCAACTCCCAGAATTCTGTCAGAAATGCACTTAGATTTGCACTTAGATTGGATTCAGTTGAGGGGATGGACCAATTACATAGTATTGACATCTCAGTCCATTCAGTCATTGTGTGTCACTTAGTGAGTTTCAGACATATATTGTATTATGACAAATTATACTTATCAGATGTATTATTATTATCTAAATTAACAAGATTTCCATAACTCCCAAATTTGTTTTTTTATGCACAAGCTGATTTGATTAAGTTTGTCAGAGTAACAGTTGAACATAAATTATCAGCTTTGACTAAATATTTAAAATTACTGACCCAAACCAACTGATAATTAAAACTATTTTCTAAACTCTGTAAAAACTCTGTTACCATTCTGCTGGTTATGAATCCTTATGTATCAATTCCTAGAAGAAATCTCTTTTTGAAGACTTTTCTTTCCCATTGAGATGGGTGCCACAGGAAGGACAATTTCATATCTTTTCTTCTATACAGAAATATGTTCTTTTTTTAAACTAACATTTTGCTTCATAAGGGAAAAAAAACAAAAGTTCCCGTGCTGTGTTCATTAGCCACAGATGGCTCATGACTACTGAGCTAGGCAATGCAGATCTGGAACATTTTTATCATCTCAGTAAGTTTTCCTGGATAGGACTGGTCAGAGTATGTTATGAGTATGAATTTGTTTTTCTACCTAGAATTATTGATTGGGATTGAGAAGAAGGGGAGATTTAATCTTGGGAAAGTTATGGACTGAATTTCCAACAGAAGTAAAAATTAGCTTGATTTTGTTTGCTTTTGAGAAAGGGAAATACAAAATATTGAATTCAACTGCATTTCAAATGAGGAAGAATGGATCCAGATTCTATTAAAAATATTAGTCTTCAGTACACATTAGAGCTAATTAATGCTGAGAAACAAAACTGGGGGGAGGAGTATATACCTGTGCAGCAAGGGAAGGACCGTGGGAGGGTTAAGAAATTAAGTAGTCAAAACTTAAGCATTTAGTACTGCCCTATGCCCTCTGAGGGATCCAGCGGAGGTCCAGTCATTCCGAAGGTGACAGGAAGGGAAGGGGCAGAAAGGGGAGAGGAAGAAACTGTAAGAAAGAAGAACTAGGGCTCTTTGGGGTAGATACTGATTGTGAGTATTTGAGTAAACCATTAGCGGTCTTCCCTGGCCTTTGAAATTCAAAATGCATAGGCCAAGCTCTCCTTGGATGTCCGTGTATCCTCCAAGGAGAATGTTAATCTCAGGGCTCAGTGACTCAAACCAGAGAAATGTAATCTCTCAGAGCACTTGCTGCCAGCAAAATAGAATCAGGGGTAGACCTTGATCTATTTTGCAACTCATGTCTTCAGAGGGATTTGGAGAGACCAATGTAGATTTTGATATAGAAATATCTCATAGATTTCATGCACTCCTTAGAGAATGCAGGGTCATAATGCAATGAATAGATTACACCATGCCATTAATAGAATCTTACCCTCTGTAAAATGTGTTATTTTGCCCCGTATTGTTTCATTTTTCATTATCTCTTCAGAATTCCAGCATGGGTAGTTCTCCAAATGGTTTATAGAATACACTGAAGCAAACATGTTTAATAATCCAGGATCCTGGGTGATGGTAGAAAATTCACTCCAGACAAACAGCAATGGAAATGTCAGTCCTCCAGTTACAATTGCGAATGGTCTATGTAGCACGCTGGATAACCCCCTTAACCCTTGAGATCCTCTGTATGATACCGTCTGTATGATACGTGATGTCCGTTGGGAGTTTGGGGGTTGGAGTTTTGAGGATGCATAAGTAAATAATCGGCAAACGAACAAAAGCACTTGAAAGGAAAACATGGAGTAGAAAAAGAAAGAAGCAAAAGAAAAAGAGGGGAAAAAAGGAGGAAAAGAAGGAAGCACAACAGCTAAGAAGGAAGCAGAAAAGTGAAGCCTCAAAAGAGAAGGGAAAGAGGGAAAAGAAAGGGAAGGAGGGGAGAAAGGACTGGGGGGTCGGAGGGAGGAAGAGAGGGACAGAGAACAGGAAGCACAGTGATGAGAAGAAGTCCGATGTCCCTGATAATTATCTTGAGTGCCACCCAATGAAGCCATGTCTGCTTTATACATCTGTACACAGGTATTTTTCTGAGAAGCATTTACTGAGCATCTATTATGCAAAGTCTCTGGGGGGGGGGGCGGTGCAAAGGCTTGTCAAATGAACCACAAGGTGCACCATTGTGGATGGCCCTAGAAACATCTCTTTACAATTTCAGGGCTGAACTATATTAGTCAAAAGAAAAATTGCTAAGAGAGTTCAGTTAAAATAAAAATCTCAGTAGAAGAACAATAATAATAACATAGCGCTTTGAAAATACTTCAAGCCTAGTATTTCTTTTCACTCATTTCTAGGTCAGTATTCTGGTTTCTCTCACAAATTCCTAACATTCCTTCCACATTTTGTATCAATTACAATTTTGACAGACTATAATAGGGAAGTCAATTTGGCCTTCTTTTAGCTGCTTGCTGCTTTATTATTAATCTTTTTTCTCTTATTCCATATAATATATTTCAATTTCAAGAGGACAAGTAAGATACAAAAATGCACCATTGTCCAATTTGACATGAGCCTGAAGCTGAAAATCATAATTTATTTTCACTTTTTACCTTTATTTAGGAATGATAGGGTGGTCACCCCTTTCTGATGTGAATTGAGTCAAAATGTTCTTCTCAGTTAAAAAAAAAAAAAAAAAAAAAAAAAAAACCAGAACAGATTCAAAAAGCTCATGTGTGAGAGGGGCAGAAGTGAAATACAACAGAACACAAACACAAAACAAAATGTAAAACAAAAAAATAAACAAAAAACTATGATCTCCACTCAAAAGCCTACATGCAGATGTTTACAGCAGCTTTATTCATAATTGTAGAACTTGGAAGCAATCAAGATGTCCTTCAGTAGGTCAATGGATAAATAAACTGTGGTCCATCCAGACAACGGAATGTTATTCAGTGCTAAAAGGAAGAACTATCAAGCCTTGAAAAGACTGGAGGGCAGTTAAGTGTATACTACAAAGTGAAAGGTACCAATCTGAAAGGTACCTGCTGTGTAACTCCAACCATATGACTTTCTGGAAAAGGTAAAATATGGACACAGTGAAAAGATTAGTGGTTATCAGGGACTATAGAGGTGGGGAGGGATGACCAGGCAGAGCACAGAGGAATTTTAGGGCAGTGAAACTGATCCGTATGATACCATAACAATAGATACATGCCATTATACATCTGTCCAACCCATAGAATGTATAACATCAAGAGTGACCCCTAATATAGACTATGGACTTTGGGTGATAATGATGTGCCAATGTTGGTTCATCAATTGTAGTAAATGGTCCACTCTGGTGGTGGGGGAGGCAGTGTTGGTAATTGTAGTGGTTGTGCACGTGTTGGGGCAGGGGTATATGGGAAATCCTGTGTTTCCCCCTCAGTAGTGCTGCCAACCTAAAATTGTTCTAAAAAATAGTCATAAAAACAAAACAAAAGCCAAACCAAAGAACCCCCAACTAACTAGCTAACTAACTAAAATTAGTTCTGGTAAAAACAATGTTATGTATCTTTAACCAAGTCTACCTAATCCTGGCACACCTAGAACTCCATGTCGTAGAAATGGTCCCTCCACTCAAGCAGCCCTTGCCCAAGACCTATTTTGGCCCTTCACCTCCTGCCACAGGCTGATCTACCTTTGTGCACATAAGAGTGGGCTCCACCACCATGCTTTTCTTGGCAACTTCCTTGTGATAACTTTTTCTGTCTTGCCAAGGCTCAACAACCTTATTTTATTATAGGGCAAAGTTTCTTCAGCACATTCTCAGCAGCAGCGAGGTGGCCTCCTTAATGGAAAATCACATCAGAATCCTGCTTCATAATCTCCATGGGCTTCAGAGCCTCTGCCTCACTTCTGTCATCACATCTCTAGGTGACATGATTCCTCCAGGAGGAGCATTTGGATGTGACTCCAGCCCGGCCCTCTGGGCTCTACTGTACTTACACAGACTCCTGCATTAAGCAGTCCTAGATCAGCCTTGCTGAGGTGCTTGTTGCTAATCTAGTGTTTGACCCTGGTTTGACTTCCTGGTGAGGAGAAATGTGCCAAAGAAATCTGGAGAAGGAGCATTGCTCTCCCAATGAGAGGTAGCTTTTGCTCTTGATTCACAGCCACCAAAAGCCATCACTTGGTGCAGAAAGCACAATGGGGCAACTGAATCAACTATATGCAGACATTCCTTTTTTAGCATTTTTCCTTATCAGCACAGACCTCAACCTTGCAGGCAGCTCCTGGATTTCAAAATCATGTGAGCATTTAGAAACATGAATGAGAATAATAAAGCAAAATCTTAAAATGACTTCAAGAGGAGGCTCTTTGAATTAATACACATAGGAATGTTAAAGGCAAGCAATTGAATTGCTCATTGTACCATAAAAAAGGAAAATCAGGAAGAGAAGAACTGTTAAATACTGTAAAGCCATTAAACAGGAGGCTATTAGACTGAGGTGGCTATAATCCCGTGGCCGCTGGTGTAAGCAAACTGAACCTAGACCAGTTGAGTCCTGTAAATGCCTTCAGATTAAGAAATCGAAACTTAAGAACAACCAATAACAGCCAGCCAGCTAGGCTTTCTCAAATAAGGCAACCGCTTGAGCTACATCCAATCCAGGAATTTCCTACCTTTGCACCACTTCTTCTCTTCTGAAGCCTTTCCCTTAATTCCTTCCTGCAGAGTGAGCCCCATCACTTCCTGATTCAGTGCTGCCCAGTTGGACTCTGTGCTTGCTCACATAAACTCTTGTGAATTTTAATGTGCCTCAGTTTATCTTTTACTTATATTAAGCAGAAAAACTAACGCTAAAAGGATAATATTTTAAAATTTATATGAAGATTAAATTGATTGAATTGAACCTCAAGAAATTATCCCCTCGTCCAATGCACTCTTCATTGCCAATACTTTTCAGAATTACTTTGTAATAATTAAAAGACAGTCCATTGTTCTTGGTGATAATGACACACAGCTCTTTTCCTTTGAATTCTTTTTAGGAATAAATCATCTATGGTCATTGACTCTAAATCTTTATTATCTTTTGTTCTTTGTATTTCCCTTTCCACGAAGACAACTATCAGTCGAAGATACCAATGATCTCAACATCATTTCCTTCCCATTTTTTACTTATCCTCATGAATTTCTGCACAAGGACTTAACACTGTTGAGCATGGTCCTCAGAGACACACAGACCTCAACAGGACACTCCCACCTCTCATGAGGTGTGTGATTGCCACAAAATTATCGAAAATTTCAAAGCCCTGGTTTCTTCAAGTGAACCTCCCAGGATAGTTGAGAGAACTAAATAAGTTTGTGCATGTGAGAGTATGGAACTGCATACTTGCCAGGCCCCGTGAGCAGTTTCCTTCCCCATAACCTCCCTCAGCCTTGTGTAGCCATCTGCCCACGTGCTACCATCATGCTATGGAAGCTAGGTTTCCCTCCTTCTCTGAACACTGCTTCCAAGACTTTTTCTCAAATGCTGTTCCTCTTCCAAGGCAGTTTCCTCAGTGCCACCTCACGCATGCCAACAGCTCAGATGCTGCTACAGATAACTGGGTGCTATGTAGCCAGCTTGGGTTTCAGCACTCCTCCCAAATTCTCAGACATATTTCTACCTGTCTGCTTGACAACTTTCTGTGGGTGTCCAAACCTCACCTCAAACTCCATTTCACCCTTCCAGAACTCTACATTCTCCTCTCCACCTGAGCTCTCCCTTGGGTCTCCAAGGAACCATGAATTTGCTTACATCGGCTTCACCACTTAGAGAAACTCTTCCACTGGCCTATCTTGCATTTAACTATCACACCTTCATTCATGAGATGGTTGTATGGAGAAAACATCTAACCACCTGCAAATCCAGCGTTGAAGACACTCATTAATAGTTTTCCAAGATCTTTACCAAAGGTGTAAAGAAGAAAACACTGGGTCTGGGAATAAGATTGAAGGTTGAGTTTTAACTCTGAAATTTAATGGATTGTGCAGGTTTCAAGTGATTATTTTGCCTCTGAACTTTAATTTCCTCAACTGTAGAATTGGGATGATTATGATAGCAATGATTCATAGTCTTAGTTTATCATGATATCATATATGTGGAAGTCCTATATATGCTAGGATGTGCTATAAAAATGAATCTGGTTTTGTGATTCTTTCAAAGCCTGAAACACAGTAAGTACTACGAGGATCTGTTCTGAATGTAATTAATACATAAGAGCTACGGGTTGACATGCTCATGCTTGATCCTGACAGCATTCCTTTGAACACTTTCCTTCTTTTTAGGTAATGACATTGAGGCCACAAAGTAGTAAGTGACTGTGGGTCAAGACAATGGATCTTAAGTAATCTGTTTTTAAGTCTAGTCTTTCCCCCAGTGTTTCATGCTTTTTCTCATTATGCTGTCCATGTTCGAGGCATACATATTAGGTTAAATTTTAGAGAGCAGATAGAACAGAGTTCAAGGAGCTATTCTACTTTTCTCTGTGCCCATTTACTCAGACCATGTCTGAGCCTGATGTCCAGCTCCCGAACAACTCAAACACAAAATCTGCCAAACAGTTCAGTGTTTGACTAACTTTATAGTGAGTTGACTGAATGGTTGGTCTTATATAGACACAGGGTCCTTTTAAAACAAATAATCTCAAATAATTTTGAGATTGTCACAAAGAAAGCTTTCAGGACAGCATTGATATTTACTGACTAAAAGTAAACTATTTGCAGTGGTCCTACTAGAAACATAATTCTGTGTAATGGAAAATTAAAAATGAAAGCATTGCTCATGCTTGCATATATTTCTGACTCCCATAATATAAAATATATGCAATTATTCCATTTCATTATATATATTCTTACCTAAACAATATTATCTATGACATAAAAGCCTTCAATGAAGTAAGAATTTGAAATTATCTAAAATTGTGATGCACTCAAGGAATCTAATCAGATTTTAACTAATCAGATATTAAATGGACATTAAAAGGAATCTAATCAGATTTTAATCTAATCACATATTAAATGGACACGAACACAAAAATTATATTGAATTTTAGTTTCAAAAGTCTTCAAAAGACTGACACACAGCCATTAAATATGATAATGCCATCATACTTACTGACTTAAATGTTCATGTATACATATGTCAGGTGAGGAGACAATGTGTCTGAAAACATTCTGTCTGTGTGAGCTTGCATGGGAATATACAGATGGACTGATTTACCAAAAGATGTTAAGAGTAGTTTTCTCCAAATGGTGGAACATCGTGTGAGTTTCAGCAAACATTTCTTATGATTATCTGCATTAAGTAAATTTCCTTTTTACAATGAAAGTTTATAATTTTTAAAATTAGGGTAAGTATTTTCAGTTTGAAGTTAAAGGAGCAAAACCTAATCTCTCACAAATCCGCGATGAGGTGAACTTAGGACCTGGCAGGTGCACCAGAAAGGTGACATGTAGCGCCATATTCAACCAACAAAACTGAATGTTGTTATTGCCGCTAAAGCGGCCACTAGAGAAAAAACAAAACAAAACAAAACAAAATAAAACAAATTCATTGAAGTTGAAAAATGTAAAAGAGAGCCAGACGTAGAAAGAGTGTAATAAATGAATACATGTGACCACAGCAGGGTTTTTGCATAATGACATTCGCGAATGTCCCATTCAAATACCAACCCTAAAGAGCTGTTCCACATCACTTTAAGAGTGAAGCCTGTCCCCTTCCTGCTAATCAGCTAGCTGCATCTCTAAGTGCCTCCTGTGAAATGCAGACACTGACACAGCCTAAGGCTGCTGGGTCCTAACTCTTGGGGACCAGTCATTTCTGCAGTCTTTAGCCAAAGCAGAGCGGTGGTACATTGGCAAAAGCGTAGGCACAATTTAAAAGCATGTGCATGTGCCAGCACTTACGGGGATTGAGGAAAGACATTTGTAGAAAGCAAAAGACCATTTTTTTTTAAACCCAGTTTTGTTGGGCCTTAATTAAGGAGGCCTTTCCCCTCTTTTCTGCTGCTTGGGCTGTGGGATTGCGGCTTCTCCTGGCTTAGAGGGGCATTTCATTGGTCCCGGGGCTAATTAGGAAGGACTCACACTGTTCCCCAGCCTCCTGAAAGACCAGAACAAAGGCTGCTGCTGGTAGATTGCAGCTCTGCCTCGAATGCAGAGGCTCAGGAGTAAAAGAGAAAGAAAAGCTTTTGGATAGAAAAGCCTTTTGATGCCGTGAAAGAAATTAAGAACTAAAACAGAGGCCTAGGCGCTGCTGCACACAGCCCTCCGCACAGACTCCATTGTGTGTAGGAACAAGGTCAACAAAGCCAGTCTGATCCTGAACACCTCCCATTAAAGAGGCATCTATTAGCTTCTGCGTCCCGAGCTCTTCCACCGTGAAGCACTCTCCCAATCAGACCGTCTGGTGCCGTGATAAACACAGATAAATGTGAGCAGCATCACGCATTCATCTGAACAATTAATGCATGATTTCCTTGTTGATTGTTTGCAAATACAGTGCAAACAATTGTGTTTTCTTTTTTGAACCGAGCTCTAATAAAGAAAGCTGTTAAGGAAAAACATGTGCACACACACCCATCACGATATCAGCAGCTCATTGATGTTCCACCCAAATTTAACCAAATCCCTCTCTGTATTTTAAAATAATTGCAGTTTAACTAAACAACCTGAAAAGAATACGCTTGTTTTTCTCCACGGATGTATGGAAGTCCTGGGTGCTAATGACCTTTCTAATAGCCCAGATCTCTGAGTCCCAAGTCACTGAAGCTCAACGTGTCCACTTGTTCTGAAACCTGCAGTCTTCAAGCACAGAACTGAAATGGAAGTCCTTTTTCTAATGGTATGAACTTAAAAAATGGAGAAGCCTTTTTTCAGAGATCTTCCAAATAATGCCAATTGCCCTGTAATGAGCACTTTTACACCAACTCCCACGTGAAGCACTCTCCACACATTACCTCATTTAACTCTGAGAAATCTGTGACTTCAGCACGACTACGATCTGCGGTCTACAGACGAGGAGGCCAGGGCTCTCTGAGAGGCCACACGTAAGAAGGAGGAGCCAGGTACCAGGGCAGAGTGGAAATTTGAAATCAGGGCTTCCTGACTTCAGAGGCCAGACTTTCAACCCTGAGACACAGGTGGGTAGAACTGACATTTGAATGTGTATGTAATCATGTGGAATTACAGAATCAGAAGTCACAGAATCCACACTCCTCAATTTGCAGATAAGAAATTAGCCTCAGAGAAGTTAGAGGATTTGTCTGTGTTCACCCAGTTGATTTGGTAAATTGCAATCTCCTAATTTCAGAGATCTTCTGAATCGGAAGATTTGTACAGTCTGGCCTCAAATGACGCAAGGGGAGTGAGGGGGTTGGGCTAGCAGGGCCACATGGCTGTAGTTCTCTGATTCAGTGGGTCTGGGACAGAGTGCCAGCATTTGCTTTCTGAAACCATTTTCCCAAGTGGTGCCGATGCAGTTGGTCTGGGAACCCCCATTTTGAGAGCCATCCCAGTCCGTCACAAGCTTCTCACGTCACTGTGAGTGCAAAACTGGTAAAGAGCCTGAGTAGACTTAAGCAGCAAAATAGGCATAATTTTATTCGGTTGAATGAGCCTCAGCGATGCCTCCTTGAGTGTTGTCCTTCTATCATCCATCCACTGATCACACTCAGAATTTTTTTGACATCTAAAGGCAATCATTTATAGCAACATTATGACCGGTGCAAGTATGTGCGTGAGATTCTAAGACCTTTGGATTTGTTTTCCTTCTTAAAAGACAACTGTAAAAGCTAGATATTTTCCGGCATCCGTTAAGTTCCTTTCACAGTTCCTCTCAAGCCCTTTCCAACACGGAGATTTGGATAATGCAGCCGTAGGATTTCTTTTTCAAAGGGACTGGTCCCATGTCCTTGTTGGGCAGGTGACTCGGCATTGAAATGTAGTGCACCAAAATGATTATGATCTGGTAAATGCTTTTCTTTTCTCGGGAGAATCGAAACATCCATCAGCCAAGTGCATCTTTCTTATCCTCTTCCTCCAAAACATTTTCACTTATTCAAGTCACAGTGTGCGATTGCTCAACATGCACAATAATCCTTACTCAAACCTGTTTGTTATCTAGAAAGGATACGAACGACCTTGAAGGATCCAAGGAAAACTTGGCTAAGTCCTGCTCTGTCCTACAAAACTTCCCTTCTGGGTCACGTCCCAGGCCTGTTTTATCCCATGGCCACACAACCAGCCATCATCACCAACTATTTGCTGATCAGCAGCCTGTGTGGGCAAGTCAGCTGAGACTGTCACCAGGATGAACAGGTGGCTTCCACTGCCAGGAACGTCAGCTGTAATTTTTATCACCTGTTATTTTGAGATCTACTTGCTGCAAAGGTGATCGATTAGATTAGGAGGAAATAGAACTTTTTAAAAGTGAGTAGAACTAAGTACATGGTCTTCTGCGGAAGTCTGGAGAAGGTTTGAATGGGAAAAAAGAAACAGTGAAGCAGTGGCTACGTGAACCTGGTGCCTTCTCACAAATAACAATTCTCAGTCTTCTGAGCAGCCTTCTTTCCCTGGGAACAGAAGGCACTTCCAAGCTAGGACACCATTATAGTGCATGCTGGGAAACATTCCAGCAACTTCAAGGGGAATTGCGTGGCAGGTCAGCTCCCACGGTTACTGGGATCCTGGCATTAATGCAAGAACTGGGCAAGAGCAGGAAGTACTAAAGCAATAATGATTACAATATAGCAAATGGACTCGGAGTGGCAGAGATGATCTGTAACTTAAGGTTTTGCCTTTCCAGAAGGAGAATTTTTGAACTTGATGTTGGCTGATTTTTCTAAGCATTGATAGCAGGTAGCAACCTCTGGGACGAACATGGGGCAGAAACAGAAGGTTGTAGAGCCAAGGCAGAGGTGGAGGACTCTGGACAGGACCAAAGAGATATCACCCTAATGGGGAACTATTGACTGATGACTCTGACCTCACATCAGATATTTTGTTCTTGGGTTGGTAGTGTTGGTAGTGTTTTAAATACTTCTGAAACATGATTCTAAAAGCATAGCCAGGGTTGGCCCATAGCAATGCTGCTAGTAAAGCTGCAAGTAATTTGTACTTTTATGGGTTTTAGTCAACTCTTAGTAAATCTACATAGTTTATCTCAAGGTTCCGTGTTTCATTTGTCCCAGTTAATCCTTTGATGATCTTGATATAATCTGAAAAACAAATAGCTTATTTAAGTGTTATTCAGGAAAGATGTAGAAATCAGAGAAGCTCAACCAATGTTTATAGTTACTGTGATGTTTATGGAGTAGAGATGAATATCACCTATATTTATGTCAGATGGGTCGTGCCATTCATTAAGATTTGTCCAGCATTTAAATACCCTAGCAAAACTGTGAAAAAGGTAAAGCAGTTGCTTTCCTATTTCTTGTGTGAATGTTCCTTTATCTTTGTTTCTCTTCTCTGCCTTCCCTATGCTGTTACTTGGATGCTAATTTTTTATAGAGCACTCTGTTCTGCACCCACCGATTCTTGTGAGTGCTAATTGGCGCTCAAAGAACAAAGAGCCTCATGGTCAAGAAAACTTGGGAAATGTTGAATACCAGATTCTCTCCTAGGAAAGTCCTAATACCCATTAGCATATTAAAGGCTCTGAAAGGTCCTGCAAGGGAGAAAGAAACCTCTCTAATTTTGCTTAACTATTAAACAAACCTATTTGAGCCAGGAAAGATTTTTTTTCCCCCTTGGCACATCTATTAACACACTCCAGAATAAAATGTCCATCACCCTGAAATAGGAAATATGAGTGTGAGCTAAACTTTAAGTTACAACCGTGTCTAGACCACTTCTATTTTAGCAGTATACTTGGTAAAGCCTTCTCAATGCAAAGGCTGTTTACTGGGACGATCGCTAAAGTCATCAATAATCTGTTCATGAAGAAGAACCTGAAAAAAATACAGAGGAATTTATAATACCATGAGGCAGAAGCCATCATTTCATATTGACTTTAAGACAGTGTGATCCATCTGTTATGTTCCCTAAACCAGGCAACAAATAAACTAGAACAGAGACAGACAGACAGACACACACACACACACACACACACACACACAGCACCGAGTGGCACATAATTCATTGCTCACCCTAATTTCCATCTATTATGGTGTTTCCCAGAACACCATGGGTTTTAGAGACAAACAGAGCTCAATGTCAAATCTTAGTTGTGCTACCTAACAGTTAACTGACCTTGGGCAAAATACTGCACCTGTGAATGGACTTCTGTTTCTTCATCTGTGAAATGAAATATTCACCTAAATATTGTTGCGGGGAATCAACGAGGTAACATGAATGAAGTATCTAGCATGTAATAGCCACTCAATAAATTACAGTTTCCCCACAGCCCTCCGATTCTCCCCTCCACATTTCAGAATCAGTTGATGTTTCGAGAATGACAGACAGCATTCGTCTCACGTGCTAATGATGAACTGCTGTTGCACTGAATAAATTGTAATAAAACTGGTGTTCCTGTCTATCACCCCATTGTGAGTTCCTGAGAAGCAGGACCGGTGTTAAATTCATCAGGCTAGGGTCTTCCACATAGAAGGAGAACGGGATGCTTGTTTAATAAATTAATAATCTCCAAAAAAACATCTATCCTTTATCTTTCACAGTCTTGTTTTTCCAGCTACTAACGATGGCTAGTCAAAACTGGCTCGGCTTGGTGTTCACTCTCTCCGCAATAATGCTTCTCCTCTGAAATAAAACACACATCAAAATATCAGTTTAATACACATAAATTAGTTGCTCATTGCCCTGTGATATTAGTTAATTTTGAAATTGCATTATAGATTTCTAAATTAGAGAGACTGCCTGCCTGTCACTCATGTCACATAAAATGAATGCCAACATCAGGCATCACCTTTCTCTGGCTTTGCCAGACTGAAGGTCATTATCAATTGCTGTTTAATCAGCCAAGTCATGCATATAGACAAAGGTTAACTGAGCATGGGCCAATCTGACTTCCTTTGTCATGGCAAGACAATTTGCGGCTTAATAAAGCTGCTCTGATTGCACTTAACAACACCTGCTTAAAAATCCAGCCTCATTAATAGCACACTAATGAGTTAGGGATCTTCTGGCAAGGGCATGATCAAAGACAGATGATTTGCTTTCTGATTAAATGACCTAAATAACATAAAATGAAATCTCCCCATTTCCTTCAGGGAAAGTCTTTGGAAAAAGTTACAAAAGCTGTTGGCATCTCCAGATAATGCTTCCACAAGAAAAGACAGAAAAGGACCATCCTTTAGCTCTTTTAAATGTAGAACCACACTGAATAATAAAAGCCATTGAGCCAAATCAACCCCTTGACCTTTGAACTCATACCCCAAAACACAATATAACCATTGAGCAAGAAAGCAAAAAGATGTAAAACTCATAAGGAGAGCAAATTTGGGGGCTCTTTCCAGAGGCAGTATATTCATATTATTCATATAAATATATTTATTTATTTATTTATTTATTTATTTTAAAGAAACTGCTTTGTTGATAGTAGAATAAAAGTGATTTGATCTCTTTGCACACCACAAAGTGTGGAGTCTACTGCTGACTTACTATCCAAAGTCAGGCACGTCATCTGTTGCTCCAAATGGAGCTATGTGGTCCAATTCAATACAACCATTGGCTGAACTTTGAACACTGGGAATCTTGCGCTTTTCCTTTTGCATTTCTGTAATCATTCTCTCTGTACTAGAAATGTCAATCATGCTTGCTTGCCTCCCTGCCCATGGTTCCTGGTAAGGGAACGGCCCCGTCATAACCTCTGCTACAAAGGCTAGTGAGGGACTGGAACCCGGTGTCGGAACCCTACCCTGGGCCGCCAATCCAGGGACTTGCCGGGGACCACAGGTCATGGTGATTGGCCAATCTGAAGTCTTCTCAGAAATGGAACGGAATGGAAAGTCCAGAGAGAATACGAGGCTGGCAGAGAAGCCGAAGTGGTAAACACGGGAACAGACACGAGGAAGTCAGCAGAGTCCTGTTCATAAAGGAGTTCAAAACAAAATTCTGCTAGGTTTATTTTGATCATTTGCTTTTAATCTTACATTCTGATGTTCTTTTAAGATTACAGAAAATTTGTAAGGGTAGTGGAAAGTTAACGCTTTCCACTGAGATTCCCCTAAAGATAACATTTTACTACATTTACTTCACTCTTCTTTAGAGATGTTTGTGTGTGTGTGTGTGAATATATGTGTTTGTATTTGCCTTTATATTTCCATATCTGTAATTGTTTTTTCCGAATATTTCAAGTTGCTTTCTGATGTCCCTTTACCCCTAAATACTTTCGTGTCTATTTCCTATAAGAAAAGCATTCTCTTACATAACCACTGTATAATTGTAAAAATCAAGAAATTAACACTGATGTGATATTATTACTTAATCTGCAGTCAGTATTCAGATTTCACTAATTGTCCTCATAACGTCTTTCATTGCAGGAGAGGACCTAGAATGATGCATTACGTTCCGCCCGCGCTGCCTCTCAGTCTCCTCTACTCTGGATTCGCTTCTGTGTTTTTCTTTGTACTCTGTGAGTTGACAGTTTTGAAGAGAACGGGGCAAGTGTTTTGTGGAATGTTCCCCAGGTGGTGCATGTCTGATGACTCCTCATGATTAGATTCAGGTGACCCTTGGTGACTGAGGTGTGGAATGAACTTCCCTGTCTGTGTTTACAACTCAGCCCAGGTGACACACAGCTGTCAGATTCTCTGTGAGTCTTTCTGATGGCTTCGTGTGCATCCTTTGAATTTTCTTGGGCAAGAAGTGAGAGTATGAATATTTTTTTTCCCTCGAAACCTGAAAGCTTAAACCTTCCTATCTCAGCTGCTTGTTTAAGAGGAAAGACAGTGAACATATAGTTAACAAAATGGAATCCGAATCCTGTCTGGGTCCAAATCCTAGCTCTCTTACTCACTCTCTGAGAGGCTATGGGCAATGAAATCTCCCCATGACTTGATTTCTTTATCCATACAATGGGAACAGTAATAATTAAAAAAAAAAAAAAACCCTTCTAGGGTTGTTGTGAGGATTAAATAACATTACATTAGAGCGCTGGAAGGACATTTCCATCTGGGTCAGTATGGCACATTGGACACTCAGGAAAAAAATCTCAGTAGTATATCGCTCATCAAAATGCTGAGAGAATAAGTAAATAAAATAGGAAAACAAATATGAATTCCCTGTAGCCAGTGGTGTGATGGAGCTGACTTGCATTGGTTCATAGAAAGCTATCTTTTGAATTTTTAGAATCTTGGCAAGTCAGTTGTTAAACTGCCATTATTAAAAATAACACTATATAAACTTACAATTAAATAAGTTGCATTAAAAACAGATATTAAACACTAACCCACATAATTTCCTAATTATTTTGTTTATTATACTACTGCCTATGCTCTTTAAGTCATTCCTTTCTCTTGTGCTTGCACAGTGGAAATGCTATAAGTTGGTGAGCTGCTGTTTATCGCTTCAGTGAAGTCACATTAGTACTTTGGCCCTGGTGGCAAGATTTCCACTGTGGAAACTGGCAAACACTACAAACCAGGGATTTTTTTTTTCTTCTTCTTTTTTTTCTTGGAGAGCTGGTTGTTAAACATTTACCAGTATGCTGCTGCTCCCAGCCTAGATGTGATAAGAAAGCAGGATTCATGGCATTTAATGAGACCCAGAACTGAAATTTTCCCTGGAGACCATCTCCAAATCTCTGGTGGCTAAAATCGGTTGTAATGGCCACAAATTGGGGTAGAAAGGAAACAAAGTTGGAGGATTGCAAACTGGCTTGTAAAGCTGAATTTTCTAAGGGATGACACACCCAGTGGGTCTGATTTAGGAAAATAAAATTGCTTTTGGAGGAGGACTGCAGAAATTTTATCTGGACTGGGTTTAGCTTCAAGAGGAAAGAAAGAAAAAGAAAAAAAAAAAAAGAAAAGGGAAATTCTAATTATAGACTCCTACTCCTCTCTGTCTGGGGCTAGACCCTAACTGCCCTGCTTGGTCTAAAGGTCTCTAAAGTTAAGTCTTTTAATTATTAGTTTACAGTGATCCAGGGGAGGCAGGGGGCCCATAGCCAGTACAAATGCAATTCCTTTCTAAGGGGGCACGAGGCATTCCTGCAGATAGTACTCTAAGGAAGTAACAATCAGGATCACTAACTGCGAAACAATAAAAAAGCAAAAGGGAAAGAAATATGACAGGCATTTCTAATAACTTTGCAGAAAAATGTCAGGGTGCCATGAACAGAGAACACACAGCAAAACCTTAAGGATACACCACCGCTACATAACCACAAACGTGACCAAAATTAGTAAGGGTGATGATACCAAGTGTTTGTGAGAATGCGGACCGACCAGAATACTCGTTGGAAAAATAAAACTGGCATTGGTTTCTGTAGTTGAAGATACTCATCACAGCTTGGTTTCTCTGGAAAGCAGACACCCCCAAAGGTTATTGGGCAGGGACGCCTGTGAGAAAACAGGAAGCAAGCACGGTAGATAAATGAGTAGTGAGACTACCATCCTGTCAGTGCACGGATTAGAGAACCTGGACCATTTGCCCTTTTCCCATATTATTTCCTACTGCTTTCACGAACACTTTTTCTAAGTAATTTAAACTTCTCAATACATTATTTTTTAAAAAGATTTTATTTATTTATTTGATATATAAAGACAGTGAACACAAGCAGAGGGAGTGACAAGAAAGGGAGAGGGAGAAAAAGGCTCCCTGCTGAGCAGAGAGACCAATGGAGGACTCGATCCCAAGACCCTGGGATCATGACCTGAGTCGAAGGCAGACACTTACCGGACTGAGCCACCCAGGTGCCCTTCTGTACATGATTATTAATAATATTGCTTTATACATGCAACATTCTTTTGACTATCCGCATCATGATCCTTCCCAGTGCCTGTCCGTTCCTCTTGCATATTAAAGCTGCCATCCAAGACCATTTTTCTTCTGCCCAAAGAATCTTTATTGTTTGCCTTCATGTGGGTCTGCTGATGATAGATTCTTCTACCAGTTTTTGTTTATCTGAAAATATCATCATTTTGCCTTCGTTTTCAGAAAGACATTTTCACTGGTAATAGAATTCTAAGTTGAAATTACTTGCTCTCATTACTTTGAAAATATCATTCCATTGTCTTCTGGGTTCCATTGTTTATACTGAAAAATTGGCTCCTTCTCCAGGCACTGTTTCTGTGTTCAGAGGTCCCTTTTTATTTCTTCATTTCTCCAATGCCTGTTTAAATAAATATTTATGTTAAAATCTTTATGATAAAATCTCTAGTGTCATTTCTGTGTTCTTGATTAAACAGTGACTGATATAGTATAGTTATTTTGAAGTGTATATCTTCTATTTCCCATTTTATTGACAAATTGTGTTATTTCTTTTATACCTGGTTATGGTTATTTTTGAGTGTTGAATATCATTTATGAAAAATAGTTACATATACATATAACTATAGGTAGGATATATGTATGTATCTATGGTTTATTTCATTCTGGTCACATTTCACACAAATTACCTAAAAATTATGAGGCAGAAACTATTATTATTATCCTTATTTTAAATATAAGGAAACTGAGGTTTAAAGAAGTTACATAGCAAACCCAAGATTACATGGTTAGTAAGTGGTAGAATTGGGCTTCAAGCTCAAGTCTATGTGATTCCAATTTTAGAGCACTTAACCACTAAGTTAACTGCCTAAGCATAACAATGAAAAAGTCAGTTTTATTCAGAATATGAAAATCTCACCACCATGGCAGCCTGCCTCCCAGGGAAACACATAATACCACAACATGTATGTATTATGTGCACATGTCTGTGTAAGCGTACATGTATGGGTGTGCTGGTACATAGTTTAACATTTTTTTTTAAAGTCAAGTTGATAGTTGGTTAAACTTGATTGATATTTCTCTGGTGGATGATTCAAAGTGTTGAAACAAAAAGTTCTTAGGCCAAAGATGAACAGATTAAGGAGCTAGAGTCTGAGTTTATAAAAAGGACTTGAGAAGGAGAGAAAGTGTTAAAAGCACTTTGAATATTATTCTTGTGTAAAAGTTTTTTGTTTAATCTCATCAAAGCAACAGGTATATAGGATGCTCATTTGGTCCACTAGTGATATCTTTTTAAAATTGAATTATCAAATTCAACAAGCTCTTGTTACAAAACCTCTCTGCAAAGTTGGAATAGAGATGAACTTTCTCAACTTGATAAAGGAAATCTGCAAAAAACCTACAACCAACATCTTAATAATGCAGGTCTATAAGATTTTCTATTAAGATTAGGAACAAAGTAAGGATGCCTCCTCTCACCATTCATTTTCAAGATCTTACTGGAAGTCTTAGTGCAGTAGGACTCTAAGAAAGGAAAATTAAAGGTGCATGCATTGTAAAAGAAAGAATAAAACTGGTTTTGTTCACAGATAACATGATTGTCCATGTAGAAAATCCCAAAGAATTGGCAAAAACAAAAAACAGAAACAAAAAACCTCCTGGAAATAAGTTTCAGGACAGAAGGTTTATGTTCAAAAGTCAATGACATTCTCATATACCAGCAAAGAACAAGTTGAAATTTAAAGCAATACCACTGGGGAGCCTGAGTGGCTCAGTTGGTTAAGCATCTGCCTTTAGCTCAGGTCATGATCCCAGAGTCCTGGGACTGAACCCAGCAACAAGCTCTCTGCTCAGCTCCTGTCCCTCAGGCTGTTCGTGTTCTCTCTCTCTTGCTCTCACTCTCAAATAAATAAATAAAATCTTAAAAAAAAAAAAAACAACCACTTACTTTAACAGCTTCCAAAATAAAATATTTGTGTATAAATCTAACAAAATATGTATAAGATCCATGTGTGGAAAACTGAAAAACTCTTGATGGAAAAAACTCAAATAAGAACTAAATATATGGAGAGATAGTCCATGTTCATGGAAAGGAGGATAAAATTGTCAAGATGTCTGTTCTTCCAACTTGATCTATAGATTCAGAGCAATTCCCATCAAAATCTCAGCAAGTTACTTTGTGGATATCAACTAACTGATTCTAAAGTGTATGTAGAAAGGCAAAAGACCTAGAATAATCAACACAATACTGAGGGATAAGAACAAAGTCAGAGGTCTGACCCTACTTCCCTACTTGATTTTAAGACTTACTAAAAGTTATGGTGATCAAGAAAGTGTGGTATTGGGGAAAGAATAAAAAAAATAGATCAAAGGAGCAGAATAGAGAGGTCAGAAACAGATTCACATAAATAGAGTCAACTACTATTTGACAAAATAGTAAAGGCAATACAATGGAGTCATGCAACAAAGCGTGCTGAAATAACTGGATATCCACATCAAAAAAAAAAAAAAAAAAAGGTGGAGAAGGAAAAAGAAGAATCATCATCTAGATACAGACCTGACATCCTTTGCAAAAATTAACTCAAACTAGATCATAGACTTAAATGCAAAATACAAAATTCTAAAACTCCTAGAAGATAACATAGGAAAAAATCTAGATGACATTTGGTATGCCAGTGATTTTTTAGATACAAAACCAAACCATTTTTTAGATACAAAACTGACATACCTCATGAAAGAAGTAGTCAATAAACTGGATGGACTTCAGTAAAATTAAAAACTACTGCTCTGTGAAGGACCCAGACAAAAGAGAAGACAAGTCACAGACTGGGAGAAAATATTTGTGAAAAACACATCTGATAAAGGGCTATAGCCCAAATATAAAAAACTCTTAAAACTTGACAATAAGAAAACAAACAACCCAATTAAAAATGGCAAAGTCCTGAACAGACACCTCACCAAAAAAGACATACAGATGGAAAATAAACATATGAAAAGATACACAATATCATATGCCATTAGGAAAACAAATTAAAGCAACAATGAGGTACCATGCCCTCCTACTAGAATATCCTAAATCCAGAACTCTGATAATGCTGAGAAGGATATGGCACAGTAGGAACTCTAATTCATTGCTGGTGGGTATGCAAAATGGTACAGCCACTTTTGAAGACAGTTTGGTGATTTCCCATGAAACTAAACCTACTCTTACCATAAGACCCAGCCATCATGTTTCTTGATATTTCCCTAAATTAATCGAAACTTATGTCCATACCAAAGTTTGCACCTGGGTAGTTGTAATGGCTTCATTCATAATGGGCAAACTTGGAAGCAATCAATATATCCCCTAGTGGGCGAAAGGCTCAATAAACTGTGGTACATCCAAACAAGGGAATATTATTCCCTGTTAAAAAGCAATAAGTCACCAAACCACGAAAAGACACAGAGGAAATTTAAACGTCTATTACAACTGAAAGAAACCAATCTGAAAAGGCTACATAGTACATGATACTACTACATACTACATACTACATGTCCAGCTATACAACATTTGGAAAATGCAAACCTATGAAGACAGTAAAATGGTCAGTGGTTGTCAAGAGTTAGAGGGGAGGGAAGGATGAATTGGCAGAGCACAAAGGGGTTCTAGGGCAGTGAAATTATTCTGTAAAATACTGTAATCTGTATGATACTATAAAAATCATAATACAATAAATCCTAATGTAAACTATAGATTTTGGGTGATAATCATGAGTCGGTGTAGGTTCATTAACTGTAACAATTGTACCGCTCTGGTGGGGGCAGGGAGTTATATCCACTTTCTGTATTTTCTGCTCCATTTTGCCGTGAACTTAAAAGAGCACTAAAATAAGTTCTGTTAAAATTGCGTTCTTTTTCTACTTTAAAATATGTTTTGGGAATTTGGTTCTTTTAGTTTATTGTTCTAGCTACATCATAGCTGGCTCTATAGGTATCAAATGTTCCCAGCAGTTAGCTGTTCTGCTTAATTCCAAACCCTTTCCCATATTTCCCTCAATATTTTACGTCTGCCTGAAACCAGAAAGAGCGTTAAAACTGTAGGTAATAGAACATGGGGACTTGACTCACTGTTCACACTGAAGAGATCTTCATCGGAAACTGTTCTTTCCATAAGGTAGGAAGAAATATTTCCCAGCATCAGCAATGAGTCATATAGCAAAGGCTAAAGCAAGTAATTCCAGCTTGTACCCACGCAGCTCTTAAAGGACTTTGTCTGGATTACTACTTTGTCGTTGTTCAGAAAGATCTGCAGTTGCAAACAACGAGTGACTGGAAAGGTGTAGTGGGGTTATGTTCAAATGTAATCCTTAAACAGGCAGGTGTGAGGAAATTAAAAAGTCATGTGCTGAGATGTTTTCTCTCTCTTTTCTGGGAAGCTAACCATTCATTTTAGAAAGTCCCATTTCAAGTCCTCTCTCCCCCCTTAAACATAACCTCATGAGCCTTCTCTAGCTTGCTAGAATTTCTTCTTCACACTGAAAGTCAGTAGCTTTTATTTTAAAACACTGAATTGATTTGCTTTATATTTTTGTGATTTTTGAGGGTCAAGATTGAAGGTTCCTTAAGGGTAGGGACCAAAACTTATAGCCCTTTTGCCGTCTTTGCATCCCTAGTAGAGCACATGGTAAGTGCTTAGTGAATATTTATGAACTGATGGTGCAGTGATTCTGTCATGTTACTCTACACTTCATCATTAAAAGGAAATCAACTCAACCATCAGTAAGGATTAGCTTAGACAAATTTTAAATATAGATACATCAATAATTAAATCTTCTTGTGAAAAAAGTCAACAGATTAATTTTCCTTGTTTCTAGGATGGCCCTAGAGAGGCATGTTGATAAGACAGCGAATGGGAGTCAGATGCTAGCATTCCGGTTCAGCTTATCAGGAGGGGAAAAATTGAGATTTCTGTGAATCTTGATATCCTCATCGCTTAAAAGGGGATAATGTGCACTCTACCACCTCCACTAAGTAATTTCCAGAAGAGAAGAAAATAAGCTTCCACCATGCTTATTTTTTTTCCTGTGTTCTATTGTAGTCAGCATATTGTTACTCATTGGAGGAAGTGATATACTAGAGCTGGCCTGTATAGGCTTGCAAGAATGGATTTTTACACTTGGAAGGATTTTGTGAGCTGGTTGTTAAACACAGCCATTATTAAAAATTAAATTACATAAACTTACAATGAAATGAATTACATTAAAATATGAGCAATAAATAATCAGAACTCACCACTTCCTAATTATTTTTCTATATTTTATTCTTATCTATGATCTTTTTTATTTTTAAAAGATTTCATTTATTTATTTATTTATTTATTTATTTATTTATTTGACAGAGATCACAAGTAGGCCGAGAGGCAGGCAGAGAGAGAGAGGGGAAGGGAAGCAGGCTCCCTGCTGAGCAGAGAGCCCGTTGCAGGGCTCGATCCTAGGACCCTGGAATCATGACCTGAGCAGAAGGCAGAGCCTTTAACCCACGAGCCACCCAGGCGTCCCTATTATCTATGATCTTGAGGTTTTTATGTCTATTTTATCTGTGTGGTAGAAATACTATATAATGGAGTGCTATTTCACACCTCTTTCCAACTCTGCATTCAATGAGCCATATTGTTAGCTTGAAATTGGACATGATGAAAGTATTTTCACCATGGAATCAGGAAATGCTACAAATTAGGGGTTTTTTGTTCGGATAGCCAGTTTTTAAACATTTACAATACACCATGGATATCCATCCCCCAACTTGATTATTAGCAACTTGAGAAAAGAGCTGGTGCCAAACCTATCTTTGTATATCCCACAGTGTGGGGTACAAGATTCAGTCCATTGCACATTAGAATCCACTGGGGAGTTTTAAAAAAGAGAAAATAATCTGATGGCTGGACAGCCCACCTCCAAGCTTTTGACTTAGTTGATTTGACCAGGTGCTAGAGTATTTCTTAAAAAGCTTCCTGTTGAGTCTGATGTTCATCAAATTGAAAATGACTGGTCTAAATATCACTGAAATTATTAGGCATTAGCAAGTGATTATTATTATTATTATTTTTAAAGATTTTATTTATTTATTTGACAGACAGAGATCACAAGTAAGCAGAAGGGCAGGCAGAGAGAGGAGGAAGCAGGCTCCCTGCTGAGCAGAGAGCCCAATGCAGGGCTGGATCCCAGGACCCTGGGATCATGACCTGAGCTTTAACCCACTGAGCCACCCAGGCACCCCGCAAGTGATTATTGAATAAAGTGTTAAACTTTAAAAACTGCAATGTTTTCTATGTAAGATTTTTTAAAGATTCTTGTAGGAAAAATACTTCTTTAAAATTAGTTTGTGATAGTTCTCAAATGCTTGCCAACTTCCAGTAGTGGACCCAGTGGAGAAAGAAACTTAATATCTGAAGAAAGAAATGGGGTGTTAACTTACTCTTCATTGGATATCTTTTCAATTTTGCACCTGAGTATATATAAAAACCATTCAAAACACATAATTCTTTATGATTTATGTTATAAAAATATTTAATGAACAAACTGACTTTTAAAAATATAGTTTTATAATTTTTCAATCTGATTCTTGGAAATTGCCCAATTAACCCCTTTAGGGTAGAGGAAAGTGTTGAAAATAATTTTTCTTCTTTTACAGTTAGATGAAGCTGTAACATAGGACCACAGGAAGTGGTCAGTTACAGATGACAAACCAAGGTAGATTATTTTTAAAGTCTCTGAAGAAAGCAAGTCTGATTAAGAGTGTGTCAGAACTACCTTAACATAGATTGGGTAAATCTTTCCTTAAAAGCAATAAAGGAATATTAGTTTTAAACTCGGTATTTTATGTTTGGGCACATCCAACCATTTGAGGACAAGGATGATCTAAAATATCACTAACTAAGATATTTCACAATGTTATTTTTAACATACATTGTGAGATTTTACAAAATTATATACAGGTGAGCTCTTTATAGTAGCTACATAAGTTAAATGGAATTCATCATATGAAAACTCCAATTCTAATATTCAATCATATTATGTCAAATGTAAGCATTGTATTCTTATTTGTAACAGGTGTAGAAAGCTATTTCTTCATCTGGAGAGTGAATATAATAATAGTACCAAACACATATAATTATTATGTGAATTACTCCTGTCAATAAATGTAAAATATATGGAAAATGCCTTGTATGCAGTAAGTGTTTGAAAAATATTTGCTAACATTTATTTTAGAGAAGATATAGTTGAGTCCCAGAAAGGCTAGACCACAGTCACATAGGTCGTTAATAAAAGAAGCAGATGTACTGAACACAAAGCTCCCTCATAATCACATAATTAAAAGTTCTTCAACAAATCAAATTAGCTCCATCCTAGGAAAAGAATACAACTTAAATTTCCTTAGTAATTTTTACTTAAATCATTTTTGACCACTTAAAAATCTAGTATCCTCAAATGACCTGTATTTTTTATTTTAGTATGAAATGATGATTAATAAATAAATTGTATCAGGATCCAATTATACTATCGGTTTTTCAAAGTCAATTTGGAAATGTAAGAGTTCTCTATTTTTCCATGGAAAAGGAATTATTTAATTTTAAATTCGGTAATGACTTTAGAATTAGTTGATTAATGCACAGGGAAAGGTTCTGTAATAAGTGCGATTTAATGTTTTTGCCCTTGCTTCTCTTACCTTTGGGGATGTTTCTAGGAAGAAACTGCTGCAGCCAAGATCGAAGAGGTTTCTGCCTGTGTTCTCCTCAAGGATTTTGATGGATTCCTGTCTCACATTGAGGTCTTTCATCCATTTTGAGTCTATTTTTGTGTGTAGTATAAGGAAATGGTCCAGTTTCATTCTTCTGCATGTGGGTGTCCAATTTTCCCAACACCATTTGTTGAAAAGACTGTCTTTTTTCTATTGGACATTCATTCCTGCTTTGTTGATGATTAGTTGACCATAGAGTTGAGGGTTATTTCTGGGCTCTCTGCTCTGTTCCATTGATCTATGTGTCTGTTTTTGTGTGAGTACCATACTATCTTGATGATTACACCTTTGTAATAGAACTTGAAGTTCAGAATTGTGATGTCACCAGCCTTGGTTTTCTTTTTCAACATTCCTCTGACTTATTTGGGGATCTTTTCTGGTTCCATATAAATTTTAGGATTATTTGTTCCATTTCTTGAAAAAAATTGATGGTATTTTGATAGGGATTGGATTAAATGGGTAGATTGCTCTAGGTAGTGAAGACATTTTCACAATATTTGTTCTTCCAATCTGTGAGCATGGAAAGTTTTTCCATTTCTTTGTGTTTTCTTTAATTTCTTTTATAAGCTTTCTATAGTTTTCTGAGTACAGATTCTTTGATTCTTTGGTTAGATTTATTCCTAGGTATCTTCTGGTTTTGGGTACGATTGTAAATGAGATCAACTCTCTAATTTCTCTTTTTTCCATCTTGTTGGTGTACAGAAGTGTCACATTTCTGTACAGAAATGTTTTATATCCTGCTACTTTACTGAATTCCTCTAGGAGTTTTGGGGTGGAGTTTTTTGGGGTTTCCATGTAAAGAATCATATCATCTGACTTCTTCTTTGCTGATTAGGATGCCTTTTATTCCTTTTTGTTGTCTGATTGCTAAGGCTAGGATGATGTCTAGTACTACATTGAATAGCAGTGGTGATAGTGGACAGCCCTGCTACGTTCCTGACCTTTGGGGAAAAGCTCCCAGTTTTTCCCCATTGAGAATGATATTTGCTGTGGGTTTTTCATAGATGGCTTTGATGATACTGAGGTATATACCCTCTATCCCTGCACTGTGAAGAGTTTTAATCAAGTAAAGATGCCGTACTTTGTCAAATTCTTGTTCTGCATCTATTGGGAGGATCATATGGTTCTTGTGCTTTCTTTTATTAATCTATTCTATCAAACTCTTTGATTTCCAGATGTTGAGCCAACCTTGCAGCCCAGGAATAAATCCCACTTCGTCATGGTGAATAATCCCTTTAATGTACTTTTGGATCCTGTTGGCTAGCATTTTGGTGAGAACTTTTGCATCCATGTTCATCAGGGATATTAGTCTATAATTCTCCTTTTTGATGGGTCTTTGTCTGGTTTTGGGATCAAGGTAATGCTGGCTTTGTAAAATGAGTTTGGAAGTTTTCCTTCCATTTCTATTTTTTTGGAACAGTTTCAGAAGAATATGTATTAATTCTTTAAATGTTTGGTAGAATTCCCCTTGGAAGTCATCGGGCCCTGGGCTCTTGTTTGTTGTCCATTACTGCTTGAATTTCCTTGTGGGTTATGGGCCTGTTGAGGTTTTCTATTTTTTCCTGTCAGTTTTGGTAGTTTATATGTCCCTAGGAATGCATCCATTTCTTCTGGATTTTCTAATTTTTTGTTATATAGTTGTTCATAATATGTTCTTATACTTGTTTGTATTTCTTTGGTGTTGGTTGTGATCTCTCCTCTTTCATTCATAATTTTATTTATTTGGGTCCTTTCTCTTTTCTTTTTGATAAGTCTGGCCAGGGATTGATTGATCTTATTAATTCTTTCAGAGAACAAGCTCCTGGTTTCATTGATCTGTTCTACTGTTCTTTTGGTTTCTATTTCATTGATTTCTGCTCTGATTATTATTTCTCTTCTCCTGCTAAGTTTGGGCTTTATTTGTTGTTCTTTCTCTAGTGCCTTTAACTGTAGGGTTAGGTTGTGTATTTGAGACCTTTCTTGTTTCTTGAGAAAGGCTTGTATTGCTATATACTTTCCTCTTAGGACTGCCTTTACTGCATGCCAAAGATTTTGAAAAGTTGTGTTTTTAGTTTCAATTATTTCCATGAATTTAAAAAAATTCTTCCATAATTTCCTGGTTGACGTATTTGTTCTTTAGTAGGAGGTTCTTTAGCTTCCATGTATTTGAGTTCTTTCCAACTTTCCTCATGATTGAGTCCAAGTTTCAAAGCATTGTGGTCTGAAATATGCAGGGAATGATCCCATTCTTTTGGTACCGGTTAAGACCTGATTTTTGAGCCAGGATGTGATCTATTCTGGAGAATGATCCATGTGCATTAGAGAGGAATGTGTATTCTGTTGCTTTGGGATGGAATGATCTGAATGTATCTATAAAGTCCATCTGGTCCAGTGTGTCATTTAAAGGTTTTATTTCCTTGTTGATCTTTTGCTTAGATGATTTGTCCACTTCAGGAGGGGGATGTTAAAGTCCCCTGCTATTATTGTATTACTGTCGGTGTGTTTCTTTGATGTTATTACTAATTGGCTTATATAATTGGCTGCTCCCGTATTAGGAGCACAGATATTTACAATATTAGATCTTGCTTGATAGACCCTTTAAGTATGATATATTGTCCTTTCTCACCTCTTATAGTCTCTGATATAAAATCTAATTTGTCTGATATAAAGATTGCCATCGCAGCTTTCTTTTGACGTTCATTAGCATGGTAAGTTGTTTTCCATCCCCTTACTTTAAATTTGGAGGTGTCTTTGGGTCTAAAACGAGTCTCTTGCAGACAGCATATTGATGAGTCTTTTTTTTTTTTTTTTTTAAATCCAATATGATACCCTGTGTCTTTTGATTGGGGTATTTAGCCCATTTACATTCAGGTAGCCCTTAAAAGGTATGAA
The DNA here is from genome assembly GCF_030435805.1 of Mustela lutreola. Lineage (NCBI taxonomy): Eukaryota > Metazoa > Chordata > Mammalia > Carnivora > Mustelidae > Mustela > Mustela lutreola. The sequence goes on from NC_081292.1 coordinate 162,871,590, forward strand.
TTTAGTGTCATTGTATTGCCTGTAAGGTGACTGTTACTGTATATTGTCTTGGTTCCTTTCTGGTCTATGTTACTTTAAGGCTCTCTCTTTGCTTAGAGGACACACATGTGTCCTCTCTCTATATATATACATATATATATGTATATATATACATATATATACATATACATATATATGTAAAATAAGGTTAAATACATTGAAGGGATAGAACAAGACTGTAAAAATGTAACTTAAAGAAGATTTTAAAAAAGGAATTGAGGGGCGCCTGGGTGGCTCAGTGGGTTAAGGCCTCTGCCTTCAGCTCAAGTCATGACCCCAGGGTCCTGGGATGGAGCCCCGCATCAGGCTCTCTGCTCAGCGGGGAGACTGTTTTTTCCTCTCTCTCTCTGCCTGCCTCTCTGCCTACTTGTGATCTCTTTCTGTCAAATAAATAAATAAAATCTAAAAAAAAGAAAAGGAATTGAAAAGACAAGATGTTAGAAAGAAGAAAGAATTAAAGAAGAAAACTTTAAAAAAGAAATAGAAAAAGAAAAAAATAAGGAAAATTTAAAAAATTAACTTTGAGGGGTGCCTGGGTGGCTCAGTCATTGAGTATCTGCCTTCAGCTCAGGTCATGATCCCAAGGTCCTAGGATCAAGCCCTGCATTGGGCTCCCTGCTTGGTGGGAAGCCTGTTTCTTCCTCTCCCACTCCCTCTGCTTGTATTCCCTCTCTTGTTGTGTCTCTCTCTATCAAATAAATAAATAAATAAATAAAAACTTTAAAAAAATTAAAAAATAAAGAATTAACTTTGAAAGACTAAAGAATCATGGGGAAAAAGCTATGAATTCTATTTGCCATATTCTCCTAGCTCTAGAGTTTTGCAGTTATCTTTGATCAGTATACTTGGTCTTGGCTGGATATTCTTGCTGATCATATGGGGGAGGGGTCTATTGCAGTGATTCTCAGATGAATTTGCCTGAGGCAGAATTGCACCGCCCTTGCCAGGGGCCAGCCGGACTAATCTGCTCGGGTTTGCTTTTGGTAGCTTTGTTTCCTGAGTGTTTTCCCTACCACTTTGGAGGATGGGAATGAAAATAGAAGCCTCCCAATGTCTGGTCTCAGCGAATCCAAGAGCTCAGGGTCCCACTTTTCAGTGAGCCCTCAGAGAAAAGCAGTCAATTGCTCCTATCTATCTGGTCTCTGGCTGCACCCCAAGCTCAGCCAGCCTGTGACCCAGTGATTCTATCTGTGGCACATGACTGACCTGATTTGTATTCTCCCAACCCAGCAGATTTCTGTGATGCACTTCCATGCCACTCCTCCTGGGGGAGGAAGGGGAGTCTCCCCAGTTCGGCTGCTTGTGGGCCCCTGCTCGAAGAGCAGTTTTCTGACTCTGCCATGAATCATGGTTTATGGCAACCCTGAGCTTGGAGCCCACTCCTTGGCTCACTCTTTGCAGCTGGCTCCCTAGCTCTGATACCTGGGAGCTCTGCCACACTCAAGTACCCCCAGTCTTTCTGTGATGCTGCGGGTCCAGAGACCATACTGTCCCCGTGAGGGTTCCACCCCTTACTTACCTACTGGAGTGACATCCCTCATCAGAGAAGACTTATAAAAGCTTGGATTTTATGTTCTGCTGCTCTCTCACTTGCCAGTAGCTGGCTGATGTAGGCTCCCTCCCCACTGTGGTCTCCCTTCCAGAATATTGCCTAGGATTCACTTCTTGGGAGATCCTACCTTCCAGAAAGTGGTTGCTTTTCTGTTCATAGAGTTGCTGCCATTCTTTTCTTCGATCTCCTGTTGAGTTTGTAGGTGTTCAGAATGGTTTGCTAACTATCTAGCTGAGTTCCTGGAACCATACAAAATTTAGATCTCTAAATTTACGTCATCTTGTTCAACTACCCTGAATGATCTCAATTCCTGATTGGAATAAAGTATCATCATACTGCTAGAAGTGCTAACTTATCCACTTATGAGGGGTAAAAGTAAATCCTCTCTGGAACAGGAGTCAGCAAACTACAGCCTTTAAGTCAACTCCATTCCACTGCCTTACTTTTTAAATGAAGATCTATTGGAACACAGCCAGACTCATTCATTTATTTATATATTGTCTGTGACTGTTTTTAAACTGCAGTAGCAGTTGAGTCTTTGCAACAGAGACCTTATATTTGCTCTGTAAAGCCAATAATATTTACTCTCTGCCCTTTAGAGAAGAAGCTTGTCAGTCTCACAACTAAATGCAGGATGCAGACTCTCAGATTGTCTCAACAATATTTCATATACGGTATTCAACATTCAGATAAAAACAATGAAGTGTGTGTGTGTGTGTGTTTCCGGGTATACAGGAAACAACATGGTATATCATTAAAACAAGAGAACCAACCCAACAGATGTTGGAGTAATCAGATATACGCTTTAAAATAACTGCACTATCTCAGACAGACACAGTTCAGTCAGGAAAACAGACCCAACACTAAGAATTTTATCAAAGAGAATGTAATACAAAGATTTATTTAAGCAGGTTTTGGAGAAAGAGGATGCACAAAGGGACTTCTGAAAAAAAAATGCAGTAAACGTACCTGGAGAGAGAGAGCAACTTTTTAATACAAACGATGGAAGCCAGAAGACAACAGAATGGCATCTTTAAAGTAATGAAAGCAAGTAACTTTCAACTTAGAATTGCATTACTAGTGGAAATTACAGTGGAAAACAAAGGCAGAAAGAAGACATTTTTGGACAAATACAAAATGAAAGAATTCAACAACAGACACATGGAGACAAACAGTAAAGGCTATTCTTCAGGTGGAAAAGAAATGGTCTTGATGTCAGCTTGATAGGCATGAAGGGACAAAAAGCAATGGAAAGGGTCACAGAGTGAGATAGCTAAAGAAATATCAAATGTGTAAAGCAATAATAATAATACAATGTATTGAGGAGTTGAGGACAAAGAAAATAAAAACTCATGAAGATGACCTGTAGCAGAAGTGTTCTGTAGTGCTTGTATTGACAGGAAAGTGGTAAAAGTACTAATTTATATTAAAATTTGAGAAGTTATGGATGCATGTTATAATTTTTAGATCCTGCTAAAAGAGTACTATATAGTAGCATAATTACTAATCATTACCAAGCTAATGGAGGGGTAAAATGGAATAATGATTAAAATTTAAATTTAAGAAATAAATCCAAAAATTCAGAAGTGAGAGAAAAAACAACATAGAGCAGGTCAGAGAAATGGAAATAAAAGTAATAATGTAAATTTAAACTCAAATGCATTACTAGCTACATTAAATGTGAAAGACTTAAATACCTTGAAAGGTATTCAGTTTGCAGACTGAAGAAAAACATGACCTAACTATACCCAGGTTACAAGAGACAGACATTAGCTATAGGGATACTAAATGGATGAAAGGAAAATACTCAAACTAGATTGTTATGAGACAAAGTAGAGAAGTAGATTTTTGGGGGAGGTGAGGGGGTAGAGTTGGGAAGAGGTACAAGGACAGAGAGAGAGAATCCTTAGAATGCCTCATGCCCAGCACTGAGCCTGATACAGGCTGAAACTCAACCCCAAGATTATGACCTGAACCAAAATCCAGAGTCAGATGCTTATCTGACTGAGTCACCCAGGTGCCCCAAGACAGAGCAGAATTTAAGACAAAAAGCATTACTGGATATAAAGAAAGTTATTTAATTTTGATAAAAAGGTTAATTCACTGGAAAGTTAAAACAATTCTAAATTACTTAAGAAAACCTATTATAATAGTTTTTAAATATATTAAGCAGAAATTGTCTGAACAAAAATAGGTAACCCACAATCATAGTACAGGGTTTTTAATACACTTCTCTTAGTAACTAATAGAATAATCAGAGAACAAAGTTAGTAAGGATATACTTTATTTGAACAATATGATTAACAAATAACTTATTTGACAAATTAACATAATGACTTAATTGCATTTAGTAATTATATAATATGAATTCCCTTTACATTTGGTAAAGCAGACCACATGTTGGGCCATAAAGCATGTCCCAACAAATTTCAAATTGTTGAAATTATACAGAAAATGTTCTGTATCCTCTGTATAATTAAGCTAGAAATTTTTTAAAAAGTCTGTAAAATTAAGTTAGAAATCAATATAAAAGGATAATTTGGTAATTTTATATGCTAGAAAATTAATATACTTCTAAATAACAAATGGATCAAAAAGGAAATGACAATGGATTTTTTTGGTAACTCTTTGTTTACTTATTTATCTTTAAGTAGATTCCACACCCAATGTGGGGCTTAAACTCACAGCTCTGAGATCAAGAGTACCATGACTACTCTGTTGACTGAGTCAGACAGGTACCCCAAGGATACCATAATGGAAATCAGAAATAGTTGTACTGCATGAAAATAGACATTATATTTTTGAAACTCTGGGATGCAGCTAAAACCATACTTTAGAGGATAATGTATAGCCTTCATATTCTAGGAGGAGAAAAAGACTACAAATCAATGAACCAAGCTTCCATCTCAAGACAGAAAATTAAGCTTCAAAAAGTAGAAGGAAGAAACTGCTAAATTTATAGATTTTAACTCAAAAAAAAACCTGCACAGAAAAAGATAAGGTAACTGAAAGGCTGGATTTTGGAAAGCTTAATAAAATTCATAATACCCTGCAATGCTGATCATAAAAAAGGAATTAATAATCAATGTCAGGAATGAAAAGGTGGCATAACCTTTAGAATAGATGACAAGAAGATAGTACACAGCACCAAATTCTTTAAAACTTGACCTCAGAAAAAAACAGAAAAACTGGTTTTAAAATTGTAAAATATTTGAATCTGTAATAAAAAAAAAGTTTCCATAATGAAAAACTCCAGACCCAGCTCCAGATGGCTATGCTGATGAATTATGTCAAATATTAAGTAAGAAATAACACCAATCTTACATAAGCTCTTCCAAAGACTAGAAACAGAGAGAAATATTACCACTCTATTTCATGAGACTCACATCTTCTTATACTAAAACTTGGTAAGGAAATTAGAAAAAAGGACTATTATGGGGTAATTGCACTCACAAATATAGAATTAAAATGGTAAAATAACGCTGCTGCTGCTGCTGCTGATAGCAAACCAAAGCCAGTAATACATAAAAATGATGACACATTGGTTTTATTTCAGATATTTAAAGCATAAAGTGTTAAAAAATCATGTGATCAAGTCTGATGTATTAAATTCACAGGATAACAAATTCAATATCCATTCATGATAAAATTTCTTATCCAACTAAGAACAGATTGCAATTTCCTTAATCTTATTAAGATTTTTCCATAAATATTCAGGATATATCATATTTAATGCTGAAATATTGAAATATTTCTTCCCTGAGCCTGGAATGACACAAAAATGCCTACAATTGTTTCTTCATTTTGACATTATTCTGAGGTCCTAGCCAGTACAGGAATTTGAAAGAAAAAAATTAAATATTAAAAAGAAAAAATTCATTTTTTACAAATGACACAATTATATATACATAACATAGAGATATTTATATCTATGTGTGTCTTTGTCTGTTCAGGCTGCTATAACAAAATACCATAGACTGGATGGCTTATAAATGAGAGAAATTTATTTTTCATCATTTTGGAGGCTAGAAGTCCAAGATGACACCATCTGCATAGTCAAGTTTTGGTGAGGGCCCTCTTTCTGGTTTCATGCTGCCAACTTCATGATGTATTATTTTAAGGGGGAAGGGGCAAAGGAGCTTTCTTAGGCCTCTTTTTTAAGGGAGATAGTCCTGTTTAGGAGGGCTTGGCCCTCATGACATAATTACTTCCCAAAGGTCCCACTTCCAAATACCATCACTTAGGGGGTTAGGATTCAATGTATGAATTTTAGAGGTATACAAACATTCAGACCATAGCAGTACATGTAGCAAATTTGATGGATACATGGTCAAAATGTTAAAAAAAAAAAGTATATTTGCATATATCAGTAACAAACAATAAATTACATTTCTCAAAACATATAATAACCCCAATACATAAAAATCACTTTCATGGGAACAAAACCAACCAAAGCTGTGTGAACTATCCACATATAAAACTAAAAATAATTAAGAGACTTTAATGAAATCCTAAACAAAAGAGGGATGTGTCGTGTTTATACTGTAAATAGATTTTTAGATTTAAAGCAACCCAACTGTGAACAAAATTGGGAATTTGACAAGCTGTTTCTAAAATGTACATAGAAATGTAAGGAGATTAAAAAGAAAATAAAATGAAGAGAACTTATTCTACAAGATATTTTAGGAAATATTCTAGAGGATATAAGATGTGGAAATTAGATTAGGAGTAGAAACATGTTAAGAGTGTTGAAAGGGCACAAAAAGAGATCACTTCCACAGACAGAGAATTCAGAAACAAGCTTAAGTACATATAGATATTTTATTTGTAACAGAGATAGCATTATCCAGGAATGAGGAAATCATGGTCTTGTCAACTAATGGTGCTGAGTCCACTGGCTATCCAATGTAAAAAATGAAAATTGACCTTGACCTTACACCTTCTAAATGTAAAAGGTAAAATAATAAAACATCTAGAAGATACAAATAGAATAATATCTTGATGCTCTTGAAGTAAATGAAGTTCTCTTAAACAGCATATACAAGTAGAAACCATAAAGAAAATATTGATAAAATGAAATACAGTAAGGTCAAGACCTTTTCATCAAAAGACATGATTAAATGAGTAAAAACCAAAGTCACAGAGTGGGAGATTATATTTGCAAAAAAAAAATAACAACAAACAAAAGTATTTGTGACCTACAACACACACACACTCACACAAACACACTCCTAAAAATAAATTGGAAAAGAATAGCTAAACCAATGGATAAATCAATAAGAAAACTGAATAAACATTTTACAAAAAAGGATAGTCTAATTGTCCACAGACATTTGAAAGCATGCTCTAATTTACCAAGTTCTCTGGAAAATGCAAACTAGAAACACCAGAAGACACCATTACACACCCTGCAGAATGATGACAATAGAAAGACTATAGCTAAATAAAAATATAAACAAAAAGTGATGGAGAGAATAAAAAACAGTGGGGTATCTCATCCTTTGTTGAGAGCAAAGTGGCACCATCACTTGGAAAACATTTTAGCACTTCCTATGAAAGGTGACCCAGCTATCTCATTTCCATATAGGTAGCCAAAAACATTCAGGCACAGTTGCATGTAAACACATGTACAAGAATAGTCATGCCGCATTGTTTGAAATAGTTCCAAAAAATGAGATAATAGAAATACCCCATAACATCAAAAGAAATATATTTTATTTTATTCATGCAATGGATATTACAAAGCAATGAAAATTTTAGACCATAACTTATATCAATCAAAAGAAATCAGATACACAAAAATATATATCACGGGACTCAATTTGTATAAAGTTCAAAAAGATGAAATTAGATTATGGTGGTGGAAATAAGAACAGTGATTATCCTTGGAGGGAGAAGTGCTTTGGAATGGCTTGCTAGTCTCTTCTGGGATGCTGTTGATGGTGTGTTTTGAAATGGGTCATGGTTACACGAGCGTATATATGTACTTTGTGACATTTCTAAGCTTTACTTTATGATTTCTTCTCTTTCTTAAATGTCTGTTATACTTTAATGAAAATAATTTTTAAATTAAATAAACAAGTTCTAATTTAACAAAAATAATTTTAACCATCAGCAAATGTTAAAACCACTATTTGAAATAACTTATATAAAAGAGGAATATAATACAGTTATTACAAAGTATTTGCTGATGAATGAAGTGAAGAACATTTCTTACCAAAATCTAAGGAGAGAGCTAAAAGCTTATTTAGAAGAATTGTATTACTCAGTTTGGGCTGCCATAACAGAATACTACAGACCAGGTGGCTTAAAATACAAACATCTATTTCTCAGTTTCAGAGGCTGGAAAGTCCAAGGTCAAGGTGCTGGCCAATTTGGTTTCTGGTGAGGGGTCTGTTCCTGGCTTACAGATGGCTGCCTTAGCACTATGTCCTCACATGGCCAAGAAAGAGGTCTGTTGTCTCTTCTTTGTCTTATAAAGGCTCCAGATCTATCAGATTCAGGCTCCACCCTTATGACATCATTTAGCCTTTATTATCTCCTCATTTGGCTGATCTCTACATATAGTCACTTGGGGATTTTGGCTTTAGTATATGAATTTTGGGAAAGTGAAAATATTCCGTCTATAACAGGAATGTTCACAGCTTTATATTCTATTTTACTAAAAAATTATGTACTCAAAAGACATTATAAGACAATACAGAGAAAATACAAAAGTATTGTTCACCTTCCTAAATTTAATAAACTTAGACATAATAAAATAAACCAAAAGAAAACAGATGGAGAGAAGTAATAAAACTGCAGAGAAATCAATAAATTTGTATACAAAATACTCCCCCAAAACTAAAGGGAATTAATTAAGAACCAGAATGAATTAATAAGTAAATCTGAACACGATTTTTTAAATACCGACATTTCCAGAAGCCACCTTCATCTTGGGAATGAATCTGAAAACATGGATTATTTGTAGATTGGTTACTAATGAACTTATCATGCAATTTCTATTTTGGAATAATTACTATGTTAGGTTGGCCACATGGTGATATGATTGATTCCTGGAGATCAGCCATTCAAATAACTGAAAAATAAAAAACCCAAATGAGCACTATTCTGGTTGTTTCAAAGAAGTCATTTAAGCTGTGTCATAGCTGTTGCCAATTTTACCAAGGGATTTGTGAAAGACATAGAGGACTCATTGGCTACAGTGTTAAAGTGTTTAAATCAGCCAAGATAAAATATAATAAAATAAAAATAAGAGGCTATGTGCATTTGTTTTCCTACACCAGAACTTGAATCATTTCCTCTTCTGTTGGCATGTGAGTTTGTGTGTTTGGTGATGTTGTATTTGTGTATATTAAACAATGACTCCATTTAGGGGAGTGAGATGATGTTCCTTTTATCTCTGGGAAAGCACTGGCCATCCCTCCACTTGAGATTCAAAATTCTGTTTTGGATGGAAAGCCAATCTCACATATCTTTTTAGTCTGTTTCTTTTATGTATATGAGCATGTCATGCTGTCAATCTTGTTGCTTTGCCAAATCTCTAATGCTTTCAGCCATGTATTTCAATCAAATGGCCATTTAACTTGGGCATTTCACCAAAGGACTAAAACTTTTGGGCACTGGGTCAACTGAAAACTTGCTAGTGACTCCAGTTACATTGCCTAAATAGATTTCTGTGAAAAATGTGACCAAAAAAAGAAACAAACTATTCATGAATATTTTCAGCCCCATTAAATTATAAAAGCATTTAAGGGATTGAGAACTCTAAGTTAATATGATTAAGATATTATGTCAAAATGAAGGAGCTGAATATAAAAGCCTCTGAGATGTTCTTTGTGTAACCAAGCAGAAGATGTGGCCAGGAATTTAGCTTCACTTGTTACAACTGACAATATCATCAACATTTTCTTAACTACATATTTACAATTTCAGAGTTACTCATGTCGTCAAAAATAAAATATTTTCTGTATTCTGTATTGATAAATTCCAATATACTGATAATTAACTTCAGGTTGAGCATAAATCATCATTCAAATTATTGACTGAGAAAATGCTTATAAAGCAATAGAAATTTTAAAGTCTTGGAGTTTTCTAACCAAGTTTCTAAGTCCAGAGTCTTTCCTCTACATGTTATTATTTCTTCCTCCATCCTTATGGGATAACTAGATTGACCTCACCTTTTATAATAAGACCAAGAATCAGTATCTTCATACAGAGATGCCCAAAATGGAAAAGACCAGCAGTCAAATGTTATAATCTCATAATTCATTGTGTTAACAGTATTTTAACATATAAATAAACTTGACCACACCTTAATAATTGTGGTGGAACCAGACATGGCTGAGAAAATTAATTGGGGCCATTCTCCAATTCTTCTGAAATAATATCATTGAGAAGGTCATTTCCATGTTTCTTACCAGTTGAGGGAGGGTTCCTGTTTGAGGCCCAAGATAAATGGAGTCTATTGAATGAGGAGAGTATATTGAATTCTGTTGCCATTACTAGCCACACTCTGTTCGAATCTGAGTTTGTAGTATATATAAAGTTTCTGATTCATGTATCAGAGTGAGGGAAAAGACATTGCTATGAAAGCAATGATAGCAATGATTGCTAAGTGAATTAAGTCTTTTTCTAAGTAAATGTGGTTCAGTTTTGGGGAAATAAAATTCAGTCCTTGTTAAATATTCTATGGCCTGAACTCAATTCTCCTCTTTGGCTCAGGATGTTATCTCTGATGCAGAGGGGAGAGAGTGCTCTTTCTAGGTCTCTTTTACACCTATTCTCTGTAATACTTCATACTGTATTTTAGGAGCCAGGTACAAAATAAATGTAGCTGATACTGCTTCCCTCCTATTTCTGAAGGTCAGAAGCCTCTTTAGTTTCTGCTTCCTCAGTGAAATGGAAACCTGACTCAGAGGTGATAAAGCAAATACTAGATGTCTTAAGCCTCTTTTCTGATGTTGCACTCCTCTTGCACAGGACAGCTATATAATAATCTCCTATCCCACAAGTTAGCATACAGTGATGGTGGCTTTGTTTTTACATTACTTATGATACCATCTGTTTCTTTAGAAACAGTTGTTCTCATTCCCTTGAGGTCCCTAGATGTTGTCAAGATATTCTAGGTAGGCCTCCGTGCCTGACCTCCTATGCAACAGGACATCATGTGTAGCTGGGAAAACCAACTACCTAAAATAATAATAACAAAAACAACAATACTAACAATGGTGGTGATACTAATGATAATAATAGTAGTAATAATAATAATATGGGGTGATGATGAAGCAGAGCTATATGAACCTCAACTGAATCAGTATTTGCAGAACTGATAAGCTGTTGACGTTCTTTTATGTCTATAGCCATTGGTTGATATCCATAGGGGATTTACTTTTTGTGCTCAAGGAAGAGTTTCATGTATGGCAATGCAGGGGACCCTAGGAAACAAAGGAGGGAGGATCAATAATGGGAGAATGGTTAGGATAACATCTACGTACCTGTTGACCTAGGTAAAAGGGTTTAGGCTACAAATTGAAGAAGTGATATTCATAAAAGACTTTGTACTGATAAAATTGTACAGCTCAAGGCTTGAAGATAAAATTCAGTAGTGAAAGGAGAACCATTTGAGGTGGACATTCATTATTTGTTCCTGTCCAGCCTCGATTTAACCTTGCGGCAAAGGCACTTCAAGAAACTTCCCCTCCTCCATTTAAATCTGTGAAACTTGGGTAGTGTTGACTCTAAGTCCCAGACACAGGATAGGGCACATGATACCAAATTTGCTTCTCCTCTTGGTCATGATTAATTGATTAATTCATAGCAAGCCGCATCGGGTCAAGAGACTTATTTATAGGTCTTTTATTGGAAAAAAAAAGTAAAGAGAAGCTCTTTTTTTTTTTTCAGACATAGGATTTAGATGCTTGAATCCTGAAATTATAGGGCCCACCACATGGAAAAACCTATCTGAGAATGAAGTCTCCAGGAGAACAGTAGAGACAAAGTCCCGTTGGCACTCTTGGAGTCTTTGTGCGCAGCTCGTTCTGCACACCGCGATCACTTCTGTTTCATGAGCTAATACATTCTTTTCTTTATGAACAATTTTGTATGGGGTTCCTTTACTTGTGATGAGGCTCAGGATATTCTATCTTAAAATATGGCATTTGGGCATATAAAATATCGTAAGTTGAAGGAATTTTTAAAAAATGGCAGAAACAGAAATGTCACTGTGAGCCCTCACCCTTGCCCTTTTTTCTTGAAACAGATCCTAAAACTCCCATGTCAACGCTACCCTCCGTGTACCAGGAGGAGGGTAGATATTCTTATCACCAGAGGCAGGAATTTGGGGCCAAGATTCAGGGCAAACAAACCTTTCTTAAACTAACCCCTATCTGCCTTTACCATTCACTAGCCCGGCCTCAATCTCTCTGTCTTGTCAATTTTCCCCAAATTTATTGTATCTTCAACTGAAAGGCATAAAAGCTTCTTGCTCTGGTCACTTCTTCAGGTCTTCATTATCTTATGAAGGCTCCCATGTACATGTAAAAATTCAACAAAATTTGTACCCTTTCCTTCTGTTATTCTCTCTTTGTCATTTTTCAGATCAAGCCGGGGACCCTAAGAGGATCAAGGACAACATTTTCCTCCCCTAAATTTCCAACTCAGAAAGTCCCAACTATGACCCATTTCCTTTCCTCTATCATCCCAGCCCATGTTGTACTTTGGACTCAGAACAGACCTCAGTGGAGGCTGGCCTTAGTGGAATTATGTGGCGTTCCTATGGAAGTCACTGGCAGCAGAAGCAGTGGCGAGGGCACTTGGAGAGATGGAAGAACACATGTGAACTTGTTTCTCAGCTCAGGTTCAATGCCATCATCCTGGGGCTTTCCAGCGACCACTGAGAGAGGTCTTGAGGGAAGACAGGGAGAATGTGTCCAGCAAGTGGAACTCAGGCATGAATTAATATGAACAGGACCTCAGTTCTTTCACAGGCTCTCTGTTGGAACTGAGAATAAATAGCTTTCCTTCTATGTGTCTATTCATTTCTCTCCTACAGGAGAGGAAATAGCTGACCTCAGGGTTTAAAGCTGTCTCCTCTGCACGAAGCCAGGAGCCTTTCTGATGTTCAATGACTCCTGTACTGCTCTGTGTGAGGTTGGACGCTCAGTTCACGGCAGATGTGGTTATGGAGTAAAAGGAAGTACAAATGGGCTCTAGTGTTATTTATTCAGGTAACTCTGTCTCTCTTGAAGTTACACACAAGAGTTCTAAATAACGTAACTATGGAGATCATGACCTTGGATGGAATGAATATGCAGAGCCCTTTTCAAGGAAGTTTTACCTCTAGGTCAGGACTTCTGAAAATTATCTGAAAACATCTGAAATAAAAAAAAAACTAATTTTATTTTTTCTGAAAAGGATTTGTGATGAATAATTAGAAAAAAAGTCCTGAATTGATATAAGAAGAACCTCAAAATTGGAATAACTGATACTGCTCCTCAGACACTAGCTTAAAGAGAGTCAAACCCATGATCAAAGAAATAAATGGCAGGGACATGGGGCCCTCCTGTGCGCGCACACAGGTCCCTTCCAAGGCTCACTGAGGATCTTCGGCAATGTATTTACATAGTTATTGGTTTTGTCCTATTTGTAAAATGAGATACTCTTTTTCTTTTCTTTTCTTTTTTAAAAAATATTTTATTTATTTATTTGACAGAGATCACAAGTAGGCAGAGGCAGGGAGAGAGAAAGGAGGAAGCAGGCTCTCTATTGAACAGAGAGCCCAATGTGGGGCTCGATCCCAGGACCCTGGGATCATGACCTGAGCCGAAGAGAGAGGCTTTAACCGACTGAGCCACCCAGGCACCCCAGAGATACTCTTTTTCTTAAAGAGGGTCTACAGAAACTTCAGGTACATGGAAATTGCCTCTGCCCCTCCAGCTACTCCCTGGAGCTCCACTCAGGTGCATGAGGCCTGCTCACTCAGGACAGGCACAGCCCCTGGCAGACAGGTGGGTCTTACACCACCTGCTTAGCATCCTCTTGGCTTCAGTTTTTTTCCATCTCCAAAACAGGAATGCTAGGGCAGATAATGTATATGTTCCTTTTCAGTTCTAATATTCTATGATTTGGGGTGAGCTATTTCATATCCTCTGTGAACTAAGAAGTGTGAGTAAAGAGAGGGAGAAAGGAGAGTTGGATTTTAAAAGGCTCTCTGTCTCCACTCCTCTTCTACCTCAATCTTCAATGTTAACATCATAGAAGCAGCAGTTTGGAAAATGCCTGGTCTGAGGAGAGGGAGATTTGCTCACTAATCTCAGAGTCTGTGCTGAAGGAGCAGGGATCCTTGGGAGACTCCTCCAGAAACTAAGGAGCTGGCAAGTGCCTTTTGCTCCCCTGCCCACCAGTCTAGACACTGGGACAAACTTCTGGAAGCAGTGCAACATCCACCCAGATGCCCCTCCTCTCCTAATTTTTTGATTAAAAAATGAAGCTATAGGGATCAAAGAGTTGAGTTCAGTATAATTAAATGATTTATAAAAATAATAGAGTAAAATATAGGAAAAATTTTTAAATATGTAATTTTAGAGAAGGAAAAAACCTTCCTCAAAGTATGTCACAAACCACAAGCAATAATAATATAGACTGGCAAAATTAAAAGTTATGAATGGGAAAATATTTGATTAAGTCAAAAGACAAATTAGAAAAATTATTTGTAACATTTATGATAAAAGATTAGTTTTCTTACACTTTGTTAAACTTCACTTAATAGTAATATTAAAAGGCCAACAAAAAAAATAGAAGAATTTGCTAGGAACATAAATTGATATTTCACTGCCCAAATGACTTTTATTTTATTTAATTTTTTAAAAGATTATTTATTTATTTATTTGACAGAGATAGAATCAGAAAGCACAAGCGTGGGGGGATTGGCAGAGGGAGAGGAAGAAGCAGGCTCCTCGCTGAGCAGGGATCCCACCTTCCTGCAGCTCTGCTGGGTTCCAGGACCCTGGGTTCATGACCTGAGTGGAAGGCAGATGCTTTAATTGACTGAGTCACCCACGTGCCCCTCACCCTAATGACTTTTAAATAGATGAAGAAAAAATCAACCACACTCATAATCAAGACAATGTAAAATAAAATGACAAATGATATTTGGGAACATGACAGATTGGCAGAGGTGAAAGCATTAGATACTATTTAAGTTGATAAGACATTTGGGAAATGGAAACAATTGTTGTTGCAAGTAGAATTTTCATGATCTCTTTGAAAGACAATTTGTTTCACATATCCTTTGTCCCAGAAATTTACACACATTTTTAAGAAGTAATGAAGGATACTTATTGTAGCATTTTGTCTTAAAGCAAACCAACAAAAATACAAAGAGCCAACCAAACAAAAATGGAAAGTAATGTGTCAACTTAAAAATAAAAAGCAAATTGGGGCGTCTGGGTGGCTCAGTGGGTTAAGCCTCTGCCTTCAGCTCAGGTCATGGTCTCAGAGTCCTGGGATGGAGCCCCGCATCGGGCTTTCTGCTCGGCAGGGAGCCTGCTTCTCTTCCTCTCTCTCTCTGCCTGCCTCTCTGCCTACTTGTGATCTCCGTCTGTCAAGTAAATAAATAAAATCTTAAAAAAAAAAAATAAAAAGCAAATGACTTATAGTGTATCCGTAAAATGGAATGTCATGTGTGGTTAAATAAATTAGATGGATCTATCATATACTGTTATGGAATAATTGCCAAAGAAGGAAAAAAAAAGGAGCAGAACAATGTGTATTGGTTAGATATATAAAAAAGTAAAGAATATGTATGCGTACACACACACACACACACACACACACACACACACACCCTCTGGTAAATGTAGAAGCTGCTTATAACCGTGATTGTCCCAAGAGAAGTTATTTGAGAAACTAAAACAGAGAGTCAGAGTTGGACAGTACGATTTTTGGTGAATTTCATTCTGCACTGTTAGAAAGTTTGGAAATGTTCATGAATTACATGACCATTTAAAAGGTCAAGTGATGAATTATCCTTAGTTCTTTAGAGTCATGATTCCTGAACAGCATGTAATAAGTGCAATTCTCAAGTATCTTTACATGGAGTGCATTTTGCATTGGCAGCTGCATAGTCCAGGCTCTAGTGTGGCTTAGTCAAATGTAAGTCACAGAAGACTGTGTAAGTGAGAAAATTATGATTCTCCAAGCAAGTGCTAACTATAGAGACACAAATTCTTACTGTCTGAGAGGAATGATGGCTCAATTTTCAAATTTCAAGTTATGTCCTTCTTGGCCATGGTACTGGGTTGAATTGTGCCCCCCAAAACATTAGCCTGAATTCCTAACTCATGGTATCTTGTGAAAGTGACCTTATCTGAAAGTAGGGTCTTTGCAGATGTAATAAGTTAAAATGAGGTCATGGGGGTATTCTCCAATCCAATGACTGGTATCCTGTAAGAAGAGGGGACTCTGGACATAGTTACCCACAAAATGAAGATGGCAGAGGTGTGAGGATGGAGGCAGAGAGTGGAGGAGGCTGTCACAACCCGAGGAAGGCCAAGGATTGCTGGTCAAGCTGCAAGAGGCAAGGAAGCACTCTTCCCTACAGACCAGGGAGGGAGCATGTCCTGCTGATACCTTGACGTCAGACCTCTTGCCTCCAAAACTGTGAGAGAATGAATGCCAGTTGTTTTAAGCCACCCACTTTGCAGAAATTCCTTATAGCAGCCTTTGGAATTGAATACTGTCATCTTCCATAAACTGAAACACTCACACATACTTCTCCTCAGTAACTGCTGCTCTGTTTCCACCCTGATGTGTCTTGAAAACAATGTTATAAAGTGAATCACTCTTCAGCAGATCTTACGTCCCCACACTCTAACTGGGACTGTGGTTCTGATCAAGTATCTAATGAAAAATTAAAAAAAATATTGTCTACATGTGATAAAATATATATATATAATAATAGTAAATCTTTTTTCCTGTTAAAAAAATAAAAATCATTTCAAATATCATAAAAGGGAAAGAAATGGTAAAAGTATCAATAGACGAAGAGTTTTAACCACCAGGTTCATATCTCACTTATAAAAGCATAACAATATTCTATAACTTTGACCTAAATTAATGTGATAAATTGATTACAAGATAACTAATACTTTTTTCTTTTATTACTATTGAGAAGAACTTTGAAGGATAATTGGGATGTTTTAGATCTCAAGATAATCCCATTAGAACCTGAACTAGTGTTTTTCCCTAGATAAATTTTTCAGTTATTTGTAAATTAAAAAATCAAATTTCATTTGCCTCTGTTATACAAAGTTAAAATACTTTTCCAATGGGATTATTTCTTATTTATTTATTTATTTATTTGACAGCAAGAGAGAGAGAGAGATCACAAGTAGGCAGAGAGGCAGGCACGTGGAGAGGGGGAAGCAGGCTTCCCACTTAGCAGAGAGCTCGATGCAGCACTCGATCTCAGGATCCTGAGATCATGACCTAAGCCAAAGGCAGTGGCTTAACCCACTGAGCCACCCAGGTTCCCCTCATGGGGTTATTTCATTAAGGAAAAAATAAATGGCATGTGGCTCAAATCTCAGGTCTATTATTGACAAGGTGTGTGACTTTTAGCAAATTAGTCTTTTTTAGCAAATTAATCATTGTATTTTACGTTTAAATTATTTCAGTTAAATCTCACTGTCATTTCAAAATACAAACAGATATGTTTTATGAGCCTTCCTTTATTGAGAGAGCAAAAGCCAGTTAAATTCCTTTTTGAGAATAAGCACAAAATAATCAAGTTTTAAATATATTGTTTCAAGTTACCCTGGAATAGAACATAGCATATAAAGATATGGAACAAAGGGGAAATGGCTGCAGTGTGTAGACAATTAAGACTGCCCTTCATCAGAAGTCACCCTCAATGAAATGGTCATGTTCTCTCTCCCTGGGGCAGCAGGCAGAATATTATCCTGGGTGGTTAGGGCAATAAGCTTACAAAATCTTGGAAGAACTGATCCAGAAAAATGAGGATGGTCCAGGATCTTGCAGAAATTAGGCCTGTACACAGTGGATACACAATAATTATTGGTTGTCTCAGCACTATTTCAAAGTCAACTTTAAAAAGGATTTCAAATATTAGCTGAGAGATTGATTGGCTTATGGTGGAATAAAGAGTTATTGACTTCAAATGAACCATGCACTGTTCATTGAGGATTTGCCTTAGTGATCAAACCATTATATCCTTATGCAGGAGCAGATGCTAAATAATATTCCAGTGCTTCTGGCACATTCCTGAAACACAGAGAACTTGAAAGGGGTCTGGAGCACAGGGTCTCTGGCGGTAGTTCTTAAAGGAAGAACGAACGAAAAAGAGAAGAAGGAAGGAAGGAAAGGAGGGAGGGAGGGGAAAAAAGTGACCAAATCCCCAACATTTTTTGGATTTTGGCCATAATTGTAGGTCAAATAGAGATTAGAATATTGAGGGCATTCCATTATGCACAGAAGAACTGGATTCAGTAGGCTTTGGACTCATGGTTCTATCTGAATACTAGAAATTTCTTTTTATGTCTCCCCCGTTTGAAAACCTGCATCAACTCAAGACACAGATTTCGTTTCAGCCCTCCTGTTTCACAAGCTCAACTCCCACATGCGTGTGCAGTGAGGAACTAAAGGGAAAGACAGGGTGATGCATTTTACAAGACTCCTGTGGGCATGTTTTGACGAGAACATACTGCAGACCATCAGAAACACATGCTGGACAGCTGCTCTGGGCTCATACACCCAGGGTAGGTGCTCACACACATCACATGGTGTAGGCACAGACCCACAGCAGCTGTAAACATGTGAATATGGCACAAGATCTCACTCTAGTGCACACGAAGCAAACCCTGGTTCACAACAAACGCCAAATCTCCCCAAAGGTGCACGGCTCTTCTGTGAGAACCTCTGTTCCCTTCTCCCCCTTGGAGGAACTGAATTTGCTTAGTTGTGGGTTACAGCTTCCGCTTCATTCTGGGAAGCAGCTCAGCACATCTTAAATTCCATTTCTATACCTCCTTGGCTGGTTTGAGATCCCCCATGTGGAGAAGGCAAGGGGGGGAGGGGCAGGGAGGAAGGAGGACACTGTCTTTGCACATAGAACAGCGGGAAGTTTGGGTTGAGGACCGATGGGAGTGAAGGGGCACTGTTGTAGGACTTACTCTTGTTCATCTGCTTTGTACTTGGCTTTGCTCTGCTCGGGGTGTTGATTCTCAACTGGCAAGTTGCCTGAGAATGGGAGCCCATGAGCTTTACTGCAAAAGCCAATATTACTGAAAGGAGGAGAGGAGGCAAGAGAAGGGCATTCAGGTCCTCAAACACATTAGTTTTTCCATCGTGATATATTTAGTAGAGTATTTTGAGAAGGGATCAATTCTTCTTTTTAGGTGAATCTGTCTTTACAGATGTAAAAAATCAATCAGTAAGAAATTGGGAGCTCAGTATTAACAGCCTGGCTACTTAGTCTGACTCTAGTAATATATGCCATTTCTATGCCTCTCACCACTATCCTTTCTTCTTCCCCACCTCTGTGCGCCATGTTTTAGAACTGTGTGTTTCCCTGGGCCCTGTTCTCTGTATCTAATCTGAGTATCTTCCTTCTGGGGCTTTGGGTCCCACTCTGCTCTGGCCTAGCCTTTCCAGGTCTAGAACTCTGAATCATAGACCAGCGACCAAAACACTACTTTTGCACTGAAAGACGGTTAGGCAGGCAGGAGGGCTAATCGTACGTATTACAGATTTTGAATATTTGCTATCTGAGCCCCAACAGCAGCACCTGCCGTTGAACTAACTCATGTTTGGCCGGACTAATTGTCCCTCCTCTGGGCAGACTTCTAGCTGGATCAGCTCCTCTTATCCCTTCTCCCATTCCACTCTGTTCTGTCTTCTGTCTTCAAACCCAGCCTTTCTTTCTTTCTTTTCTTTTCTTTTTTTTTTTTAAGATTTTATCTGTTTATTTAACAGAAATCACAAGTAGGCAGAGAGGCAGGTGGAGATGCAGGCTCCCCACTTAGCAGAGAGTCCAATGCGAGGCTCAATCCCAGGAACCTCGGATCATGGCTTAACCCACTGAGCCACCCAGGTGCCCCCAATCCAGCCTTTCTGATTCTAGACCTGCTTCTGCTGTTAACATTGAAGACACAGTTCCTCACCTGAGTAACTCTATTTTACTAATGGATCCATCCAGCCCCCACCCCCACAAAATCCTTTCTGTATGAAAGAAACAGAAAAACAAAAGCTCCAAAAAGTGTTTACAGGACAAGTATTGGGATGAAAATATCATCTCCTAAAGATCTCACAAAGATTTGCAGACCTCAAAGATTATAGCCATAAAAACACAGATATTGTAAATTGTATTTAGCAAATCAGTTTTTGGAATGGCCACATCTGTTTCTGGAAGAAAGTGAGAAACAGATGTGGAAGCATCAGTGAAACTGAGACAGGAAGCTTGTCAAATGTGAAAATGGAGCCAGCTCTCTGAATCCAGAAATCAGAGCCACAAAAGGGTGCTAAATCCAAAGGAGCTCTTGAAAAAACCAGGGAGTCCTTTTAGGGGTGCTTTTGGTACCAAGACATAAGAATGTTATCAATGGACATGATTATAGCAGATGCTAAACAGATCTCATTAAACTCTTTTAGGTTCATTATGAATGAGTAATAAAATAGAAAATTTAATTTAGGGCCCTAAAGACACATGTTTTATAAGGAAATGTGTTATATTCATGCAGCTCCCAAGTCCTCATCTTCCTGGTTGTTGGCACCCAAAGAAAATGTGGAGATCATCTCTGTACTGAAGGATGAGGAGAATGATGCCATCCGTCTCTCAAGGACACTTTTGCCTGATTTCAGGGTCTTGGTCGAAGGTCTGTGGGAGGCTGTGGAAGGAACGCTCTGAAGCTGACATGTAAGAAAGCACACAGGAAAGAAGCAATTCTGTGGATAAATGAGCCACATGTGTCTCCACTGGGTCACACGAAGTCTCAGGCTTCTGTCCAAGTTCAGTATCCCCGAGGACCTCCTCTGAAGCTTTTTCCTGTGTTTTTCTCAGAGATTCATGGAACACTGTCAGAATTAGTGATTATGTAAAAGTTTCTCTTGAGTCTGAAACCGCAGAAGAGGCCTCATTTCCTTTCATGCTGTAGGAAAAGAAAGAAAAAGAAGCAGAAACTGTGCATGTCACCGTATTTCCATCTTAATTCTCTTCCCACAAATGGATGTGGCATAGGGAGAGCTATTTTCCGTGGCTATTTCTCTAGCAAACACTCATCTTTGAATACTAAGAAAAAGTGTGCTGAATTCACTTTTACATAAAAATGTACATAGGGATTTCTGGGTCGTAGGGGAATTCTATGTTTAATTTCTGGAGGAACTTCGATACTGGTTTCCATAATGGTTGCACTAGTTACATTCCCGCCAGTAGTACACAAAGATTCTTTTTTCTCTACACCCACACCATCACCTGTCATCTTTCTTTTTGATGGCTATTTTTGACACTAATCATCCCAGTGGGTACAAAATGATATCTCAATGCAGTTTTGATTTGCATTTCCCTAATGCTTGCTGATGGTGTCCTCCATCATCCATATATATGTTAGCTATTTGTATGTTTCCTTTGAAAAATACCTATTCAGGTCTTCTGTCCATTTAAAAATTTTCTTTCCTTTTTCTCTGCTATTGAGTTACATGAGTTCCTTATATATTTTGGATATCAACCAGGTATACAATTTGCAAATATTTTCTCTCATTACATAGGTTGTCTTATTTATTTTATTCATTGTTTCCTTTGCTGTCCATAAGCTTTTGAGACCCATTTGTTTATTTTTCCTTTGGTTGTTTTGCACTTTTGGTGTCATATCCAAAAATTATGGTCAAGACTGAGGTCAAGGAACTTTTCTCTGTTTTCTTCCAAGAGTTTTATAGTTTGAGATCTTACATTTAAGTATTTTTGATTCATTTCAAGTTAAATTTTTACATGTGGAATACTTTCAACCTTGAACAGCAATGCTGAACTTTCAACATTCAACAGCAACCCAGCCTTGATTTTTCAGCACCAAGTCTAAGTAAGAGAGGAGATTCTGCCTATTGTGAAGTTGTTCGGTGCTTACAACATCCTGTCAACATTTTAAAGACTCTATCATCTGGATGTAAATGAGATTCATAAAGTTGATCAGATGCAGTAACACCAAGTAAAGGAATTTGGAAAGAAAGTTTGGAGCATTTCAATAAAACAAGAGAATCTCTATTTGGACACATGAGGTGTGTCTTATTTTTTTACCTTTCAATTTAATTTTGAGAGAAATTAGAGAAAATAGAGGAAAAAAGGTAATATGAAACAGAAGTAATACACAGGGGCAATGAAATCAATAGAAATTATTCTGACTTCAAAAAATCAGTTGCAACAAAATATTTTTTTTCAAGTCATACCAAAGGAGTAACCTATTAAGAGAAAATAATAAAATTTGAAAAGAAGAATTAAAGAATCTTTGGATTATTTGATAATCCATTAGTGAGGAGGAGGAAATCATATGAACCCATTTTTTAAAAGCTTTAAATTTTTTGATTTGACAAAAAAGACATCAACAAAAATGACATAATACTTATAATACCACAAAAATGAGGACATTGATGATAAACTGGTTAATGAATACTATCAATTCAAACGTATTTGTGATTAGTTCCTGCACCAGATAAGTTTTGAACTTTCCACTTGTCCAAAAAAGTAATGGTGTAGAGGTTTTCTTAAATTTGACAAAAATCTGAAAAACAGCATTAGCAACATGGAATCCTGGAGCTGAAACTTTTCCAAGCTATCATTGAAAACAAAACAAAATCAAGCATGTTGAATGATATTTAGTTATCCTTTTTATTTTTTATTTTTTTTGAAAAGTAGATTGTTTTCTGGTCCTCTCTTCTATCAAGTCTAGAAGTCCCGCCCCATTTCAGGCCTCAGGAAGAGAGCACACTGGACACAGTCATTCTCATCTCAGCAGAGGCCATGGCAGCAGTCAGCACCAAGACATCTCAGTCTGGATTAGTTTCCCCAAGTGCGATGAATTTGCATCCACGGAGATGCAAAACACTGGCTAACATGGTGCATCCTGGAAAGAAAGAAAGATCTACCTCATGCCAAATTCTATTTTAACCACAGTCTGCAAAATGTTACTTCTCTTGCATTAATAATTTTTAATTCTCTAACTTTATTCCACCTCATATAATAGGAAAAATTAAAACAACAACAACAACAACAACAACAACAACAACTTACTGGCAGCTTTAAAATGGGAGTTTGTCCCTGGTTCACACTCCAGCTATTTTTATGAATTCAGTACAAGTAAACATGGCAGTCTGGGCTCAGGATTGGGTTGGATAATGCTCTTCAGATTTCAGTTTCATTGTACTCTTGGCTAACTTCTGGCTGGGTCTGCATGACACCATTGAAGGTTTATTTCTGTCATGGTCAGATGTTTTGCACTCTGCCCATAGCTGGCAAATATCTGAGTCAACAGGAGGAAAACAGGACTAGCGGAGGAGAGCTGTCTGAAAGCAAAACCCCACTGTGTCACCTCAGCTGGGTCTTGGGCTCATTTTACAGAGCATTTGCCCTTGGGAGAAATTCACCGCATACAGAGATAGTGTAGTCCCTTGCATTTACCTCACTTTCTGTACTGAAGGAAGTACCAAATGGCTAAGGTCTTTCAGAATGTTAGGCTTATTTCAGATATTTGCCTAAACCATTTGAGCTGTTTTCATGCTTTCAAAAATAATGTCATCAGAATTTGATTTTGGGGGGGGGAAGAGGGGAGGCACATATCTAAGAAAATATTTATTTGGGAAAATTTCTTTTTTTTAAAGATCTTATTTATTTATTTGACAGAGATCGCAAGTAGGCAGAGAGGCAGGCAGAGAGAGAGAGAGGGAGGGAAGCAGATTCCCTGCAAAGCAGAGAGCCCGATGCGGGGCTCAATCCCAGGACCCTGAGATCATGACCTGAGCTGAAGGCAGAGGTTTTTACCTACTGAGCCACCTGGGCACCCTGGGAAAATTTCTTAATAATGTAAATAGTAATAGGTAACACACAGAGCATTCATACTGTGCTAGGCACTGTTATAAGCATAGTAGATGTATTAAATCACATGACTGTTACAATAACTCTATAAGTAGTAACTGTTAAAATTTCTATTTTATAGATAAGGCATAGAGAACTTAAGTAACTCACTCAACATCACATAGTAAGTGGCACCAAAGCATAGATTTTTTTAAAGGTAAAAAACAACTCTCAAATATATGCTGAGAACATATAAATGATGTATTTAATTCATTAATGAGTAATCTGGCAGAATGGTTCAGGGAATTCAAAAAAGAATCTGATAAACAGAGTTTTATAGTCACTCAGGGAAAGTATGAAAAAGCTGACATAAGTTTGCTAAATTAGAGACAACCTAGTTTATGCCTTATAAAACAATCAACCCATCACTTTCAGGTTGCATTCTCTACCCCACAGAAATCATCTGCTCCTCTCCTGGGTCCAAACTCTGCCATCTAAGTCAGCAAATCTCAAACTGTGGTCCATGAACTTCTGAGGAGACTGAGCCCTTTCCACAGGCCCACAAAATCAAAACTAGTTTTATACTAATAATGACATATTATTTACCTTTTTTTTTTTTTTTTTTACTGTATTGACATTTGCATTGAGGATGAAAAACAATGGTAGGTAAAATTGATAACACTAAACTCTTCCCGTAGCTATTAAGCACTTGACTACCAGATAGTTACAGATTTAAAAAATTAACAACTTCATCTAAGATGTCCTCATAATAGTAAGAATCATTAAATTTATTAAATTTCCACCTTTGAACGCATGTCTTCTTAATGTCCTTTGTGACAAAATGAGAAACACACATGAAGTACTTCTGCTGCCTAGTAAAATGCTGCAGTAGTCTTAAGGAAACATACTTAGGCAGTATTTTGTGCTGTCAACTGAACTAGCTAATTTTTTTCATGGAGTGTCACTTTATTTGGAGGAAAAAAGAGTCATAAACTATTGCTATTCTGACTCAAATATTTCACAGGGTTTTTTCTCAAATATATACAAAGCAAGCAAAACTGCTCAAGGAAAAAAAAACTAATAATATCTGTTGATTTGATAAAATTAAACTTTCAAAAGAAAATCAAAGCTGGGGACATCACAATACCAGACTTCAAGTTATATTGCAAAGCTGTAGTAATCAAAATAGTGTGGTATTGACACAAAAATAGACACATCAATCAATAGAACAGAATAGAAAACTCAGAAATGAACCCACAACTATATGGTCAATCCATCTTTGACAAAGCAGGAAAGAATATCCAATAAGAAAAAAACAGTCTCTTCAACAAAAGGTGTTGGAAAAACTGGACAGCAACATGCAAAAGAATGAAACTAGAACAGTTTCTTACACCAAACCCAAGAATTAATTCAAAATGAATTAAGACCTAAGCATGAGACCTGAAACCATAAAAATCCTAGAAGAGAACATAAGCAGTAACTTCTTTGACATTACCATAGCAAATTCTTTCTACATAAGCCTCCCAACGCAAGGGAAACAAAAGCAAACAAACAAACAAAAAAACCCCAAAACTTTGGGGACACAACAAAATAAAAAACTTCTGCACAGCAAAGGAAACAATTAACAAAACTACAAGGTAGCTTATGGAATGGGAGAAGATATTTGCAAATGACTTATCAGATAAATGATTAGAATCTAAAATATAAAACTTATAAAACTCAACACCCCCAAAAGGAATAATCTAATTAAAAATGCAGAGAAGGCATGAATGGACATTTTTCCAGAGAAAGCATACAGATGGTGAACAGATACATAAAAAGATGCTCAACATCACTGATCATTAGGGAAATACAAATCAAAACTATAATGAGGTGTTATCTTACACCTGTTAGAATGTCTAAAATTAATAACACAAGAAAAAAGACGAGCTAGTGAGGACGTGGAGAAAAAGAGAGCCTCTTGCACTGTTGGTGGGAATGCAAACTGATGCAGCTACTGTGGAAAACAGTATGGAGGTTCCTCAAAAAGCTAAAAATAGAACTACCTTGTCATCCAGCAATCGAGTTGCTTGGTATTTACCCCCCCAAACAAGAAAATACTAATTCAAAGTGTTACATGCACCCTGATATCTATAGAGCATTATCTACAATAGCCAAATTTCGGAAATAGCCCTTGTGTCCATCAATTGATGAATGGATAATGAAGATGTCACACACACACACACACACACACACACACACACACCCCTCTGGAATATTAACCATAAAAACGAATGAAATCTTGCTATTTGCAATGACATGGATGGAGCTAAGGAGTATTATGCTAAGCAAAGTAAGTCAGAGAAAGACAAACACCATATGATTTCACTTGTAAGTGGAATTTAAGAAACAAAACAAATGAGCAGAGAGAAAAAAGAGAGAGAGAAAGGCAAACCAAGAAAAAGACTCTTAACTGTAGAGAACATACTAATGCTTCCCAGAGGGGAGGTGGTTGGGGAATGGGTAAAACAGGGGATGGGAATGAAGGAGTGCGCTTGTCTTGGGTGTTGTATGAAGTGCTGAATCACTTATTGTGTACCTGAACCTAATACTCCACTGTATGTTAACTAACTGAAATTTAAATAAAAACCTAAGGAAAAAAATTAGAGCTTTCAAGCTAAAATTAGAATTTTTGAAAAAGTGCAGCTATACCTGTGAGGTTGATAGTTTCCTGACATTTAAAAGCTTTTCTCATAAGATCGATGGTGATATAAATAGATGTAATTTTTTGATATCATATAAAAATGTGTTAACATTGGGAATATGTACATAATTCAATGAGCCAATATTTTCCAATGTCAATGCATCGTGTTACAAATTATGCATGGATAAATAATCCATTTAAACCACAAAATAGACCAGTACACTTTAACTTAATGGAGTACAAAAAATTCACTGATGTGGTTTCAGATTCCACATTGCAAATACCCTTTAAAAACAACCCCTCAGAGTTTTGGCATACCAACAAAGGGGAATATCCACAATTGTCAGAAAATGCTATTCAAGACTTCACTTTTCCAGTTATACATGTATATGATGCCAAATTTTCTTTACATACTTCAGCCAAAACAATATATAGGAACAGGTTAAATACAGAAGAAGGTATGGATATCATTCTATTATTTGGCCAAAAATTAAAGTACAAAAATATAAACAATGTCCTTCTTCTTACTTAATTCTTTTGTTTAGGAAAATATAGATTTTTACTGTTATTTCTGTTAGCATGTAAACAGCTTCTTGTTCTTGTTCTTACTCTATTACTATTATTACTTCACATGAACTAATAAACACTTCAAAATTTTCTTACTTTAAATTTATAATAAGATAAATATCCATAGGTATAGCTGCACAAACAAAAGTTGATTGCCTCTGCCGTAATTTATTAAAATGTAAAGGGTCCTGAGACCCGAAGTTTGAGAGAAGCCCATCTAAGTTGTAAATCAAAGTACATGCCCTAGTCAATTAAATAATCCTTGTTTGGGCCTCTTAAACAATGCCCCAGTATGACCCTGAAAAATCTTTGTGATTCTTCTGCCTTATATCTCATAATTATTCTGTATAATAATTACATAATTATGCTTAGTGGTAATGGGTCCAAAATTTGAATCTGGGCAATCTTGCTTTGGAGTTCATGCTCTAAGCCACTAAGTCATATTATACATAGAAGGAACGTGTACATATCAATGCGTAGAATCATCAAACTCAAATATAAAATGCTGCTTTCCTGAAAAATATAGAGGACACAGAAAGGCAAGTTTCAAAAATAGAACAAATCTCACCTAAGGATTGAACCTTACCATGGAGCCAATGAGTCACTTTGGACTGCTTAATTTTTGAAATCTCTGGAATTTTAAAAATTTTATTAAGTAAATCCACTAATAGAACACTAACTGGCGATTCAACCCCAAAGAAAGAAAGTAATTCTAATAACATTCAAGTTTTCTCTTTGATGGTGGCAATAGAGTTCTCAGAAATGTTCAAAGGTAGCAGAGGGTTTTGATAAAAAACTTTTTCCCATCCAGAGAACTTCACTTTAATAGCAAAGAAGAATAGAATGCTTAAAGGGAGTGGCACTCATTTGAAGGAGTGTGAAAGCTTTTGACCAGTTCTGTAGGGCTGTCCTGTGCTACTGCAAGGGGATGGGGACAGATTGGTGGAAGACTAATCCTTCTTGACCTTTTCGGTGTTAAGCCTACAACCTAAAACAGGAGAATAAACTGCACTGAACATGTGTTAACATCTGAACATACAGGTCACCAAATTTCTTGGCTTTTTAAGTGGAATTAACATATAGACAACCTTTGGTCATGAAATGGTCTCCTTTTACACAAAGGCAAAGCCAGAGCATTTGACATTGAAGCCTCTACTCAGATTAGTGAATTCCACGACCCCCCTCTTTCCTCCCAGGGGGTGGTCAAAGAAGAAAAGACTTCTTGGAGTCTGTACGTTCTCAAGATTATTGAGCTTTACTAAGAAACAAAAAAGATCCAGGATGTTATCAATTTAGTCATCAAAATAAAAACAATAAATTAGAAGTGTTCAATATGCTGTAATAGGCATTAGAATTAAAAGAATACATTAGAAGACCAAGAAACAGAAACAAATACATAAAAACATTTAAAGTATGGTAATAGTGGAACTTTAAATCAGTAGGAAAAAGACCTACTATTGAGTAGGGAGTATTAGGGTTGTTGGTTAATACTTTCTTGGAAAAAAAATAAGTTATATCCAATAAGCTATATCACAACAGATAATATAAATTGGTTAGGGGTTTAAATGTAAAAATAATATTTAAGTGAGTATTTATATTCTTGGTATTGGGAAAGTTTTGTAAGCATGAATTCTAAAATAGAACCAGATAGCAAGTGCTTGATATAATTGATTTTAATACAGGAAGGAAGGTAGGAAGGGGAACAAAAAGAAAATAGAGAAAAAAATCAAAGCGAAAAAGAAACACATTTTAGACCAAACTGAAAAAGTATTGGTATATTTTGTGTTATAACACAATTACAACAAAGTGTTACTCTTACTAATATAAAGAGAATTTTTCAAGTCAAATGAAGCAATAATAGAAATGGACAAAGGGTATAAAGAGATTATTAACAAAACAAATGACCAGTGAGCAAAGAAATGCAAATTAAAATAATGACATAACAATTTTTTTTCTTCTACAATGGCAAAGATTATTTTTATCTTAAGAAAGTAATCCTAAATTTTGAAGGGCATATAAAGAAACGTTCATGCTCTTATAATGCTGGGAAGCATATAAATTGCACAGCCATTCTGTAGGGAAATTTATCAGTACATATTAATGGCTTTATTTTTTTTTTTTAAAAAGATTTTATTTATTTATTTGACAGAGAGAGAGGAGAAAGCACAAGCAAGAGGAATGGCAGGCAGAGGGAGAGGGGGGATCAGGCTGCCCAAAGAGCTGGGGAAACCTGATGTGGAACTCAATTCCAGGACCCTGGGATCACCACCTAAGCTGAAGGCAGTCACTTAACCAACTGAGCCACCCAGGCCCCCTATGTCAAAGCCTTTAGAAAGAACATAGCCTTTAACTGAGCAAATCTATTTGCAGGATTTTAAACTATGAACATTCATTAGTATGCTTACAAAGAGTCTGGAAGAAAAATCTATAATTTAAATATCCTTCAACAGGGGATTTGTTACATGAATTATATTACCAAAGTATAACGGAAGACTTTTTATCACATTTAAATATTTTAATAAAGATGTCTATTTTTATAATTGGTATTCAAAATATATTTTCATATGGAAAAAGTAAATTCAAAAAGGTACCACAGTATTCTCATTTGGGGAAAATATGCAATACTTATTTTGAGTATTGAAATATTAGTGGTTATTTTCTTTCTGCCTATAATTATTTTATAATTTTTATTCAATGATGAGGTGCAACTTATGTTATTTTAGAACATATTAAAGGCTGACAAATTTTAGCTTCAATAGCTATTTTCAAATTTTTAAAATCATTTTTATTTTAATATTTATTTATATAAATAAATCATCTATTTATTTTATGATCTATTACTTTATTATTAGCATTTTATTCTTTATTATTTTATTATATTATTATTATTTATTATTTTTTAAATGTAAGTGCTAGGTATGCTTGTTGCTACTGAAGTGTTACTGCTTGTAAGCCATATCAGCTGATAGAGCAAGGAAATATATTTGCTCTAACTGCTGCATATACTCAGATCTATAAATATCTCTTTCTGTAACCATGTATATTTACCTTAAGCTAAACACAAGCTCATACTGATGTCTCCACATCTAACCAATGCCACCACCTGGATCATTCTAGCCTCCTCTACTTGTTAATGTAATAGTATATTAGTAATATAATTAGTAATACAATAATGTACTCCAGCACTGAGAAACCCCATCCAATTATTGAATTATTCAACTTCATTTTATAAGTGTAGTGGTTTTAGAATTGTTAACTTGTAGGAAACAACTTTATCAACTATAACACTTATGGACTGTTCCTTTCACTTTTGTTCTAATAGAATCTACCCCATTTCCAAACCTGCTTAAGTTAACACGTTTTTCTTCCACCTGTCAGTGACACCAATTCATAACTGTTTGTAATATAGTTAGATTCACTTTTCACCTTTCATCTAAATGATTTTATTCACAAGCATTAAGATTCATCCAATGAATCTTAAATCTGTGAGGTTTTTTTAAAGTTTTTTTTTTAAATATTTTATTTATTTATTTGACAGAGAGATCACAAGTAGGCAGAGAGGCAGGCAGAGAGAGAGGAAGAGAAGCAGGCCCCCTGCAGAGCAGAGAGCCCGATGTGGGCTTGATCCCAGGACCCTGGGATCCTGACCTGAGCTGAAGGCAGAGGTTTTAATCCACTGAGCCACCCAGGTGCCCCCTGTGAGTTTTGATAAATGCAACAAATAATCTCTTAACAATCTCACTAGTTTGCCTTTCCCAGGTTTACTCATGTTACCTATTACCTGTTGTATGGGTTTTGACCAAGGAATCAATCTACTTCATCTAGGTTATATGATGTGTTTAAAGCTATCAAATTTCCACTAACATTGCTTTTCCTGTACTCTACAAATTTTGATAACTTTTATCTTCAGTTTCATTTAACTAAAAATATTTTAGAATTTATTTTGAGATTTCTCCTTTGAGCCATCTGCTATTTAAAAGTATATTGTTTAATTTTCAAATATTTTAGAATTTTCCATCTGTCTTTCTGTTATGATTTCTATTTTAATACCACTTTCTATGATTTCTATTCTTTTAAATTTGTTAAGGTATGTTCAGTGGCTCAGAATGTAGTCTTAGCAAATATTTCAAGTGGACTCGAGGAAAGTGTGTATTCTGCCTCTACTGGATGTAGTATTCTAAAATGCCAATTGCATCAAGTTGGTTGATAGAGCTGTTCTAATCAACTGTATAGTTATTGATATTTTGCCTTCTTGATAAATCAATTCCTGGCAGAGGAATGTTTAAGGTTCTATTTTAAATAGTGGATTTGTCTATTTCTCCATTTAGTTCTATAAATTTCTGCCTCATGTATTTTGACACTCTTTTGTTAGGTGCATACATGTTTAGAGTTGCTATGTCTTCTTGGATATTATTGTTATATAATATCCCTCCTTATCCCTGAAAATATACTTGTCCTGAAGTCAACTTTGGTCAAAATAGTAGACTGTGATTTCAAATTTCTTTACTTACTTCCTATTTCTTTTAATTATTGTTAGTCTGGTATATCTTTATTCATTTCTATCTGAGTCATATCTTTATCTGAGTCATGTTTTTAATTTTCTACAGTCTAATTAAGATATGCTTAGGTATTACTTCATCTTGCTTGTTTCTAAGATTCCTGAATCTGTGAATGTGTGGTTTGGTACCTGTCATTAATTTTAGAAAATCCTTATCCATTTAATAATTCAAATATTTCTTTTGCTCCATTCTTTTTTCTTCTGGTATTCCAATTATTCACATTTTACCCTTTTTGTGATTTTTCCACTCAAAATGAATATTTGAATGTTTTGATTTTTTTTCTGTTCTTTTTCTTTTTGTATTCTAGTTTGAAAAGTTTCTATTGACCTGTCTTCAAACTCACCATTTCTTTGATCAGCCACATCAAGTCTACTGATAAGCTCATTAGAGACATTTGCCATTTCTGTTACAGGGTTTTTTATTCTTAGTATTTTCTTTTTTGATACTTTGAGCTTCCATCTCTCTGTTTATATTACCTGTTTTTATATATTGTCTACTTTTTCCACTAGAGTCTTTAACATATTATTCATAGTTATTTTAAATTCCATCTATTAATTCAAATCTTTGTTTTATACATCAGTCTGGTTCTAATTGTTACTTTACCTTTTCAGAATGTTTTTTTCTTGCTTGTTGGCATGCTTCATCATTGTTTGTTGAAAGCTAAACATGTTGTTCCAGGTAGTAGGAAACTATTAAATAGGACTTCATCATTATTTTTAAAGATTTTATTTATTTATTTGAGAGAGAAAGAGCATGAGTGAAGGGAGGGGCAGAGAGACAAGTAAACTCCCCACTGAGTAGGGAGCCAGTCACAGGGCTTGATACCAAGATCCTGAGATTATGACCTGAGCCAAAGTTAGATGCTTAACCAACTGAGCCACCCAGGTGCCCTTTAAGTAGGTCTTTAATATAAAGTTTTATGTTAATTTAAGAGTTGGAATGGGTCTTATTTTGGCTGGTGCTCTAGGTGGCACAGATTTCAAATTCCTTTGGGATCCTTGTGTTGGTTTCTTCTATTGACTTTGATCTCCCTAAGTAATTCCATTCAAAGAAATTCTATCTTATAGCTCTTTCAACTATAACCCACTGTAATTACACCAGAGCATTTTCAATGTGGTGGTAAGGTATGGGAAAGGGGAATGTTCCATAATCTTCCAATTAAATGTCAGTCTTTTTAGTAGGCCTGTGTCTCTGGACTCCGATTTTCACAGTCGTTGTGGTTGTGGTTGTTGTTGTTGTTGTGTAACCCTAACATCTATATTCACTTTCCTACTTCCTTAACTGCATCATTCACAATCTATTTTCTCAAAGGACAGAGTTCATGACCCGGTTCCATTGACTATTTCTTGACTATGTCCCATTCCTCCCTTGGTGAGGTAGAAGGGCTGGTAGGGAATGGAGCTGGTGGAATGTCCTTTCCATGTGGGATAAGGCTCTGAAAAAGTCTTTTCCCTGGAGAGAAAGCCTTTGTTATGGAGAACGCTCTGGTTGTATTTCACAATAATTACTCTTCCTTTCTGTTTGTCAGAGCCATGAGATCTTGGGTTTTCACCATGAGAACCTTGTATGGTTCTAAGAGTCAAAGTCCTTAAAAGTATAGGGCTCCCTCATAAGACAGCCCCAAGAAGCGTCTCACTTTCAGAGTAGTCTATACTCAGCCTTTAGCTATTCATCAAAATTACCATATAAGTGTCTTATTAGTTCATGAACTCTAGCTTTTTTTTTCCGGGCAGCTGATCTCAGCTATTGTTCTCTCTATGTGTCTGTTTCCCCCAATTGCAGGGTGTTGATTTGCCCTGAAACTTCAGTTTTCTGATGGGTCCAAGAAAAATTATTAATTTTTAATTTGTCCATTTCTTTTTCTTGTTGTGAGGGTAGGAATGAGTATTTCCATGCTCTTTACATTTCAGAGCTGACACCAGAAGTCTCTAAGAATAATTTTTTTTTTTTTTTAATTTTTTATTTTTTATAAACATATATTTTTTATAAACATATATTTTTATCCCCAGGTCTGTGAATCACCAGGTTTACACACTTCACAGCACTCACCAAATCACATACCCTCCCCAATGTCCATAATCCCACCCCCTTCGACCCAACCCCCTCCCCCCGGCAACTGAATTACAGTTTCTTATTTCCAAATAATATTTGCTATCTTTTTTTTTTATCAATATACCTAAAGTTGGTTGATATAAACCAAAATGCCTTCATATCAGTGACCTATATGATGAGGTAGAGAAGTTTCATGTTGTATTTTTGAATTTTTGTTTCCCACTTCCTACGTCTGTGTAAGTTATAATAATGATGATGATGATGATAAAAATCTAAACAGAATGACTTGTCAATAGTCTTCTGAATAAAAACTCCACCCTGCCAATTCTTTTTTTTTTTTTAAGATTTTATTTATTTATTTGACAGAGAGAAATCACAAGTAGATGGAGAGGCAGGCAGAGAGAGAGAGAGAGGGAAGCAGGCTCCCTGCTGAGCAGAGAGCCCGATGCAGGACTCGATCCCAGGACCCTAAGATCATGACCTGAGCCGAAGGCAGCGGCTTAACCCACTGAGCCACCCAGGTGCCCCGCACCCCGCCAATTCTATTAGGCATGCCTGGAACCAGCAGTTAGCTCCTCTGGGATTCACAGAAGACTCCACAGACACTAGAGATGTACAAGTGGAGCTGAAGAGGAAGACTGTCTCTGAAAGATTTCCTTCTCCTTGAAGAATAAATATGGGATTAAGCCTCTTGGTCAGCTTGTTTGGGGAATCCACTTTCTCTCCTTTGCTGAAAAATATCAAATCAATAAAGGCTTTCTCACTTCAGAGTTGGAGTAAGGATTGAATGGGAGGGAAAAGGAAGCAGAGAGCATTCCAGCATTTACCCACTCCACAAAGGGCTATGTTGCTGAAGCTCCATAATTCAGACACTAATGAGTCTTTGCAATTGAATAGCTTTGGCTGTCTTTACCCTTTCCTTTGTGTCTGTCCAGAGAGACAGTTGGAAAGCTCCCTCACAACTAGCATGACCACTCCAAAAATGACATTTCTTCTGTGAGAAAGAATAAGCATCATTAACTACTGTAATCATTACCCACAATCTCTGAAAAAAACACAAAAATAAGTATTATTTTTCGACATGTAAGAATTGACTTTTAAAAACACCTGCCATTTATTGGTTCTTTGGGTCTTATTTAGTCCAATAAGATGGGAAGTTTAAAGCTTTTTTTGTTTCTTTCTTTCTTTTTTCCTCCTTTTCCTCATTCTTCACCTAATAGCAGGATAATCTAGAAAATCTGGAAGTTGGTTCTTTATTAGAGATTGAATTTATATAGTTATTTTACTTTTTTTCCTGTGGAACTTTCAAAACATTAAGCTAATTAATATCAATTGTGTGGGATAACCAAGAGGATAAATAAAATTCTATCAATTTATTTTCTGGTATTACCTAAAATGAGAAAGAAATTTAAAGTGAATGCATCTATTTCTTTCCCTTCACTTTGCTCTGTTATGTTTTAACATTCTTTGAGGAATGTGTAATTCCTGACATTTTCCAGGGATCACATAGCCTTCAGATGTTGCTTTGGAGTCTCCACTCTGCTCACACTGTTATAAATATCTTGTGCAGTGAACATTGCATATTTTCTGCATTTTGGTTACTAATTTTAACAAAAATATCTTTAATGAGGAAATGTGGATTTTTTCTCCTAATTTATGTGTACGTGTGTGTGTGACAGGGAAAGAAATTAGAGGTTGGACATCCCTGCCTTGAATACTTATTATAATGAAGTTATGACTGTGTATGTTTGGCACACATGAGTAGTATTCATGGTGAATAAGAGGCTATACAAATTATAGTTTCGCATAAATGAATAATTTCATATATGTTGATAATTCATGCACTGTCGAGTGATCCAAAGAACACTGATGCTTTCCAAGTCTTTTCTTTCCTCCCTTTGCTAAAAGGGACATGATTAGATACTTTCTTTGATAGGAGGGTAGACTAGACCAAATGCCCCTCCTCACCAGCTTCCTACAACTTGACAGACTGAAGAGCTGACCTTCAATGTGTGCCTGCTTCTTGTGTCTCAGCAGACCAGAATGCCAACTGTTATTTCTTCTACTCCCAGAGGAAGTACTGGTAAATGTTATCCAGATGAAGGTAGACAAGATCCTATTAAATGTGGTCTTTAGCTAATTGTGCCAGGCCTTATGATGCTTTAGCAAGAGACAACATTACTCGTGATTTCCTGTAGCAATTTCTCCTCCAGGGCTCATCAAACTGGACTTCTCTGCAAGATGCAAACTCAGAAAGTTATCAGCTCAGTGGCTATTGACTCAAAGAGAGAAGCAAATCTCTTATATCATATTAATGTCTTCCTCTTCTAAAAAATCAGTGTTAGGTAATAAATTTTTATATATAATGACAATTCCATGGTTTATTTGTCAGAAGTTCCAATTTGAGTTCAGGCTGATCTAGGCACAGGTCTTTGCATGTCTGATTAACTGCGAGCATGGACCAAACAGAAGCTGGCATCTGAGGAGCTGGAGGATCTTCCCGGAGAATAACAGTATATCGAAGGAAAATGGAGTTAGGCACTGAGTCAGCTACAAAGTCATATTTGGGATTCTGAGCCCAGTGTGATGGCTCTTCTGAAAATCTGTGCATCGCCTAATGCATCACTTGCCTGTGTGGGTTCTAGGAATAAACATGGGAAAACAGAACAACCCAAAACTGAGGGAATTGTTTCACCAAATTCTACAATATACTGCAATGCAAGTAGTACTGATTTGAATATGTAATGGACTATGACTCAGAATGGGGAGGGCATAATAGACCATCACAAAACACTGTTATACAGTTTTAGATTTTGTGGGGAGTGTTAAGAAATGAAATATCAACTGCACTTTAACAAGTATTCACGTTTGTAAGCCCTCATAAGACTCCCTTAAGGACATAAAAAAATATATACGAGGAACTTTACAGAGGTCTAGAGTTCTCATGTCAGCAAAGATAGTGACAATTGAATTATTACTGTGAATATGATTTCATTAATTCCTATCGGATGGTGTGCACTGAGAAAAAGCATATATAAAATATAGCATATATAAAATATAAAATATAATTTTATATTTAAGCTATTCCTCATCATACCCTCCAGTCTCAATGCCACCTTCAATGTTTTCCATAAGCTGAAGGAAATCAACCTGTGTGTCTGTGTTTGACAGAAGATTATTTCTTAGCCCTGATTATATATAAGCTAGAAACACACTAATGCAGATGGCCAAAAATGAACTGAGGATAAGTAGTACAAAAGATTAGGGAAGATATGTAATATATTTTAAAACAATGTATTTTTCTTAAGTTTATCTATTTGGTTTGGAGTATCCTATGATATTTCAGAATTATGTTCACTATTTTTAATGTAAATTACGTCCAGACAAGCAAAATAGGAGAGTTTCTAAAGGAGGATTTAATCATCATTTTCAAATTCCCTAACTCTCTAAGAATTTAATCAGCTAATGAATGAATAAGCAAACTGTTATTATGTACCTACAGAGTTCCCTGCCCTGCCCTTCCATGTTCCATTAAATGATAATACTGGTTTCTCCTTCAGTTTTGCTTTTGTCTTTCGGCTCTACAGTAACTTGTGTAAGACGTCTGGGCACAGTGTATCCAGCTGTGAATGAATTCCGGGCTTTAGTGTGGTTTTTGTTGTGTTGTTTTTTTCCCAACTCAAAAATTAAAGGCAGATTGCCATGGAGGGAAATATTTAGACAACTGCTACAAGTATAGGTAGTTCCCAAAAGGCAAAACTTTAATATCATACTTTTAGTTAGGGTTCCAAATGTTAATAGACTCTTTCTAGGAGCACACTAGTAAATATTATTTTTACAACCTAATTAAATACTTGACTCCCATGAATGGGCTTAATTCTTCCTCACATTTCCAGGGAGACGTTCTTAAAGGGCCTTCTTATAGATTAAAATGAATCACACTTGTTTTACTTGCTATATTGGGCTATTGCTACAGTGAGAGAAAAGATTGGGAAAATATAAAGTTTGTATCATGTTCCTGGAATTTAGGGCCACTATGCTCCCAATATGGCAATTGGCTTAAAAATGACGCCAATGTCCTCTCCCTCCTCCCCATCTAAGCAATCTTAGAGTAATAAACAAGGAGAAGACGAACAAATATGCATTCTTCCAGCTTAACACATAGGTAGGTAGGCTGTTCTCACATTTAACTTGCTTGTGTAATTTCCAGGTCACAGTTTTAGGGAAGGTCTCCATCCTGCCGTGCAATGGGTTAATGTATTTATATCCATTTTCCCATAAAGAATATTTCATTTTACCAGGTTTGCTGCTTGAAACTTGTTTGCTTTGAGTTAAAGGACTGAGTTTAAACACATTCAAGGTTTATCTTGGTACATTTCTTAATCACAAAGCCAAAGAGCCCACAAGAGGTAAAACAGCATTTTGGCCAAGTCTCCACAACAAAAATACATAAAGGTTTATTGTAGCAACTGACTAACTTGGGCCAAAGAACCAGACTTTAGTGCTAATTGTAAATGCTGTAGACATATTTTTTTTTTCCTCACTAACAATTAACACTTATTCCAATATATGCTTTCCTGGATTAAACATGTGAATGGGCATGACTGTTTCTTTTCAACTGGCAGCTGTAATGCCATTTAAAAACCTAACAAGTTTTTCTAATACCACTTCCAGGCTTACAGTTACCAGCTGGGTCTTTAACTGGAGTTCGAGCCCAGTGTCTAATTTAAATTAGGATATCTATCAAGCTTGAACTCCGGAGTGCACGTGTTCCTTTCTTATGAAAAGTCCTGAGGCCTTTGCCCCCATCTGTGCTTGTGGGACTGCTGTCTGAAATGTCAACGGGAAGAGATATTCGAATGGCATCTTGTCCATCATTCTGCATGGAATAATACTCTGAGTAACGTAGGGGTATCCCTTACATCAACAGCTTTGCCTTTTGAGCCCAGCAATATTTAAGTGTTGGACTGGCTGAACTGTTGAGGCTTGGAGAACCGTTCTATTGGGATTAAGCAGCCAGTGAAAGAGTTCAGGGGAAGGAAAGGGAATATAAAGAGTGCAAAGTATTTTGTAAGAGGGAGAGAGAGAATGGCATGAATTAAAGATCAGCTTGCCTTTAAGATGACACTATTTTTTTAAACCCGTCTGTCATTTACCCTTTCTGGTATTGTTCTCAGGCTGTATTGTCTATCAGGTTCATATTTGTTGAACCTATAGGTTTCAACCATCTATAAGTTGCTAGAAGTAACTTTTCAATAGAATACTATCTGGTTTGCATTTTGATTTCCAACAACTTAAGATCTGAGAAAGTTAGGATATATTCTCTGATTTTAAAAATACAGATCTAGTGAAATTGACAAGAAAAATATTGACTGTGATAATTACATATTTTGATGCATAATGAAAGGGCTGGTTCCAGCTCTGGAGTCAGATTCTGTGTCCTGAATCCTACCTCTGCATTATAGACTGGCTACATAAGACTGAACAAGTCACTCCGTCTCCTTTTA
Organism: Mustela lutreola; assembly: GCF_030435805.1. Taxonomy (NCBI): domain Eukaryota; kingdom Metazoa; phylum Chordata; class Mammalia; order Carnivora; family Mustelidae; genus Mustela; species Mustela lutreola. Next base: position 162,910,624 of record NC_081292.1, read on the forward strand.
TTTCAGTTCTCTTATCTATGCTATGGGGAAAATAACTATACCTACCCCAGAGCATGTATATGAAGATCAAAAGATTTGATATCTTAAAACCCCTAGTATAACATCTGGTATAATATTAAGTGCCTCCTAAATATCACTGTTATTATCATTTCCAGTTATGAAACGTGATGGTTCTCTCACCTTTTGAGTAACCTGTGCTGAACTGGTTGGACCTATATGACCTGGCACATCAGCAAGGAAGGAAGATAAGAGAAAAAAAATGGGTACCTAAAACACGAAGCAATAGAAAGTGGAATCGAGAATATGTTTTGGGTGCCAAAGTAAAATAAATCATTTAGTCAAATATCCTGATAACTAAGCTCAATGTATCCTTTCATTTAAACTGAAAATTCATTGAACTTTAGGCAAAGGTGCCCTGCTTTCCATACATTCATAAGAATGCACATATAGAAACATATAGGAGGGAGGCTGACTGGGAGTTTCCCAGGACATCAGTGCTGTGTTTTATTTCATAATTAGAGGCATAGCAGTAGTTGACCAGAAGGATCTTATAGAAGCAATAAAATATTTTCATGTGAAATAATTCAATGATGAAGCCATTGGCTCGATCCTGTACCAAACTGGCCTTGAGCAAGAGCTTTAAAAGAATTGTAGACATAAGGAAAAGCATGGAGGACATTAGGAGTAGGAAGGGAAAAAATGAAGAGTGGGGGGGAATCAAAGTGGGAGAGGAACCATGAGAGACTGTGGACTCTGAGAAACAAACTAAGGGTTTTAGAGGGGAGGAGTGGAGGGATGGGTTGGCCCCATGATGGGGATTAAGGAGGGCATGGATTGCAGGGAGCACTGGGTGTTACACATGAACAATGAATCATGGAGCACTACATAAAAAACTAATGATGTATTATATGGTGACTAACCTAATATAGTAAAAAATAATATAAAAAATAAAAGAATTGCAGAAGCATTATAAGCTAAAGAGCGTATTAACATATAGTTAACTGAGTTGCAAGGGTAATGGAAATGGTTCTGTTGTGTTTATTCCTTCCTGCTGACCACTCTCTTGTGTTTCCTTCACTAGTTCCTTTCCGCTGTTTCTTTACCTGCATGCTTTCCAGGAAGTTTCTGACCCACTTCTGCCTGTACATTCTATTTCAGTAATACAACCCACACTCACAGCTTCATTATCAATAACGGCTCTCCTAAGATCTGGGTGTGTATGGGCAACTCCTGATGGATCTAGACCTGCCTTATAAAGCAAAGGCATTTTATCCTCATAAAAGCTAATATCCAAATACACTAACTTTCCTGCAAACCAGAGCCTTTGTCTCAAGTATCTATTTCGTACTGTTTATGGTTTCTGGTTAAATGATAACCAGACTGGTTGCCTTAGGAACTAAACATTTGATTATGTTTTCTTCTCTTTCCTCATTTGATCCATTGTCTAACCTATAGCATTTTCCTCAGTGATACCTTCTCCTTACTCCCTTTTTCTATTTAAATGTTATCATTCTAATATAGGTCCTTATGGATACATTTGTAATAGCTGTGCCTCCTGGACAAGCTCCTGGGAGAGAACTGATTCCGCTGTTTCTTTACCTGCAGATTCAATTTTGGTAGCCTCTTAATGTATTACCTTGCTCTCAATCTTATCACTATCACATTCATATTCTTGTACCAGTTATATAAGAATTTCCCCATTCATGTTGGTTAAAATAATGTCTTTTCTTTGTTTGAAACCTTTAATGGCTCCCTGTTGTTTATCTTAGAAGTCCTAAATATGTTACCAAGTATCAGACCTTGATGTTGCAAGCTCACTCCAGCAATGTATGCTCCTGTATGATTATAGGGAGGGAACTGTAAATCCTTCCCTTTTCTTTCCCACTCAAGAAAACATGGCCAAATGCAAATTGGGGTAAGACTCCCTGTGAGCTCTCTCCCAGCAAAATAACAATTTAACTGATGAAAGTTAAAAAAAGAAATAATCAAATGTCTCAAGAAATTTTCCCAAGGGCATACAGCATATGGAGAAATAGTCACTCAAGAAAATCTACTAAACTTTAGTTAGAACAGCAAGAATCCATGGTATTTGAGCTGTAATTCACTCTGTTACTCTCCAGCACCCCCTGAGCTCTATGACAGCAAAACAATAAGACAGAGGTCCTACTCTAGATAGCAGGTCAAGAGGCAGGCTTCTTCTCTGTCCAGCTGCCAGTCTAGGGCTATAGTTTTACCTTGGGAGGGGCAGACTGTTCATATTTCTCAGCTCCCATTCCCTCCGTTCACTCCCCTTGCAGAAGCTCCTGCAATGGCACAGTCAACTAGACCAGGTTTCTCTTGTCCTACCCAACCCTGGCTTGTAGATCTCTCCTAGGCATGGCAGACTGAGAATACTGGGCTCCTGATTGCCTCCGTCCCAAATCCCTCATAGGATGGACGTTCCATGCCTAGGGCAAAACAATGTAACCAAGGGCTGCCACCCCTTTCCATGCCCAATCGCAAAGCAGAAGGTCACTCTTGAAAAACCAATCTCCATTCCAGCTCCAGGAAAGTGATGCCAGGTGTCTGTATAAGAGGAAGAAGTCAGGCCATAAGGGCAGAGTTTTACAGCTCTGCCTTTAGGGAATGATCTTATTTGGGATAAAACCAGAACTTCATTCTTAAGGTCATTGTCTAAAACAATGGAGATTTTTTGTGGAGAAAAACTAAAGGTTAGTTAGATCTGATAAATGCAAAATGTCAGAGCATCCAGAAGTTTAACAGAGGGAGCCAGGTGAAGAGAATTAAGAAAAACCTTCCTAGGATCATGGACAACTCTGTAGGCTGTATCCTGGCACTAGGCTCTCTCTATTCAGGGTCAATGAGAGCAAGATATGAAGCCTACTTGAAAGCATTCCCCCAAGTCACCAACACAGGGCAGAAGATTCACTGACACAACAAACTTAAACAAGACATATGAGAAAACCCTGACTGAACTCCACTCACCTAGGAGTGATTCCTAGAATGTGGCCTTAAAAATACTCTCACAACGTGATAAAGGCCATCTATGGAAAACCCACAGCTAACATTATGCTAAATTGTGAAACACAAAATGCTTTCCTCTCCAGATCAGGAACAAGACAAAGATATCCAGTTTTAGCCTTCTGTTTGATATTGTACTAAAAGTCCTAGTCAGGGCAATTAGGTGAACATAAATAATGCATATATACATACATACATACATACATACATATATACATGCATACATACATACATACAGAGTATCTCGATTGGAAAAAAACTAAATTTCTTCTTATTTGCAAATGACATGAAATCCCAGAGAATCCACCCCCCCCCAAATAAAAAACAAAAACAAAAGCAAAAACCCTGTAAGAGCTAATAAATGAGCTCAGCAAAATTGCAGAACACAAGAGCACTATATGAAATTATTTCTATTTCTATACACTAGTAATAACATTCTGAAAACAAAATTAAGAAAATTCTCCCTGCAAGGGAAGGGCTGCTAGTTGTCTCATTTTGCAGAGGAGATCATTAAGATCGAGAAAGCCATGGTGGCTGCCCCGGATGCTGCTGAGGGACCTGATGGCTGTCCCAGATGCCGCTGAGGGAACTGATTTGACTGTTTTGTCACTGTTTCTTCATGGCTCAACCCAACTTTTGTTGGAGTAATTCTTTGATTCAGTTTCCCTTTTGCCCTGTAGCTTTGACACGTTTCCTCAACATGCCCTGCTTATTTCATCCATGTGGCAGTTTTCATTTGATGCCACACAGTTTGTAATCTTTGAGGACGGCTCATGTTTGCTTTTTTGCTTTGCTCTAATAAGTCAGGGTTCTGATAACCACCACTCAGTTCTCCCAGTGGGGGAGTAATCAAGGAGCCTTGGGAGAAACAGGCGTGCTTACCATTGGCCTGTGGGGCCTTGGCTGCTTCCTGCGTGATGAGGAGTGAAGGCTGGGTTTGATAATAAAGGGTCTTTCTTGTGTTCTCTCATTATTTATGCCACATCTGCCTCTCAGCATTTGTGTCAATGAGTCACTATAATTACAACCATTGGATAATTTCCTTCGTTTTGCACACATTCCCGACTGTGTGAGTGCCACATCAGAGAAAACCAGCCTTCACACCCTCGCAGCACCAGCAGGCAGCGAGGTCCACTCTTCCTGTCTACGTGGTGATCAGCCATGTCAGGCTTAAGATGCCTCTATGCTTCTCATCCTCCCGGAAAGTGAGACTGTGGAGCTGGTGGACTGTGAGGTCACAAGGGACAGAAAGTCCTTTCTCTATGTAAAAGCCAAAACTTGCCCCCTGAATGCTGCTTTAAGAACGTAGGGTAGGAGGGAACTGGGAAACTCACACTGCACTATCATCTCTCTCACCCAAACAAGGAAGGACCTCCCTGATCATCGAACAAAACGTTATAAGGCAAATATCTGGTTTAATTAACTATGACAGGAATTCTTGAAGGAGAAAAAAGTTGAACAAAAAAGTGTTCCTAAAAGTGAGGAAAGTCCTATGTATGGTTTTAGCTCATTCACAGCATTAATGCCTAGTCACTAGGATGCGTTGGAAAAGGTGGAGCAGAAGTTCCACTTCGCCATACGACGGCATCCATCTTGTGATTCGACTACATACAAGAAAAAAAAAAAGAGAGAACTTGCCTATGATGGTTTTCTTTTCTGATTAATGCCATGGGTGTTCAGTGACCGAAGCACCATATATGTTTTGTATTTGTGACTCACTAGGTGAATTGAGGGACATTGTAAATGAGCTCTTACTTAACCATGTTTTATGTTTTTTTTTTTTTTTTTTTTTAAGGAAAATACAAATTCCCATTCGTGCCCAGAGCACTGTATTAAAGCAAAGGCTGCAAAAAACAAACAAGAGCACAAAGAGGTGGGAAGGGAGGAAAATGTTAGATATTTTCTAAGATAACAGAGAGAATGCTTTCCTTGTTGCTACTGTGTCAGCAATGCCTGCCTTAGTACCTCTAAACCGGGCGGGCTGGCTGTCTCTGTAATTTAAGATCACATAAAAACTAACTGACCGTAAATGTCCATCCTTCACTTCTAGCCTGTCTTAGATCCACAAGGTTAAGGCATTGCCTCAAGAATGTCATTGTGAAAATCTCTACACTTCCATTAATATGGATGACTTTTGTGATTTTCTAGCTTTTCTTGTCCCAAGCAGGATATTTTTTCAAAAGAAAGCTTATGGTAGAACTTGAATATTACGAATACGGAACAATGGAGCTGCTCTGTTTGAAAAGGAAAAATCAGACTGGACCAGAGTGCTCCCAGTAACACTGAAGAAACACTTACCAGCAATGACCCTGAGACCTGTCCATGAACTTTATAGCTCTATAGAACGTTCTTTAGAAAGCACTCGATTCATGATCAATTAAAAAAGGACACCTGAGCCCTGTGGCAGGGCAAACTGACTGGTTATCTTGTGGTAAGTGAGAATCAGGTATGGAGGAAAGAAGGGTGAGCAGGGGAAGCTGATGTCAGTGGGGCAGTTCTCAGTGGGCCCTCCACCGGGGCAACTGGAGTTGGCATTCAACCATCAATGCAAAGGTTAGCAGTGGCAGTTCACTTAATGTCATAGGAATCCTTTAAGTGTTTCCAACTCTTAATGTCATGTCCAAGCTTTGGATGTCAAAGATCTCTGGCGTACATGTGGATCATCTTCTCAGGGTTCTGGGTGGCCTTTTATGATGTGCTATGCTTGGAGAAATTAATAAAGCGACACAATGAACCTACACACCAGGGAGTGTATGTATTATAGAGCAGTTTGAATGTAAGCTTATCCCAGTGTCAGGATATGCCTCCCTCACAGAAAGGCAGAAAAGCAAGAGAGGTGTGAGACTTTAGGCTGTATCTAGACAACTTTTGGTTTGATTGAGGTAAGACTAAAACCTCAGGAAGAGTTCTCAAAACCCTGAGCAACTCACAGCACAGAACTAAGTCTACAGGCCAAAGTCTGTATTTGTTAAGCAAATAAAATAAGTAAACATTTATAAATTACCCTTAAATGAAAACAGTGAACAAATAACATTTTCTCTCTTTCAACATTGGTTTGGCTTTTCTTGTTGGAAGCTGATAAAAGCTTTCTTGTGATCATCCTGTTTTAGGAAGAATTATTCTTCATAGTTAAAAAACAAAAAAAGTGCTTTAACTGGGGCAGTGTTGACAAGAAGTGCTTCCAGCAATTTTGTATAATAGAATTTCACAGTAAAAAATTAACTACAAACCACTGACCTAGCCCATTGTCTTTCTCAATGCTACAATTTTGCTGCTGAAAAAGAGGGCTTGCTATTCAAGAATGCAAAAGTATGATTCAAGAATCAAGCCTTTTCATCTCTCATGGGATATTGTCCTTTATCAGAACATGCTTGGTGGATAAATATGTAAATTATTATGCAAAGCAGGATAGAGTAATTCAAATTGACAGTTGCCCTATTTTTTAAAAAAATTAAAATGTGAAAGCCTTGAAAATGTGTCTGCTGACAACAAAGGAAGTTCTCGTTAAGATCAACATTATTTGGTATCATTTTCATGTATTTTTCAAACAGATGAATTCTTCTTACTTTACTTTCTATTTTGAATTTTTCCTCATCAGTGTATTTGTATTTAATGGGAAAATTTAAATTATATATGTATATCTCATATATTTACCTATTATATAATTATATATAATACATACATTACGTATATATCAGAGAAAACAGAGATTATTTTCTTTACTATTTTTCTATTCTCCTCTAGGACTGCTTTATTGGACCCTTAATAAAGAACATCTCCAGCTAGCAATTATTTACAAAAGAATTAATTGCTGTATTTGAGAGAGCACACCATGACAATTTGCTATTGAGCTGCAACCAAGTCAGCCTATTTTCATATTAGTACCCATTGGTTCTGCCTTTCCTTCAATGACCACAGTTGAGGTGACCCTGTTCTTACCTACAAAGAGCCCTCCACTGAAGCTCTGGGTTCCTTTGCCTCATAACTTCTCTTGGCCTTTGCTTTGCCGGGATACCCTTTTTTTCTTTGTATCATTCCTTTCTCCTTACTTTTTGGATCATTCCCGCCACCTTGAGTCTAATATCACCTAAACACACAAAAAACTACCTTCGCTCCAAACCATTACCACATTTCTCTACTTCCATCCATAGCAAGACTCCTAGCAAGGTTCTTTATATACTTGCTGCTTCTACTTCTTTACCTTCTGTTCTCATACCCCAAACCAAATCAAGCACACAACAATGTGGCTTGATTTGTTGATGGCTTCAGTGACCCACATCCTGTTAAAACCATTGGTTAATTTTTGTCTTCCTCTTCCCTGGTTTCCTGGCGACTCCTGGCATGCTCTTCTTTAAAATGTTCTTCTCTGGACTTAGAGAAAGCAGTGATTTTCTTCAACTGCAAGATCTTTTCCAACTGTCTAACCACTTATGTCTGCATATATCTCTTCTATTACTACGCTCACCCCCTAAGCAATTTAATCTAGTGTCATGGATTTGCACATAATCAAATGAGAATTTCCAGTTCTGACTTCTTTGATGAACACCAGACTCATATCCAACTGCCTACTTGACATCATCAGTTGGAAGCCCAATAGTCACCAAAAAATTACTTAACATAGCCAAAAAAGAGTCATTGGTTCCCTTCACCTCACCCCAACACAAACCCCAGAATCCTTAGTTTACCAAGCCTTCAACATTTAAATAAATGGTAATATTATCCATCTAGCTCCAGGGTCTAAACCCTATTTTGAACTTGTCACTTTTTATTCCACATCTAGTTCAATATAAACTCTTGTTCTGCCAACAGTATCTATTTCTCATCTGAATTTTACTGTTAAAACTAGAGTCAAAAATATCATCTATAATCTGGCCTTGGGTAACAGTTTTCCTGACCACAGTCTTTCTACCTCATTTTAGAGAGGGTGATTAATTTTTTTTTTTTTAAACCAGGGTCTACTAGGCATTACATGATCTGATTTCTCATGCCCATGTCATGCCACATGTCTGTGACTCTTCAGCCAAAGCAGCTTGGAGTACTTATTCCCCAGCACATGGCTGCCACTTTTCCATATTCAAATATCAACCTAAATGTTTTCTCCTCAGAGAAACTTTCTCAGACCAGCATGGCTAAATAAGAACCACTGAAACCCCCCATTCCCTAACCACCTTCTCTCTTGTACATTATTTTATTTTATTTGTAGCACTTAAACATTACCATGGAGGACATTTTTAAAATATTTCATTTTATTTTATTTTCCTGTTACCCACCTCCTCATAAATGAGTACAAACTTTTTGGAAGCAGAGACTTTGCTTTGTTTCCTGAAATCTGAACTAGGACCTAACATATAGTAGGTACTCAATGAATATTTGGTTATGAGTATTGACAGCCTTAATCATTCACACTGGAAATTTACCTCTGTAGTTGTGTCTTTTGTACCCGAGTATGGCTCACTAAACCAAGGATGGTAATTAGATTCTCTGTGTGTGTTTGGGATTTCAGATTTAAAAATGTGGTTTTATGTTATAGCAGTCTTTAGGAGCCAATATAAAAATGTCCTAACATATGTAAATGTGATCTTTAGACAATGTTTATCTGTGTAATAAATGAAGGTAAACTAAATAGATGAATGAATAAAATGAAACATCTCTTAGTAAATTTTAGAGATGCTAGATGTAGTAGATAACTCAGTTCAACAGTGTACAGTCTTACTGTTTACATCATGACAGCATGAGTCAGGTGGCAGACATTGAATAAATACATAACAGACTAGTAGGTGACAGCATATCTTGCCTTGACCTCTTCTACTCTCACTTCTTTCAAAGAATGTATGATGAACCAAGCATTTCTGGTTTGCATTCTTTCACTTACAGTTAGAGGAGTAACTTTCACCTACAGCTGGAGTGGGTAAAGATGGTGTCAGGCAACATATCTTATAAGATATGTTATTATTGCTGAAGATATGTTACAAGAAAAGAAACAGTATTTTGAGAGGATTCAGAAAAAAAAGTGACCACCTATAAGAGTGACCATAGAAAAATAGTGGCAGTAAATACAATCATGAAATTAACTGTGTCTGTATTTATAGTAAAATATATTTTATATATATGTGTAATTATATATAATCTTTTTAAAAAACTATGACAGCGGTGCCTGGGTAGCTCACTTGGTTAGGAGACTGCCTTCAGCTCAGGTCATGATCCTGGAGTCCTGGGATCGGTTTGCATCAGGCTCCCTGCTCAGCAGGGAATCTGCTCCTCCGTCTGACCCTCCCCCTTCTCATGCTCTTTCTCTCTCTCTCTCACTCTCTCTCTCAAATAAATAAATAAATAAATAAATAGAATCTTAAAAAAAAAAAAAAAACCCAAAACAAAAAACAAAAACTATGACAGTTTCTCCTATGGCAGTATTGAACTGGAGACAAATTTTACAAAATGTGTACTGTTTCCAAGAGGAGCAAAGAATTTTGGAAGGTGAAGGATGGAGTTCCACTGTTTACCGAACCATTTTTCAGGGATAAAATTGGACCTTTCTATCCACATTATGCTGAGACACCTCTTCCTTGTCTATTTTTTCTTCTTCTTCTGTCAGTACTGCTGACTAATCCTACAATTTTCTGAGAATTAGTTTTTAATTGTAAGCAAAAGGCAGAGAGCAGAAATGTTCACTGGAAATGTGGGAGGGGGAGATCTTACAAGGATCCTTCAGAGTATTTAAACTCATGTGGTTTTCTTATGTGAGAGGAACAGCAAAGCACACACCCAGACTGCAGAGCCCAGCCAGGACCCATTATGCCTGATGATATGAATAAATCCTAACAATCATGAAATGATAGTTACTTTGTCTTTCACTTCTCTTTCATATGGGTAAACTGAGGCAGAACAGGTGTGGGGACAAGCCACTAAGTATATCAGAATTAGTTCCTGGGCAAACCACTGTCACCTACTTGTTAAATTACAATACCAGCATGTTAGTCACCTTCCTCTTAAGCCCTTTGCTGTAAGTGAAAAATACACCAAGTATGGTATATACAGCAAATACCACATGTGTGTTGTGTGGGCTCGAAGCCTGCTGAACGCTATGTGGGACATAAAGGTGACAGAAGACAGAGTAGGCTCTCACAAGAACTTCAGTTTGGAGGATGAGGGGAGGATGGAGAAGAAGAGCATATTTAAATAAGAAGAATAAATATTTATAAAGCATTTTAGAGATTTGAAAACATTTCTACATATGTTATCCCATAAAAACAGTAAGAACACAAGACATCACCCAATGAAGAACTAAACTCTGTAGTACATTTTCAAATGGTCGGAGAGATAGAGAAGGGACTGAGGTTGAGAATAAGTGGGACGTGACATAGTTAGAGGATGTGAGGCTTAAGCCTGGTAGGCAGGAACCTGAGACTAAGCATTTAGAGCTGAGCGAAAGGAATGGGTGGTCCAAGACAGCTTTAACATTTAAAAAAAAAAAAGTCACATCGTACTCAGCAGGACTGGCTGGGTTTAAAAGTGACTTAGAAAAAGGCACCACCCCTCCGCCTTCGGCTCAGGTCATGGTCCCAGGGTCTTGGGAACGAGCCCTGCATCGGGCTTTCTGCTCGGCGGGGAACCTGCTTCCCTTCCTCTCTCTCTGCCTGCCTCTCTGCCTACTTGTGATCTCTGTCTGTCAAATAAATAAATAAAAATCTTAAAAAAAAAAAAAAAGGGACGGATCAATGTTAACTGTGAGAGTGAAGATTAAGGTATCAGGCAGTTATGTGGATGAATCTATGATAGTTTTGTTACTCAAAATACCCTGTGTTTCTTGTTGAAGTGTGTGGGGTTTGGTTTTTGGATTTTTGTGGTGTCTTTTTTGCTTGTTTTTGTTTGGTTTTGGTTTTGGTTTTGGTTGATTGTTTCCCTGAAAGGCTGCTATCAAATATTCGGTAGGTCTTAAAATGGAAGACATCTTAGAATTGAGGAACTATGCACTATTTTTTTTTCAATTCACAGTAGCTACTTTAATCTAACCTCCTGCTTGTTCAGTTCTGCACAAAGAAGCATCCACCAGGCACTGAATGATATGTTGGGCATTCCTGATGCACTGTTTTTTGCTCTTGAAAAGTGGATTTTAGAGGTGACTTGACAGCCCTGTGGCCCTACATGATAAAGAAGCCACACTTCATCCTGATGGCTACATCTGAACTTAGGGACACCCCCAAGGGGCCCAGAGAGTGGGTTCACACTCAGCTTCAGCTTCACCTCTCATTTCCTTTGCTTGTCCTTCAACAGGAGCCATAGTTTACTTGGGTGGCTGTGTTTTCACATTAATGCCAACAACCAACTCATTGCTTAAGATTTTATTTGCCAAATTCAAATCTTTTCTTCGAAAACTGATGCGAACATCTGGGAATAAACCACTAGATGTCTTTATTATAAATGTAGTAATAGCAAAATAGTCTCTACTGAATGGTTAATAAAAAAAAGTATAGTGAGTCTTGTATTAAAAACAGGGTATTGAGTCATTCCTTGAAGTGTCTGGGAAATGTTTTTGAGCTAGACTATCTATTAAATTTAGAGTGGAATGTGTTTAATTTGGAGTAGCATGGGAGGGATTCCTAAGCAGAAATTTGACATTCCTAAAAAAAGAGGAGAATAAATTAATGTTAGGTGTATTTTTCCCAGTGGTATGCATCAGTTAGCTCTCTATTTCCCTTTTGTTATAAATAAGTTATCATTGCATTTGCTTTTATATTCTGAGCTATTTTTGTGCTATAGAGAGTAGTAATTCTAATGATATACAGCTGAAGTCAGGCACACCGTCATCTTGCACAGTAGGGCATCAATTACTTGCACATCATTTTTCCATTTAATTTCCACCAAAAAAAAATTGGCAACTAACATCCCCATTTTACAGAGAGGACACTAAGGCTCAGGAGCTAAAACATCTTGCTTGTGATGACATGATGAGGGAGTGGCAGAATGAGATGCAAGTCTTCAACACGCTCTCCAATGCCAAGATTCACAGACCCACTCTGAGAAATGCTGTGTTATTATTATACTCACTGCAGTTGTATCACAATTAGATATTTATTTTTCTGTTTCCTCCCTCTGAATTCCTAGGTCCTTGAGGGATAGGCTTTCGGGCTTCTTTGTATTGAAGTTCAAAGTTCAGTTCAGCATCGTTGAACTAATAAAGAGGTCTAGCAGACCTGAGAGGGTTCCTCTAGCTTTATTTATTATTTATAAATATTTATTAGGAAATAATTTATTACCTCCTTCCTAGCAGATGAAAAAACAATTAAGACATAATAAATAAGCAGAACACAAAATAATCAATTATCACAAAATAATGAAGTCTATTAGACAAGAGGGTGTTCTAGGGTGGAGAGTTGTACTTTTCCCAGACAGCAACACCAAAGGCTTTTTGACTGCTTGAGCCTTGAATGGATCTTCTGCCTGGGAAGAAGGAACAGGGTGAGAAATATGCCTCCATTCTCTCTTCAGCCTACTGTCCCATTCTCTTAAGTGCACTTCCTAAAACCCAAAGAACACTCAAGTTATGTTTCTTAAGTAAATAAATTAATGTAATACTAAAGCAAGTGATAGTCCAACTGATGAGTTGTTAATCACATGAAATTGACACCTAGCCCTTGAGAGCAGAATCACACACCCATGACCATGACAGTCCACCGTGCTCAGGCAAGTGAGCTCTGGGTCATTTTGCAATCCTCATGAGCTGTCCACATGGTCATTATGGCAACCTGGAACAGATGGCCCTGGTCCGGCCTGCGGGGTGAACACAAGTATCCCAATATGTCCACACAGTAGACACGATGTTAATGCCAAATCACGGGAAGTTCTTTGACGAGGAAGTCTGGATGCCCAGGGATTTTCATACTTTTCTGGTTTTAGGGTCCTGAGTCCCAAGAGGGGTGCTATACCCTATGAGACAGCCCAGGCCTTTTGTTTTACAGTTTTACAGTTGCTTCTGGTATTATAATTTGTAAAAGAGAATTTTACCATTAAAACAAGTAAATTCTGCCAAATCCTGTGAAAAATTCTATTGTTTGCCTCCAGTGACATTATAGAAATGAAATCTCCTCCCCCTCCCTGCTTAGAGTTCTGCATGCAAGGCTAGACGAATGTGACAGATATTGTAATTTAAATACAATTGTTCACTTAGCAACCCCCCTGGAAACCTGTCTCTTGCAATCTGCCTTTGGGTAGAGTCCTCAAGACAGTCCTGTAAAAGAACAAAGCCCAATAAGATTTGAAAACAGAAAATTAGGGTGGTCTTATCAAACCAGTCACATCCAAACTTCTCTCTGCCCTTCCCTGTTGTCCCACGCTAGAACCCTATGTCAGCAAAGTCAGAATCCTAAATTTATTCGTGCAGAAGGAATAGTGATGTTCCAAACTCTGGGTTTCTGGGAATAAAGAAACGATGCACACCTCACCCATTTTTTTCATTCTGAAATCCCTGTATTATATTCAGGAGAACTGATATTTCTTCCTCTTAAATAAACTGTCCTCTTTATTATATTCTTAGCACAGCCCCTGAGTGGATATCATAGAACGTTCTGGAGAACAAGTTTTGTAAAGATTTTGTCTTTATGAGACACCTTGCATTTGATTTGCTTAATCCTTTGCCTAAATACAAGGCAAAGTTAATTTCCCAAAGGTTGCCCATCTTTTCCAGGTGGCCCCTGGACAGAGTAGGGCTGAGGTGTGGGGAATGTAAGGACCTATTTTATATTTTATTTTAGCTAGAGGCTTCCATTGAGGTTAAGCAATAACTTTGTTGTTTAACCCTTAAACTGTCCCTGCTCCCCTTCCCCAGGGGACTTACTTAAAAACAAGTCCCAGAAACCAGCTCCAGGTAATAAAGCCCAGATACAAGGGTGGGTCAGACCAGGTGGAGACATAGATCAGTGGGGGGGTTGCATACTGTCTCCCTAGCTACCAAGGAGTATGAGCCCGCCCTTTGGGAACCTTTTTGGCGCCAATCCTAATCGAGGTGTAATAGACTGGTTCTAATGTCTGCTAGGGTAAATTGTAATTCAATTGGTCACCTAGCATCACTGTGGAGTTTCCTGTGTGTGTTACCATCTCATTGGTCACCTGTGCGTGGCCAGGCCCGACCACATGACCTTTGCCCTTAAAAGCTAGTCTGTGAAACAGAGAAGGGTCGCCCTCTCTGTAAGAAGTGTGGCCCTGGCCCGCCAGTTTGATTCTTGATGCTTGGCGCCAAATAAAGCTTTGCTTGACCTTCGCTTTGTATCAGTCTGGCTCCTTTAATCATGGACCCATTATTGGGGCATAACAGGGAAGTGAGACTCTAAATAAAGCACAACTGGGAGAACTCACTCAGCCCAGGGTGTTTGTGTTTTGGGGGTGAAAAAACTCTTCTGGAAGAGTCTCCATTCCTGAAGATTTTTTCACCAAAAATGTTTGTGGCTTCCCTTAAAGCAACGTATGAGCACATACTAACCTGTCTTTTTCTTACTGGAGAATTTCAGAAGGTTGATTCACTTTCTGTCATCCAAACGTATGGACACATACTAACCTGTCTTTTTCTTACTGGAGAATTTCAGAAGGTTGATTCACTTTGGGTCATCCAAACAAGGTTAAACACACTGGAAATCTTTTTTTCTCGAAATGCCTTGATTTGTGTTTAAGGAACATGATGTGTGGCCAAATGACAGACAAAATTGATTCTTGCTTCACTCTAAGATGGGCTCAGTCTTTACACCAATGAATCTTTCAGCAAGTAGCACACATCCCTCCCCAGCCCGAGACCTATCTCTAGAGACTAGAGCTGTTTCACACATTTTTATCTTTGAAAGCTTGAAATCAGAGCCTAGGGTATAATGCAAATAAAGACCTAAGTGTGTATTAGGGAAAGCAATTTGACACTTTAAGAATTTCATCTCCTTCAAGCCAGCTCACAGACAGATTACATACAGAGAGGAACAGGTTAATACTTACATAACTGATGGAAAATTGGTGCTAATTGGCTTGAGGTTTAAATGAGCAAGCTCTGTCAGACAGCTGGGCTAGTCGAGGGTTCTGGATATGAAAGTACTACACAGAAATATAATTGATCTCTATGTAATGATGTTTATTCTCTAAAAATTAGGTTAAAATTGAAGAAATCATTTCCCTCATCTTCAATTAAAACAAATAGCTAACATTTGTCTCAACTCTGGTCTGCATGGCCTTGGAGATAAATTTCCTCCATTTTGCAAGTAAGCCGCTGCCTGCATTTTGCTGGGACGAATGGCCTGGAGGATCAGAGTATTTTTTAAAAGGTTAAAAGAAATTGTACCACATCCAGGAAGGCTAATTTTCATGCATCAAGGTTCTTTGAGCTGAATTTGTGTAATGAGTGCACTGGAAATTGAAAGAGGAGATTAAAGTGCTGTTTGTCGTGTACCGAGATTTCAGAAATGCTTATCAGCCCTTCGCAGCTGAACACAGCCCAGATTAAAAACCGATCTGACAGAAAGGGAGGCTGACTGCAAATGTGGGGCTTTACATCCACGCTAATTACAAAGTGCATATTAAACATGAGGCCTATGATGAGAGCAGCTGCAAAAGGTCTTTATCTATATTAAGAGACTGTCCACCTACATAATAAGAATAATTACCAATGAGAGAATTCTTAAAAAGAAATTGCATTTAATGACACATCATACAATTTCTTGTAATTTCAAAAGTCTATCTCACCATCCCCCAATAAGGTGTGACTTTGTCTTCTCTGTGGAGCCAGGTGACAGATCAGATTTTTGAAGACAAGATCCATTCACTTATATTTCTATTAATGCAAGTCCATTTGCTTTGAAAAGTGCAAGTGTGGAAACTCTGTGGAGTCCCCAATCCCTGTCTCTAATATATTGACAGGGAAGCAATGACAGTTTTTCCAATCCACTGGAATTACTTGAGAGAAGGGACACCTAAGCCTATGTTACTTGGAAAGTTGTCAATATCACCAGAAATGGACTCCATCATTTTTTTTTCCTTCCCTCCTAATAACTGGCAACATTAGAGCTGTAATCCAGGAGCAATCAAATTGAAGAGCTATAAGAAATTCTCTTGGAGTTTCTCTTTCCCTTTGTAAACAGAAAATAGCCCCCACTGTCCTTGGGATATAAATGTAATAGTCCGAAAGCATCTAGCATGCATTGAATACTCCAAACATAGTTTTATACCTTTCGTCTTTTCTCTCATTTCTTCTTCCATCTCTTTCTTTCTTCCTTTTTTATTCTTCATACTTTTTTGGGGTTGATATAAACTTGAGTTATCCAACTGCTATTCAGCTTGGATACTGTTTTTCAACATTCATTTTTGAAATGAAACAGTTATACACTTTTTTTCTTTGCTTCTTATAGTTGTTCCTGAAAACTTAGGTCCAAAACAAATGACTAAAGTCTAGTAAATGATAATTGTGAGGTACTCAAAAGAGCACCCAAGAAATTCAACTTGTTGGAAAAGGCAAAGCGAGAGAGGAAAGATCATAAAAATTGCAGTAATGTGCTAATAAAAGACATGTTATTTTTGTAATCCAATAAAATTATTTAGGATTTCAGACAGAAATCCCAAATATCTAACAGCCATTTAAGCTCTAAGAATACTACAAAATAAAGCATACATGCAAAAAAGTTTATAAAAACATATGTATCAGTTGCCAGTAGTTGTAACGCAAGGACTCATGCAACGGCATCAAAGATAAGAAATGGAAGGTGGTGGCACCTGAGAGGCAGGTCTCTTCTGTGTGCATCTCTTCCATGAGCTTTTCCTCTTCTCAAGAGTCATCTTCTCATGAATGTTATGACACCCATTTCCTTGCTTCTCTCAGGATTTTCTTCATCTTCTTCTTCTTCTTTTTTAAAATTAAATGTATTGTTTGCTTCAGGGGTATAGGTCTGTGCATCATAAGTCTTACACAATCCATAACACTCACCTCAGCACATACCCTCCCCAGTGATCATCACCCAGCCACCCTGTCCTTCACTCCCAACACCCCAGCTGCCCTCAGTTTGTTTCCTGAGATTAAGAGTCTCTTATGGTTTGTCTCCCACCCTGGCCCCATCTTGTTTCATTTTTCCCTCCCTTCCCCCTATCCCATCCCCTACCCTGCCTCTCAAATTCTTCATATCAGAGATATCATAATAATTGTCTTTCTCTGATTGACTTATTTTGCTTAGCATAATACCTTCTAGTTCCATCCACGTCATTGCACATGGCAAGATTTCTTTTTTGATGGCTGCATAGTATCCCATTGCATGTATATGTGTGTGTGTGTATCTCACATCTTCTTTATCCATTCATCTGTTGATGGAAATCTAGGTTCTTTCAGTCTCTCAGGCTTTTCTGTATGGTGAATTGTACTCTTTCACCTTATAATCTAAATCAATTTATTTCCTGTAAGTCATCTGTCATTAATGGAAACGAAATGTTGATTCTTAGACTTGTTTTCTTGAAGTTTCTCAGCTTCAGTTCCTGTCTCAGTCTGCTTGGGCTACTATAATGATGACCAAAGACTTGGTGGCTTAAACAACCAATATTTATCTCTTATAGTTCTGGAGGCTGGGAAATTGAACATCTTGATGCCAGGAGATTCAGTATAGGGTGACAGTCCTTTTCCTTGTGTGCTGAGGGCCTTCTAACTGATGCATCTTTATATGTTAGAGAGAAGAGATGGAGATCCCATGTCTCCTCTTCTTTTTGTAAGGACATTAGTCCCATCTTGAGGACCTCACCCTCATGACCTTATCTAATTATCTTAAAGGCCTCATCTCCAAATACCATCGCTTTGAGAGTTAGAATTTCAACAAGTATATTTTGGAGGTACATAAATATTCAGTCCATAATAGTCCCTTTATGTTTCCCCCTTGATGCAGTAGGGGTCAAAATTTCCAGGTGGGACATTGCTCCATTCTTAGATGGTTTTAATAACAGATTAAATAGTTTAAATAAGACCCCAACAAAAGGGGAAAGTCGAAATTTTGGGG
Organism: Mustela lutreola; assembly: GCF_030435805.1. Lineage (NCBI taxonomy): Eukaryota > Metazoa > Chordata > Mammalia > Carnivora > Mustelidae > Mustela > Mustela lutreola. The sequence continues at coordinate 162,928,641 of NC_081292.1, forward strand.
GATTTTGTATCTACCAACATCTGAGCTTCCTCTGTCTCATTTGTTTTCTGTCCATAACAACCATAATCGCCAGTAGTACAAGAAGAGAGAAAAATAACTCTACTGCAGAAAGAGTGTGCTATAAGTAAAGAAAATCTGGCATAGGAGTATTGCTGGGAATCCCTGAAAATCTCTAACTCTTAGAGAAAATTTTACTTCAAAGGCAGCTTTGTACTAAAGTGTTTGAAGAGAAATTCATAGTACAGCTCAACATTGTTCATAAAAGAGACCCCACACTTTTCCTCCCCCCAAATAATTTTCCTAATAACAAACGACATGATGATAAAAGAGAGTGTTATTCTTTTTCTTGAGGCGGAGAAAAGGTTATGGATTTGAGCCAGTTGAGATGCCCCTGCTATCTTCACCTGCTGATCTCACCACTGAGGCCTGAGCATTGCAGGCAGTGGATACCAAAACACTACTTCCTGCAGGCTGGAAGGATAACCTAATTGTTGCCTGGTAACAAGAAGCCAAACATGAATTTAGAAAAGGTGTGGTGATGGTGGTCGTCCAAAGGAAGAGCCTTCACCTAAGCACCTATCACAAGAGGCTGACTTACTCTCCCTGTCGTAATGAGAGTGGTTGTTGCCCCCCATCCATATCTTCAAATGCTCTCTCAGGTTTGTTTTCCAGGCCTGCCACAGATGAGTCTCTCCACTTCTAATCCAACACCTCCAGTAATTAGGACCACTATCTTGTTCCTGCCATGCCTGCCTCATGGGAGGGCCCTATGGAAACCAAATACAGTCATCTTAGACTTTGACATATTAAAGTCAGGCCCCCTCTCCTTCCTGCCAACATATAATTTGATTAAAATATTGTTAAATAACACTAGTTTTAAGAAATATATGTGAAAGATTTTCCTGGAGGTGGTGGCACAGCACTAGGCTGTCTTGACCTGAGTGACATGGGATCTAGTCACTAAATAATTTGTGACTTTGGAGAAGTTTTTCCACCTTTAAGATGAACAGGTTGGCCAGATGGTCTGTAAGATATCATCAAGTTAAACATTCAATTCTATTTGTAAAAAGTGGCTATCTGGACTGTATTTTAGAGATATTGTTTCTTACATGAGTTTTATATAATATTTTTATGGTGAGAGATTAAAAACATAATAAAGATTATTTTTTAGAAGAATGGAAAAACACCTGGGAATAATCATCATAATGATCAAATAAAAAGCAAACAAACATAAAACCTTCATATTTATCTCCACCTGTACTTTTGTTGTATACAGATTATGTGGGTGGTCCTAAATACTTGAGGGTTGTAAATTGACGCAGAATAGGGGATAAACTTTTTTTGAACATCCATTCGGTTCTAGGAATTGTGCTAAGTGCATTTGTCTTCACAGTAAAGATTGTAAAGATAATGATACTCCCTTTTAGAGACAAAGAAATTGAAACTCAGTTACTTGAAACAAGTTACCCAGTGATCAGTGGCAGAAGTTCTCAAAGTGTCCCTCCCCCCCAATATGTCAACATCATTGGCATTACCTAGAAATTTGGTATGATTGCAAATTCTCAGGCTCTACTAGGACCTACTAAATCAGATACTCTGGAGGTGAAACCCAGAGATGAGTTTTAAAGTTTGAGAAACTCTGCTCTCATGAGTTAAGAAACAAGGAATCAATCCTAGATCTAATATCCAAACCTGACTTTTCCCACTACCCACAATTATTGTGGGTATTTCTAATTCTAATTTGTCTAAATTATCTCTGATAGCTTTTCTTCAACTTACCTTCAAATGTCTTTCCAGGTAGGGAATATTGCAATCACCTCTTTACCAGGTTAACTGGAGGCAGATGAAAGAGTGAAAACAGAATCATTTCAAGTCTGGGAGACAAAAAGAAAGCAAGAATTCTTAGGGAGACTCATGACAACAACACATGTACTTGCATTATGCCCAGACATAAGGGATGGACTTGAAGACCTTATAGGTCTACCTGATTCTGAGTTTTCTGATTTGATTTTAGAGGTGGCTAACTACTCCTTTACATATACAAATATATACATATATTATTTATTTGTTTGTTTATTTTTACAGAGAGAGTGGGGGTAGAGAGAGAGGAAGAGAGAGAGAATCTTAAGCAGGCTCCATACCAGTGCAGAACCAATGTGGGACTTGATCTCATGACACTGAGATTATAACCTGAGCAGGAATCAGGAATGGATACTTAACCGATTGAGCCACCCAAGCACCCTCCACTCCTTTATATTTATAAATTTATTTTTAACAAGTTTTTTTAAAGATTTTTTTAAAATTTATTTGAGAGAGAGAAACAGAGAGGGCACAGGTGAGGGGAGGGGCAAAAGGAGAGGGAGAAGCAGACTCCCCCCTAAGCAAGAAGCCTGAGGTGGGGCTCAATCCCAGGGCCCTGAGATCATGACCCGAGTCAAAGACAGATGCTTAAATGAGCCACCCTGGCATCCCTATATTTATAAATTTATAATAGCATGTTTCATTCAAGAAATAGATTTGAGGATATGTTATAATTTTTAAATCTCATATAAAAAATGAAGCAAGAGAAGATTTTACTTATTTTACTTACTTCCCCACCTCCAAATTCCATGCTAATTCTTATCTGTGGGTGTTGAACAATATTTCCTGAACAAATAAAGTTAGATCCTGGGATTATTTAGTAATTCCCCTTTAGTGTGAAATTTTATATCTGTTGATATAAAATTAGTCTGTATGGGATTAAAAACATAAGTCAGTTTATAATAGCTTTGCCATACAATTACATGGAGGACTTGTGACCTCAAAGCTTCATTCCTTGCCAGATTCAAAATAAAAAATCAAAATTTACTTTTCTTTTCTATTCTGCTTTCAGAATACAAGCCTACATATTTCACACAGCCTTCTTCATCTTTTTCCTTTACAAGGAATTGTTCGGAGATAAGAGCTAATAGTGATCACATACATCAGTCTCATCCATGGCAGGTCTAGAATTTACAAGGAGAGAGGTGGTAGTGATGAGGTTGTAAGTCTTATACATTTATATTATAGTGGCATACTCAGGGGCAGTGAAGATTTCCTCATTGCCATGAAATCTCCACAGCCTTTGCAAGAAATAAAGTCCGGGTGGGCATAGGCTGTAAGTGTAGGTCAAGTTCACATCTTCAGGAATCATGAAATTTGCTACTTTTCTTACTTGAATTTCTTCATAAAGCAAATGGCATTTATCTAGAATTGTGAGCTGCCTGAAACCATCTTTTGACTTGCAAATGTCTTTTAAACTAATGCAAGCTCTAAATGAGTCTTGATATTGTGTTCACCAACTACTGTTTTCTTTTCCATTCCAGGTTATCAAGAATATTAGGGAAATAGTGGCATTTGGGTTTCATGCAGAGGTCTCATTACATAAGATAAACTTTATACAGAATATGTAAATTACTGATTTTTGCTTCAGAGAGAGTTTGCAAACTTACAATGCTGCAAAATAGTTATCCAATCGTGTATTTTTCCTCTGTCCAGTACAACAACTAATATTTTCATTATTCAAGCTTTCTTGTTTTTTGTACTGTGTGTATGTGAAATTTGTTTTGGGGGGTTCAACAAGATATTCATTACATGAAATCACTAAAGAACTATAATCTAATCAGTCAGTGTTTTTAAAGATTATAACAAAAATTGCCTCAAAACATTTAGTACTGGCCGATTGGCATACTGTCTAGACAGACATTGGCTGAAAGATCAGTGCAGCCACTTACCAGCTGTTCAATGTAAGTTATTCAGCTTCCAAACCCCACTTTTCACTTCTATAAAATAGAACTATAGAAAGAATATGCATAACATTTGAGAGAAAACTAAATTAGACAATCCATGCAATTCACTATCCCAGTGCTCACACATGGTTAGAATTCATTATTATTAGTTTATATAATGTTTTAAGGAAGCATTAGAACATAAAATGTTTCTAATCTAAGGCTATGACTAAAAAACAGTCCAATACATTCTGAGTACAAATGTAAAATAAACCAGAATATTAATTATAATGGTGTTTGACCAGGGAAGGAAGTCCCTTCAACTGGTTCTGTGATTCTATGGTACCTCCCTACTAAGAGCTTATCCTCCAATAGGCGAACCCTGGTTAAGGGCTCTTGCTGTTTCTTTATGCTTCAAGTAAAGTAACACTTTATGAAAGAACATGGTAACTGCAGGTTACTAACTCTAGCTGTGAAGAATTCCCTCTGTGGTCAGGAGGTCACACTGACTGTTTGCAAAAGGAGTTGTTAGATACTGTTTGCATAGTTCAAATCAAAAAGAGTTGGGAGAAAGTCCTTACCTTAATGAGAACATTAGACGGCCTTAACGATAGGACGTGGAAAATGCACTTTCCTTTTCTATCCTCAATTTTCCATCAACTTCTATGTAAATAAGTGGCTTAGGCAGACAAGGGATCTCAAAAAACAAGCAACTGGGCAGAGAAAATCTTATCTTGGATTTTCTAAGGAGCTTCCATTGCACTATTAATATTAATACTATTTCTTGGTGAGGCCAATTTAATGCATCGTTGCTTCTAATTGTGTGCTTAACTTACACTCCTTTGAACATTTAGCCTGGGATGTAAATAAATGTTAGCATTCACACATTCACACATCTAATTAATTTCCACCAGAAAATTCATTACAATATTACACCATATGGACTTACCTTCATTAACTGTAATGGAGCCCTTTAAAATGAAATGTTTCCTAGAATATCATATGTTGGGCAGGGGTAATACAACAGGCTAAAAATAAATAAATAAAAAGGCAAGGCTGTCTTAAAATGAAAATTCTAAACTTCATATGGATTTGTAATTTAAGTCTCACTTGCTTTGAATACCGAAAAAATATGTAACTATATAAAAATGTATAATACAGTATACATTACAGTTCATAGGCAATCTTCCAGAAAATCATCAGTTTTTGATTCATCTAAGTCTGTAAACATGTATTAATTTCTAGAGTGTTTACTATGTCCCCCGAATTTTTAAAGAACTATGGTAAAATTTTAGAAAACTATGATAAAATTTTCTCTTAATTTTTTCTTTCAGCTTTGTATAATGATTCTTTAAGCCCCACATTAGTGGTTATTCATTAGAAGATGATAACCTTAAATAGAACCCAGGAATGATTTAGAGCCCTAAGAATACAAAGAATTTAAGTCTAAGCCACAATGTTGAACTTTTATACCTCATCTAGGTAGAAAAAATGTGACAAAGTTTTGATTACATCATGGCTGTGACATTCTTACAAATGCATTGAAAATGGGGGGACGCCTGGGTGGCTCAGTTGGTTGGACGACTGCCTTCGGCTCAGGTCATGATCCCGGAGTCCCGGGATCGAGTCCCACATCAGGCTCCCAGCTCCATGGGGAGTCTGCTTCGCTCTCTGACCTTCTCCTCGCTCATGCTCTCTCTCACTCTCTCTCTCTCAAACAAACAAATAAATAAATAAAGATTAAAAAAAAAAAAAAGAAAGAAAATGGGGTAATCGTTGTCATGGCTGAGCTTGAAGGAAGGAAGAGATCTTAAATGCAGGCTTCTCCTGAATGTTGTAGAAGTTATTCTTTAAGAAAATATAATTTTAATTTAAACTAGGAAGCATTTTCATGGAATGTAGTATAGATCATGGATTTTAAATTGTTCATGTTTTCTTTTTTTCTAAGTGTTTATTTTTCGTACTAAGTCAAGGTCATCTTTTTCTTTCAAAATTCACATTTTCTGCTCTACACACTTTATAGAAAAATCTCAAGATGTTCTCTAAGCAGCATCCTTAAGACCCTCATCAAGCATTTACTCACAAAAATGTGCACTTCATGTTTATTCTGTGCTTTTTATATTAAACCATTTTCATATATATTTTATTTTATTAAGTTCTGTTCAGAGTCAAGTGTTGAGAAGGAAGGAAAGACAAGAACTAATGTCTTTTCCTGTCAGCATTTATGTGTGGGGAAATAAAACATACCTTCTCCTAGATAATGCTAAACCATATATAATCAAGGTAGACAGTGTGTGGTAATCCTGTTTGCTCTGCAGAAATTGAAAGCATTCTTCTTTGTTTACTGGAGTACATGAGGTCCCACATTCAGCGCTGTCCTAGTCCAATATTGAACCAACTGCCGTCCTCGCATATGAAACAGCGGCTACTCCTAACCAGCTCATCAGTTGACAGAGGGATTAAATAGCATATTGCACGTGCCTGTCCTATGATAGGCTCTTAAACATTCAATTCACAGATCTTAATGGCTCAGCCGGTTTTTCTTGAGAAAGTGAGATTTGAGCAGAGATATGGAGGGTGAGGAAGATTATTAAGCAAGGAGGGGGTGTGAGGCCGTGTATGCTTAGACCATACCTCAGACCTCTTGAATCAGAAACTCTGGGGTGCGTGCCTAGCAAACTGTGTGTTAATAAACTGTGTGGTTTCTCAAATTTGAGAACCCCTAACCCAGGAGAAATGGTATCCTTCAGAAGTCATATCTATCTTTCAGCCGTCATGTCCTCTATGATTACCAAAATAGCTCTTAGTATTACCAAAAATAAGGAGGGAAAAGATATAGCCCAGAACCTGCTCCTTTCTTCCTGTCTAGTAGAACCATTCCCCAAGGAGCTAAAATGCCTCAAGGAGATCTGACTGGTTCCAGCTGCAGAGGAGGACACTGATTAGGCTGAACCCATGATGGTAATTCTAATTCCCTTATTGTTTAGGGATATTGTTTAAGGATATTGTAGATCTGAACTCGTTTGGACCAATGAGATGCATAAAAGATTACTCAGCCTTTTGGGCAAGGAGTTTCATTATTCTCAGGAGACAAAAGAGACTTTCTTCCACTGCCTATAAACTTAGGTGCTACCAGCAGGCATCAGCCAGTATGAGGAGAACCAGCTAGAGGAGGATGTGGGTTTATCAGGTGGTGCAGAACGGAGAGTCAGAAAAAACTTGAGTGCTGGAAGACATTGCTGGGCCACTGGATCAACCCTTCCTGTCTCTTAATTAAAAATGTTACCTGTCGGGAGTCCTGGGTGGCTCAGTAGTTAAGCGTCTGCCTTCAGCTCAGTTTCTGGGTTTGAGCCCCAAATCAGGGTCCCTGCTCAGCGGGAATCCTGCTTCTCCCTCTCCCACTCCCCCTGCTTGTGTTCCCTCTCTCGCTGTATCTCTGTCAAATATAAATAAAATCTTAAAAAAAAAAAGTTACCTGTAACCAAAAGCATCCTCACTTATATAGGATACCCAGTAAACCATGAGCTACCTGGAGGCAGGGTCATGGCTGTAATCATCTTTATATCCTGGAGGCCCAGTTCATGCCTGGAAGATGTGACTGCTTAACAGACTTTTGCTGAATGAATGAAAAACTGAATGCACTTATATTTGACAAATATATTCCACTAACCACAGCATCCAAAGAGGTAGAAATGCAATGTAAGTACCTCAAAAATAGTTTTATCCAGAAGGCAGTTATCTTGTGGTATTTTTCAAACTGATTGCCGTTGGAAAATGTAGTGAGGAATCTTTTTATCTGGATAGAAAGGAAGTACCTTCACCTTAAGCTTTATTTTCAGTATTTTAAAACCTTACTTGAACAACAACACCAAAAAAAAAAAAAAAAAAAAAAAAAAAAACCCTGCTACTTTTAATGACAAGAACATGTTCCTAAATCTACAGCTTAATAAACACAAACAAGTCCCTCCCTTTCATGGGTTCCGTTACTCACTTACATGTTTTTCTTTCTTGTGATGGCAGATGCTCTTAATTGCTCATAAGCATGAGTGGGAAGTGATTATAAACTCCAGATTTAATAAGAACATCAAAAAAGAGGAGAGATGGATCAAAATGCTCCATCAATTACAGGGGTGTTCTGGTTTCATTTTGTATTTCCTTTTCCCACGTTTGTAAAAAGGCCAAATAAAATGATCTCTACCTATGTGGTCTTGCATGCCAGAGGCTTCTCCCAGAGGCAGAAGGAAAACAAAAGCTTTAAGCTTTCACTAGAAAGACCACTGAAAAGTCATGCATGGATAGGACCAAGGCTGAGCCCCACCTCCTTATCTCCTGAGAACCAACCCCAGATCTTTTGCATTCCGAGGTGGGACTGATTACTCCAACAAGTATATATCCAGTTGCGATTTCAGACACAAAATTTTACTCACCTACCAAATGTGGCCAAGGTGGTAAGTGCTCCCCACTTACTCAAAGGTAGTTCTGATTCTTCCTGAATTGAAATTCCAATGCTCTTTCCAGCTATCAATGACAAGTGTTATTATTCTAGTACTTTCTCTCCTGAATCACACACTATTTTAATACAATGGAGCCGTAAACTTATTTTTTAAATGCATCAGGCGTAATAAGCAGTTGTTTTCTTTGTTTGTTTGTTTTTCATTAGACTAATCAGTAAATGAAGCAAACCATCATGACTCGAGAGCAAGGGAGCATAATGTTCTGGGGTGACGATCACTCTTCCCCATCTTGACCTTTCTTCCCTATCTAGACCTGCCTAAATTTTCTTCAAATTCCCTCTTACCATTTTAAATTCAAGCATATCAGAATGTACCTGTCTGGGAGAGGCTCCTGTGTGTGTATGTGTGTAGAAGTTGGACATTTGCATTCTAACAGAGGTTGAGCTCTTTTCTCTGGAACTTCTGGCATCTACAAGCTGGAGAGGAGCTGAGGGAGGAAGGCAGGCGGTGCCAGCGCTCTCAGCTCGGTGGAAGGATGCTAGCACAGGTTTTCACCCAGCCATCAGCTGTCCCTTGAGTTGACATCCAAAACAAAACTAAGAGACTCAGTGGCAATGAAGAAAAGTTCAAGATTTCTTTGAGGGGGCCAATATTGAGAAACCTGATGGCCAAGGAAGTCAATCGAGTTGGCCAGACACAGTTTGCATCCAACCAAGGATGGAACACTTTTGCCCAAAACAGTTTTTTTATTGAATGAATATTGCACTTAGACTTCTGGTTTTGACTTTTCATTCTTTTCAACAGCTTGTGGTCCACATTGTTAAGGCTGATCATGACAAAATAGGACAGCAGTTTTATTTTTGCAGGTGTTATTAAATGTGTGATTTAGCCACCTGAAAGCAAAGCTGGGTTTTGCCAGTCAGAAGCGAGAACTCTCGCTGGCTACCTGGATCGGTCTGGAAAGCCATCAAGGCACACTGATACTCTTTCAGGTCCCCCCGAAGGGAATTATTTACCCTTGCTGGTTGTATGAAGAGCTCCCACCCCAGGCTGCAAAGAGTAGCCTTCTTACCCGCTCCACACCCTGCGATTTCGCAACACCACAACGAGCTGTGCGTGTACTTCAACCCCCTTGCTTACACCTGGATGGGTAAAGAGATAAGAATACAAGTTCCGCTAGTAACGTTTTGACGACACACCAACAGTACAGTGGGCTTGATAGCCATAAGCCAATTAAGGCAATTAGTGCTATTTAATGTGAAATGTTCTCCAATACACACACTGGCAGAAATATTGAAAAATACAAGCATCGCGAATTCTCATTTATTTTCCCATCGCCAGAGCCAGCTGCTGAATGCCAAGCGGCACTGTATGTGTTCCTGGCATAACTTTATTAATAATCTTGGCAAACAAAGAATCCTTTAACAAATAGCAGTAGCCTTTTGATTATATTGTGCCACAGATAATAATTGCTTCAAATTGAGTGTAGTGAAGTCTATTTGCTCATGCATAATGAAAAAAAATCATATAACAGCTTGATTATGAAGACTAACGGCATGTTGGAAAGCTACCAAGAATTCCCCCAAATTGGACATTTTAATTGTTTTACCTCAGTTGCTGATCCAGGCCAAATTCATTTAAAACAAATTTAACATACCAAAATCTCTATAAAACACATTGATTTCCAAGCCTACTGGCCATAACTTACTTAGAGTTAATGAATGTGAAAAATGTTTTTTAAAGCTACATAAAAATATAATAATAATGTTATTATTGGAACAGTAGTTAAATCAGCAAAATTCCAGTACACAGGAAAATTTAAATGGACTCTCTCAGGTGTCGGAAAGAGGATTTGACCTGTACTTTACTTCTAGAAACTGGAATTGTGCGGGTTTGTCTCTGTTTACGGGTATTCTACAATTATTTAAATTTGAAAATGGATATGCTTTTTAACAAAGATGTGGAAGCAAAACTTTATTTCTATTACCATACTAGCTACCAATTTTTGAGCCATTGCCATGCTTCAGAGCCGGGGCTAAACAGTTTACAAACATCATCCAATTTAGTTTTGGCCCCATCAGGTAGATTTTCTTCCCATGAGAGGTATAAGATCAAGATTTGTTGCATGAATGGAGAAGTAACTTGCTTCACATCTCAAGTAGCGCACCAGCATTTAAAGCCCAGTGGTGGTGTTCAGTAGCTGTCCTCTTAGACCCCTTATTTACACTTTTTTTTCCTTTTCTAGGAGCAATGCTTTAAGTGTCCCCAATTCTAACAGTCCCAGCAAGGCGAGGTTAAGCACAACCACATTAGGAATTCCTCTAGGAGCAAATTCTTCAAGAGTCCAGGCAACGTGATACCTATAGTTAAGGATGGTGCTTAATGGTCTTCCGGCTCTGCTGAGGAAGCTGCTCCTTGATGTTTCAAACACTGCAGGGTGAGGGGGCCAACACTGAGAAACCTGATGGCCAAGGAAGTCCATCAAGTTGGCCAGACACAGTTTACATCCAACCAAGGATGGAACACTCTTGTCCAAAACACTTTTCTTATTGAATGAATACTACACTTAGAATAGTCTGTGGTTTTGATTTTTCAGTCTTTGCAACAGATTGTGGTCCACATTATTCGCTGATCATGGCTGTCCTAGGCAACATTTTGAAGAGAGTTATGCTTCCTAGGGCACCCTCTCTACATCCTTCCAGCACCCTGTTCCCTCTCCACCTGCTCCAAGTCCCAGCCCATTACCTTAGCTACTCACATTTATTAAAAATAAATTAAAATTATTATTTTTTTTATTTTAACTATGGAACTCTTGTCCAAATGCAATCTTAGTTGAAAGCCCAAGTATAAGAAACAAGCCTAATCTTCTTTCTAGGGTATGGGACTTAAAGCCTAGAATCAAACTGACTCAGTATAAACTCAGCACCTCTCACACCTCTGTGGGGCTTCTTCCTAGGTCTTATCCCAAGGTCCACGTCATTCAAAGAATTTTCAGGTACCTACAATGACCCTGTTGATCTCTTCTCTGATTTCCTCTGTCCTAATAGCCACTAACACAGTCTAAGCCCAATACGTCTCTCTTTCTTATATGCAGGTTAACTTTTCTGCTCGGTGAAGCTATGAACTTCCTCATGGCAGAAACCTCGCATCTTTTGTGTTTTTCATTTCAGCAGAAGATCCCATCTATAGCAAAGCATTCACCAAAAGTCCATCTTAGAAACAACTCTCATCAAGCTAAAGCAAAACAGAAAGAGAAAGGTAAGGCAGAAGCCCTTCTGCTTGCACTGTTGTCCCCCTCTAGCTCTGGGTAATCAAGCACCAGTTAGTCAGAGAACTAGATCTGGAACCTGGCAGTTACAACTTATGTGTAACTGGGCTATTTTATATACCGTTCTGTGCCTCAATTTCCTAACCCATTAAATGGGGATAAAAATCTTGTCAACAAATCGTGAGGACTTGGCAATATTTTGTAGAAAGCACACATAATAAACAGTAGCTTTCAGCACCCCCACCCCGGGCCCACCCTACCCCCGCTTTGGGATATTTGACCTAGTTAATTAGGCCATTGGTTCCTTACTATAGACTAACTGGGTTAAGAAAAACTTCCTTTTACCAATACTGCCGTGTAAGCTCCTGTTCTGAAATTTAACCTCTCTTATCACATTATCCTGGATACAAACATTACGGACCTCATTGTTCTATGTAGCTGCGTATGCATACTGCGAGCTGACCGTGTGCGTGGGTGGTGACTGGGGGTTGAAATAAGGGTGTTGGAAGAATAGACAAGAAACAGAACACTGTTTCCATCTCCTGACCCAGCAGCCTTCCTGCCTCCTGCCGTCTCTCCCTCTTCCACACAGGGATGGCTGGCTTTGACCTTTCCTCAATTTGACTATTTCTAAAAATGTAAAAAAATTATTTGTCATCATGATTTTGTAGACCATGGCTTCTCATACTTTAATATGCATAAAATCATGAGAGATCCTATAAGAGTGGAGATTCCAAATCAGTAGGAGTTGGGGGGATAGTGGGGCGGGGAACAGAGAGCCTGCATTTCACCCAAGGCGCAGGAGGTGTGGAGGCTGCTGATGCACAAACATACTTGGAGCAGCCAACACCTACACGACGGCATCAAGGCAATCGAAGCTAGTCCCATCAAACACAAGGAGGAAAACAACCGAAAATTCAGTTGCCAGTGTCACAGGGGCATTATGGGAATAGAAAGAATACATGTGCTTATTTGTGCATTCGAGTTTTTTGTTGTCATTGCTATTATTTTTACCTTCTTTTTGCTTAAATACGAGTTCAGATTCTCATTCGTGATCTCATCCTATTTATCATTGGAAAAAGTTCTATCCTTTATATCACACACACACACACACACACACCCCTAACTTTGCTTCCTAAAGATTTTAAGAAATAGTTATACATATCCTGGAAAACAAAGAAAATGGAGCAAACATGTGTTTTGGAAGGTTTTCAACATTGATCTCTTATCTCCGCACACATCAGTAACAAGTATGTGAAAAACACTGTAAAGGTCAGTGTGGCCCTATAATTTCCAGCCCTGATCTCAAGCCAGATGCGCTATTCTGAATCCTGGTTCCAGCACAATTTAGCCTTGGGTTTTGGTTTAACAATTCTGTACATGTTTCCTCATCTGCAAAATGAGACTTGTGATAGTTTTTGTCTTGGGATAAATTGAATTAAGGTAAGTCAAGGGCTTAAAATAGTATGTCACATGCAGGAAATACTATATGAGCAGAAGGTATTCCATAACTCGTTTATGTAATTCTCAACAGTATGGAATAGTTTGACTTTAAGAAGTGAGCATATGCCTTGTGAATCATGTTTAGTAAAACCAGCATTTGGGGTTTTTTTTTGAATAATTACATGTCATGGATCCTGTTTGCGTGTGTGTGCATGCGCGCATGCGCATATTTGAATGGGAGTTTGTGATTTCACTCAATATTTTAATATTTTAATTTTGCTGACGAAATTTTTATGTTTTTCTTATGGTAATAAATGTGTTTATGAGCCAGTAGTTTCAGTATACTCTAGTCTAAGTGAAATTGTGGAGAAAATCTGTATGTTACACTTTTAAAAGTTTCTTAACACTAAATAACTTGAGAGGCATATAATAGAGTGGTAAAGAGTACGGGTTTTAACTTCACATCTATATACATGTCTTGGTTTTGCTATTTACAAGCTGGATGATCTTGGCAGAGTCACTTTGATTTATTTTAATTTCCTAAACAATTATAATCACAATACCCACCTTATGAGACTGTTGTGAAGTGTAAGGAAGACAACACGAATTAAGTCCTCAGCATAGTGACAGTGTTACAGTCATTCCCTAACCCATGAAATGATAAGAGCACACAATAATAACTGAATTTGGGGATCATGAGCCTAGGAAAGGACCAAATCTGAAAGCCAGTGCAAGCGCATTTAATATCATAGAAAAATCCTTAGCGGTGTACAAAAAGGTCATATATTTTCCCCTTCTTCATTCTACTTCAACCATCTTTCTGTCTCTTTTCAGTTACTAAAAGTAGGGAAATTAGATGTCCCAACTTGCCAAACACTGTCCCATTTTATGCCTGTTGCCCCAGTACAATTGCTATTAACACAGTCTTTCGTTCCTCAAAGTATACCAGTTAGAAATATAAGTGTCATTGTCATTCACCTGAAGGTACTAATTTGGCCTTGTGCCTCAAAAATATGACCATTTTTTCAAGTATTACAAGTCCCAAATTTCCTGAAAACATTGATATTCCACAAATATATTTTCATTGCAATGAGCATCAGTGTATCTTTTCTACCTTTGTCCTCAAGACAACTATTTGAGATCATTTGACTTCCCCCAGGTGAGGACTATTGGGTACCAAGAATCACCTGAAGCAGCAGGATGGGAAGGAGAGAATCTGAGCAGACAGCGTGTGTGGGGCCGGAATGGGTGCCGTGGGGGAGAGTGACAAAGATATGGCTAGGGGAGTACTTCTGTTGTGGACCTATTTTCCAGTATTGCTTCTCATTTTTACCTTTATTTCCCCTTCTCCTGTTAATTGCATTATGATGATTACACATTAAACATAGAATCTGAAATTAAACAGCCTCCAATCACCTTCAGGCTGCAAGACATACTAGCTGTGTAACTTTGGGGAGGTTACTTAACTTCTCTGTGCCTCATTTCTTCCTGTGGTAAAATGGGACTACTGGCTTACCTCATGGGACTCAAGTCGAGATTAATGAGGTAATGTGTATAAACGTCCTAGGACAGTGCTTGGTACCCAGTCAGTGCTTTTGTGCTTACTTCCATATTACTTCAGGTCTGTTACAATGAGTAGGTCTAGGATTCATTCTGATTCTGGTTTTAGGTCCAATAAACCGACCCATCTTCTAAGCAATAGCATTGTTATTACTATCATTTTCTTTTGCTTCCTCCTACCAAATTTTTTTTTATGCTAATGTGTGTCTCATTGAATTTTCATCCCTCAATGTTTACTTTCACACATATAACTAAAAATAGCTCAAAAAACATATGCACCAAAAAAGTGAAGGATGAGCTTTGGGTTTAATTTTAAGAAAAATGAAAGTAACCAGGGATAGAATAAAAATCCTTTAATGGGTACTGTTGTTTAAAGGGAGTGGCATCTCTATCACTATTACATGCCTTCTTCAATCACTATTCTAGACTCTGTTAGACTGATATTGTAAAGACATACTTTGGTGGCAGAAGAAGAAATGAATTGGGCCATTCGAAAGTGGTGGTTTAGAAATAATCACATGTCATGAAAAGAATAATGTCCCTGTTTCCCAAGGAGAACAGTATGAGGAAATAATTGTTTTGAAATGTAAGGTTCGAATAAGATGGCTGATTTAAATTGTATAAAGCGTAATTAGCACTACTGACATAAATTATAGGTAAAAGACCTACTGGGTCATGCACGTGTCCTTTTAACCAGGTACCATGGAGACAGGTACCATAGAAACAGGTAAAGCTTATATTTTACTTTTAAAGCCATTAAACTTACACGCAATTGCTTTAGCTTTGTTTTTACATATAGGACTGTAGGAAAACTATGAGGTAATTCAAAAATTTAAAGTCATGCTTCTTTTTCTCTTCAGAGAGAATACAGGTCTTTCTCTACTTAAAGGTAATTGTCTCAGTTCCTCAAAAAAAACACAAAACCCAACAACAACAATAACACTGTTATTGTTTTTACAAACCTGTTATTGTTTTACAAACCTGTAAAAATATGTTGGCAGATGTTAAAATGAGGTACTTTCTGTTGATTAGTCTTTAGGTTGTGAAATAATACAAGAGGCTCTAAATAAATAAATCACAGTAGTTAATGTGTCCTGTTCCCTCTTTCAAGCTTTATCTGCTGTAGAAAGTGTCCCCCTAACATTAAAAAAGCCCAGGGCCAGACGGCTTCCCGGGGGAATTCTACCAAACATTTAAAGAAGAACTAATTCCTATTCTCCTGAAACTGTTCCAAAAAATAGAAATGGAAGGAAAACTTCCAAACTCATTTTATGAGGCCAGCATCACCTTGATCCCAAAACCAGACAAGGATCCCACCAAAAAAGAGAGCTATAGACCGATATCCTTGATGAACACAGATGCGAAAATACTAGCCAATAGGATTCAACAGTACATTAAAAAGATTATTCACCACGACCAAGTGGGATTTATTCCAGGGCTGCAAGGTTGGTTCAACATCCGCAAATCAGTCAATGTGATACAACACATCAATAAAAGAAAGAACAAGAACCATATGATACTCTCAATAGATGCTGAAAAAGCATTTGACAAAGTACAACATCCCTTCCTGATCAAAACTCTTCAAAGTGTAGGGATAGAGGGCACATACCTCAATATCATCAAAGCCATCTATGAAAAACCCACCGCAAATATCATTCTCAATGGAGAAAAACTGAAAGCTTTTCCGCTAAGGTCAGGAACACGGCAGGGATGTCCATTATCACCACTGCTATTCAACATCGTACTAGAGGTCCTAGCCTCAGCAATCAGACAACAAAAGGAAATTAAAGGCATCCAAATCGGCAAAGAAGTCAAATTATCACTCTTCGCAGATGATATGATACTATATGTGGAAAACCCAAAAGACTCCACTCCAAAACTGCTAGAACTTATACAGGAATTCAGTAAAGTGTCAGGATATAAAATCAATGCACAGAAATCAGTTGCATTTCTCTACACCAACAGCAAGACAGAAGAAAGAGATATTAAGGAGTCAATCCCATTTACAATTGCATCCAAAACCATAAGATACCTAGGAATAAACCTAACCAAAGAGACACAGAATCTATACTCAGAAAACTATAAAGTACTCATGAAAGAAATTGAGGAAGACACAAAGAAATGGAAAAATGTTCCATGCTCCTGGATTGGAAGAATAAATATTGTGAAAATGTCTATGCTACCTAAAGCAATCTACACATTTAATGCAATTCCTATCAAAGTACCATCCATCTTTTTCAAAGAAATGGAACAAATAATGCTAAAATTTATATGGAACCAGAAAAGACCTCGAATAGCCAAAGGGATATTGAAAAAGAAAGCCAACGTTGGTGGCATCACAATTCCGGACTTCAAGCTCTATTACAAAGCTGTCATCATCAAGACAGCATGGTACTGGCACAAAAACAGACACATAGATCAATGGAACAGAATAGAGAGCCCAGAAATAGACCCTCAAATCTATGGTCAACTAATCTTCGACAAAGCAGGAAAGAATGTCCAATGGAAAAAAGACAGCCTTTTCAATAAATGGTGCTGGGAAAATTGGACAGCCACATGCAGAAAAATGAAATTGGACCATTTCCTTACACCACACACAAAAATAGACTCAAAATGGATGAAGGACCTCAATGTACGAAAGGAATCCATCAAAATCCTTGAGGAGAACACGGGCAGCAACCTCTTCGACCTCTGCCGCAGCAACATCTTCCTAGGAACAACGCAAAAGGCAAGGGAAGCAAGGGAAAAAATGAACTACTGGGATTTCATCAAGATCAAAAGCTTTTGCACAGCAAAGGAAACAGTTAACAAAATCAAAAGACAACTGACAGAATGGGAGAAGATATTTGCAAACGACACATCAGATAAAGGACTAGTGTCCAGAATCTATAAAGAACTTAGCAAACTCAACACCCAAAGAACAAATAATCCAATCAAGAAATGGGCAGAGGACATGAACAGACATTTCTGCAAAGAAGACATCCAGATGGCGAACAGACACATGAAAAAGTGCTCCATATCACTTGGCATCAAGGAAATACAAATCAAAACCACAATGAGATATCACCTCACACCAGTCAGAATGGCTAAAATCAACAAGTCAGGAAATGACAGATGCTGGCGAGGATGCGGAGAAAGGGGAACCCTCCTACACTGTTGGTGGGAATGCAAGCTGGTGCAGCCACTCTGGAAAACAGCATGGAGATTCCTCAAAATGTTGAAAATAGAACTGCCCTATGACCCAGCAATTGCACTATTGGGTATTTACCCTAAAGATACAAATGTAGTGATCCAAAGGGACACATGCACCCGAATGTTTATAGCAGCAATGTCCACAATAGCCAAACTATGGAAAGAACCTAGATGTCCATCAACAGATGAATGGATCAAGAAGATGTGGTATATATACACAATGGAATACTATGCAGCCATCAAAAGAAATGAAATCTTGCCATTTGCGACAACATGGATGGAACTAGAGCGTATCATGCTTAGCGAAATAAGTCAAGCAGAGAAAGACAACTATCATATGATCTCCCTGATATGAGGAAGTGGTGATGCAACATGGAGGCTTAAGTGGGTAGAAGAAGAATCAATGAAACAAGATGGGATTGGGAGGGAGACAAACCATAAGTGACTCTTAATCTCACAAAACAAACTGAGGGTTGCCGGGGGGAGGGGGTTTGGGAGAAGGGGGTGGGATTATGGACATTGGGGAGGGTATGTGATTTGGTGAGTGCTGTGAAGTTTGTAAACCTGGTGATTCACAGACCTGTACCCCTGGGGATACAAATATATGTTTATAAAAAATAAAAAATTAAAAAAAAAAAAAGCCATACTTTCCTTCTATAGATATATAAGATGGCAAGTACTGAACACAGGAAAAAAAAAAAAATCCAAGATTAAAAGTGCCTCCTGAATAATCAAAAAGGGATAAGAAGAAAATTTGATATCCTATAACATTAAGTGTTACATTTAATTCCTTGAAAATAATAATCCACAGACCACCCACCAGATTTGTGGTGGATGACAAATAATCTGTGCAACCACCAGAGAGTTGAATTAGCTAATATATCTGATTCCCTAAGCATTTGTCACAAAGAGAGGTTGTTTTGCATTTTCTCAGAGTTCCCATTTGGCTAGTGTTTCTGTTTTACTGCAGAACCACTGTCATAATTTCAGAACAGTTCCAAGATTCCCTCTGATTCTACTTTTTGATCAAATGAACCAATGGGTTCATTTACACAGCAGTAGTCCGGTGCCTGGTGTTTCCGGGCCTCTGCTCACTGTGCCATCATGGGGGGTTTAGTATGACCATTTTAAGATTACCACCCAAAGAGCTCTTAGAATCAGTCTCCTACACCACAGCTGTCGCCTCAATCTTGAGAATGGGTTCTATACACAGTAAATTTATGTTTGTCCTGGCAGAAGTCTATTGAGAACCAGTGAAGGTAAATCTATTTTGAGGGCTGTGGGCTTACTTTTGCATGCATATGTATGTGTGTGTGTGTGTGTGTGTGTGTGTGTGTGTATGGATAGATGAAGATATGTATTCTCTCTCTCTCTCTCTCTATATATATATATATTCAAAGACACACACAGACACACACACACACACAATAAAGTTATAGCAACACCATCCAAATTAGGGTGGGTTCTATTTCCCATTCCCAACCCCTCTTTATACATAGCTTTAGTCCTGTACTGATTTATTCCTATTACAGAAAAGCAGTACACAGAAACTGTAGCCATTCCTGTAAAGCAGCAGGCCAAGGGTCACCATATCCTTTCCTTTAAAGTACCTGCTTTGTTTGCATTGAAAAAATAATAATAATAAACCCCCTCAGAGCTCCTTTATGTGGAAAGACTGCTGGCTGGATATATGCCCTCTAACCTATTTAGGGAGGGACTTGTTTCTTTGTTTAAGGTCCAATGGGATTTCCCCTGGGTGAAGTTTAATGGGATTAAGCTTGGGAAAGATTGTGAGAAGATTTCATCATCAGCCTTCAGTTTCTGCCCCAGACAAGTTTATACAAAGAGTAAAGGTATATCCTTTTGTTAGTATACTCACCTGCGTGTCCCCCCAAACCGGCTATGGTTTCTGAACCAGATCCAGTTTTGTCCCATCCCATCACCCAAAACAGCACTTTGAGGTCTGGGTCCCAGGACTGCTTGAACTAGGATTTCTACTTTCTGGAAATGACTGAAAGAAAGCATCAGGGGGAATTCTTAGTTTTCTGAAGGCTGCATTTGATAGGAAAGAAAAGGTGTATGAAATCACTTGATCCACATCTATCTCTTAGTACAGTGCAATGTTTGTTTGTCCCTTTTAGACCTAACGAAGAGAAGCGGTCAATCATTCTGTTAGGAATCCTTTCCTAATTGTCCGAGAAAAAGTCTGTTCATGTTTTTGCCTCTAGTGCATTGCTCATGTTACTCTCTACTGCTTTTCCAGCTAATTATCTCTAGGACAATATCCATTCCATTGATCTCTCGCTTGAGCAGAGTGAAGTTGATTCTTTTACTATTCTCTCAAAACCCACCAAAATGAAGAAAGGTGACCAAAAAAGGAAAGAGATTCCATCTTCAATGAAAATAGGAAATGGGTACAACCATTTATCAGAGAATTATAAGAAGAGCTGCCAAATCCTATAGTACGATACTGAGGGCAGACGCATAATTCATCGAGTTCTGACAACATCTCAGCCACAGCAGGCACCATTCATTGTCTACTGGATAGCCATTCCTTCCACCCACTTCCTCCCTACACATGACTCTGGTCCTGGCTTTATTGGTTGCCAACATACCTTGGGTTTTGTGTAAGTATGGTGTGGTTACGAACTTCAGAAGTCAATTATAATTAGCCTTGGCCCATCACCATAACTTGTCAGTGTCTGTTTTGAGATGGAGAAGTGACACAATTCTAGAAAATGGACATGACAGTATGCTTCTCGGAAACTTGTTCACTTTGAAAAGGAACACAGATAAGTAGAGAGGTGAGGCCTTTTACTAACTCTGAATATTATTATTTTAGAAATATAGCAACTGTCTTGGGACCCTGAAGGCAGCCGGCCCGAGGGGAAAGAGAGCATGCAGAATTTGATAGTCAGAAAAGATGCAAAGGATTTGAGCCCTTAGTAATTTCTCTGTTCCACTGGATAACCACCCTGCCAGTGCCTATCCGCTGATTTTTCTTATGTGAGATAATGTATGTCCTAGGGCTTTAAATTCTCTAACTCACAGCTATCATAATCCTAACCAATATAGCTTGGTCCTTAAAAGTAGGGCATACCTCTCTTGGACCCACTACTCCTAAAGTACAATGACATTGTACTTGTAATGTGAGGACATTATAGGGACACTTCCGTCAGCTCTGCTCCATCCACTGGGGGGGAAAATCTAGATATAAATAATCAATTTATTCAGAGAAAGCATTAACAATAAGCAAATGTAAGGATTATGATTTGTTTTTTGGGGGGGAGGATTATGGTTTTAGATCAGAATATAAACATTTAAAACTTAGAAATAGCAATATAATAAACTCTTAAAGGTGGCGAATAATGGAAAGTAATATAATTAGGCTAAATTTCTCATCTTTTATATTAAAGCAGACAAATCAGCAATAAAAGTATAAATCAATTAGTTCATGATGTAAAGGGATTCATAAGAAAAATTTAAGTTAATAACATAACAATCACAATCAGGAGATGGAGTGGAAAAGAAAAGTGGGAGAAAAATATGAGTGTACCAGTTTACACAGTGTTTAAAGGGAATAGTTGATATGCATGCTGTAAAACTAAAAAAAATGAGAAATATTAAGATTATTGTTAAAATTTATAAACACCAACTCTATAAGATCTAACAACGGAGTATGTGCCCTCCAAGCCTCTGGTTGGGAAACACACTCAAAACAGATATCCTACATAGAAAATGATAATTTAGGAGGTGGTAACAACAAATCAAAACAACCAGGACTAGGGGCGCCTGGGTGGTTCAGCAGGTTAAGGCCTCTGCATTCGGCTCCTGTCATGATTCTAGGGTCCTGGGATCGAGCCTCACACTGGGCTCCCTGCTCAGCGGGGAGTCTGTATCCCTCCTGCCCCTCTCACCCTGCTTGCCTCTCTGCCTGGCAAATAAATAAATAACATCTTAAAAAAAAAAACACACACAAAAAACCAACAAGGACTAAGGACAAACATAAATGCCATGTCTGTAAATATAAAGAAGATGAACTCAACTTAAAAAAAAAAAAAAAAAAAAAAAGAGACTCTCTGACTGGAGAATAATTGTCTGATGAATAATCAGCCTAGAAATGTCATCCGTCAGAATCTCGCAGGGATTGTCCTGGGTGCCAGATTCCTGTGTACAGAAGATGACCTTGTCCAGACTCCTGAGTGCTCATTCCCCTGGACAGGGCATCCATGTTGCAGATAAGCTTTTTCCCTATTTCTCTGTTTTCAGTTGTTGTTGTTGTTGGTGGTGGTGGTGGTGGTGTGTGTGTGTGTGTGTGTTTAATGTCAGGGTCCACACCTTACTGAGAATTGAGTTGTAGAGCTTTGCCTTTCCACGCTGACCAAGAGGCTTCTTTAGTATCCTTTATCCTTTTCTTACCCTGTGATGTAAATAAAACCCTCCATTGTGTAAAAAAAAAAAAAAAAAAAAAAAAAAAAAAAAAAAAAAAAAAGAGGGAAGCCTCTTGAACTTGGGGTGCTGATGAGATGCTGTCCAGGTGCATGTGGGGAGAATCTCCTTCCATTGTGTTTTCAGCTGTACCTTTTCAGTTTTTCCCCAAAGCAGCCCTGTGTGTGCTTAGAATCTCACAAAACGCTTCCTGAATTCATTTTGTTCAGTCGAAGGCTCTAACGCTTTCTGTTGATAATCAAGGCTCCGTTTCAAGCGGACCTAGAGAGATACTTTCCTCTTCCTTCGTACCTTCGAGGAAAAGTCTCCAGTCATGTCAAGCCATAAGATACCAACGGACCATCTTATTCAAAAACTCAAAGACTTAACTTTTTAAACCCGGGCAGTTGGGATACTCCATCACACTAGCCTAAAAATTCTTGTGAATTAATTGCACAGCAACGTGCTAGACAGCAAACCAGTCACTGACGCTCCAAAGAAAACTCTGTGAGTCCCGATGAGGCTGTATGTCCTAGGCTGTGAGGCTGACAATTAGGTTCAAAGAGGAGCAAAGGTACAGCCTGAGTGTAAAAATGGATGCCACCGCATTCAATGGCCACATCGGCTTTCACGTCTCCACAGACTTGAGTGGGAAAATTCATTAAAATAGAAAGCCCTTCTGAAGAATGAAGCAGGTAGATGGATAATGAGAAATATTTAAAAGCTCAGTGTGTGTGTAGGTTCAAACTGGGAAACACGACGGGCGGGTCACACTCTGTGTCGGTTTTAGAAGAATGGGTCTCCACCTCGGGGAAAGCATTTGGATGATGCAATCTGAGGCTGCGAGTGTTGCAATTTGTTAGCAATAATAGTTCAAGTGTAGAAGTTTGAGAATGATTTACTGAGCAAAAACCAGAGTAGGTTCAAGGCTACCTCTATAACATTACTCTCGCCTGTATTTTGATATGCCTTGCTGAGCTTTAATAAAAGAGATTTCAATATAATTACTCCTTAGAGTATCCCAAATAAATCTGTGTGCAGCCATGGGAATATGTATAAACCATCGGTTTAAATACTGATGGTTTGAAAACCACCTAAAAGCAGGATTTGCAAAGGCACTGAAACCAAATGATATAGGAGTATTAGAGGAATGAACCAAAACACTGCCCTGAGAATACTTGGATTTTCCTAGGAAATCTAAAGTGACTATGAATTTTCTTTTAAAGAAAATAAACACCTGGGAAAACTACCAAGAACAATGTGCAAATCCCCTTCCTTCATTTGTCCAAGTAACTGAGCTGGCCCACCCCAAGAGGCATAAAATCTGTGGAATTTTTGTTCCCTAGGAGGTGGAGTACAAAACCCTAAAGAAGCCAGGACTGCCGTCTTTCATAACCAACTATAATTTTACTGATTTTCATCTGTTACCCAAGTCTTGTTAAGAGAGATGAGAGGTCTGCCAAAGCAAATAGAAAGATGCATATCCTGCCATCTGAGTTTTATGTTATGTAGGCTACGCCTATGGATGGAATTTAAAATTGGAGGTTGCCAGGAAACCAGGAGGAAAGTTCAGAGTGATATATGTTCTCAGAGAACAAATAATACTTCTTTCTCTAATTTCTACCTTTTTTCCCCCATGGAAGTTTAATCATATTTTGGTGATAAAATACAACACATGATATATTTATCAATGCCAATAGTGATTTTAGTATTATGGGTTATTGCTAAATATCATCACTTATAAATTCCAGTGAAATAGTTTAGGTTTTATTATACTAAAGTTTTCATTTTAGGATTTATGTAGAAAATAGTCAAGACTGCTTCTAAGTTAAAATCATTTAACATTTCATTATAAAATTTAAATTACTATAGATGATAGAGCTGAATCTTTTTTTTAAAGTATACTTTAGTATTTCATAGAAGATAAAGGGGCTAGATTTATAGGAATTCTCTGTAAACCAGTCTTAACTGGTGATCATCCAGTTTCACTTCTGTTATTTCCATAACATTTACTCATGTATTTACTATACAAGATAAATGATATTTTCATATTAAGAATCTCAGATATTTTAAAACATTTATCATGATTCCTTCCCGACATTTTCCTTCCTAGTCTAAATATCTGCAGCCCTAAGCCTTCCTCAATTTAAAAACGTCTGGACGCTGTTCTATTTCTCAGTTTTAAGCATATCTTATCCCTGGATCCTAAGAGTTTTTTGTTTTTTTATTCCTAAAAGAAATTTCAAAATTGAAACTTTAAATCAGGTTCAAATATCATGGCAGAAATATGTGGGAGAAAGCCTGACACGGAATTTGCAAAAATACTTGTAATAACAATAATTTAACCCTGTGGTGTGTCAGAGACTTTGCCAGATGCTAAGCAAGGATTAGTTCATGTATTTGCCACACTGATACCATGGATAGGTGTTAGTGATAGCTTCCTTATACAGAGAAGGACTAGTCTGCCTCGAAGAATATCTGACTAAAAGAACACATGTGAAAATGCTCTCAAATGTCAGTGACATATTTTTTATTAAAGTTCAGTCACTCTCTCAATATAATAGGCCTATGCTTACCAATAGGTTGAAATAGAGAAAATAAGGTTATTTTAGCAATAAAAATATACAACTCATAAATCTGTTGAGAAATTACTTTGTTCCAGACACTTGCTGGGAATGCAAAGGTGGAAAGACGCCATCTCTGTCATCAAAGTGCTCGGCAATGAATGGGGAAGGACTCCAAACACAGATCACTGCCGTGGCCTAGGACCTGGGATCAAAGGTACTCACAGTCTCGTGAGGTAACAGAGAGGCCCCTAAACCAAATGAGGAATCTGAGAGACTTCTACAAAGGCACAATGCCTCACTCTGAGTTTTGACCACTTTCCAAAGAAGAAAACGCAAGAGCTGGAGGTGGACAGGATGCTCCAGGAATAAAGGGCACCGTGAAGAGGGAGGGCCCTGAGGCCAGAATCAGGGCCTCCTGTGGGGAACTCTCAGCAGTGATGAGCTGCTCAACAAAATCGTGGAGGGAGAGAGGAGGAGAGTGAAAATGTAGGGAGAGCTCGTGCTTTTTCCCGACAGGCTAAGGAACTAGGAAAATGTTTTCACCCAAAAAAGGTCATAAGTAAGTTTGTATTTTCAGGCTTTATTTTAGGCAAGTCATTAACTACTTGAAAGCTCAGTTTTCTCATTTGTGAAATTCAACAGGGGAAGGGGGGAGTAGATAACTTCTGAGATCTTTTCTGTTCAAAGATTTAGAAAATCAATTAAAGCAGATTCCCGCCCTCCCCCTCCCACTACCCCCTCCCCCCACACCTCTGCAGTTGGCCATAAAGCTTAAAACCAGATAGCACTCAGGGCCCTGGGTGGCTCAGTTGGTTAAGTGTCTGCCTCTTGATTTCAGCTCAGGTCATGATCACAGGGTGTGAGTTCAAGTCCTGAGTCAGGATCACATTAAGCGTGGATCCTGCTGAAGATTTCTCTCTCTTTCGGTCCCTTTGCCCCTTCCTCTCCCCTTCCTGTGCTTGCTCTCGCTCTCTCAAAAACAAACAAACAAACAAACAAACAAAAAACCCAGACAGAGCTTAAGGTCTTTAACTGAGACTGTAATTCCATTGACCCCATGCTCCTTAATTGGAAATCCCGTGTAAACCAATAGTGACTTCCAGCAGGCTCCACACATGCACGGGGCTATGTTGTGGAGGGAAACAACGGGCAGGTAGGAGAGCTGGAGCTTACCGTTGAAAGAGAAGCCATACAGATCAGTCATGTTAATGGACTTTCAGAGAAAATTACTCCTAATGACAAAAGATTTAATAATCCATGAGTATTGCTATCATTACTGGCTTAGGAAAATTGGTTAGATGTGCTTGAAATATATTTTGTGCAGTCCCTTTGATTCCAGAATATTTTTCCGGTTCAAATAGCGTCGGAAAATAATTGATCGTCTGCCTCCCTCTGTAGAACGTATATATAGACCAACATTCTTGGATTGTTTATCTTTTCTTCTGCCGCAGTTTGACGAGCTGGAGAACTGCCCTAAGATTCATCTTCAAATACACCTTTGTCCTTCAGGGCAAATTTTCAACAAAGTCCTGAGAGTTATTAATGCTTTATCCAAACCTCCTTTACCTTAACAAATGTACGTTTGGAAACACCGAAGAATGTGTTTCTCCCTTTCTCCCCCACCCTCTCTCTCTAGACACACAGGCACACACATACCACCCCCGCATCAAGAACACTCTGCACCTCCCTTCTCCACCTCTACTACCTGAACTTCTTTTAAAGTATAATGTAGTGGTTTATAATATTGATAAGAAATACCTCACAGTATGAATTAATGTCCCTTATAAACCAATCAAAATCACTTTAAATCAAGTGTGAATTGTCTGGACCATTGCCCCAAACCCGCTCACTTTGCCCCTTTTGTTTCATATCCATTATTGTGAGATTTTTGAGGGAGTTTATTGCATCTTAATACCAGCTGCCTATCCTTATCATATGCTGGCTTATGGAACGTTAAAGAAATGGCATATTGCATGAAGCACTGGGTGTGGTACATAAACAGTGAATTTGGAACATGAAAAAGATAAAATAAAATTAAGATGTTAAAAAAAACTAAAAAGTGACTTATGTACTTGGAGGGAAAAATGCCATTTTTGCTGAAATTGGCAAGGCAAGCACTCATTCTCTATTCTGCCCTTCTCTATTTGAATATATTCCAGCTTATAAATGTATGTGATGGATTTAATAGAGATACAAGCCACATATGTGCCATATCATTGAAATAGTATGCATCTGCCTATTATCTATAGCTCTTAATTTTATCTACAGAACCAGATGTGAAATCCGGAGTGCTCACGACTGAAGTACATGCGTACATGTACCTTCGTTAGGGTTCAGAACATGTCCAGAAATCACCAAGGAAGAAAGAATAAAACATGGTATAATCCTGGCACAGATTGTCTTCTGCTAAGTTTCAGTATACACACAGCCTATGTGTTTGCATCAGAACAATGGCTGTCCATATATGAACTCCGTATACAAATTATCAGCCATCCTGGGTCTATGTTTGATCCACAGCCTTCCACTTCAGGCACTGAGCGCAGTGGATGCCAAGTAGTATCAATCATTCCATTTTTGTTGTGTTCCTGGTAAGAGATGGCATTTGTTTTCCTGATTCAGAAAATAAGCCAGACATACGTACTGGGAGAAAAATGTGAACGTGAAACAAAACAAAACAAAACAAAACACAAAACCAAAAAAACACCCAGGCCTAGTTAAAAAATTTTTGAACTAAAAATGCATCGCGTTAAATATCTTTTATAAAGTGGAATTACGGTGAAATTTTAATTATCTGAAATAAATGGGCAAAGGATGACCAAAAATAACAGAGAATCAAAAAGAAATTTAAATATCACTCTAAAGCCAAGTGTATCATTTTTTATAGGTAGCTGATTTAATTGCCAGATTGTTTCCTCGGGCAGAGCAACCTCTTTTACACTTGCTCACATGAAGACCTTCTTTGTTCAGTGTAATCAGGTCTCTTCCATTAAGAAATTATTACTGCGTTTTCCATTTTCGTACGTAAATTGAAATCTGCAAATAGCTTCCATGGCTTATTCTTTTCTTTTTAAAAAACCAATTTTTTCCATAGGTATTGAGCCCAACAACTTCTACCGCCTTTTCTAGGCAGCAAATTATTTGTCAGCAATCTGAGTGAGACCATATCAATTTCCCAAATGAAAAGCTCACATGTATGTATGCGATGACAGCCTGCGAACTTGTAACACCAGAATTCAACCCCTGACTTTCAGAAGTGGCATCTAAAAACATTATTTATAGAAAAGTCTCTCTAAGGCTTTTGTGGCCACTGAGTGGCCGCAGAACATGAGCCATCTGCACTTTCCAACCAGAGTGCGCCAGAAACAACCTACCTACAAAGAATCACACTAAGGGAGCTCCAGAAAAGAGTTGTACAATACATGTCCTCAACACCGACAAAAGCCACACATTTCAAGGAGCTAAAAATTCCAGCAAAATGAAATGTGAATAAAGAGTTGCTTTTTCAAAATTGGACCAGAATTGGACCTGAGTGGAGACAGAATTCCTGGCCAAGCAAGTCCCAAGGCCAGCCTAGTTGCAAGGCAAGAGGAAATAGAGTCTGCCTGTTAACGGCATGGCGTGGGTGGAGTGGCGTGCCCCTGTGGAACAAAGGAAGGGTTAGACGCTGTCTTTGGAGACTAGTCACCACCAGGGATAAACAGGGCAATCTCTGAAGGAACTTGCTCCTACTTTTTAAAGGAGATATAAGCAAGGGCTGGAAGAACGTGAGTGGTCAAACACTGTCACCGGCTTTTCTTAAAAAGACTTTGACTATGCCACTTGCCTCAGACTAGTTTGAGGAGGTAAGTTGAGGTAAGTTTTTCTAGCTCATTTATGACCTAAACACAAACAGACCAGCCAACAAACAAACCAGTGTTCCATTTGGGATTTTCAACCTGGTATGTGCCAAGGAAGATTCATTCATTTGATGTTTATCCAGTGTTGACTGGGGACTCTTGGAAGCTGCATGCCCTCCTAGTTAGTCAGGCTTCCCACTGCCTTCTCTTCCTCTCCCTCATTTGCTTTCCAACATTGGATACATAGTTTCAGCCCTACTAGTCAACTTTCTATAGAAAAGTTTCCTGAAATTCATTAGCATGCTTGTCTCATGAGAAAAAACTGGAATGACTAAATAGTCCAATAAATAAAGGATAAAAAAAAGTTTCTCACATTTGTATTTCCTGCCACATAAGGTCTCAGTTTGCTATTGCTGGTAACCAGCAACCTCTCAAAAATCAAACAAACAAAAAACAACAATAAATACAAACAAAAAACAAAACAAAACAAAACCCTCAAATACCGGTAATCTGTGCTCGTATGTCCACTTTGTCTCCTATTTGCTCTCCAGTTAACTATGACCAAAGTCCTTCCTTAATCCTTGACCTATTTGCCATCTCCGAGATCATCACTGATCTTGTAAAATCCTGTCACTACTTTTCAATGCTTAATCTTACGTGACTTTTCTCTTGCTTTAGACATTGAGATTTTCTTTTTCCCAACTCTGCAATCTTTAGCTTTTAAGGCAGCATTCTCTTTGCATCTCTTTCTTTTTACTAACCCCTTCTCAGTTTCATTCACTGATTTCTATATATTCTAATCACTCCTTCTATACTGGTCATCCCTCATTATTGTCCTTCTTCTTCTTCTCACTTTCTCCAACTAACTAAACTATTATTAAATATTATTAAATGTCTACTAGATACGTCCACCAGGATATAAACATGACATGAGCTCTCAACATATGCAGTCTTTTTCTCCTCTGTTAATTCTTTATCATATTTAATAGCCCTGCTTTCCAACTGGCCCCTAAATCATTCATTATCCCTCTCTTCATCAAATCCCATTTCAAGTTTAAGCTCAATCAACTGTCATTTTTCTCTTCATCTTCACTAACATTGACAGGTTTAGGTACCTGTAATCTCTCATCTGAACCACAGAAGAAGCTATTCATTGTTTTTAAATTATAATGCAACACAAATCACATCCTATCCCTCTATAAACAATGACAAGCTTGTCGTTGCCAAAGTCTCAAAAACCCTGTGACTTTCCGTGGTCAACAAGCTTGTCCTTGACTTGGTACTTAACAGTTTGTCTCTCCCAAAGTCATCTTCTTCTAATTCATGCTCTAAGTGGCAGTCGTACAAAATGACTTATTGGCTAAAGACACTGTGTGGTCTTAACTTGAACCACTCACTTTTGGTACATTGGTTCCAACTGATTCACAGGTTCCAGATGTCAGTTCAGATGTCATGTAGGTACCTAGGTTTAAATTCAAGCTTACTACATATATACTCTTGGGAGAGATACTTAACTTTTCCAATTCTTACTATCCTCATCCATAAACCAGTCATAATATAAAACCCACTTTAGATAATTGTAAATATTTAATGAGGTAATATCTCTAAAGTGGCTTTACAGTGCCTGACAGATAATAAGCACTAATAAATATAATATTTTTACAATATTAAGTGCAGACATATGCAAAGGGATTTGATTCAACTACCAGCAGAAGAAAATGTTTTCAGTGGGATTCGCATATACTAGGTTGTAGGCAAAGACTTGTAGACATGTGGCACTTGTTTGTGTCATGTGGCAAAGAGAGGAAACAGTCCATCAGTTACCCCTCTGAGCTGTAGAAAAATTAGGTTGATGTCTATTGCTCTTTTGCTCCAATTTGTAATTCTCTCTAATGAATGAAATGGAGCAGGATGGTAGCTTTAGGGGCTAAAGAGCACAGTCCAGTATATATTTTACCACTTGGACACTGAAATCAATCAGGAAATCTGCAAGACTGACTTTAGGCATTAGAGGAATTCTGGAGTGGAGTAGTATCCAGTTGGCTATACAAGACAGGTCTCATTGTCAGTCGGATGATACATTTTTCTCCAAGTTTTCTTCTCTCACTCCCAGTGTCAAGTATTTCTGATTAAAATTTAACAGCTGCCATAGTTCCTGCCCATTTATTTACTGCTGAAACTGATACTGCTGCTTACAATGGGTGTTCTGTGCTATTTTATTCAGTTTGTTCCAGATACACTTTATTGTTTTAAGTGTGTTTATTGGCCAATTGCTTTATGGTCATTTTTAGTATTCTTTACAATAACCATCTGTAGCTAACATGAATTTGAAGTTTTCCATTCCAAATACACCCCAGTGACTATCAAGTAAGGAATACAGGATTTTGTTCTAAGCTGACTAGTCAGGCAGTTAAACCTAAAGTAAAACTCTAAATTATAAAATTTATAACTTTAACATTTAAACAAAAACATCTCATTAATCTATCGGCTTTTTTTTTTTTTTCTTATACAAACATTTGTTGGCAGTATTCAAAGCTTTTCAGAAAATCACTTCCAGTTCCTGGCTTTATCTTAC
Organism: Mustela lutreola; assembly: GCF_030435805.1. Taxonomy (NCBI): domain Eukaryota; kingdom Metazoa; phylum Chordata; class Mammalia; order Carnivora; family Mustelidae; genus Mustela; species Mustela lutreola. The sequence goes on from NC_081292.1 coordinate 162,959,710, forward strand.
ATGAATTTTTATATAGCTTAATGGCCTCTAAATGTATACAAGTAATAGATAAGGTGTTATAAAATTGATACTTAATGCTAAGTTTATAGAAACTTGGATATTGCCAAGGCATGTGGTGTCTAGCCAGTATTTATTTTCAAAACAGAAGAGTATTAAGAAAAGAGTAAGATAAATATTATAATGTGAATTAGTGTTTAGAAAATTTGAGAGTATGAGAAGTTAAGATCACAGAGGCAAAGTAAAATTGGATAGTTAAAATGTTATATCTATGCTATTATAGACCTATAAAATATTGGCATGTGAAATTGTAACTATTTCAAGCTGAGGTCATGTTATTTTCACCCCTTTTCCATAATAAAAGAGACCTGTTTTCATAATTACTCAAGACACACACAAAGAATAATCAGAAATATTGTGAAATCATTCTTAATCAATAGATTCCTAAGCATTATTAAACTCATAACCAAACGTTATCTGTAGCCACAGTTCCAAATAGTGAATCATTGTTTAGGAGTTCTAATCAAATAGCCTGGGTAGTAATCCCACCTCTGTCATTTTTTGGATAAGAAACACTAAACACATTATTTAACTTTTAAGCCACAATTTTCTCATTTCTAAAGTTAGGGATAATAATTAGTGCCTTATAGTATACTGTAATGTGAAATACCTATGTACATGTAAAAAACATATACATGTGGTACAGAGTAACTTCTATAGATGTTAATGAGTTCCTTTATTAATAACTTGAACTTAGATATTTTTAATATATAAAATATATTTTACACATTTCATATAATTAAGCTTTATATATTTAATTTATGTCTCTATATTTATATGGGTTTATTGTAGGTAACACATATGTGGGTCTTGTTTTTTTATTCAAACTGATTATCTTTTAACTGATGTATTTAGACAATTCACAGTTAAAGTGATTATTGTTATGGTTAGATTAATATCTAACTTCTTGCTAGCTATGTCTCTTTGCTCCATTTGTACTGTATTTCTCTTTTTGTCTTTTCTTAGGTTCATTTTATTACATTTATAAAGTAAGTTCATTTTATTACATTTTATCTCTACTGACTCATTAATATACATCTCTAAAAAATGTTCATTTTATTACATTTTATCTCTACTGACTCATTAATATACATCTCTAAAAAATGTTTTAGTGATTACCCTGGGACTTACAGTACACATTTCAAATTAATCTGAGTTTACCTTTAAATAGTGGTTCACTCTTTTACATACAGCACAAGGCCATTACAACAATATATTCTTAATTCTTCCTACCCGTCCTCTGTTCTATTATTGTCATAGGTTTTACCTTCACATATGCTATATGGATTAGTCCATGATCTCTTAGCTCATTTACAAATAGGAAATAATTTTTACTTGTTTTCATTCATTCCAGTTCCTATTCACTTCATCCATTTACTTGTGATTAGCTCTAGGTTTCTGACTATATCATATTTCCTCTACTTGAAGAATTTCCATTAGAGTATGTCTGGCAATAAATTCTCTTAGTTTTTATTTGAGAATTTTTTAAAAAATGTATATTTCACTTCTTTTTACTGGGTCTAGAATTCCGAGTTGACATATCCATCCCCCACTCCATCGCCCTGCAATACTTATGTCTGTCACTGCATGTTCTTTCTTGAACAGTTTCTGATGAGAAGTCTGGTTAAATTACTGCACTTTTTCCATGGTAGCTAGGATTTTTTTTTTTCTTCTTCTTCTGACTAATGTCAAGATTTTCTCTCTGTCTTTGATTTTCTGCAGTTTGAATACCATATGCCTAGCTAGAGAAATAATGCTTGCATGTTTGGCATTTTTCCTGCTTGGTGTTCTGTGAGCATATTGGATCTATGGTTTCCTGTTTGTTGCTAATTTTGTAAAATTCTCTGCCATTACTTTTCTCTTCTCTCCTTGCTTTTTTCCTTCTCTCCTCTTTCTTTTTCTCTTTGCTCTGCTCTGCTCTTTTCTTTTAAGTAGGCTCCATGCCCAGCGTGGAGCCCAATGTGGGGCTTGAACTCACAATCCTGAGATTAAGACCTGAGCTGAGATCAAGGGTCAGATGCTTAACTAACTGAGCCACCTAGGAGCCCCATTTGCCATTATTTCTTCAACTATTTCTTCTGCTCCCATTTCTCTCTCTCCTCCCTTTTGTGTATACACTACTGTGTTTGAAATTGTCCCACACTGTTGGGTGCTCTGGTTTTTGTTGTTGTTGTTATTTTTGTTCATTCTTTTATTTTCTTTGTGTTTTAGTATGGGTAGTTTCATCATCAATTTCACAGAATCTCTCCTTGGCTGTGCTGAGTCTACTGATGAGCCTGTTAGAAGCCTTCATATTTGTTACTGTTTTTTTCTTTCTTCTAGTATTAGCACTTGATTCTTTCTTACAGTTTCATTTCTCTGCTCAATGGCTCATCTGAGATTGCATGTTGTCTACTTTGTTTTATTAGAGCCAATAGCATATTAATTGTAATTACTGAAGATTTTCTGTCTTATAGGTATAACATCTGTGTCATAGCCAGTCTGATCCTAATAATTGCTTTGCTTCTTCTGTAAGTGTATATGTATGTGTGTGTGTTTTCCTTTCATATGCCTTAAATTTTTTTTTTTTTTTGTTGAAAGCCAGATTTCTTGTGTAGGGGTATAGAGACTGGGGTAAATGTTATTTAAATTTGGAGATGAGCATCCATTTTCTATAGCTTGATACTTTTCTTTTGTTTTGTTCTTAATTTAAATTTTAGTTAGTTAACATATGGTGCGATTTTGATCTCTGGAATAGAGTTCAGTGATTCTCTTTAATACCCACCACCCATCTAGTCCATCCCTGCCCACCTCCTTACATCAGTCCTCAGTTTCTTCTCTATTGTTAAGAGTCTCAGAGTTTGTCTTCCTCTCTCCTCTTTTCCCCCTTCCCATCTGTTCATCTGTTTTCTTTCTTAAATTCCACATATAAGTGAGATCATATAGTATTTGTCTTTCCCTGACTGACTTATTTCACTTAGTATAATACACTCTAGATTCATCCATGTTGTTGCAAATGTCAAGATTTCATTATTTTTTATGGCTGAGTAATATTCCATTATATATCAATCTCATCTTCTTTATCCATTGATTGGTGGATGGACATTTGGGCTCTCTCCATAGTTTAGCTATTCTTCTTAAAATGATGGAGAGTACCCCTTCAAATCTCTGCATCCCCACCAACACCTGTTATTTCTTGTGTAGTTAATTTTAACCTTTTTGACAGGTGTGAGGTGGTATCTCATCATGGTTTTGATTTGTGTTTTCCTGATGATGAGCAATGTTGAGCATCTTTTCATGTGTCTGTGAACCGTTTGACATCTTCTTTGGAAAAGTTTCTATTCATGTCTTCTTCCCGTTTCTTAACTGTATTATTTGTTTTTTGGGTGTTGAGTTTGCTAAGTTCTTTGTAGATTTTGGATACTAACCTTTTATCAAATATGTCATTGGTAAATATCTTCTCCCATTCTGTAGGCTGCTTTTAGTTTTATTGATTGTTTCCTTTGCTGTGCAAAAGCGTTTTATCTTGGTGAAGTCTCAATAGTTAATTTTTGCTTTTTTTTACCCTTGCCTCTGGAGTTGTGTTTAGTAAGAAATTGTTACAGTTGAGGTCAAAGAGGTTTCTTTAGGATTCTTCAGGATTTTAATGGCGTCCTGTCTTACCTTTAGGTCTTTAATACATTTTGAATTTACTTTTGTGTATGGTGTAAGAAAGTGGTCCAGTTTCATTCCTTTGCATGTCAGCTGTCCAGTTTTCCCAACACTGTTTGTTGAAGAGACTGTCTTTTCCCTATCGGATATTCTTTCCTGCTTTGTTGAAGATTTGTTGACCATATAGTTTTGGGTCCATTTCTAGGCTTTCTGTTCTGTTGATTTATGTGTCTGTTTTTGTGCCAGTACCATACTGTCTTGATGGGCTACAGCTTTGAAATATAGTTTGAAATCCAAAATCATGATGCTTCTGGTTTTGTTTTCCTCTTTTAGGATTGCTTTGGCTATTCGGGGTTTTTTTTGTAGCTCCATGTAGATTTTAGTATTGTTTGTTCTCATTCTGTGAAAAATCCTGTTTGTGTTTTGATAGGAATTGCATTAAATGCGTAGATCACTTTGGGTAGTATAGACACTTTAACAATGTTTGTTCTTTCGATCCATGAGCATGGAATGCTTTTCCATTTCTTTGTGTCCTCTTCAATTACTATCCTAAGTGTTTTATAGTTTTCAGAGTACAGATCCTTTACCTCTTTAGTGATGTTTATTCCTAGGTATCTTATTGGTTTTGGTGCAACTGTAAATGGAATGGATTCCTTGATTTGTTTTTGTGTTGTTTTGTTATTGGTGTATAGAAATGCAACAGATTTCTGCACATTGATTTTCTATCCTGCAACCTTGCTGAATTCATATGTTAGTTCTAGCAATATTTTTGGTAGAGCCTTTTGGGTTTTCTATATAGAGTATCATGTCATCTGCAAATCGTGAAAGTTTGGCTTCTTCCTTGCCAATTTGGATACATTTTATTTCTTTTTGTTGTTTGATTGATGGAGCTAAGACTTCCAGTACTATGTTAAATAGTAATGGTGAGAGTGGACACCCTTGTCTTGTTCCTGACCATAGGGGAAATGCTCTCAGTTTTTCTCTATGGAGGATAATATTAGCTGTGGGTCTTTCATATATGGCCTTTATGACATTGAGGTTTGTTCCACCTACCCCTACTTTGATGAGGGTTTCTATCAAGAATCGATGCTGTATTTTGTCAAATGATTTTTCTGCATCTATTGACAGGCTTATATGACTCTCATATATATATATATGTTATTAATGTGATGTATCACGTTCATTGTTTTGCAAATATGAACTACCCCTGCTTTTTGGCTTGATCTTAAGCACAGGATTTGTGCTAATCTATTCAGGAATTGGGCAAAGTTTGGGGTTTATTGTTCTTATGGTTACCCTGAGTGTACCTCAGGCTTAAAATCCCCCTAGTGATGCTCTGTGTTTACAGTGTGGGCTGGTTTGTTAGAGGCTCTCTCATTGTATATTCTTCCTTTGCTTTTCACCTTCCCTTTATGCTATTGCCCAATAAGGACTAGGGTTTTGCAGCTCTCCCAGCTGTATTCCACTGCTATTTTTCTCTAAGGTCATTAGCCTGGTTGGGGGATTTAGGGGAAAGAGCATTCCCTGATGTTTGATTATGCCTCAGTCTCTATTCTTGGAATAAGAATAGGGCTCAGGGCTCTATTCTTGGAACTGGCCAATGTCCTTCACAAGTGCCTCTCCAGTTGCAGACCTGGACCTTTCAGGCATTTCTCCCATAGCAGAAATATAGATACTGAAATTGTATCTTTCCATAGGAGGGATTCTTTTCCTTCTCCTTCTTCTCTTTTCTTCCCTGCTCCCTTCTCCCAGATACAGTGGATTTCTACCAGTACCTTAAGGTGATAGTTTTCATTGCCTTTCCCATCCTGTTAGTGGAGATGGAGGAGATGGGCTTGGGCTTTTGGGCAGTGACTTCTGTTCCCTTTCTCAAGTCAGCAGCATGAAAAAATCTTTCTCAAGAATTCTTCCAAATATTTTCTACAAGAGCTGCCAGTAAGAATGTGTCTCTGGGGACGCCTGGGTGGCTCAGTTGGTTAAGCAGCTGCCTTCGGCTCAGGTCATGATCCCAGCGTCCTGGGATCGAGTCCCGCATCGGGCTCCTTACTCGTCGGGGAGCCTGCTTCTCCCTCTGCCTCTGCCTGCCATTCTGTCTGCCTGTGCTCGCTCTCTCTCGCTCTCTCTCCCTCTGATAAATAAATAAAATCTTAAAAAAAAAAAAAAAAAGAAAAGAAAAGAATGTGTCTCTGTACCTTCAACATCCAGAGGCTTTACATTCTCACACTAGCCCACACTCAGTCTCTAGCAATTTCTGAAAGCATTTTAGCTGTATCTTATTCCATTTTATGTAGAGTCTAGCAGTGCTATTTATCTTTGTAGGCATCTGTCTCTCTCCATATTTGAATTGTCTTGCTTGCCCTGAGACCTTAGTTCTTTGATGGATCCAGCTTTTTTTTTTTCTTTTTGCAAGAGTGAGAATGATATTCTTTACAGCTATCTATATCTCCAAGCTGAAAACAGAAGTCTTTTAATCATTAGTTTGCTAACAACATAGAAGCAGATAAGTGAAAGCTTCTATGAAGCAGGTATTATTATTATTTTACTTATATTAAAATGGAAGTCATTTGAATATATTAAATGATTCAGTAATTATAGGAACAATGAAAAAATATCAAGATGTATTTTGAGAATTTTCTCAATGGTATCAGAAAAAAATAATTGGAATTTATTGTCTTTGTGAATTTTGTATATAATTGTTAAAAAATTAAAATTAAATTAAAAAATTGACATTAAATCAATTAATGTCAATCAATCAATCATCCCTTTAATAGAATGAAAGAAAAGTCATCTCAGTAGATGCAGAAAAGGCATTTGACAATATTTAATATCAATTCATGTTAAAAACACTTAGTAAATTAGAAATAGAAGTAACATATTCAGGTACCTGAGTGGCTTAGTCAGTTAAACATCTGCCTTTGGCTTGGGTCATGATCTTGGAGTTCTGGGATCCAAGTCCCACATCAGGGTTCCTGCTCAATGGGGACCTTTGCCTCTCACCCCACTTGTGCACACACTCTCTCTAATAAATAAAATCTTTAAAGAAAAAAAAAAGAGAACATATTCAACATAGTAAAGAGTACATATTGACAAGCCCACAGCTAATATCATATTCAATGGTGCTGAAAGCTTTTGCTCTAAGATCATGAAAAAGACAAAGATGGCCATTCTCAGCACTCCTATTCAGTATAGTATTGGAAGCCCTAGCTAGAGTAGTCAGGCAAGAAAAAGAAATAAAATGAATTATAATTAGAAAGGAAGAAGCAAAATTGTCTCTATTTGCAGATGACATGGTTCCATATATAAAAAATTCTAGACACTCAACCAAAAAACTGCTAAAACTGATCAATGAATTCAGTAAAGTTGCAGTATAAAAAAAATGCAAAAATCAGCTGTGTTTTTATAAACTAACAATTTTTCAGAAAAGAAATAAAGAAATCAATCCTGTTTATAATAGCATCAACAACAATCAAATACTTCAGAATCAATTTAATGAAGGAGGTAAAAGATCTCTACTCTGAAAACTGCAAGACAGTGATGAAAGAAATTGAAGAAAACATAGATAAATGGAAAGGTCTCCTGTGTTTATAGATTGGAAAAATTAATATTGTTAAAGATTTTGTTTTTATTTATTTATTTGAGAGAGAAAGAGAGAGAGAAAGAGGGAGAGAGAGAGCATGAGAGGGGCAAGGTCAGAGGGAGAAGCCGACTACCCGCTGAGCAGGGAGCCCAATGTGGGACTCAATCCCAGGATTCTGGAATCATGATCCGAGTCGTGGGAAGAGGCCCAACCAACTGAGCCACCCAGGTGCCCCAATTAATATTGTTAAAATGTCAACATTACCAAAAGCCATCTATAGATTCTATGCAATCCTTATCAAGATTTCAATGGCATTTATTACAGAAATACACAAAACCCTCCTAAAATTTATATGTAACCACAAAAGACCCCAAATGACCAAAGAAAACCCGAGAAAAAAGAGCAAAGCCAGAGACACAACACTTCCTGCTTTCAGGCTATGCTATAAAGCTACAGTCATTAAAACAGTATGGTACTGGCATAAAAACAAACAGATCAGTAGATCAGAGTAGTGAGCCCAGAAATAAACCCAAACATATACTGTCAATTAATATTTAACAAGGGAGCCAAGAATACTCAATGGAGAAAATATAGTGTCTTCAATAAATGGTACTGGGAAAATGATATTCTCAGATAAAAAATGAAACGACCCTTATCTTATACAATTCAAAAGTTAATCCAAAATGGATTAAAGCCTTAAATGTAAGACCTGAAACCGTGAAACTCCTAGATAAAAACGATGGGAAAAATTTTCTTGACATAGATCTTGGTAATTATTATTTTGGAAATCATACCTAAAGCACAAGCAACAAAACAGACAAACAAAAACAAGTGGGACCACCTCAAATTAAACATTTTTGCACAGTAAAATAAGCCATCAATAAAATAAAAAGAAAACTTATTTGCAAACTATGTATCTGATAAAGGGTTAATATCTCAAATATTTATTGAACTCATACAACCCAATAGCCTCAAACCAATAATCCAATTTTAAAATGAGCAAGGGACCTAAATAGATATTTTTCCAAAGAAAAGATATAAATGGTCTGCAGATACATGAAAAGATGTTCAAAATCACTAGTCCTTAGGGAAGTGCAAATTAAAGCCACAATGAGATATCACCTCATGCCTGTTAGAACGGCCATCATAAAAAGATAAGTGCTAACAAATGCTGGCATGGATGTGGAGAAAAGAGAACATTGTGCACTGTTGGTGGGAATGTAAATTGGTGCAGCCACTATAGAAAACAGTATGGCGGTTCCTCAAAAAATTAAAAATAGAACTACCATATGATACAGCCATTTCACTTCTGGGAATATATCCAAAAGAAATGAAACCACTAACTTGAAAAGATAGCTACACTCATACAGCATTATTTACAATAGCCAAGACATGGAAACAACCTAAGTGTCCACTATGGATGAATGGATAAGGAAACTATATAATTACTTATATAATTATAATTAAATGATATATTAATATTATATAGATTGTATTAATATTAACTATAATATTAATATTAATATATTCTATTCATTAAATTATAGACATTATGGCTGGATACTATTCAATCATAAAAAATTATGAAATCCTCTGTGACAAAATAGATGGACCTTGAGGACATTATGCTAAATGAAATAAATCAGATAAAGAAAGACTAATCTCACTTAAATGTAGAATCTAATAATAATAATAACAATAATAAAACCATCAAACTCATACAGAAAGAAATCAGATTGGTGGTTAGCAAAGGCAAGGGGAACTGTAGGAAGGTGGTCACAAAATTGCAGTTTTAAGATAAATATACCACAGATCTATTGTGCAAAATGGTGACTGTAGCTAATACTGCTCTATGATATCCAGGGAAGTTGTTAAGATAGTAGGCCCTAAGAGTTCTCAGCACAAGGAGAATTTTTTTTCTTTCCTTTTTATTGTATCTATATGAGATGATGGATGTTAACTAAACCATTTTCTAAGATATATATACATCAAACCATAACTTAAACTTATACAGTGATGTATGTAAATTATTTCTCAATAAAACTAGAATAAAAATAAATAGACTTTTATTGTTATAGTCCAACTATCAAAAAATACAATGTGATTTAATGAATTCTTGCTCTGATCAAGGAGGGTCCTATTTCCAAGGCATATCAGATGATAGGATAATTTGGGCTGCATGTATCAGAGAATTATGACTTAAATCATTTAAACAATAGAAAACATGATACCTTGAAAGAAGTCTGGAGATGATGGTTCTAAGGCTGGTGAATTCAGAATCTCAACAAAGACTTGTCTATAGCCTGAAATAATGTGTGCAAAATCATTTCCAATGACTCATAGAAGCCAAGCAAGAGCAGACGTGGAGCCCAGGCAGTGGAATATGTGAATGTGTCATTCAGAAATATCAGCGCAAAAACTGCATAAATTCCCAGTAGGGAAGAAGTGGGGTTCGTATTTTCCAGTTTCCACATACATCATTCATATTGTCTGTGGTCATTTGACAACTTCCTTTCTGCATCAATTCTGACTTTGATAACCCTGGCTTATTATGAGCCAGTATTATTCTAAGTACTTAATAAGCAATAGCCCAAGCAATGATCACAATAATGCTACAAGACAGTTACTGTTATCATTCCCATTTTACAAATGGGGAAAATAAAGCCCAGTGCTGCCCAGTCACTTGCTTTAGTTCAGAAAGCTAGGAAGAAATGAATGCGGGATCTGAATATGACTTCCTCATTCATACTCAAATGTAGTATGTTGTCCTGCCTTGAATATTTTCTGTCTTTAGTAATTTTCTTTTTACTGATCTTTCTTTGTTCCATTCATTGGTTCTTCTCCTTGCTCTAAAATAAGAGCTCTGCCCAAATTGCTGTTTTTCTTTTCTTCTGTGAGCCCTCTTGATCCTAAGACTTGAACTACCATACTACTACTGCAGCCATGATGGAAAGGTATACTGTCCAACCATTTCACACTTTCTTTTCTAACTTTAAACCTCCAGCAAATTTTTCCCCAACTCCCTTTCAGCTAATGCATTGCTTCTTATCGCACCAAAAAGAGAAAAATACTCAACAAGAGAACCTCCACATGGTAGCCAACAATCCTCCATATTTGTTTATTTTTTAAAAATTTCACTGGTTGTTTCTTTTTAGTTTCTTTTATTGTTTCCTTCACTCTTCAGATCTCTAAACAATAGCTTCTTGTGTTCAGATTTTGAAACTTATTCCCTCAATTCCTTAATGATTCTCACATCAATTTCCAGTCCAGACCTTCCCTCAGAACTGCACGGATTAGAATGTTATAAAGGTTTTGTGAGATTAAGAGTCATTTATGGTTTGTCTCCCTCCCAATCCCATCTTGTTTCATTTATTCTTCTACCTGGGATTATGGACATTGGGGAGGGTATGTGATTTGGTGAGTGCTGTGAAGTGTGTAAACCTGGTGATTCACAGACCTGGGGATAAAAATATATGTATATAAAAAATATATGTTTATAGAATGTTATAAAGGGAGCTTATAGGTTTCCTTATTGAAGATGTTTTTTCATCCCTTCCACTGGCTAGGGAGGTGTATAAGAAGACCCTCAAAACCTGTGTCTGTGACTTGGATCCTTATGACTCATTTTATTCATTCCATTTTATCTGTATTATTTTGCACAATTAAAACTGATTTAGGGCCAAATTTGAGCATGTAAAGAAGGTGACTATTCCTTACTCTGTCAAGAAGGGAGACAGGAAAGGGAGAAAGTGGTATTTAAAAATTCTAGGAAAGACGCTCTGGTCTTTTTTCAAGTTGTCGGGCCGAGTCCTCATAATAACCCTCTTTGGCAGAGTTATTACCACCTCTTATGGATGAGATAGTCAAGGTTCAGAGAGGCTCCTGCAACCTGGTCCTGACATGGCAGGGCTAGGTCTGACTGCAGAGACTGAGTATGGATTTGCTGATTTAAATAGATTGGTATACTGTGGAAAATATTGGGCTAGTGCTGAAGTCTTATATGGATTTGTCCCATAGAAACAAAGAAATAGTCCTCACTCATCAATATGTCATCATTTTTTAGTGACGGCATCATGCAACATGGAGAGCTAGTGCAGGGTCCAGAACATAAAGGCTTCATAGGAAACACCGATTCCCTATCCTTCTCCCTCTAGGTAAGACATAGCACAAGTGTAAGTGTGAGCTTTGAAGAAACACACACATAAAATAATGTAAGGGCTTTGTGAAATATTTGAAATAAATATTTGAAAGCTTGAAATATGTGAAATAAATAATTGTATAAGGCATGTTCCAGAAATGGTTCCTATAATACTCACTGTTTAGTGCTTGATCTAAGGGTGTGTTGGTTTTCTAGTTTGCACTGTACGCCTGAGGAACAAATTATCAAGGGTATTAAAATAACCCCAAGAATCACTGTAACCATGGTTTTCAGATAAAAATGCTCAATATGGTTCATCTACTGGTGGGAAATCCAGGGCAGTACCATTATCTATTTCTGTGCAGAGAGCCCACCTCCAAAATGCCCAGACCTTTTGTCTGCCTTAACCTCAGATTATTAGCAAAGAGAGTCGGTATTGATGGGTTGTCCGTTTATAGGCAGCTACAGTGAGGCAGCAGTTTTCTCCTGTCTATGGCCTTCATGTGTGCGTTATTCTGCATGGCCTTCCAAGTTCCAGTGAATTAGTTCAACGATGTTTCATTTATCACAAAATTTGTTTTCAATTCAAATTTCATCAATCTGCCCAGACTTGCAAAGAAAGGCAACAAAATCAAATCCTCTGCTTCTAGTTTCAATTTTTCTATGTGGAATTTTTTTTAAAGAACCCTATACTTTAATGCTAAACAGTAAAATTCCATTTGGCAGCACTTAGGACCATACTTGGGAAATATTCATTAACATTCAGTAATTTAAGAATCCTTAGTGTCTAATTATCAAAGTGAGTTTAATTACCACAGGCACCCATTCATTTAATTGGCTGGAAACACAGAAGAAATTAAATGATACTGATGCCAATTTGGCCCCAAAGTCTTCATTTCATATTTATTTATCATATTTATAAGAAAGGTGTTCATGGTGATTGCCTCTAGTTCCGTGGGCTGAAAACCAGCCCACCAAACCACAATGGCAGCTCAGCATTCTCTGTCCTAATCAGGAATCCAATTAAAATTAAAGGGGACTTATATCTTCATATATCACGTGTTCTAAATTGTAAATACTATCTTGCCACTTGAGGACAACAGGATAACTGGTTTCATAACAAAGCAACATAAATCTAAAGGATATTTATCCCCGGGAAATGTGACAGGTCGTGGAGAACAGATTGAGAATAAATGAGTGTCTGCAGTATTATCATCATTTAGCTCTGCCTAGAAACGCTGCTGTGTCATTGCTTTTGCGGTCACTGATGCTGATTTCACTGGCCAGAGAGCCTGACTACTTCGGCTCTTTACTCTGGAGGTCAGCCAGAGGTCACAAGGGGAAGCGTGTCCTGTTTACCCAAAGAGGACCTCCTGCTCTGTTCCTGGGCATGATCACTTCCATGGTTGCCTACTTGGAAAGCCCTGGGCTCTGCTGGCAAGGAGTATGTATGCAGGTCAGTTCTACTGCCTTCTTGTGTGTTCAGCTCTAGGAACATCAGTAAGACTTGCTTTGCAACAACTTTTGGAGGGATGGGGAGCCCAACCTCTGGAAAAAGGGAGAGGAGAGCATCTTAGAAAGTGTGATAAAAGTAATCTCAGCATCTGAAGAGAATACGGACCAAGCTGGCAACAAGGGTGGACAATGTGATGTGGTCACAGTGGATTCTGGGGTGAAAATGACTGCTTCCTTCCCACCGCTGTTCATTCCTCTTTCCAAATCCATTTTTTTCTTTTTCTTTTTCATGTAAGTTGGTCTCATTTTCATATTTCAGATTTGGATAAATCTGTTACCCAATTTTATTCATGTGTATCTCGACTCCTAGAAGGTATTCAAGGAGCTATCAATTGGCTATAATTTACTACTTAGAGAGCTGATGAAAGAAACACTAACTTTTTTTTTTTTTAACAAAGTGCTTTTCGGAGCTTACACAAAAAACCACAAGTCATTGAAAAAGTACCAGCTACTTAATCAATAGAAAATCTGAGGTTGTTCTTTTTCCTCCAGCTTACTGTAAAAACAGAGTCACAATTTCAATTTCCAAGACTCAACATTTACCAGAGTAATTGGCTGCATCATTGTGGAACATGTTCATGCTGTCTGCTAGCTGGCAACCTTTTTGATTTATATAGCATTGAAAAGTCAATGGTGAGACTTACATTCCTTCTAGACCACTTTCAAAATCTTGGCAGATCTTATTTTCAAAGTGGTCTGATGGAAGGAAAGTAGGGCTGCTGAAACCACCTGATTTTTCAGCATGAATCTTGTTTAAATCTTAACCACAAATTATTTAACGTGTATGTCACCGAAGGATGAAGCCAAGTCTTTCCCATATTGTTTGGGAAAGTTAAGACTCAACGTAATGCCATCCCCAGTCACCTCTCTTTTTACATTGTGGCCAACTGCAGTAATTTATTTTGGGTTACAGTTTCTATGAGTTCACACGTTCATCTCATTTTGTTGTAAGAACAAAATTTAGTGCTTTAGCAGAAATTTTCAAAAGGTAAAAAATTTATATAACAATCTTGGACAAAGTGTTTCATAATCTAGTGCTAAATTGCTTGATAATACACATTTTTAAAAAGACAAAAAGAAAAAGAAAGGATCACCAAGAAGGCCATGGCCAAACTAGATCCATAAGGCTGTAACCGAAAAAATATATTTATGTAATGGAGCCAATTTCTGTCCTAATGAGAGCCTGCTGCATCCAGATATCAGATTTATTCTTATTGATCTTCGTCTTCAATTTTAAGAGCATCTCTTAAAAGGTTGCTTGTACAGCCAAGAAAATAACATCTAAAAAAAATACCCTTGAATGTCAGTATTGGGTCAGGTTGACTGATGCTTCATACTCATCACTTTTGAGTATCTGTGCAGCTATATTTTCTGGAATCCACAGTAGCAGAGTGAGCAGGTTTTGTAAATAGAGAAGGAGGTAGAGATAAAGGCAGAGAATGACAAGAGAAAGAAAGAGAGTAAGGGTGGAAGAACCAAGCCCTGAAGGGCTGGCTATCAGTAGCCGAGTAGAACAGTAAGCAAGTTCATTAATTACACCTTCTTACTTCAAATGAACAAGCTAATTATTTGTTTACTTAAGAGTCAATAATGCCTTCAGGTTACAGACAATAATAAACACCAACAAAGGCAACTATGTTTGCTGTGACGTTTGTTTTTGTATTTCTTTTTTAAGATGTTATTTATCTATTTGAGAAAGAGCACTAAGTGAGAGGAGAGGGAACAAGCAGACTCAGACTCCCCACTGAGCACGGAGCTGATATGGGCCTTGATCCCAGGGCCTGGCGATCATGACCTGAACTGAAGGCAAAGACTTAACCAGTTGAGCCAACCGGGTGCCCCAACAGCATGAGTACCTTTAAATTTCAAAGTTTATGTCTATCCCATCACAGAGGAAATTTCAGGCAATATATTTATATGAAACACCAAAACATAAAGCACAATCGTTGTAGTATAACCTTATGAAAGAAGTAAATACATTCAAGTAAAAAAAAAAAAAAAAAAAAAAAAGTTTCTCCCACCTATCATGCAATTTAGTGAAATGTATTCATCTGTTTCAGGTTGTCAGACAGCATGTATATGTCATTATCAAGAAAGTATATGTTAAAAAATGGCATAGATTCTATATTCTATTCATAGTAAATTATCATATATGTATGTATATGTAATAAAAATAGGGGACATTTAATGAATATGTACAATGTACTAGGCACTTGTAACTGGTGTATTATACATGAATAATCATGGAGTAATCAAAAGACCTGCTTTGTTTTGTTCTTTTTTGATATTCTACTCTCTTATTTAAATGTTTAGTATCTTCCCCTGCTCCTAACTGAAGACTCAGGTAGAACCTTGAATTTCTCTCCTGGGGTCCTAAAACCACTTTAGGAAATACAAGGTTTTCATGTCAAAAATTAGAATATCCAGGGGCACCTGGGTAGTTCAGTCAGTTAAGTGGTTCAGTCAGTTAAGTGTCTGACTTTGGCTCAGGTCATGAGCCCAGGCATTTTATGTGTCCACTTGGCTAGGCCACGGTACTGAGATATTTGGTCAAATGTTATTCTAGATGTTTCTGTGAAGTTATTTTTTAGATGAGATTAACTTTTAAATCAGTACATTCTGAGTAAAGTAGATTGTCTCCTATAGTATGAGTGAGCCTCATTCAATCAGTTGAAGATCATAATAGAACAAAGATGGACCTCCCCCCAGTAAGAAGGAATTCTACCAGCGGACTGCCTTATCACTGTTGGAACTGAAGCTCTGCCCCGGGTCTTCAGCCTGCCACCAACCCTGAAGATTATGGACTTGCCAAGCCTCACAATTGTGTGAGCCAATTCCTTAAAACATATATATAGTTGGTTAGATAGATAGATAGATATTCCTATCTATGGTTGTCCCTATGACCTTGGGCTTCAAAACATGGAGACACATTCTGCTATCCCTACTTATCTTTATATTTCGCCACACATATCCTATTGGTTCCGTTTCTCTGACTGATACAATGAACTACTTGCTAGCCAATGTCTGACCCTTTGAGGCCAGAATTATGGTGAGGAGAGGGGAAAGAGATGGCTAGGAAAGGTCTTCCTTAAACAGCCCTCTGTGCATAGCAAATGGTGAAAAGCTGTCATTTCTCTCTGGATGACTTTGTTGATTCTTTGCAGACCTCAGTGTGGCGGCTGGATGGACGTGCCATCTTGCAGTAACCTTGAACCAACTTCTTCGTTTCTGTTTAGGGTGGTCCCATGTGATTCCTTTCACAACTTCTGACATTCTGTCACTCCTTTCCTGCTTTAGATGCTGGGGCCCTCCACCCCTCCCAGCAACTCTGTCAGTACTAGGACCAGATAACTTTCTTCTGGGTAGTCAGCATCTGATCCCTGGAAATGCTGTTGCCTCCTTTGCCTTCACAAATATTGGGTCTGCAGTAGCCCCTACCCCAGCAGCATGGGGTCCTTCCTCTGCTGTCCAGGCACTGAGCACATCTCTGGCTATTCAGCCTTTGTAAGCACTGGAGCAGGAGTCAGGTCCTGTTCCACAATGTTCTCCCCACCAGGACAAGAGATATTGAGATCTCAAAGTGGTCCCATCAAAGACCTTCTCTCTTTGAAGTTACAAAACAGTAGATTAAATTGTATTAAGACCACACCCACCCCCATCACTCAAAAAGAGTTGCTGGGACTCAAAACAGCTATGGGTATCTCCAAAGAAATCCCTTCATAAATGGTTACTCTTTTTCTCTTCTTATATTTGATAGTTTCTAAGAGGCTGGGAGTACAACAGCTGTGTAGCTAATTTATTGCACTTTTATTTGCAGTTTCTAAAATCAGCTTCACAGTCATTTTGATATCTCTATCTATCACTCAGACACCACAGTGAAAGCAGACGTGAGGAGTTACATTTGAATTTCTTGCTATACACTGTTTTAAGCACTACACAATAATTGTCTCATTTCATTGCTGCAACAAACCCACAGGGAATGAATGTGCTTTATTATTCCCATTTCACATATGATGAAACTAAGCCAAACATATTAAATAACCTGCCCTGGGTCACCTGGATCATATCAGAGTTGAGTTGCAGACCCAGGGGACAGGATTCTGATTCAAAAATCCTAACCACTGCAACCTAATGCCAGTCACTGAATATTTACTTGGCACTATACCAAAATGCAAGCATACATCCTAATTGGTGAGTTTATAATTGAACTAATTTTTATTTTTTTTCAGGGGGAGAAAAATGTCTATCTCTGACTTTAAGATGTCAGTCAATGCTCTATAGGACCAGGGCACTGGACCTCTTTGTAGGAATCTATTTAGCATCTATTAGGAAGTCAGGGTTATGCTGTGATGTATTTGGAAGACGATTAAGGAAGCATAAAGCCTATATTAAACTAGTACCCTGGACTGGAAGAAGAAGAAATGATTTTACTTGGAGCTCATCCACTTTAATTCTTCTATTAAAGCAAGCTAGTCCAGGAAAGGAGGGGAGGAGTGGGAAGATGGCATAGGAAGTCACGTTATGGTGCATGATACCAAAGCCTGGGAAGGCTCCTGTCCTCCAAAGACAGAATCTTTGCTGACTTGTGGATGATTAATAGCCCACAGTCGGAGATACTCTTGCTTTAAGCTTTCTGGTCTTAAGACTGCACCGCAACTGAAAAAGTCATGCTTCTGGGAGAATTAACACTAGATTGCTATTCTTTTCCTCTTTTCTCTGTAAGTTTTCATTAGCTTCATTACAGAAAGCAAGCGAGGTAAAGGAAAAGGAGGCCAAATCATGATAAAGGGGAGAGGAACGAATGCTTCCACTGAAATCGAGCTATGTCAAAGGTCAGCTGTGCCCACAGGAGAGTTTTATGAATGTGTAGATCGGCTGCAGCTTCCAAGCTGGAGTGGCTGTGGACCACTGCCTGGGACATGCCTCAGCAGGTGCCGAGGGCAGGGGGTGCACCAAGCTTTGCTGTAGGCTAAATAAATCATTCTCAGCCCTATGTGTGGCACTGAGGGGACAAAAGCGATGTTACAAGTTGACTGACGTTTGGGCAGATGATTCTGGGAAAGCAGAAAGAAAGACATTTAATGGGACTTTTTAGATTAATCCGAACACCCAAGATAGTCAAAAGGAGGGATTACAGTCTACGTATTGAAATAGAGATTTTCATTTTACCCCTGATGCCAAAGACAGAGTGGATGGAAATCCTGACTGCTTTGGTGAAGGACTTGTGTGGGGAAGAAAGTTTTTGAAGGGTAGGTAATAGAGATGGGGGAAATTCTTTGTTAAAAGAGAACAGATTCAGGCGAGTTCCTGAAAACAAATCCAGGCGAGTTCCTGAGACGAGAGAGGTGAAGTGATATCTGGTAGGGAGCGCTGGACAAATGGCTAAGCAGAGATGTTTGCTATTCAGCTTTAAATTGCTTCCTTTGCTATGGTGTGATCACACCCTTGTATACCCCTGAGGTCTCCAATGAAAGCCAGATGGACGACAGTCGTATATTGGTGATATTTTAGCAAGTGAAGAGGAGGAGGGCGTGTCCATCATGGGATGATGGATTTAGGTGGCTAGACAGCGGCCCTGAAGGCAAAGTGAGAAGTAGGAAAATAGAGAATAGAGTCAGAAGGAAAAGCATCCTTCTTGGGAATCTTCAGAAACATGTGGGAGGTACTGGGCATATCACAGACACCTAAATTGGGAACCCGGGGGATTGCTCTGACCCTCAAAGGACTACAAAATATGATGGAGACACAGTAAGTGACTTGTATCATATTTTTCAAATGTGTGCAAGTACAGTTGTACTTAATTACATATATACATACACATATATATACACATATACATACATATATACATACATACACACATATAGAAACATATATATATCAAATGTTATCAACATATAAAAAGCATGATAAATATATGTATAACATTGTTGAATTCATGGGAGTTTGATTATTATGTATTTTTGTGAGTCATACAATTACATAGGAGTTGGCAACAGTCACTAATATTAAAAAGGAAAATGCTTGAACGGGATGAAAAAGAAGGCCTGCAAAATCTCACTCAGAGTTTCCAATACACCTACAAAAAGTCGATCCAGAAGAACTAGATTTAAAATCCATTGGAAGGTACGGTTTACCCATGTATAGGATGGCTTCTCCCAAACTAACTTCCTATAATCGTGTTTTTTTCTCAGCACATGTGTTTTGAGAATGACTCGATTTCACTTCCCCACCTCACTGGTACTCCCAGCCTTGACATCAACAAAAAATTAAGCCAGAGACAAGAAAAATGTATTAATGTATTCTTCTTGCTTTTGATTGTTCCACCTTTTAATTTTAAAGATTATTTATTTATTTATTTATTTGACAGACAGAGATCACAAGTAGGCAGAGAGGCAGGCAGAGAGAGAGGGGGAAGCAGGTTCCCCGCTGAGTAGAGAGCCTGATGCAGGGCTCAATCCCAGGACCCCGAGATCATGACCTGACCCAAAGGAGAGGCTTAACCCACTTAGCCACCCAGGTGCCCTCCCCTTTTAATTTTAATACATGCATTTTCTTTCATAAATAGGGTATTTAACTATGATTGTCATTTATTAACTTTTCCCCCCAATTACAACTATCCCGTCAAGGTCATGGTCCCTAAGGAAGCAGTCGAGGGAACGTATACTGCACACATGTGCCAAATTATTCTGCAGGCTGAGAAATTAACTAAAAATGAGTAATATGCTCTCAATTTAAACCTGGCAGGGGGTATCGTACTTTCATCCTCAAATTGGAATCATATTTCCTCCAGTGGGGCTTCTCCAGCTTTGGGCATAGCTTATTAACAAGGTGAACTTGGTTTCTTGCAGTACCATGACAACCCTGGGCTGGAGGTAGAGCTCCAGGTGTTGTAACCAGGAAACAGAGGTAATGATCAAGTTATTGGAGGAAGCCTGGATTTTGTTTTTGTCACCAAACAAACAAACAAGCATCAACAGAGCCTTAAGTAAAGCTCACACTATCAGTTCTGAATGATGTTTTCATGATTAACACCCTCCCTAACATCTATAATTGGAGGGCACATATCATTTCTCAAGGAGAAATTCCTTTTCTGTAAGACTAGAAATATCTGGGATGCATATTAGTAAGATATATATTAAGATGTATTAAGATATGTAAGCATATTAATAAGTGGCTCTTGATTTTTCATTTTTTTTTTTATTTGAAGGTGTGGTTTCTCTATTTCTCTGACCTTTTTATTACTACAGAGAGAGGAAGAGAAAAAGTAATGTGGAATTTATCAGTGATGGGTCATTTAATACCTTCTTACGTGTGTCAATGTATTTTAAAAATATATTTTTCTTAAGTAGAATCTGAAGCTTCTTGAGGGGAGGTTAAATGTTGTTCATTTCATATTCATCCAACACAGTAATATCTCAGTGTTTCTCAGCCTTGGCAGCAGACTAGAAACAGGGAGAACCTTTGATCCTACCAGTGTCTGGGCCCCCTTCCAGATCAAGTGAGTTAGTCTCTCTCTGGGGTGAGGTGTGGACATGACTGGGGTTCTCCAAGTTCAAGCGATTCTAACACACAGGCAGGTGGAGAGTTAGCAAAAGCTAGCTCATTGCCTTATGTAGAGTGGATGTCGTTGCTATTTTAATGAATCACTAAATCACACTTCCCATGAAAACAGCAAAACTTCATAGATAATGCAGCTTTTTAGTAATAAATTATCATTAACCTCTCCCATGGTTAATTGGATAAAGCGTTGGTTGAAAACAAGCAAACCAAAAAAAGCCACTGAATTCTTTGCATCTCTATTTCATACCTCTTGGAGAAGGTCCCTAAAACAACATGGTTGGAATCCCATGAGACGCCTCGAGCTGTAGGACACGTTCCTGCACTTCTACCTGTAATTTTTTTCTTTTCTTTTTTTTTTTTTTAAGAAAAGGGCACAAAGTGAAAATGAAGGAGCTTTCTTTGAGTAGGACACTTCTTAGAGTGGGCAGAATATGATCAAAGAACATTTTGTTGTGATCAAAAATATAGTTCAAAAATATATTAGTTAAAAATAGTTGAAAATAATTTTTGTGTAATGTCTAATACTATCTTTGACATAATAAATGTATAAAAAAGGTGCAAAGCAACTTTCCTTCTTTTCGTTCATTTATGAACTCCCAGAGACGCACCTTGGTTTCCTCACCTGAAATACAAAAATATAGAACCTCAAGTTGACCGTGAGCAGCAAATAACATAATGGAAGAAAAACTGTAGGTTGCAACACAATACTCCAGTATGTTGTAGTTTTCTTATTATTTGCTCTATGACCCTGAAGTTTCATATGTAAATGAATATTTCTAGGAAATAATGTAAATCTGATCATGAATGAGAACTTTTAGTAAGCAATTACTAAGTACTCAACTTCTTGTTTAGTGCTTTATACAATCTCATTAAGCCATCACTGCCACCCAGTGAAGAGGGTACAGTCGTCATCTTCATTTTATGGATTTGGAAACTGAGACTTATCAATTCCAAGCCTCCCAGCAACTTCAAGTGAAGATTTCCTTCAAATCTGAAAATACTTAAATTCTTTCTGCAAAGACGGGTCTAAGGATCCACACTGATTTCTTCTTTTTATTTTCTCGTATATTTTCATCTCAGATGACACTCCAGTTGCGTGTGGATATGCAAGTCAAAGCACAAAACCTGGAGGAGGAAGCTTCCTTTGTCTACCACAGTGATACCCCTCAGGTCTGCTGGCTTCTAGCTCAAGGGGACAAGGATTCTCTCCACCGCCTTTCCTTACACTCCACCAGACACTCAAAAAGGAAACAAATGCCTTCTTTTTATATATTGATTACATGATACATGCGTTGTTGCCATTTAAAAGATGAACTCTAGATGTAGGGCTTCCAAATTCTCCAAAATGTTTCAACCCATTTTCTTCTTGTATTTCATTTTAGGTGGAATTACAGTGTCATGGGAAAGATTATGTTAGAGGACAGGGCTGTGTGCAATTCTACTGCAGAGGTAACTCTCAGCGGAGGAGAGAGGAGGAAGAAGGAGGGGACCTGAATGTTCTGACATATCTGTGGGGTGACCAGACCCAGCATGTCATGCAGCTCAATAGATAAGCGAAGACCTTTGCCACCGTGTGTCCTTTCCTTTAGAATGCCATCTTTGACTTATCTCTGTCCCCCAGATACTACTGATCTTAATGATGCCTTATCATTATATAGAAATTGGAAATCCATTGGCTTACGTCTCAGGTACAATGTATGGGAGAATCAGCTGTGAAAAGCAAGAGAAATAAATTCAACTTGATGCTGACCTGGGCCTTAGTTTTGGTTTCATTTTGGCTTGTATTTTATTTTAACTACATTATCAAAACTTTTAAGGAATGCAGACTTTCACCTTTTAACTTCCAAACTCAAAGTATCAGTACCAGGAATGGTTTCAGTAGACTTCCACAGTGTGTTGAGGTTATCATGAAAAATAGTTTGCTTAAGCTTGCAAAAGCTTTGAAGACAGGAATGAAGATGAAATGATGATATTTGTTCAGTCTTTTCATATATCCTCTGTTGAAACCACACGAGGGCCCAGGGGATTTCTTGGCAAGAAGCAATATTGCAAAAGGTCGATTTATTGGCACCGAGGGCAGTGATATGCAACAGTCAAGGTCTGCACACTTTCTTCAGCATGAAGTCCAAACAGAGATCTGACTATGTCTGTTTATCTGAAATGTTTTCCTAAGTGATTCATTGCTTTGAGTTTGTAAAGAACTGGGTTTTGGCTTGGAGGGTGTAAGCATTTAGGGGGGATGGAATATCAACCGCATGGAAGAAAAACAGAGAATTTTGCCAAGCACTACAAACCATCACAAGCAATAATAGTTTTGTCTCTTGATTGCACCACCAGTATAGCCTTCCAAAATGCAAATGTCCTCAGCTGGACTGTGATTAGCTTCAACCCTGTCTGTCTTCTGCACAGCTCCCTGGAGTCTGCCGGGTCACTCACCCCATGTCTTGACATCCTGTGTTTGAGACGTTTGCATCACATCAGTTTGGTACGACCAAGTCTTCTGCTTCTTGTGTGTTGGAGTCAGTCAGTACATGTACCACTGAATTCCACTAAAAGTCACTGCATTCAGGTGGGGGAAACCTAGTTTCCAGCTCTATCTTTGTCATTTCCTGAGCTTGTGACTTTGGACGAGTACCTCAACTTCTTGAGAGTTTAACAGTCCTTTTAGAAGGGGTAAGGTCTCCTTGCATGGATGAGGGTTTCATGAGACCACGTGAAAAGCCATTTGGAAATGCAAAGTATTGCCCGTGTTAGCCAGCCACCCTCTTACACCTCCTCCACCCATCCCCCTCTCCCCGGCCCCACCTACCCCCACCCTTATCTCAGGCCACTTAGCAGCCTTGGGGAGCTTGTCTGCGGGCAAAACTAAATACCGCATTTTCCACATGGCCTGACCTCCAAGCAACAATTAAGATTTGTTGAGCTTTTTCATCATATTCCTCTTCTTTCCTGGAGTCTTGGATTTCAGCAGAAAATGCCTTGACTAAGACTTTAGCTGACAGGCTGGAAATCTGAGCAGGAAAGATTATGTGAACGAACCATATGAAAACACACAAATTTCTTCAAGGTGAATTAGAACATTTTATGCTCCTAAAGCTTCTATGTGTTCTTTTCTTTCTTTTTTTTATCCTTTATTTTAAAAAAGAAAAAAAGTTTTAAAAATATTTAAATTACTTTATATATAAGAAATTATAATGAATAAAAGCACAGAAAATAAAAATAGAAACATCCATGAAACCACCACGCAGCTTAATAGAAAGAATGTTACCTGTGTGTTAGAAGCCTCCCCTAACCTCAGAATGTTTCTTGCCAGTCATACCCACTTGCTTTCCTTCTTAGAGTCAACCACTACCCTAAATGTTATAGTAATTGCTTTCTTGCTCTTCTTTACAGTTTTGTTACACAACAATGCATCTCCTAATAAAAGAATTTCATGCTGATGGTTAGTTTCAGGATTTTCTATAAAAGGAAACATAGTTTATATACATTCCTGTTGTCTTGCTTTTTTTTCGACTCAACATTATTTTTAAAAAAGTCATTCCATTAGTCGCATGCAGCTGCAGTTTATGAACAAACATTCACCAGAGACGAACATTCCGTTTGTGAATATACTTCACATTGCCTGTATCAATATCCTGTCCATGGACATTGGGATTTTTCCCAGTTTGTGCCTCCTAGAAACGATGATGTTTCTAGTAGTTCCTGCACTTGTGCTCATGTGCGACCGTTTCTTGCCTTTGTAGTGGCCATGCTCGGTCAGAGGTATGCACATCTTCAGCTTTGTGAGATAGTACTAGACAGTCTTCCAAACTGGTTCTACCAATCGGCAATCTTCCCAGCTTTTGTCTTTTCTCTATATGCAATCACATGGATTTTGCTTTTACTTAAGCTAAACTTATGAAAAATTCTTGATTCTAATATCAGTGCCGCCTTTCTCTGACATAGCTTTGGGGTGTGGTCTAAATTAAATATTATTGGTGATCTGGATGGGTTTCTGGGATTGGCCAATGCCTCCCTTTCTTAGGGCCGCCATAACAAATGACTACAGACTGGATGGCAGAAAATATCAGTTCATTCTCTCATATGTCTGGAGGCTGTATCCAGGGGATCAGCAGGGCCACGGCCAGTCTTGCCTTGCTTCTTCCTAGCTGCTGCTGTCTCCAGACAATCCTTGGCCTGCCATGGCATATACTGGTATCATTTCAGTCTCTGTCCCTTTCTTCACATGGTTCCTTTTCTCCATTTCTTCTCCCCTTATAAAGACACCAGCTATTGAATATAGGGCTCACTCTGAATCCAGGATGATTTTATCTCGAGATCCTTAACTAATTACACCTACAAAAACCCCATTTCCAAGTAAGGTCACATTTCCAGATATTGGAAGTAAGGACTTCAACATATCTTTCTGGAGGACACACTTCAAACCACTATGACTTCACTGAGGGAGAGGAAGAAGAAGAGAGGGGAATTATTAGCTTGTGAAACAATTACTATGCACACTATATAATTTTGGATTGCTTAAGACATTAACGTTTCCCACAGGAAAGAGGTTAAAGACTGCCCACTCAAAATAACATACTTGCTTAAAAAAAAAAATCGTCCTTTGATCCTATTAGGTTGCTTTACAGACAAGCAAATAGTTGAAAGAAACAAGTTTGGGTTCTGTGGAGCTCACCTCTGGCGTGTGTACCCCATCTTTGCTCCCCACTTCTCTACTGAATCTCACCACCCAGACAACAGAGGGGGTACCCAGAAAGGAGTCGAGAAAGGAGTCATTTTCCCAAGAGATGAATTCCTAGTTTTCAGTGCCCTAAAAATAAAAGTTTTTGAAAGTGACAACTCATCTCATCTACATAAGATTTTCCTTTCGTTCGGTCTTGGTCTGCATTCATTTGTGATATGACAGGGCTAATCTCATTGTCAGAGAAAAGGGCATCTCATGGTTGCAAGTGCTGAGGCAAGAGCTTCACCGAACCTAACCTTTCCCTTCTGAAGCCACAATGCTTGCATTACACCATCAGAGAGTTCTCACTGTGGATTCTGCTAATGAGCACCAGAGAAGCCTGCTGAAATTCAGAGGTCTCAAATGCAGGGAGGAAAAGACGTGAAACAATTTTCAGACATCACTTCTGGACCCATTAGGTTAACAGATAACATCTAATAATTTACTTTGGCAGACTTCTAAGGTCTTAACCTCAGACCCTGTAGCTTTACTGGGGACGGGGAGCGTAAGGAAGAGTTAAGGAAGAATTGGATCAAAGGACACAACTCAATCAGATAACATCTTCCATTAGGGACACCAGAACCTTTGAAAACTGTCAAGAGTCAGAGCTGGTAAGTTTCCATCTCTTACAATTAGACCCAGGGTATCATTCTCTGCCCTGCCTTTCTTCTTGATATTCACCAGCTAGCTCCAACTCTCGGCCCCCACCCCTTACTCCAACTCTGATAGTTAACTTTTCTCTCAATCCTTGGTCATTTCTCTCCCCCAAAAACGGTTAAGTGGCTGAAAAAGAACAATTTTGTTGCAGTATAATTTGTGCACAGTAAACTGCATACATTTAATAAACACAATTACTTGAGTTTGGTTTCCATATACACCTAAGAAACAACACTACAATTGAGATATAGAACACTTTTGTCACCCCCACTGCCCCTAAATTGCATCTCACCCTTTTAAAAATCCATTCTACTCCCTACCTTTGCCATCAAGAAACCCCTGGTCCATTTTCCATCATTATAAATTAGTTGGCACTTCCTAAATTTTTTTACAAATTGAAAAATAATTGACTCTTTTGTTTCTTTTGATGAACATAATAATTCTAGGATTCCTCTGTTTTGTTGCATAAATCAGTAGTTTGATCTTTTTTTATTGCTGAGCCGTGTTTCTTTGCATGGGTCTATCACAGTTTATCCATTCATCTATTTGACAGGGGGTTGGATCCCCCAACCCCCACACACAGTGTTTTGCTATCATGTAAAATGCTCCTATAGACACTTGTGTACAAGTTTTCTGTGACTATATGTTTTAATTTTCTTGAGCAATTACCTAGGAGTAGAATGGCTAGCTTTTATAATAGGTATATGTTTAATTTTATAAGAAGTTGCTAAACATATTTTCCAAATTGATTTTGTCATTTTATATTCCTCAAAAAACAGTATAAAAATTCCAGTTGCTTCATATTCTTACCTACTTTTGATTTTTTTGTTAAGATTTTATTTGTTTATTTGACAGAGAGAGATCACAAGTAGACGGAGAGGCAAGCAGTGAGAAAGGGGGAAGCAGGCTCCCTGCTGAGCAGGGGACTTGATCCCAGGACCCTGAGGTCATGACCTGAGCCGAAGGCAGAGGCTAAACCCACTGAGCCACCCAGGCACCCCCTACTTGTGATTTTATTAGTCCTTTTAATTTGGGTTATTTCAGTGGATATGTAGTGCATCTCAAATGATTTGAATTTTTGTTTCCCTGATGATTTAAGATATTGAATATTGTTTCATGTACTTAACTGGTTGCCATTTATTCTTTTCTGAAGATTTTCTTCAAGTCATTTGGTCATTTATTAAGTAGGTTGTTTGTCTTATTATTGAGTTGGTATATATCTTTATGTGTTTCGAATAAACTTCTGTATTAAATCTACATACTAAAAATATGTTCTTCCATTTTGTGACTTGCTTTTTGTTTCCATAGTGATGTCTTTCAAAGAACAAACATTTTTAATCTGATAAAATAAAATTTATATATTTTTTCAATTTACCATTTGTATTTTCTATGTTCTGTCTAAAAATATTTGCCTATCTCAGGGATACAAAGATTTTTATTCTGATGTATTTTTGTTTTTGTTTTTGTTTCAAGTTTTAGAGTAAAGGAGTACCTAGGTGGCTTTGTCAGTTAAGTATCTGACTATTGTTTTTGGCTCAGATCATGATCTCAGGGTCATGAAATTGAGCCCCTTGTTGGACCCCCCATCCTCCCGCTCTGCTCCTCCCTACCACTTGCATGCACTCTCCCTCTCTAAAATAAATAAATAAATAAATAAATAAATAAAATCTTTAAAAATAAATAAAGTTTTGTAATTAAGTTTTACCTTTAAGTCTGTGATATATTTCAAGTTAGCTTTTTTTATGTGCTGTGATGGAGGAAATGTTTACCATTTTTTTTTCCAGACAGATGTCTACATTCCTTCACTGCTACAGTGTATCATCTATGAATATTTCTATAGCTATCTGTATCTATATTAAACTAACCAGTTTAGTACAGATTGTCTCCAACTCTAATCCACCATCATGTGGGTTATTCTAGCTATTATCAGTTTCTAGATTTTAGCACTTGCAATATATGTGCCATGGTTGTGGGAGAATTTTAACTAATAATTCAATTTGTTTAATAGATATAGGCTATTCAGAATTTCTTTTTCTTTTTGTACTATTTCAGACACTTTTGTCTTTAAGGTGATTCTCCTTTTGGGGGAGAAGTCTTCATCTATTTGGAGATAGTCCCTGACTTTGTTTTAATGCTGAAGTCTCTGCAAAACTGTTACGAGTATTACTGTGGCTAAATATCAGTATCAAACTAGGTATTCTCAAGTATACCTCAAATTTGCTTGTATAAAAGGAATCACTCAGTGAACAGGCTACCAGGCTTCTTTAGTTGTGATTCTGCTAAATACATATTTTATGCATAGATATGCTTTTACTTTCTTAAGGGTTTAACTAAAGGTGTATCAACCATCCCCAGACGTGAACGGATGTAACAGAAAAAAACTCGAGAGGGGTACCTGGGTGGCTCAGTTGGCTAAGCGGCTGCCTTCGGCTCAGGTCATGATCCCAGGGTCCTGGAATGGAACACCATATCGGACTTTCTGCTTGGCAGAGAGCCTGCTTCTCCCTCTTCCTTGGCCAGCTGCTGCCTACCTGTGTTTTCTATCTCTCTGTCAAACAAATGAATTAAAAAAAAAAAAAAAGATTGACTAGAAAATCCATTCCTATTTTATGACATAGGTATTTATTAAGGTGAGTATTGAGGTCCAATCCTTACATATTCCCTTTCTTAAAAAATGTTTCTCTTAAGGGTGCTTGGGTGGCTCAGTCAGTGAAGCCTCTGACTCTCGATTTTGGGTCAGGCCATGATCTCAGGGTCATGAGATTTAGCCCTGTGTTTGGTCCATGCTCAGTGTGGAGTCCACTTGAGATTTTCTCTTCCTTTCCCTCTGTTCCTCCCCCTTCTCCCATGCTCTCTCTCTCTCTAAAATAAATAAACAAAATCTTTGAAAAAATGTTTCTCTTAATTTCTTTTTGAAGCTGGCAGGTCTTATTTCTATAAGTGGTAGAGAAATCTAACTTGGATTCTCAATTATATGCAAGAGAGAGGAAGATATAGATTTTTAATTTATAGCTAATAGTATATATATATTTTTTAATGCAGAGAAGTACAGAGAATAAGGGCCGGAGTACAGTTTCCCCGCTCAGATAACTTTACTGGAATTTTTATAAAATAAAATTAATAGTGTGCCAGGCTAGAAGGTGTAAAAAGGGACAAAATGAAAAATAAAATTCTTTTTCTTTGCCCTCAGCCCACCTCTCAGTGCAACTGATTAATAGCTTTTTGTGTATCTTACAGTGAGGAGGGCCAGGCATGTGCTTGTATCTCTCTCCCCAGTATATTTTCATCTTTACTTTATAGCAAAACGATCATGCTACATATACTATGCCACACTCGGCTTTCTTCACTTACATTACGAGATATTTCCATATAACGTCATACAAATTTAACTCATTCTTTTTAATAACTTTACATCATATCCTTTAATTTGTCTAATCCCTGTTGATGGAATCTGATTGTATCCAGTTTTAGGCTTTTACAAACAAAGTAACAATAAACAGGCATTTGCATGACGGTAGTCATACTACATACATTCCTATCCAAAATCATGCATGTACGTATTTATTTTTTTTATTTTTTAAGTAATTTCTACATTCAAGGTGGGGCTCGAACTCATGACCCAGAGATCAAGAGTCAATGCTCCTTTCACTGAGCTCGCCAAGTGCCCCACATACATACATTTATATCGTCAATTTTCATGGATATCAAGGGAAATTCTTAGCAGTAAATTTTTAATTTGGGGGTTTGTGTGTGTGCAGTAAAATTACTGGGTTAAAAAGCATGCGTGTCTTATATTTTGATAAATATTGGCAAACTTGCCTATCATAAAGTTGTACCAAATTATTATCTCATCTACACTGTGTGGGAGCCCTTATTTCCTAGATTTTTGACAGTACAGGACAACCTCAAACTTTCGGTATTTCTGCAAAGTGAAACATGGTATCACTTTACATGTTTCAATTACATTTTCACTAACGAATGAGACAAGTCTTCTCCTTCTGTATGCTAACGGGCTATTTGAATTGCTTTCGGCAAACTGACTCTTTACATCCTTTTTTTACTGAGTTGTAAGTCATATTGCTATTGGGTTGATTTGAATAAGCTATTTATCAATAGAAAAAATAGAGCTTTTTTTGCTCATATATATGACAAATATGTTTTTCCTTGCTTTGT
This sequence comes from Mustela lutreola, assembly GCF_030435805.1. Classification (NCBI taxonomy): domain Eukaryota; kingdom Metazoa; phylum Chordata; class Mammalia; order Carnivora; family Mustelidae; genus Mustela; species Mustela lutreola. The sequence continues at coordinate 162,989,743 of NC_081292.1, forward strand.
TGAGGTGGTTTGTGTTTTCGTACAGAGGTTTTTAATTTTTCCATTATGTAACATTTCAAAAACAAAATTACTTAATCGTATAACCAAATGCCTTCCAAGGAGTATCTCCATTTTATTCCCTTAAAGTTATATCTCACTAGGTAATGATTGTGCTGCTGTTCAAAGATTGCTGATTCTTTTAGAAGAGAAGAGGGAAGAAGAGGGAGTGGCTTCAGCCAGGTGCAGGCTGCCCAGGTGAGGGGCTAGGCCCAGAAGGTTCAGTTGCCTCCTCAGGGTCAGATAAAGCACTGTTTATTTCCTTCCCCTTCTCAATTAATTTGGGAGCAAAAGAAGCCTGAAATACCTACTAAGAGAAAGAAAGGGTATTTTTGCTTTGTCTTCAAATTTAACACTTATTCTATAAATGACATTAAATACCTGTTAAGATTCTCTATTCTAAGCTTTTAACACTTTATTCTGGGTACATTTATTTTGGTTTCTAAACACAGGTCACACACTCTGTATGATTTTTCTCCATTTAAATAAGCTTCAGTTTGGGGCATCTTTACGTAAATGATGCTTTTATCTTTGCCCTTTAAAAGGTTTGAAGAAGGGGCGCCTGGGTGGCTCAGTGGGTTAAGCCGCTGCCTTCGGCTCAGGTCATGATCTCAGAGTCCTGGGATCGAGTCCCGCATCGGGCTCTCTGCTCAGCAGAGAGCCTGCTTCCCTCTCTCTCTCTCTGCCTGCCTCTCTATCTACTTGTGATTTCTCTCTGTCAAATAAATAAATAAAACCTTTAAAAAAAAAAAAAAAAGGTTTGAAGAAATTGTAGAGAACAGGTTTATCTTAGGAGCTCTTCTTTTTTTTTTTTTTTAAGATTTTATTTATTTACTTGAGAGGGAGGGAGAGAGAGAGAGAGAGAGCTTGAACAGGGGGAGGAGCAGAGGGAGAAGCAGGCTCCCTGCTGGGCAAGGAACTGGACAGGGTGCTCAATTCCAGGACCATAGGATCACAACTTGAGCTGAAGGTAGATGCTTAACCAACTGAGCCACCCAGGTGTCCCCAGAGGAATTGTTTAGTAGAGAAATAATAGTTTATATTAAGATTCTCAGATTTTCTTTGTTCCTTCCTATACCAACTTGTGATGAAAGATTGCTAGAATTTTTTTAAATATTTTATTTATTTATTTGAGAGAAAGAACAAGAGATAGCAGGAGTGGTGGAGGGGCAGAGGGAAAGGAAGAAGCAGACTCCCCACTGAGCAGGGACCCTAATGTGGAACTCGATCCCAGGACCCTGGCTCATGACCTGAGACAAGGCAGACACTTAAACCAACTGAGCCACCCAGGCTCCCACCAGAAATTTTTGAGAATGTAATACAACTTTTGAAACTAAAGAAGTAAGAGTTTTAACCAAGTGATTTCATGAAGGAAAGATCATTGTCTCTCACAAGATAATAGAGAAATTCACTGATCCCCAAGTTTGCTTCCCAGCTGGCCAACTCTTGGCCATGTGCTTGCATGGCAGGCATGTTTGGAACTCCTAAGGGTCCTGGCAGCACTTCTAGTCTTTTCTTCACAAGCTGCCTTGCTGGCTTGGGCTTCTATCATGAAGCACCACCAGTTGCTGGCCAGGCTCTCGAGCCAGCTTGGAGCCTCAGGAGGGGCTTTATAAAAATGTCCTTCCTAGCTAGGGGAGTCAATCTGCAATTGCAACTTCTAGAGTTCTGCAAAATCTACAATTCACCTAAGGTGTGCTGTCAATTGAACCCTTTTGGAAAGAAATTAGTGTCAATAGCTTCACTCATCCTCTTTTCTTTTTAAATGTTTTATTCATTCATCCCTTCACTTAGAGCATGAGCAGGGGGAAGGGCAGAGGGAGATGAAGAGAGAAAGAATCTGAGGCAGACGCCGTGCTCAGTGCAGTGTTTGACCTGGGGTTCAATCTCACAACTCTGAGATCATGACCTGAGCCAAAATCAAGAGTCAGAGGCTTAACTAACTGAGTCACCCAGGCACCCCTCATTCTTCCTCCTACAGAGCCTCAAAACTCAGTAGAATAGAAGCTGTAGGCAATTTTTTTTTCATTGTGTTATGTTAGTCACCATACAGTACATCATTAGTTATGATGTGCTCCATGCAATCCATGCCCTCCTTAATACCCATCACTGGGCTCACCCATCCTCCCATCCACCTCCCTTCTAAAACTCTCCATTTGTCTCCTGCAGTCCATAGTCTCTCATGATTCACCTCCCACTCTGACTTCTCCCCCTTTATTTTTCCCTTCCCCTAATGGGCTCCATGCTATTCCTTATGTTCCACAAAGAAGTGAAACCATATGATAATTGACTTTCTCTGTTTGACTTACTTTATTTAGCATAATCTCCTCCAGTCCCATCCAAGTTGATGCAAAAGTTGGGTATTCATCCTTTCTGATGGCTGAGTAATATTCCATTGTGTGTATGGACCACATCTTCTTTATCCATTCATCTGTCGAAGGACATCTCAGTTCTTTCCACAGTTTGGCTATTGTGGACAATGCTGCTATGAACATTGTGGCTGTTTTTCCCTGGTGGCCTTTCTTTTCACTACATCTGTATCTTTGGGGTAAATTTCCAGTAGTGCAATTGCTGGGTCGTAGGGTGGCTCTATTTTTAATTTTTTGAGAAACTCTACACTGTTTTCCAAAGTGGCTGCACCAATTTGCATTCCCACCAGCAGTGTAAGAGGGCTCCCCTTTCTCCACAACTTCTCCAGCACTTGTTTCTTTGCAGGTAATTTTTCATATGAGATTTGGGGTAACTTGGAAATGATTATGATTTTTTTAGACTTTAGTGTCTCCATCAGGGCTAAGTCTGAGCATAATTTCCAAGTAAGCAAGATATTCCCTTGGAGTCTTCCCATCTCCTCTTCTAAATTAATTCCTGTGACTTTGAATGTCCCCAGGCTTGACTGCAGTTAAGTCGCTATTCAGATGCATTGTTTTCTGTGTTGCTTCCTGTGCTCTAAATCACCTCCTTTCTTCTGTCAGAATTTATTGCCACCAAAATCTCTTTTCTTTCCTTTCCTCTTTTCTTTTCTCTTTCCTTTCCTTTCCTTTTCTTTTCCTTTCCTTTCTTTTCTTTTTTCTCCTCTTCTTTCTTTTCTCTTCACTTCCTTCCTTTCTTTTTTTAAATTGAATTGTTGCTGATTTGAATCAAAATTTTCCTCTTTCTCTTCTGGCTTTTTTGCATTCTATTAGCTGTACTCTTTCACTTAGTTACATAAGAGTAAAGAATGTGCTCATGATCCTGGGCGTGTTCCATAACTGGCTCCTTTTCAGTGTTTGTGATGACTCAGCAGAACAGGAGGGAGCAGTGTGCAAAGGGGTCCACAGTAGTCACCCTGTGACACTAGCAGGAACAGGGCCTAGTACACTGGAAGGTCAGATTCATGAGGGCAGGTGTTTTCCACTTTGTTCAGTGCTTGATGCCCAGCACCTGGAACAAGGCTTAGCACATGCAGATGGCCTGCAGAGACTGACTGACTGACTAAATGAATGAATGAATGAATGATTTGTTTGTTTTTCTTTGCCTACCAAATAACCAGGCCTCCCTACATCCAACTTCACTCAACCCCTAGTCCTATTCTTCTCATCAGAGAACCTAGAGAGTGGGTGGGTCCCCTGGGTGTTCTGTGAGCCTTCCATGATGGTGTAGCCTAGCAGTTAACAGTGCTGACCTCATGGATTTATTTTGAGGATGCATTGTTAGTATATGTACAGTGCTTAGAATGATGCCTGGTCCATTAGCAAGTCCTCAGTAAATATTAACTTTTAAAATGAGTAGTAGTACAATTCAGTTTTTATCTTTATTGTCTTTTTAAAAAGTAGAATAAAGTTCACAGCAAAATTGGGAAATACAGAGATCACCCATACACTTCTAACCCAACACATATACAACCTCCCCCATTATTGCTATCCCCCACCAGAGCTGTGCATTTGTTACAGCTGATGAACCTACACTGACACATCATCACCCAATGTCCAGGCTTTACGTTATGGTTCCCTTTATACTATGGTACACTCTCGGCATTCGTAACTATTACTTTGAACAAGGCTATTGATTAAAAAAAAAGTTCCATTCAGAATTATTGCCTTAGTATTTGTAATACCAAGGTGGAAAACGTGTAATTTTGAACGGATGGATCTCCAAATCAAGGAAAATGAGAAACAGGTATGTTATAGTTACCTGTTGCATTATAACAAATCTCCCCAAAGTGTAGTGACTTAAAATAACCATTAGTTATTATCGCTTATAGCCTCTGCAGGTTAGGGCATGGTTTAGCTCACAGTCTTATAGAGGTTGCTGTTAGGTATCAGCTAGTGTTAAGGTGAAGACCCATCCACTTGTGACATCTCTGTGTGACCTGGGCTTCCCAATGACATGGTGGCTGAGTTCTAGGGGCAGCCTTAAGATGGAGAGCGGGAGAGAGAGGCAGAATAAGTATTGCCTTTTATGACTTTACCCTGGAAGTCAGGCAACACCACTGCTACCACATTTTATTGGTCAAAGAATGTGTCAAGATTCTCCTTACTTTCAAGAGGAGGAAACAAAGAACCCACATCTTGATGCAGGAAGGCTAACATTTCATCATAAGAAAAGCATGTGGAATGTGATATGAACATATATTGATGGAACTACTTTAGGACCATACTTGTGGACCATGGAGCTATGTCTCCAGTGTACCATGCAGGCATGCACACAAGAACACACATGCAAATGTACCCACAAGTCTGGATATAGTGAGGCTGGGCCTAACCGGGGCTCATCAGCTTAGATTTCAATTAACAAAGGATTATGGGGGTGCTCCTGAACTGTTTGCCTATGGGGATGAGAACTGCTGTGTGTAACCGCTCACAAAGCATTCATTGAATTGCAGTCTGACACCCATTTGAAGGGTGTTTAAGGAAAAAGAAGTCTAGGAGTCAAAATTGAAAGTGCAAATTGCAAATGCTTCCCTTCTAGAGTGATAGGGCTATAAATACCAAGGCTGTTTCTGTTAAACAACAAATGGAAATGCTCCAGAATCAATGAGAGGTGTTAGCACCAGGGAAAAACAGCATCTTAAATCCTTACGCTAACAATTAAATCAGACACATTTGACACTTTATCTGAGACACTCGTGGCAGTACTTTATTCTTCATGGCATGATTTGGAAACTCACAGCAGGTGACAAGCAGAATTTGGAGCATCATCAGTTCGGCTTTCTCAGCACTCTCCCCAAACATAACTCAATATATTTTATTCAAGCCAGTTTCATGGTTTTTGAGAAAGGGCAATTGGTGAAAATAAATGGGATTCCAAAAATGTATGCTCAATGTGGCCTCAAGATGCCAAAGAATTGACCTACTCAATGACAGTCGAATAGTACCACAATCAGAAAAAAAGTGATTTATCTGTAAGACCACAAGGACATTCAGTTACAGTCCCTGTGAATCATGAGAACTCTGCCTGGGAGAGCACGAGACCTCAGAGATTACTCACCTCACCATATGTCATGCTTATTCAATTAGAGGAAAAAAATATTTTTCCTGCGATCATTGTAACTGGGCTATTTTTATAAGATAGCTAAGCTGCTAAACAAGTAAGAGGGAAACAATATAACTTCAGAACTTTAAGAATCGTACTTCTTGAAAGTGTCCTCAATGCCTAATGTCTGCTAGAGTGGAAGTCCTAGAATGAGACTCTTAGAGCAACTCTGATGGCTTTCTAGACCTCTCTGAGCCTCCGTTTCAACATCGATACAATGGTGACTGCAGTACCTCCTAAATGTGTTCAGGACCTAGCAGTGTCAGTCCAAAGTAAGTGGGTAACAGGATTCTTGGCAGTCTCTGGTTCTCTCCACTACCCCATCGGTAGTTACCTAGAGGGAGTCCCAAGACTTTCAGTGAGGGCTAGAGCCATTTACAAAAGTTCTACCAAGTAGCTCTGCCAGCAATATGAGGCTGTTCCCCGGGAAATATAGACTATGGTGTAAATGGTGCCAGGTGTGCAGATGAACGTAACCACCAGCACACTGTCCAGGTGCCCCTCCCCACCCCGCCCTTGTTCCAAATTATAAAGGACTGGCACCCAGGCTCATCTCTGGGATTTGGGAGGATGGGAGAAGATCCCGGTACAGACTTTGAATTCTTGACTTCCAGTCCATGGTGCTCATTATTAGACAGGGTCAAGTATGTGCTCTGCAACTTAGCAGAACATTTATCCGAAAGCCTGATCAGTACCTGAAGGAGGATGGGAAAATGGCAGCCCAAGGTGGCTTCTAACACCTTCCAGAGGGAGAAGGGGAAAGGAAAATTCCAGACCCATATCCACTCCATCCTTCCCCCTCCGTATTTCCCGCTAGCTGTTTCACTGCAGCTCGGACCTGTTTGGGGAAGGGAACAGTAAGAGCAGCAAACCAGAAATTCTCTCACTGTCCAGAGCAAGAGTCTGGGAGACAGGAGAAAACTTCTTAGCTCTAAGTCTTTTTTTTTTTTAAAGGTTTTATTTACTTATTTGACAGAGAGAGATCACAAGTAGGCAGAGAGGCAGGCAGAGAGAGAGGAAGGGAAGCAGGCTCCCTGCTGAGCAGAGAGCCCGATGCAGGGCTCGATCCCAGGACCCTGAGACCATGACCTGAGCCAAAAGCAGAGGCTTTACCCCACTGAGCCATCCAGGCGCCCCTCTAAGTCTTATTTCTTAATCTTTGTGCACCATGCAGCCTCAGAACGGAAGCTCCAAACCTCCCAGTTTGAACCCTAGAGTAAAAGTCATCTTTGGTGCTTGTGTAACCCCCAGGCTTCCTGGTTTTCTCTTTGTTTGGGATGCCTGTAGCTTCCTACCTTCACAGTGGCTCAGAAAGTTTTTTTGTTTTGTTTTGTTCTGTTTTCAAATTATCCAGAATTTTCATTGACTTTATCAGGAAACTTATTAAACGTACTCAAACAAAACAGAAGTCCTCTGTAGTCACTAAGGACAAGCCATCATGACTCAGGTGTTCAGACATCTTGAAGCACACAGTCCCTGAAAGGACATCCAGCTATGACTGACTCATGAAGCACCTGCTGCTTGTTCCACAGCTGCTCCATGCCCTTTGTGTTAATGACCTCCTTGTCTGGCATTCTTCTCTAAGACTTGAAAAGAATGAGGTCATTTTCATACTTCCCTTTCTGCCCAGGGAGCTGGGGATCATCTACATAACCATCATAGGAGGTGCCTCAGGAATACTGAGAAAACAATTCTCTAATTAGATGACCCCTTGCATGGCTCAAAACAGGCCATGAAGTATAAGGACAGAATGGTGAAAACCAAGGTGAAACAGAGTTTAAGAATGTTGTGTCCTCTTCTTGGCCTCTGGAACAACGCTTTCTCTTTGGGCCACCCAACTTTTCCACATGTGAACATGACAATCACACATATTTGTAAGATTCCATGGCTTCACCCTTCCTTGCGCAAATGCTGATTCTACTGCCATATAACTAGGCTTTCTAATAAAAAACTTCTGAACACTTAACTGTTTCTTCAATATCCCATCATCCCTTAATCTAGATGGCCTCCTTTATGTCCTAGCAATTTATTGTGCAACAGCAATCTCTTGTATCAACTAGAATTTACTGAGTCTGAGTCAGAACACTGATTGGGCCCCAGATTTATGTTGAAATCCACATGCTGGTATTTAATAGCTGGGTGGCTTTGGGCAAAGGGTAAAACATACTATCCTTAGGTGTTAAGTGGGAATTGTTACAGTATCAGATTTTGAGGATGCTAAATAAGGTAAATTATATAAAATGCTTAGCTCATGACCTAATACATAGCACATATTTGCTAAATGGAAATGTTTATATTATGAATCAGCTTTCTTTTTCTAATATGGCTATGACAGTGCATAAAATGTTTGGCAATGATTTTACCTTAATTATCCTTTACCAGCCTTGAGTTCAGAGGAATAGTTGTGTTTTCTATGGAATTTAGGGCAGTGTTTTGGCACCTGGGTGGCACCAGCTCCAGAGGGACAGAGCTTTCGTCTGTTTCATCTCCCCTGAAACTCTGATCCTGCTGCAGTGTGAGGGGAAACACTCAATAAATACAATTGTTGAGTTCATGAATGAATTAATGAATGACAGAGGGTCAAAACATATCAATGGACTGCAGCATTATACATAACATAATAGAAAATCAGGGATGATGCTTTTGTTACAGGAGACCAAACTCCATTCCAAAAATAAATCGCCTTTTTTGAGAATTTTATACAATAGAACATTAATTTAGTCTAATTCTTTTTACAACTTACAGTACTAAATGTATGCAAAGTATACCATGTTAACATAGAGAAAATATTTTCTTCTCGTAATTGGAATTCACTCACTTCTCTTTGGAATTATATTTTATAATGTTCCTTCCTGGGAAAATTCTAAATGTGTGGTTTTGGGTTTGAGCTACATGGTAGCAAACATCTCTGGTATCCTGAAATGGATAAAAGGCTGTGAAGGGAAGCTTTTTACTATTCTGGTAATACGGATGTCTGTTCCAGATTGAGACAGTAGACACATTTTGCTACTTGATTCTACTTATATTTCTAAATTTTGTTTTCTGCCTTGTAGAAATGAGTTTTCCAGGACTAAAAATTATCATTTTTCTATTATGAACTAGGTTCATTTTCTATATTAGTAAAATTTTGTTAATCACAAAATCTATCTGACATTTTTCTAATTTTAAAAGCTAGTGGAGGAAGCATCATGACACAAGTCAGTTGTAGTTAGATAGACAATTGTTCTATGGGGAGCAGTCTTACATAAGCAAAAATAGCCATAAAATGATATAATAGGTCATAGATGCATCTCATTTCCTCTCCATGTGGAGAACCACCAAAGGAAGTCTTTAACACAATGGAAAATAGCATTTTTTTTTAGTGCATGAAAACAGTAAATAATGGAGGCTTGAACAGTAGAGTGAATACTAGAAAATCCTACTTTACCTTTTCTATGTTGCAACCATGAAGTGAAGAAATTTAGGTATGTCTCAGAGAGGTTTTAAATGTTGTGGCGATAAGACTTCAGTGCACTTTGTACCCCCATATATAAACTAGCACATGATTTGTAAAAATACTTGTGTACTAAATATTCCTGTATCTCTAGGATCTGAGTTCCAAATCAAGACAGCAAAGACATGGTCACAGATTTCCTTCAAGGTCAATTAGCAGAGAGAAGGAATAAGACTGTCTCAGGTGATCCATTCTCCCTAGTTTTTCAGTGGAAATCGAGGTAAGTGATGACACAAACTTTTGTAACTTGCTTCTTCTTACCTTCTTGTAAAACTTGAAAAAAGCCCATGAGAATAAGGGTTAGGGGAAAGCTTGTACTGCAGTTACTTGTTTTAATCATCTCCAAATAACAGTATCTAACATCTACTACGTGTCTACTTATTTAACAAACATTGTTTTTAGTGCTTTACAGGACTTTACTCCCTTAAGGTCATTATTTGTTGTCATTAGAAAGATGTCGTTGTCATTCTCATTTCTCAGGGAAGCAAAGGCACAGAGAGGTGCTGAGTTTGCCCACAGCCACACAGGAAGAGGCTGAGTGAGTCTGGCCCCCAACAGTCTGGCTTCTTTGCTCGGCTCGTCCTAACCCAAACCGGCTTCCGTGCAGCCACTAAAGGTCAGCTTCTTCCTCTTTCTCCCCCTACTAGGCTGAATCTGGCTCTTTCTCCTGCTTTTGGTTTAGCCCTAGCTCTCAGGCCCCCAGGAGCTATGTAGACTACAGATGCCAACTTTCACTTGATCACATGTGGCATTTGCAGGCCTTTATCTACTCTAGGCACCAAGTACCTACACTATTCTGCCCTTGTTCTCTAAAGGAGTCCGGACTGGCTTTTAAGGGTGTACACAGCATGAGTGTGCACAGAGCAAGGCAGCCACACTCACTGTAGGGCTCCTTATGGCTCTGGGTCCTTTCTTGTTGAATTTGCGCCCCCAGCCTTTCTGGATTTTCTATCAGTGGTTTTTGGGTTTCTCCTCTGGGGTGTCTTGCCTAGCACTCATGCCTATTAAATCAAGCTTGCTTCTGACAGATAATTTGTATAATTTATTAGGATGTGGGAGTCTCAAAATGTTTTGTATCTCCAGTGACTCGGTGTAAACTGGATGGTGATGGGCCAGAAAATCATTCTCCCAGCCCCGCAAAAATCGCTGCGTGACTCACACCATGATTCAGTTGGAGGCAGCTTAAATGTTGTGTTGGACTCTCATGCAGTTTGCTGTCAACCAATTCTGAAATCACTATAATAACCTGCAGTGCGCTCTCTTCGGTGGGTGGCAGATCTGTTTCTAAACATATTTCTTCTTGGAGCGAATTCCTAGCAGGCTTTAGATTTAACTACTCTTTATAGTAAACATCATCCCATCATGGTGGCGTTTGCACGTCATAGTAAAAGGTGTGTGTGTGTGTGTGTGTGTGTGAGAGAGAGAGAGAGAGTGTGTGGGTAAACACAGAAATACAAATCCACTCTTATTTTTGTTTCCATGGTATCATTTGAGATTCATGCCTCTTGAAAGATCAGGGATACAGAGTCATATATAATTAAAATATCAAACTACTAGATAATGATTTTGTTAATTTCAAAGGAAAATCCTCATTATCTGATCCATTCATATGGTAATTTAAAAATTTTAAATTATCTGGATAGTTACAATGCCTCATGTTACAACATCAAGTCCAGAAAAAAAAAGGTGAACTTGGGAGCTGTCAGTGCACATAGATTTCCCTGGATTGGTAATTGGCATGCATTAAATTTACAAAGTCAACATAGTACCTTACCATATCTTTTAGGTCTTAACACACTTAATTTGAATATTTCTCTCTGATTAGTTTTTCCAAAATTGTGGCAGGCAGAGATGCCATGATGTTCTTAGCCTGAATGGTATCTAACCAGTTAGATATCTAACCAGTTAGCCTGTATGGTATCTAACCCATGCTAGCAGTCGCTTTGTGGGTTTGTTGTGAACATTTTGAATAATAATAAAATCTAGGCCAATCACGGTTTGAAAAAAAAAATGACCTTTGTGTATATTTTCTCTGCTGCCAGAACTTCAGAGAGATGTTACTTAAAGTAAAAGCCCTATAGGGCTTCTGGTTACCATCAGACCTTTGGAATTTCAATAGAAACCAGGAACGGTCTGTGTAGAAAGCTTCTTAATATTTTATGAGCATGTTCGACTTCCTACAATTTGTTTTTTCAGAAAGTGTGTTTATTATTTTCCATCTGATTTTCTTCAGAATGTAGCCATAAAACTCTGAAAATGAGAAGGGTCCATAATATTTATCCCAGGTCTCTCTTCTAAGTTCCAGATGAACAAATACAGCTGCCTTGTGATGTGTCCTCTTGGGTGACTCAGAAATCTCAGTGCTCGCACACCAGAATGGTTCTCCTGATTCCTCTCCCAATCCCCAAGGAAACCTTTCCTAATCCGGGCCTCCCCGGCTGAGAAAAGGACGCTGATATCCACACGGTTGCCAAGCCAGAAAACTTACGTAAGCATTTTTACTTGAGTACAGTCTATAGAGCATAAAGCACATAAAATTCATGCATCTGAAACATACATTTCAAGAAATCTCTACTTATGAAGACACTTGCGATCATTTCCAAATTCCAGAAGTTTCCCTGATGACCCCCTGGGAGTCACCGATCCCTCCTTTTACATGTCTAGACCTTCACCAAGTCCTGACTATTCTTTCTTCATCATTTATCTTGAGCCTTTTCATGTTTCCCCTCCTCCACCGCTGTCACCATGATCCTCAGTCTCCGATAATTGTCTCCCCACCAGTTTTGCCCGTTCCTTATCTTTACAGAGTGATCGTTAAGAAAACATGACCCTGAACATCGCATTTCCCTTCTTCATTAACTTCACTTTATACTTAGAACAAAATGGAAACTTGTTATTGAGGCTGAAAGTGAATGCCTTGTGCCTTAAAAAGTGGCCCCTTGAAACTTTCCAGCCTCTGTGTCCCTATATTCATCCTTGTCCTTCCTCCCCCTTGGAGCTCCTGGGAAATGCCCGGAGGGCCTTCTGCATACATCCGACGTGGTGTGAATGCTTTCCTTCTTCTTCCCCCTCACTCCCGCCCCACTCCCACCTGCACTCACACCCACACCCACACCTGTCCCTTCTCTTCACATGGCCTGTTCCTCCTCACACTTCTTTCTCAGATCATGGATCATCGGGCCATCAAGGATTTTCCTGCCCTCAACCCAAAGGACATCTCCCCAGTTAGTCTCATACAACAATTTGCCATGGATATATTTAAGTGTTGCTTCCAGTTGTGTATGTATTGCCTAACTTCCCTCGAACGCCATTAGGGAAGGACCAAGAATGTTATTTCATTCCCTCTTCCCTAACAGCTAGTAGTGCACCCGGCATACAAGAAGTACTTAGTAAATGACTGCTGAATGAATGCATAAATCAATGAATGTATACTTGTCTCTGAGAACAATGCAGAAGGGGAGAATTGAGAGGAAACAGAGACAGGTGTGGACAGTCCCTCTGAGAAGTTAAAGTTAAGAAAGGATTATTTTTTCCTCACTTGAATGAATTTCAGAAACAGTACACGAACAATTCCTCTTTTCCTGAGCCCGAGTATCACTCTGAGAAAAGCATGGCTTCCTACAATATCCCTGGAGAAGAATTCAGCTGGCAAAAGTCAGCTTCTCTCCTGTTTGACTCCTCTGTCTTTGACCCCCATAGCCCATCTTATTCCGTTGGGTCTGGTACCAACTGGGAGATGATTTTGCAGACATCTCACTGGTTCATTTTTGTAATTTCTGTGGAATCAATAGATGATCTGCATCCTGGAACACAGTGGCAGGCTAAGGACAGGGGATGAGATCGGGTGGGGAGGTTTCAGAGAGAGATGGTAGCAGATCTTTTTGGAAAAAGAGTATGAAGTTGGAGTCTATGAGTAGTGATTTTGAATTTTATTTTCTTCTTTTGTATCACAATTCATTTCTGGTAGTCTCAAGCCTTCATACAGTTTTGTGAATACCTAACCTGGTGTTTGTTGTGTTTCAGAAAATTCCAGGAGGATACTGAGTGACTGTCTCATGCCTAGCTCTATAGAACAGAAGCGCAGCAGCCCAGAGCAGGGCTGTGAGGTGGAAAGAGGTATCTAGCAAAGATGTTCAGAGTAGCAGATCAGAGCCAGAGCTGACAAATCACTACAGGATGAATTTGTCCAACATGTCACCATTCCTTAGAAGTTGCAGAAATACAAGGGGGAGAGAGCTGACATCCTCTGGCTGGACAGGACTGGGCACATTCCACATCAGCGGGTATTAATAGATGAGTGAACCCTGAAGCCTAGAGAACTTGGGATGTTTGGGTTACTCTTTCTGGGTTATGTGATTTAAAATTCTCTCACGTAGACATTCTTACCTCAAAGTAGACTGCAACACAGAAAAAAACAAAAACAAAAACAAAACAAGCGTATTTTGGGCTGAAAGCTTCTCGTTTAAGAAAAGTAAAAAAAAAATGTGGCTGAATCAACTGGACCTTCAGGCATGTACCCTTTGGTCTGAATTCACTCTGTTTTCTTTTGTCAAAATGGTTAATGCAATCTGTCAATTTAAAGATTGGAAATTTAGGGGACATGCAGGGCGATAGCACAGGGAAAGGTCATCTTGGCCTCAGTGCTCTGTCAGAGCGTAGGATGGCGACAGGTTAGGGCTTCTAGGAGTCAGAAAGTTACAAAAAGAATCTTTGGGATGAGAGGCGAGATACTGCCAGAAAGAAATGCTGCTGACTTGGTGATTTTGTTCTTTCTATATTCAATCATCTTTAAATGAGTCAGTGACACAATTGGGAGCAGTTCTTAAAATCAGCCACATAAAACCAGCCCCACCACATCTGAAGAGTTTGGAAGATTGGGAGAGAAAGAGCGGAGATCTAGAATGTGGGGCCTGACACCACCCCACGGGTCCAGCCTGCTCTACAGGTTTGACTTGAGTTCTGAATAAAAAGGATGCAGTCAGTTTTGCTGACTTTGTTGGATAATCGACCCAAATTGTCTGTTTATTTCATGGAATATGATGCCTTGATCTAAGAGGAAATCCTTAAAACACTTCTTTCCTATTACAGATACTTGTGTATGTTAATTGTGGTGAGACTAGAAGCTCAGTGAAAACAGGCCCTTCCTCTGTATCCGTGGTTTAGAACAGTAGCCAGAGTTCATCAGGGGCTCACCATATGTCAGCCCCTATGCATATTTTACGTCATCTTCACCACCATCCCCTCCCCCACCGATGGAGAAAGAGAAGCTCCAGGAAATTGGAAACTTACCTCATCTACCCAAGTCCTCATTCCTAGTGAGAGGTAGGGCCAGAAATTGAGTAGGTCTGTCTAGTCCCAAGGCCCTGAGCTAGCTACCCACTAGGCACTCCTGCTGCTGCAGGTCAGCAGTACCCATCAGTACTATCACTTGTCATGGAGACATAGTAAAACGATGGAGAAAACAAGAAGGCCTTTAGCGTTGGAAATATTCATCAAGTGGATTGTAGTTCATTTACAGTCACACACGGTTTATCTCAATTTTAATATCTGATTGCAGCAGGATGTGGAACAGTGACACAAGCTTGGAGTCAGCACGCTGGTCCCCCGACTCCCAGTGTGGGTCTTCAGACAAATTACTTAGGATCCCCAGGCCTAAGTCTCCACCCCATCTGTGATAGGAAGGAATTAGATGATTTTATAAATAATAGAGCTTTTCCAGCTCTAACATTCCAAGAGTCTACAAGTCTTATGAGAATGGGAACTTCCCCACCCTCTTAGCGCATGGAATTAATTTGCAACATGCACTGTGGCAAGCTCTGATGCAGTCTGATCCATGATGTAGCCACGATGAATGTAGGTCTTGTAAATGGACTTGGGCCAACACAAAAGAAAAAATGTACCAGCTGGTCACTTGGCAGCAGAAAAGAACTTGTAAAAGGGTGGGCAAGAAAACATTTTGTCTACCTTTACTCCAGGACATTTTCTTCTGATGTCCTTTCTTTCACAGATTGTCTTGAGGTACAAGTCTCCAGGCTCTCTAGGTGGAATCCATATCCTGACTGGTCACGATTCTCCCAGGGGCCAACCAACCCTCTGTTAGCTATTCCCATAGCTAGGCAAGGTAGCCAAGAAGTATGAAGTGCATTTTGTCTGTGTATGTGTTTATTTTTTACAAATACCTTTATAAATTCCAAGACAGGGGGCCTGATTTTCTCCAAGCTGGGCTGCCAGATAATATACAGGAGGTCAAATTAAGTTTGAATTTCAGATATTAAACTGGTAATAATTTGAATGTCTGCCAAGTTACATGGAACATTCTTATACTAACAGATTGTTCTTTGTTTATCTGAAATTCAAATTTAACTGGTGTCCTGGACTTTTGTTTTCTAAGTATGACAACCATACTCATAGAAGGAAGAATATTTTGTCTTGTTTTTTGGGTGGGATTTAGGTCAAAGGTAGTACACATTGGAATATTAACTATTTGGACTTGTATTTATTACTTACCCATTATAGGAACTCTGGTATGAAACATTGGCCATGCTATCAATGTGTTTTCAGTGGGTTTACTTCTGTTTAAACTTCTCAGGTTGTAAGTCTCTCTTTTCTAAAGGAAACCTCCCCCCCCTGCCACACACACACAACATTAAACATGAAATCAAAGAGATCCTAACCATTGATAGGAGAACTTCTAAAGGCTGTAGCATATTTTGGCCGACATCTATGACTGAGCTCTTTGAACTAATTGGGAAATGTTGTATGCTGGCAGGCTTTAATTGAGAAATATGTTTCCCCTTAAGGGTGATTTGTCTAATGGGCTGTAGAAATTCTTTTTCTCTGCTTCAAAAAGCCTTTTCCCATTTGCTAATGGCCCAGCTTCCTCACCTTTTCCCCACCCCAAAGCTGATGTTATGGTGAGTTCATTGAACTCAGAAATCGTGTGATTAAGCCAGAGAAGTTTTCAGGCCTGACTTCAACTTGAACCATGGATTTCAGCTTCTGGGTGGCAGTTACCTCCTCTAGAGATGGTGTTGATGAAATCACCTGCGAGGTCGCACAGTCAACACTTATTGATCCAGAACAGGGCTGGGTCTGGAAAAGAGGAAGACAGTAAATCAAGAAAGTAAAAAATGGAATCTCAGTTATGGTTTCATTGCAAGATCCCTCACCCAGACCTCTGTCCCACATCATTGGGCTATGGTGGGACTAGGTTGCCCAAGGAATTTTTATGTCTGTTTCCTCGTTCAAAGATAAACATGCTCTGAATTCCAAAGAATTTAACATTTTGGCATGAAAACATAAAATTTAGCAATGACATTGGAGTCCAAAGAGATACTTTGTCTATGTAGTTCCAAAAAGATAGGGTTTGAATGCCTCTTAATGTTTCCATAAAATGTTTAGGCTGATGTTAGGCAAAAGGAAGGTGAAGTCCATGACGTCATGCAAATGAACAGAGAAGCTAGTTCACGTAATGCTGTTAAATATGGAGAGTCAGGTAATCCGTTCAGTCAGGAAGCCAAATGAGTCATACTGACTCATATTTTCGTGTCATTGCAAAGACAATGAGTATGGAAGGCTGTGTGGGATCTGTTTTCAGCCTTGGTTCATTTCTAGTCTCATAACCCTCATTACCCTACACACTGTAGATAAGACAGTGATGTCATAACAGGATGCAGCAGAAAAACACATGAAAATAAACACTGATGTCCTTCCTCCACTGAACAGTTGAACCTCAAAGCAGAGAGATGTGAGTCTCATTACTTCCTTTCCGATGCTGAAACCAAGGTTGTTTCATTGTATTTTCCACACATCTTTGCTGGTGAGAGAATAGTTTTGGTTTTAAACTCAAAGGCATATGCTTAATGTCATTGTGAAATAGTTAGAAGGCCTATAACAACTCTTAGAAATAAAGACTCTAGATTGTTACATTTAGAGCGATGATTTGTAGCTCGCTGCCATCTAAAAACTGAGATTTATTTATTTGTTTAAAAGTGCATCACTAGATATATCACTGTTTTTCAGAAATTCAATGATATCTAAAATGTAAACTGTCAGCACAGTCACAGTTCTTCCATCTGGTGAAATCTCAAATCGTCCTTTTTGGTTTTTAAAGTGCATGGAATGGGTTTAGTTGGTCTGATGCTGAAGAAAGGAAATCCATGGGGAGGGGGACACTCAGTGGCCAGGGCTGCTGTCTGGATGGTGGCGAGCTCTGAGAGGCCCAGAGTCATCCCTGCTTGGGCCTGTTGGGGCATTGAAATCTTTTCTGCTGAGATTCACCTACCATTTCACTTCCTCTCTCTTATTTTCCCTTCACCGAAAGTGATGGACAAGTGATTTAAAGCAGGGGAAGAGCCCCTCTGAACCATTCCAATTATAATTCATCAATTACTAACTGAGTGGTTTGTTGTTGTAATTGTTTCATTTTTTTTTAGTTATTATTATCTCATCTTGTTGTTGTTGTTGTTGTTTTTCCTTTAGAAAGACAAGTTTTAAAAAAGGGGCTGGGGGGATGTATGATTTCCCAGTAAGGATGTTCCTATAGACCTGTGTCACTAGGGCATTAAAGGTCCAATGTGGCCTTTAAAATTTCAATAAATAAATAACTCTCTGCCATTTGATTTTTTCATTTATACTGACTTTTTTGTCTTTCTTTTAAAGATAATCCCTCTTCATATCCCTTACCTTTTAACTTAATCAACTTAAGGAAAAACAGAAGAAAAACAATAGCACTGCACTTTACCTTTTGGATCTATTTTGGTTATTGATTGCAAGATTCAGTACTTCATCAGGAAGCAGTATTTCCGTACTGTCACCAGTTAATTTTGTTTAACATAGGGAAAAACCGGAAGCACTCAATATGAGCACAGTTCTTCTAAGGGTGAGATAGTATATAAATTCTTAGAGAAACAAATGACCATTTCAAAAGATTTTTATTTGAATATTTACGCTTTGGCATGAAATTGAACTTTTAAAGTATAGGCCTGTATATTTTTTATTGGCTAAGCCAACCACGAATATATACTTGTAAAACCTCACAACAGTCAGTGTGAACCTACTAGAAGAGAAATTATAGCATTAAACTTTGTCTTTATTGTATTTTTATTCAGTATTACTGAATACTAGTATTTGGTGATGGAATTTGGAGGTTATGCCTGAGGAGAACAATGTAATATTTTGATATATGAGAGCTATTAAAATAAGTAGAAATGGTGTATTTTTAAATGGCAATATTAATATTTCAAAACAAAAAGATAATCAAACCAGCAAGAGATTTATAGGTATAAATTTATTTCTGTCTCACACACAGGTTTATTCTTCTGATGGATAGGGATAATCACTAAAAGAGCTAATAAGGAAGTAATTATATTTGTTCTATATGAGCAAGATGAAACAGAAAACTAAAGTAATTATCAATTTGAATCAACCCACCCTATCTTCTACCTCCAAAAATAAAAACAAAAGCAAAAATAAGCACACAAACACCAAATTGAAACCTTAGTCATTAAACCTTCCAGATAACAGACATTTTAGAGAGCTTAGTTCTTGCTTTTGCTTTCATAGGAAAATGTATGGTCTTGTAAATAAAAGTAAATGATTTGGGGCGCCTGGGTAGCTCAGTGGGTTAAAGCCTCTGACTTCAGCTCAGGTCATGATCTCAGGGTCCTGGGATCAAACACCGCATCCGGCTCTCTGCTCAGCAGGGAGCCTGCTTCCTCCTCTCTCTGCCGGCTTCTCTGCCTGATTGTGATCTCTGTCTATCAAATAAATAAATAAATAAAATCTTTAAAAAAAAGTAAATGATTCATTTCTTATAAAAGCACTCTTGTGAATATAAGAATAAAGCTAGAGGCTAAAATGCAACAAACATTCAAATACTTCATGTCACTTCTAGATCATGTTAATACGTATGTCCCTTTGGTTTCCTACAATAAATGCAGGAGAAAAAAATGTGAAGCTGACATGAAAATCTGACGGAACCCTGGGCTTCCGTCTTTAGATTACTTTACTCTTTTTCTCTTGGTAATTTGAGAATTCACTTCTGCAATTTACATGGAATGCCTATGAACAGAGTAAGGACTGCTACCATCCTTCTGTATTGCTACATTTCTTCTTCGCAAATCCGACCCTGGCTTCACTAATTGTCGCACGTTTTTCTAAACAAAAAGAGGGTAGACTAAACATGCGGGGATCACTTTGACTCTTATATTGTTGGTCTGAATGAAATCTTCAGAGAACTGGAAATTTCGTTTGGATGGTCATGATCCCGACCTCACAGACATCTTCTGAAACACGGATTGCTTGTATTTTATGGTCCAATGTTCTCTGTCCTTCATTCCCATCATTCTAGGAACTCACGTAATGAAGTCACGGGCCCTGTCTTAATTGTTACCTTCCAGGCTTTAGAAGTCAGCTTCACTGATATTAGTAAGTGCTGGCTTTAGCATGCAGTTGGATCTTGCCCCGGCTTCAAGCTGGGAGCAATACATTAAACATCGTGGAAACACCAGTTCTTGTCTTTCTGGAAGCCTCGTGTACAGCAAGAGTCATGCCTCAAGTGTCTTCTCATGTACCCCTGCTTTTTCACTTTTCCCATACTTCACACACACACAAAAAAATCTGAGAAGTTTGAAATAAGATTATGCTCCCTCTGGAAGGAAAATTGGCTTGTTCCTATAAATTCCTTATTTTCATTATCTTCAGGCATTTGCATCCTTGTGTTTATTATGTTCCAGTGCTATGTCCCTCCCAATTTATTTTCAGCCCATTAAAAAGGCAAACATTTGGAGGCAAATATAATGTAAATACTGAAAGAATTCTTGGTTCTAATTGACATGACATATATCGACTTAGTCTTCACAAACTCAAGTCATGCATTTTGGTGTTTTTTTTTTCTTTTCCCTAAGGACTTTGTCTAAATTGCACACACACAGTCAAGAAAATGGGTCTCTGTTCAAGCAGCAAAGGTCAAAATAAAAGCAAAATGGGGTCCTTGAGGAAGGGTTTGTAAGAGTATATTACTCCCCAACTTCATTGATTTTAGAATGGCTTTAAAGTTCTAGGACCGAAAAAAAGTTTCATTTTTCAGATCACGAAAGTAATACATGCTCATTAAGAGAAATTTGAATATACATGGAGAAGACCAGGAAAAAAATTTATGTATAGTCTCAACACTGGAGAAGCCCACTGTTGAAATATCGCTGTACTTCCCACAAATAATACAGTAACTTAAAAAGTATAATTATTCTAGATATATAATTTTGTATCATTCATTTTTTTGCCTTCTAGTGTTGAATAGTGAGCACTACCCTTGCATACACTGCAAAACCATGGAAATCATGGCATAGGTGTACTAGCAGTCACTGACCTATGCTGGGAAATTTAGCAATCAAGTCTTCTCCCTAGGATAATAATTTCTTACATATGTGTATTTCTCTAAAGGCTTTTCAGATGCTGTACCTAATTTAGGTCCTCAACAGAGCAGGGAAAATACTATTATCATCACTATTTAATAGATGAGGAGCTGAGTCCTGGAGAGATACATGCCAAACCTAAGACCAGAGGACTCCAGCCCAGAGCCCATGAGTATCTACCTTCCCCCTGCCTGTGGTGTTAGAGGCAATCAAAAAGAAAGTAGATGTTAGCCAAGATTAAAGGCAAACCTGAAGTCCCAATCAATCTCAAGTCCCCTGCTTCTATCAATGGTGCCTCCCACGACTCAGATTGGGTGCCATCTCTAAGGCAGCCCTCTCCCTTATTCCATATCAAATTGAACTGTCAGGGAAAATAGCTCTTGATTGACCGCGAAACAACTAAAAATTGCGAGGCCTGAAGTCAAGGCTATCTGCAACCCAGATCCTGCCACCTTTCCTACATCTCTCCAGTATACACACAATGCAAGTTTTCCTCAAAGGCCTGTGGGTCCTCTACAACAGAATCCCTTGTAATGATGGTGAAAAGATAGGTTTATCGGGTGCCTGGCTGGCTTAGTTGGCAAAGCATCTGACTCTTGATCGCAGCTCAGGTCTTCATCTCAGGATTGTGTGTTTGAGCCCTACATCGGGCTCCACACTGGGTGTAGAGCAGACTTAAAAAAATATATATATAGGTTTTTGGAAGTAGACCCAGGAATCTCCAACTTTAAATAGTTAAGGATTCTTAAGTATGAGAAGCTTCTAGGCAAACTGAACTGTTATCTTAGGAGACTATCCACATTTCTCTGCTTCCATGCTTTATTTTTCCCCCCAGATTTTTACTTCCTTTTTTAAAAAAAGATTTTATTTTTTTATATATGTGAGAGAGAGAGAGAGAGCAGGAGCAGGGGGAGAGGCAGAGGCAGAGGGAGAAGCAGACTCCTCTCTGAGGAGGGATCCTGATCCATCCCAAGACCCTGAGATCATGATCTGAGCTGAAGGTAGCTGCCTAACAGACTGAGCCCCCCAGGCATACGTAGATTGTTACTTCTGTACAGAAGTTTGCCTTTGCCTTCTAAATGTTCAGATCCTGCTCATCCTTCAAGGCCCAGCTGAAATGGCACCTCCATGAAGTGTACCTCACCAGAGGCTTCTCCCCTCTCTGGGCTCTCATGCACGCAGTGCTTACGAAAGAAATCAGCCTTGTTTGCATATCTTACTCTCCTACTGTAGTTCAGAAACTGCATTCATCAGATTAACTCTGTCACATATCCTTTCAATTAGTTGTGAAATTCAGGATGACATTTTCTATCTGGAGGAATTACGGAGCCTCTGTTTATGCACAAGAGTCTGAGTGTGCACACAGCTGGTCATGCTCTCTGGGTAAGCAGACATTCATCTGAAGCTGTTGCCAAATCTGCTAGAGAGCTGAATCTGGATTCTTCATGATGACGTAATGACTTGTGTACCACTTCTCAAACATTTCTCATGGATGTTTTAGAAAGTAAGAGTTACAAGACAACCAAGAAATCTTTTTTTAGTATATATGCTGCCTAAGCGAGCACAACCAAGAAATCTTATGATAATGATTATGCCGTTTCTGGCAGTCACTCTGAGAAGTATTCTGTGAAACAGGTGCACCAAGGCTGTACTAGCATTTTCAGGCATCAGGGAAAGTGGTTAAGTGGCATATAGAAGAAACTACATGACCTAGAGCCCGAGTCACAAGTTCAAATGCATATAGGCCAGGCAGATAATGTAAATGAAGGAAGGCGGCTCTGGATAAGGTGCTACCTAGCTCCAGTCACCAGGCATTTGCATCAAACTTACACTGGGAGACATGGTGACCAGAGAACTCATGCTTTGTCTAAAGAGTCAGATTGATTCAAGCTGATGGGCACCTCAAGGGACGTAGGCCCAATGTTGTCAAATACTCAACATTTTCAAGAGAAAACACAAATTGATTTGTATGAGACACCCTCTCTCTCTCTCTCTCTTTTTTAAAATCTTTAAACCTAATTCACATTTAAAATACTGGGTTGTTTGCATGGGTCAAACACATCCACAGGTGATTTATCTCACTCAGCAATACAATGCCAGCTGTCACATAAGCCAGACTTCTACCACTCTCCTGTTGATTCTCCTGAATCCTGAACCGATGTTTGAGAGTCAACATCCTCTACCCAGACAGTCTGAAGGGAGGTAGAAATTATTTCAATAGAGTTCTCATTTCAGTGAGAAGAAAAAATTTTCTAAAAGGCCCTAGAGTTGGATATTTCAGAAATCGTGAATTGTGGGTACTGTTAGTGGAATCTGAGTCCTCATTCTGGGTCTCTGAGGAGGAGAGACAGGTGTGGTGGAAGTGGTGGGGTTCATTTTCCTAGATAGACCAGGGAGGGTGTGTTGGCTTTGTTATGGCTCACCCCTCAGCAGGTGGGAAT
Organism: Mustela lutreola; assembly: GCF_030435805.1. Lineage (NCBI taxonomy): Eukaryota > Metazoa > Chordata > Mammalia > Carnivora > Mustelidae > Mustela > Mustela lutreola. Next base: position 163,012,638 of record NC_081292.1, read on the forward strand.
AATTGAGGGGCTGTAAGCTGCTGCCCGAATCAGAAGTAGAGGCCCATGGGATGAACTTCACCCAGGCCGGGGGTGAGCTTCTAAGGTGGCCTTGACACCTTTTAGCTTCAAGCTGTGACCTTAGGATGGTGACTGTATTTTGTATCTTTGATGACAAAATGTCAGCTAACATCATGAGGTGTTCACTCCTAAGTGAGTCACTCTACCACAACTGACCATCTCATGGCACAGTTCACCTAAGTTCAGGGGGTCCCTTTGAAGGCTCTCTTTTGAGGGTTCATGAGCATTTCAGTAGCACTCTCTTGTTCAGAGATATAGCAATTTTTTTGACATCTTATTTATTTGGTACTAACATGGATTCAAAACAAGTAGACAGTTTCTTTTACACTAGAGCAAACCGGAAAATGGAGTCAGCACTGCCATCGTGAACTCTTACCCACCAGAGAACAACATCTCTATGAGGTTGGCCTGAAAAGACACTCAGATTCTACCAGTTTTTGAAACGTTCCATAGTTAAGTAGTATAGGCACTGTGGTTATGTTCATTTTTTTTTTTTTTAAGTCATTATTTGGATTTTTTAAATGAGGTTTTTCTCCGACTTGGCAGTAGGTGATCACTAACATGCGTCGTTAGCCCCTCTCCAGGGCGGCTTCAACCTGTGCGCAGTCGCAGTTGGGGCCCCAGCTCTTTCCTCAGGCGTCCTGGGCACCCGTAAGCTAGGCAGCAATGGTGTTGCCGCTGTGAGGCTCCCTGGCCCCGCTGAACTCCTGCAAGCCAAACATGCCCGAGACCTTGTCTTTCAGATTTGGAGGCCAGGGCAGGGCAGAGCTCCCCAGGGAAGCCGGAGGGCATGGCGGGACCCAGCAAAAGAATTCGGTGTAGAGCGAAACAAACCTCTGCTCCCTCATTCCTTTTCCTTTTTTTTTTTTTTTTTTTTAAAGATTATTTATTTATTTATTTGACAGAGAGAGAGACAGCAAAAGAGGGAACACAAGCAGGGGGAGTGGAATAGGGAGAAGCAGGCACCCCAATGCAGGATTCAATCCTAGGATCCCAGGATCATGACCTGAGCTGAAGGCAGATGCTTAACGACTGAGCCACCCAGGCGCCGCGCCCCCTCCCCATCCATTTTTAAACTGTGTGTGCCCCACACAGCAAGCCGGGGAGACAGAGCCCTTAGTTAAACAAAGCTGAATAGCTACCAAATCCCATAGATACTTCAACAGCAAAGAGAGAGGCCCTTCCTTGCCTCCCTCATAAACCAGGGAGTAGTAGCATGAACCAAGAAAGAGGTAAAAAGGGGGACACTCGACAAGGCCTCCTACCTGCTATGACCTCATTTACAGGTTAAGCACTCCAGTCATCAGGTGATCAGAGGAACAACTGTGACTTATCTCTGTTCTTTGCTGTTGCCTAGATGATTAACTCAAGATAATATTTTTAACAAAATAAACAAAGGTATATTTAATGAATACTTTTAATAAAAACTTAAGAATGTAATAAAACCATAGAAAAGTAAAATAAAAAACTTTTAATAAATGAAACATGTTTTGAGATTTCATTTTTAATCAAATCAGAAATTTTTCAGAAAAAACTATTCAAAATATTCCTCAGTTGTTTTCTCTGCAGAACATCCAGTTAAGCAAAAATACGGACGAATTTATTAAGCATGAGGAACTTCAGAGCAGCTGAAATAATCTCAGTCTGCTCCTCTCACCTTTGGGAAGAGAGCCATGCTGTTCACTTTGTAGCATCTAAGGCTCTGGCAGCAAATTGGCCGATTTTGTTTGTTTCCTTTATCTCATCTGTGGACCTTCCACATTTTTCACACAGGGAGGAAAAGAGGAAGCTCATATTCCTCTGGACACTTCAGGGCGCCAGGGCTCAGAACCCACCTTCCACTGAGGGCGGGAGGCACAGTTCAAAGCCTCTGTCTTTGTAATTGTTAACAAATGTCCCCCATCCCAGGAGGGAGACTGAGAAACGGCAAGGAACTGTGAGAAATAGCTCTAAGCTGCCCGGGGACCTTAGGCCTGGGTGCACATCAAAATGATCACCATAGACGTCTCAGTGCCAAGCTGCTGTTCCAAGACATTGTCCAAATGCCTGGCTGCTGAAGTGAACGGTGGCCAAGTAGATTCCAGAAGTCTCATGGGAATGACATCTGCCACTGCTGCTTCTGTTTGCTCTTTGAAAAGCCTTAATACATAAAAGGAGTATAAGAAGATAACCTTTGAACCACCCGAGTGAGGTGTTTGTCCTGGGCTTGGGATAACCACTCAGGCTCCATATGTTTTTGTTCTGTTATTACCCCTGCCCCCCCACCACCACCCCATAGCTGTGCATGGAAAGTGCTCAGCTCTTCCATAGCATTTTCTCATTCTTTCAGCAAATATTTTCAAACATGTCACGTCCCAGGAATGCTGGCTTGTGGCCATTTGAGGCTGGGGCTAGTGCATATTAGTAACTGCGTAGACAACAGACCTTCAAACTGGATCACCAGCTTCGACTACTCAGAGCAACAAGGATAATAATAATAAAGATAAATAAAGACTGGATTAAGCCTGGGTTAGTAGTTTTCCATAAACACAGAGGAGTGATGGAAACCTCCATAACAGAACTGGGTAGGGAGACAAAATTCTGGAATCCCTAAATCCACTTCAATCAAGATTACCTTTGGTGCTTTCTCTTACACCTTGTGTTCTGCGAGGTGCATCTATCAGAGTGACTTTGACTCCTTGCCCTGAGTCAGCTACGGTTTATACCTACCTGCATTAGAGTACTTCTCTCCAGAATGGTCTTCAGCACAGAGAACTGTGGGGTGGCTACATGTCATTAAACTTGAGGGGAACTCTGCTGCCAGAATGACATCCACCAACCTTAGGGGCCACTGAATGAGAGGGCAGGTGAGTGAAATCCCTTCTGGTATCTGTGAGACCAGGAGACCTCCCTCTCCCCCCCAATTCCCCGGTTCCATAATGGTATCTCCTCCAACGGCCAAGGAGGAGTTTGATGGGAAATCGGTGTTCCTAGGAGCACGTGATCCAGAGAGGGGGCTGTTCTCACACGTTGACCCCAGTTCTCGATCCTACCACCCTTCACTGGGCCACCCTTGAGAGCCGTGCTTAAGCCCTATTTCCTCAGTGAAAACATCGCTTCTAATGTTGCCACTTTCCGACCCATCCTGCCCCACGGCTGCTTTTCCAAAGAGCCTCCCAGGTCACACTGCTTCAGCTTCTCCGTCACGCAGCATTTGACTCTGAGGGTTTGGTGCAGACATTTTAGGAACTGGTCTCCTGGCCCTCAAGGATCTCAGACGGTGAACAGGGATTGTCTCTCACTCTTTATTTCTTGTTTTCTTCTTTGTTAGACACCTGGTAGACAGCCAAGAAATGTGTTGCTAGATTAACTTGTGCTTGACCCATTAATTTAGGAGGAACGATGCAGAGAGAATCTGGTCCTTACCACTTCTAACCAAACTCACGTGTCTATTCAAAAATACTGGAAAGCTCTTCCGTAAGTGAGGAAATAGTCATCAGAGATGATCTACTTAAAAATTCTGTGTAATTATGGTTGGTTGATGATAGTTCTCTGAGAAATATTCACTAGTCTACAGTGTTGTGTTTGTGTGTGCGTGTGTGTGTGTGTGTGTGTTTCCTCTTATACCACTGTCAAAGAACTTCCTATCAGAGTAAACTCTTACAACTGCTTATTTCCCTGTGAAGGGTAGAGCAATATCCATCCTTTTCCTTTTGTTCACGTTTAAATCTTGTTTGCAGCAATTTGAATATGAAAATCCTGTTGCTCTTGAAATAATAGAAAGCGCTTTTCATGGCTTTGACTTCCTTCCACAGGATGGCTAGGACATCACGACAGAGGAACACTGTCATGGCCTTTAATATTTCTCTTTAATTAGGTGGGAGGAATTTCAAAGAATGATATACTAAATAACACCCACTGAGAACTCTGAACTCATGAGTTTTTCAGTCTTTCAAGTTAGGTGACTCTATTATGTTGAATACAAAATAATCTTACATTTATTTATTACCAAAAAGGGGAAGAAGGCCTGTGTAAGAAATGTGACTGGGGATTTAATCGGCAGTTTACAGCTGAGAGAAGCAAACTTTAATGTGGGTTTCGTGTTCCATTGTCTCCTCCACCACTTCAAAATGTTTGCAGTCACATAGGGTTAAGATAATGGCCATCAGGCCATTCCATTCTTCACAACTCTGGTCAGAGATAAATGAGAATACGCTTCCCCACTGTGCAAACATCCTTTTTATTAATACTGGGTGAACAAGAATGTAAGCACATTTGGCGCAGAGAAAATGAACAGAATTGGAAATGCAGAATATTAAAGCTCAGAGCCTAAGATCAGGCTTTGAAAGTACAAGTGAGTAAAAAGAAAAAATATTATAGAACAAACAGCAGCGTTGCAATAGAAATGGATCTGCACATGAAAATGGAAGTGTAAGACCGATGTGTTTTGCTGGCGTGCCTGAGTGGCCAGGGCGTGGTTTGCTCCTGTAGGAAACAGTTACGGGGCTTCAAGAGTGCGACCGCTCTCACTGTCTCCAAGGTGCAATCTTCAATTTGAGCTCATGCTATTCATCTGAACTCACCACACTCATTGTTTACGCAAACATTTGGTAGTGAATCCCCCCCTCCCACGGTGTCTTGTGACACATATTCTATTTTCATTTATTGTCACTTAGCTGTTAAGTTACTGTTTTATCTTCTATGCCCATATGGTGTGTCTTCCCAGTTAGAGTCTAAATGATTTGAGGCCAAGGATGGTGCCATGTTCATTTCCACAGCTATCCTGACCCCTGGCACACACTAAGCACCAGCAGCACCACAGGGCAAGCACCCCCGGGCACTGTCCACTCAACACAAGTGCTGCAGCCCAGGGAGGCACCTGGGGGGGCTGTCCATTTGATGCCATCCAGGGAAGTCTGGCCCCACGTAAAAATTCTTGCCTGGGGGCACCTGGGTGGCTCAGTGGGTTAAAGCCTCTGCCTTTGGCTCAGGTCATGGTCCCAGGGACCTGGGATGGAGCCCTGCACCGCACTGGGCTCTCTGCTCAGCAGGAAGCCTGCTTTCCCCCACGCCCTCTCTGCCTGCTTCTCCACCTACTTGAGATCTCTGTCAAATAAATAAATAAAATCTTAAGAAAAAAAAAAAATCTTGCCTGTTACTTCAGTGGCCTGAAGAAAAGGAAAATCCCTCAACCTTAGTGAAACACAGCGCTGCCACTTTGAATAAATGCTCTTGGGATTTTAAAATATTAAGAAGAGTCATACATGTTTCCATTTTGGGTGTGAAGCCATCTCCATACATGCATTTTTGAGTCAACTAAAGACATGAAGGTACAGTGGCCAACCACACAAAGAAACAGAAGCCTAAGAGGATTGCTCAAATTTAGAAAGTGTCTATTTTTTAAAAGATATTATTTATTTACTAGAGATAGAGAATGAGTGAGAGAGAGGAAGCACGAGCTGGGGGGAGGGGCTAAGGGAGGGGAGAAGCAGGCTCCTTGCTGAGCAGGGAGCCCAATGTGGGGCTCCATCCCAGGACCCGGGGATCAGGACCTGAGCTGAATGCAGACCTGACTGAGCCACCCAGGTGCCCCAAAAGTGTCTTTCTTTTTCTCATGAAAGGAAGTGTTTATCGCTAACTTTCTACATCACAAGGCCAGCTGCCCTGACTTAAAGATGTGCCTGCGCCTCGCAAAATTAGATTTAATGGCGATTCAGTGGGATAAATGCTGCATCTGGGCAGAGAGGAGGACACAGAGATTTCTGAGTAGGAGGATTCTGCCCATTTTTCATACCAGACATTCTTTGGAGCTTCAGAAGTTTCAATTCATCAGCAGGAAATAAGATGAATTCTTTCATGGATCCATAAAACATGTATAGCTTCTATTTAAGAATATTAAGCATGTTCCCTTTCAACAGACAGCTCGTGTTAAAACTGGAAAAAGCCACCTGTAACCATGGATTTCAGCGATATCATCATTAATGGCCATTGGCTTTCTAGGAGTAAAGCAGTATGTTCAAAGTAGACCTTATAATTAGGAGATTGTGCTGTAATCAGGGATCCACATCCAGAAAGCTGAGAGAGCAAAGAGCCCATTTGGGGGAGAATGGTCTTGACTCTTTTGATTTTGCAAAGCTCATAATGTTGGCTCAGTTTGACTTCTCAGGGCTGGAAAGAGACCAATACATTAGCAATGCTGATTGGCTTTTAGGAGAAGTTTCTCAAAAGAAATAACTATGCAAAAGTAAATGAAAACCTTCAGCAAAACTTGATTTTCATAGGTCAGCTGTCTAGGTTTGAAAACTGTAATCCTACCGGATCATTCTCTGCGTCCATTGATCTTTGTTTTCTTTGTTCTTTTCTCTTTCCGCTTTGTCTCTCATCTTTTTTTCTTTTTTTATTATTTTTTCTTTTTGTAATATGCTTCTGTTAGAATAAGATTTTCATCTTCAAATGCTGTATTTTCAAGAAAATGTAGCATTTTTACAATACAATAAGGTGATTTGCAATCGGTGAATGCACACCGGCTCAGGACAGGCTTTGAATTGTGCTCACATTCCCCTGATGTGAGTGGAAACATGCAGGAGCCCAGGTCTTTGTAGACTTCCGGCAGTACAAGGATAAGTAACAAAATAAAGAAGGTCTCTCCATGAACAGTGTGATCTGCCAAGAGGAGACAGAGACCCTGGGATCTGAGTGACTATGAAATGTCCCTAATGAACTCTCTCGCTCCGTTTCCTCTGAGCTCCCTTCCAGAGTACAGCGACTACAAAGCAAGCCATCCTGCTTGAAAGTGTGGCTACTAGGAAGAAGAAAGACAAAAGTCTGAGGCTGAAGGGAGATTCTGAATTAGTGATAAGCTGCTGCATGCCACATGCGGAGGCTGCTTTCAATTCCTGGGGAAAGTGTTTTATTAAACACACAGTACTCCTTTGCAGTGTCCTTCATTAATTTTTTTTTTTCTAATATGGTTCCTGGAAATAAGCAGATGAGTCTTCTATTTATCCATATGTTATGTAAACAGCTACTACAGCCTGGGAGGCAAACAGCAGGGTCCTATTTGAAGAGCCTTGTTATTCTTACACTGAACCCAGCAAAACACTCACTGGGCACACTCTGAGGCTGTGGAAGCTGCTTACAAAGGGGGTGAGCTGGAGGGAAACTGGGGCCTGAGCAGATTAGGTCTGAATACGGTTTTAGCTATTTTATTCTTGTTCTCTCTCTCTCTTTCTCTTTCCTGTGCTTCCGATTTTATTTTGTTTCCTCTCTAGAGATTCTCATAGGAAGAGAACATAATTAATTAATTGGATCCATTTAGGATGAAAATGCATACATTGACAATTTACATTCATGATGTAACAAACAAACCCCCTATCCCTACCCCATCACAACAATCAGACATTTCGCATTTCGCGGCTTTTCCCTCTTTGGATAGTTGTGTCCATGGTACTTGGGAACAGCCTTTTTCAAATGCAAATTTCCAACATCAGGAATGATTGATTTGGACCAACCTTGGTGGAGCAACCCATTCATACAGTCCAGCTCTAGGGCACAATGAGCCCCCTCTGTGCAGGGAACAGCCCCAGGACTGGGGACCAAGGGAAAATTACATACTGGAGATAATACACAGTAGCGAGTGTTCCTGCCCTTAGAAAGCAAGTGCCTGATGGTGGAGACTCACAGGTATGATACGTTTTTATTCTTAGAGCATATGCGTACGTGAGTACACACACACACACACACACACACACACTTAGAAGACAGACTGTTCTAGACCATTGAGTATCCTAACAAAAGCTTGCCAATTCTCAGTGAATGAAATATTATGGAGCCTGGATATTTAATACTACAGTACTGCTGAAGATCATTTCATCTCTCTCCCTGGTGATTCCAAGGGCTGTGAAAATTTCGGTGGCCTTTATTGACTGTGGGACCTGGGGTACAATCTCATCTGTAAAATAGGGAGAATCATAGTATTTACTTCGTATGTGCGTTGTAGGCATTAAGCAGGATTATACAGAGACTCATGCAGTGTCTGGAACAACGTGAACAGTCAAGACATGTTGGTTATTATTAACATAATCTTGTAAGATCTTTTGTTAACCAGGAATCTGATTGTTAGAAGTAAAAGAACATTAACTTTTTCGTTTGCTTTTAAAAACCTTTCAGTTTTAGAATAATTTGGGATTTACCAAAAAATTGCCAGGCTCTTAAGGTGTCTCCGTATATGCTTTATCCAGTTGCCCGCCATCACTGTAGCGAGGTAGTCAAAACTAAGAAAGCAAGACCAGTACATGGCTATTAACTAAACTCCAGGCTTTACTTAGATTTTCCAGTTTTCCCATGAATGCCCTTCTTTCTGTTCCCGGACTCCGTCTAGTGTCCCTACCTCACATTCAGTTGTCATGTCTCTTTAGTCTCTGCTGGTCTGCGAGTTTCTCAGCGTTTCCTTCTTTTTCATGACTTTGACAGTTTGAATAATACTGGTCTTTTGAAGACCGTTTGTTCTGTAGACTGTCTCTAACTTTGGCTTTATCTCAAGGTTTTTCTCATGATTAGACCAGGGTCATAGGTTTGGGGAAGAAGACCACAGTGGTGAAGTGCCATTATCGTCATGTCCTATCAGGAGGTATGTGGTATCTGTGTGATTCGGAGCTGGTGACGTTAACACCGATCGTTTCCTTAAGGCAGTGTCTTTCGGTTTCTCTACCATAATGCTACTATTCTGTCCTTTCAGGACCAGGAAACTAGTCCCGATGTCCAGTCCAAACTTTAGGGGAGAAGGATTAAACTCTCCACCTCCTGGGGAGTTTTATTATACTTTATTTCATTTTTTGAAATTATCTTTGGAATTCTTTTCTAAGAAAGATTTGTCCCTTTCCTCTCTATATGTATTTCTTTATTCAATGATTTATTCACATCAGTATGGGCTATGTTATTGTGTTCAAATTGCTTCAGTTTGGCCATTAGGAAAATAGTGTTAACTCACACAACAACAAACTCTAGGCGTGTCTTTTGTAGCATGGCTTCAATAATTCCAGTAAGTGAAGGTGAATGGAAAGAAATTTTGAGCAAAATTCTATAAAAGGAACTCCTAGTCAGGGCACAGCCAGAAGGCTGCACAAACAGAGATCAGTGGGGGAGTGGCATTTCATGTGATGGCTAGATACATTAATGAAGGTAATAAAAAGTGTGATATTTTATTCAGTGGAGAGCTGATTCTGCTTGACTGCATCTAATCACTTTGGAAAGAGATTTTGTGTTAACTGATTACAAGTTTTTGTTTTAAACTGTACTGCTTTAGAGATGACATGTCTAAATGGATCAGAAATATTAACACAGACAGAACATAATGTAAAATTTGATTTTACTATCCCTCATTGTAATGTAGTGAGAATCAATGAAATTTTGATCTTTGGGACAACAAAGACACTAAACTATAACTTACAGTTTTGCATGTGAACCATTAAGTATAAGGAGGTAATCAAATGTGGAAATTAGGTCTTGTAAACAATATCAATTCTCTGATTTTTATGAGCAAGAAAAAGGAAGACATGTAGACAGCTGGATGTTTACTGGCTGTAAAAATTACATTAAATACTGCCAGGGGGAGATGAAAACTAGTTACCAAAATTGGCCTAATTTCCATAATGCAAACCATAATGTAACATTAAGTTTCATATGTACTGGATATATGAGATTTGAGAATTAATCCATATAGAATATGTACTTTATCTCACTTGTCCCTTAATATTTTCGAAAGTCTTAATGCAGCCACGATTTTATTTATTTATTATTGAAGTATAATTGACCTGCAATGTTATATTAGTTTTGGGTGTACCACATAGTGATTGGACAATTCCATAAATTACTCAGTGCTCACCCCAATAAGTGCAGGCACCAAATAATAGTATTATAATATCATTAACTATATTCCCTATAATGCAGCCATGTTTTCCATACCACGGGGGAGGTTCTTGAGTGGCTCAGTGGGTTGGGCTGCTGCCTTCGGCTCGGGTCGTGATCTCAGGGTCCTGGGATCGAGTCCCACATCAGGCTCTCTGCTCAGCGGGGAGCCTGCTTCCTCCTCTCTCTCTGCCTGCCTCTCTGCCTACTTGTGATCTCTGTCTGTCAAGTAAATAAATAAAATCTTTAAAAAAAAAATGACTCAACAAGAGAGGCATTTAAGAACAGTGTGTACCTGATTTCTGTGTTGTTCTAGGGCATCAAGAACATTCTTGTCTCAGTTTTACCCATGCTATGGGTTTACTTGGTTAATGCTCTCTTACTTTTTCTCTTTTTTTTCTCTCTCCAATTACCTGTTCCCTATTCATCATTCAGGACACAACTCAACCTTTACTTTTTCCTCCTTTCTCATAAAGTGTTTCCTATGTTCTTTTTTAAATATATCACCCTTCTGATTCTTTCTGTGAGCTCTCTTTTCTTGACCTTGGTGGCATTTCTCACAATTTTGCTAGATTACTAGACCATAATCTCTTTTGGTCAAGAATCTTGTCTAGCATTCATCACTGTATACAAAATACCTAACGTAGAAACTGAACCCATACATTTATTGCTAAATATATCTGTGAATGAGATAATCCTGAAGCAAAGAATGTTTTCTGTTGCAATAAGATAATCTTTCCCGGGTTTGAGATTTTAAAACAGAACTGATATACTTTGTTCGGGGAAACTCTGATAAATTTTAAATTGTTTATATTGATAAAATTACGTAATTTTTATAAAGTGCTTTTTAAGTAATCTTCTTCTTCTTCTTCTTTGGATGTTACTTATTTGAGAGAAAACCTGAAGCAGAGTTTGCGCTGAGCACAGAGCCCGATGTGGGGCTCAACCCATGACAACGAGATCATGACCTGGGTTGAAACTAAGGGCTGGACACTTCACCAAATAAGCCACCCACATGCCACAGCAATTTTCTATGTACAGATTCAGTCTGCCCCCAAATTTCCCTGAAAAGCTTCCTCATTTCTCAAAAGAGGAAACTAAATGAGATTTCAAGAGGTTAGATAGACTAGCGGAACAATAAAATACTTGGAGTACAGTGAGGAACTGAGCACTCTTCTGGTTAAAAAGTCAGCCCGCTGACAAAGGCAGCTGACACCTGACTGACATGACTTGATAATGATGAGGCGTCATGGTATCACCTCATGATATGTGGGCCTGTAGTTTATTTTTTCTTGTCTGTGATTTCAGTTTGATTCCTAAATTCAGAGACACACAGACTAAGTTCTTGCAAATGTCCATTAGAAACAAAAATTTCCCTTAGGACACCTGGGGGCTCAGTCAGTTGAGTGTTTGACTCTTGGTTTCAGCTTAGGTCCTGATCTTGTGGGTCATGGGATCAACCCCTCGGTCAGGCTTTGCATTCAGCTGGGAGTCTGCTTGCCTGCTTGAGGATTCTCTCTCTCTAAAATAAGTGGATAAATCTTTTCTTTTTTTTTTTTTAAGATTTTATTTATTTATTTGACTGACAGAGATCACAAGTAGACAGAGAGGTAGGCAGAGAGAGAGGAGGAAGCAGGCTCCCTGCTGAGCAGAAAGCCAGATGCAGGGCTCCATCCCAGAACCCTGGGATCATGACCTGAGCTGAAGGCAGAGGCTTTAACCCATTGAGCCACCCAGGTGTCCCTAAGTGGATAAATCTTTAAAAAAAAAAAAAAAAAATTCCTTCAATTAGATTCTATCACCATTCCTTCTACAGTCCTAGAGTATGTCCTAATTACTACCATTAGAAATTAGTTCCTTGTATCATAGCCATATGTTTGTATATATAAAGGGTTTCACTAACTTATTTTTATGAGAAAAAGGGTTTTCTCCCCTTTCTTTTAAATTTACCCGAGCTCCTCTCACCCAGCCCATGTAAAGTTCTATCTTACTCTCAGGGGAAAATCCTCCTTGTCCATTACTGGGCAGAGGCCCCAGTGTCTGATATCTCTCAGGAGATGTTAGTCTTGCTCTGTCTATGTCTTAAGCCAACCAACCGCTGCAGGGAGACGAGCTCCGTTATTCCCACGCCGTGGGGAAACTGGGACCCTCACGTAACTGCAGCATCAGACCATTCACTCTGGGACCACCATCTCCCTGGCATGCTGCCAAAGAGGTGACAAGCTCTACACCTCCTTGGAGTGTCTACCCCCATGCACACACTTCTTCCCAGCCGGAGGAGACTGTCTTCCTCTTTTCTTTTGTTTTCTCAGAGGAACATCCTCTTCTCCTACCCACTCTGGGATATATACCACACCCTTTCTATGAGTTTAGACATTTACAAAAGGCAAGGAGAAACATTGACTTCTGCTTCTTCTGTGTTCTGCCCTGGAAAAATCCCTACAGCAAGGAAGTAATAAGGGATTAGTAAACTGTGTGAAATAGGGGAAAGAAAGATGTCAGGAGAACAAACACACGCTGTTTTTTACATAACATCTTACTCTGCATATATTTTCCCCATTAGCATGCAAGCATCTTGATGGTACAAAATTTGTCTTTTCTCTTATGTTGTCTAGCATAGCCTCTGACATAGTAGATCTTTACATGTTGTGCAAGAAAGGAAAGAAGGAAGGAATGGAAGAAGGGAGGGATGAAGGGAGAGAGGGAAGAAGGGAAAAGGAAGGATAGAAGGGGAAAGGAATATAATTATATATATATCAATGCAGCAAGCAAACATTGGACAAAGTATGCAACTATGTGGCTATGTATTACTGGTCATATTACAATGAACCAGCTCCTCAGGACATCAAAAGTTAGAAGATGAGACATGTGTGTAAATATATATGAGTAACTCGAAGACACAGCAGATGTTGAGACATGCTCTCCAAGATACCAGATATTTGCCCTATGTACAACCTCACTAAGAGATGGCTCTGAGGCACACATTCTCTGCTCAGTGTGACGCCAACCTCCAGTCCCAGATGACTGCATTAATGGGGGCACCTGACCCCAAGGGGTTCAGCCAGCAAACTAAGATGTAGCTTTTGTGAAAAGATGAGCAGAGCCAATCAGATTCTCTCTCAGGAGCATAGCTGCAGCAGCAGGAGCTGAGGATGATAGGTCATTACAGCAAGAGTCTGGGCAGTTCTCCCGGATCAGCTAGAAATTGAGGTCAGGAGGAGCAGAAATTAAGAGGAAGTAGAGGCTCTCTTACAGACAAAAAATTGAGTACATCAAGAATGAAGACACAGTTCTATAGAGAATGTAAAGAAAAGCAGACATGCCGCGAGATGGAGTGATTTTTTTTCTTTTTCCTTTTTTTTTTTTTTTTTTAAGAGAAATCTGGTGAGAGAGAGAGATAGAAAATGTGGCTCAGGATAATGAAGGAACTTGGAGATATAAGGTTGGCTCAGCTTGTGAGTTTTTCAGTTCCAGCATATGTGTGTCCTTATTATCAACCCTCTTTTTTATGAAGGGAACTTGTGTGAGACCTTCTGTTCCTCATACGGGAGATCCTGACTAAAACACAAGCGATAAAGAGCGAAGGGAACCAGTCCAGAAGCATCCTGTCCCTCCTCAGAAACAATGACTGCGACCATGCTTACCAGGGGTCCTCAGCACTGGTAAGCTTAAAATAGACTTTAAAATACACTGAGGTCTGGAAATTCTGATGCGTTTAAAATGGGCAGATCTAAAGTGAAGTCCAGATACTGACTTATTTAATTTATTTATAATGTAAATTCAATTAATTAACATATAATGTATTATTGGTTTCAGAGGTAGAGGTCAGTGATTCATCAGTCTTATATAGTACCCAGGGGTCATTACATCACCTGCCTTCCTTAATGTCCATCACCCAGTTACCCTGTTCCCCCACATCCCCCCCCTCCAGCAACCCTGATTATTTCTTATGATTATGAGTCTCTTATGGTTTTATCCCCCTTTCTGACATTGTCGTGTTTTATATTTCCTCCATTTCCCTATGATCCTCTATTTTGTTTCCTAAACTCCACAATGAGTGAAATCATATGATAATTGTCTTTCTCTGATTAACTTATTTTGCTTGGTATAATACCCTTTAGTTCCATCCACATTGTTGAAAATGGCAAAATTTCATTTCTTTGATGGTTGAGTAGTATTCCATTATATATATGAACCACATCTTTATCCATTCATCTGTCGATAGGCAACTGAGTTCTTTCCATAGTTTGGCAACTGTGGACATTGATGCTATAAACATTGGGGTTCACGTGCCCCTTTGGATCACTCTGTTTGTATCTTTGGTGTAAATACTTAGCAGTGCAGTTGCCGGGTCATATTTTCAACTTTTTTAGAGGATTTTATTTCTTTGAGAGAGAGGAAGGGAGAGCACATAAGTGGGGGAAAGGCAGAGAGAGAGGGAAAAAGCAGACTCCTTGCTGAGCAGGGAACCTGATACAAGGTTCATCCCAGGATCCTGAGATCATGACCTGAGCCTAAGGCAGACGCTCTACCACTAAGTCACCCATATGTCCTTATTTTCAACGTTTTGAGGAACTTTCATACTTTTTTCCAGAACGGCTGTAGCAGCTTGCATTCCCACAGTGGAGGAGGGTTCCCCTTTCTCCTCATCCTTGCCAATGTCTGTCATTTCCTGACTTGTTAGTTTTAGCCATTCTGACCAGTGTGAGGTGTTATCTCATTGTGGTTTTGATTTGTATTTCCCTGAGGCCGAGTGATGTTGCCCATTTTTTCATGTGTCTATTGACCATATGTATATCTTCTTTGGATAAATGTCTGTTCATGTCTTCTGCCCATTTCTTGATTGGATAATTTGTTTTGGGGTTGAGTTTGATTAAGTTCTTTATAGATTTCGGATACTAACCCTTTACCAGATTTTGGATACTAACCCTCTACTTTTTTATGACATCACAGGAGGTGCCTATACCCAGCTGGAGGCAAGAAGACTACAGTAACTACGTCTTGGTGTTTGAAGAGAGCCTTGAGCATCATTAACCTTTATAAAAGGTCTTTTTTTTTTTTTTTTTTTTTTTTAATTAGTGTGCTTGGAAAACTTTGGGTTCCTAACATTTTTTTCCAAGTTAAAAGATGTATCATAATGTGAATTGTTTTGGTTTTCATCACATGATTAGGTATCAGTAGAGTCCCAACTTATGAACCATTATTTCTATTTCTATTCAGTATCCCCTTATGTTTTCTTACTTTCCTTTTTAATTCATTGAGTGTCTACTATACTCCAGTCAAATTTGCAGTCTAGCTTGGGAGAGAATGACACATATACATATATAATTACAAGCAAAGTAATAGATGATATACATCACAAGAGTGATGACAACCTAACGTTCATTGTGCTCAAGTTGCAAAGTGGTATCTGGTGATACAGCTGATTTCAAGATTTCTCGGTTTGCTTATATGATCCTTGATTTTTAATTTTCTCTAAATCTTCTTCCTTGAACTGCTGCTCTCTGACTTCAAAAGCATTGCTCTGGTGATGTACAGAAAACGTTCCTTACTCTGAGATACTTCCTATACGCTTCTGTCATCAAAATATTTACCTACAGTCATTGTAATTGGACAATAACATGCATTATCATTTGTACCCAGTCCAAAGGAAGGCTTAGGTTAAAAATATCATGCTTAGATGATAGGATATCCCTGGAAACAAGTAATAGTCATATCGAATCTTGATTCAATTTGGTAAATATTATCTGACTTCTGGGAAATCATGAGACATATTGTAGCAACAGAGCAGCATGTCTCCTACAATAACCTTTTTATTTATTTAATCCAGCTCATTAATAAAGATCTTCTTTTCATTTTCCTGATGTACAAATACTCCAAAAACCACAGGCTCACATTTTGACAGCTAATTTTGCAGGATATAATTTTCCTGCTTAACCCAAGAGGAAAAAGAGACGGATGATTGAGATTAATCATTTGTAAAATTATAATTCTGTCACAGATAATAATTTGCAAGATCTTTTCTTTTTCTGAATTCCCCAGAATGCACCATAAATTGTCACACTTTGTAAGAGAATGTGTAACACATTAGGAGACTTCTAATAAAGCAAATCTGCTAGAAAAACAAACCAATTGCCTTATAATTGGCATGTTTCTCACGTGACTATTCTCCTGTGAAGGAACATTGTGCCTTGGGTGAAGAAGGGTTTACAAATTATTATTCAAGGGGTGGTTATCTCTATCTTATTACCCTTTGAGCTGTAATATAGGGTGTTTCTTTACTTTGTGTAAGCCTGTGAGATCATACAACTGTGAGCCCAGAAGGTGAATTGATCTTTTTGGAAAAGTGAGCAAATTCAGAAATTTTTAAATTATTTTCAATAAAAATGCTATCAAAATGGACCTATAAAAATATTGATTTTTTTCAGAATGGCCACGTGTGTGCAAGATGGACAGGGTTTCCTGTTTTACTGGCAGACCTCTGTGTACACTTTGCTTTATTTTATAAATCCATTTTATAGGCATTTACTACTGTTTCAACAACAAAGGCAAAAAACTTCAAGGATTTTATGTGAGCTTGACAGACAGTGCTTAGACTGTTTAGGACTCAGCGGAAGGTGGGGCATGGATTTCTGTAGTTCCTTGGCCCACATTTAGCTAGATTGATTAGGGCAGAAGCTAATGAGATCAAGGTCATGAGTTCAATGCCTGTGTGGGCCAACTCGCTTTGCTCTGTTCACATCTGCAGACTACACTCAAATCCCATCAGCCCCAGCAACACATGCTGAGGGGTACAGGCTAGAGAGAGTTTAAATGGGTCAAGATACTCTCACCCCCAATTCTTATCAAAAGTAGCACCCAAATGCCTGCTTTCCCAAGAGTTGACCACTTCTTGCCAACCTCACAACCCCTACTTTGCTTTGAGCTACTATCTCTTACCAAGACTAGTGAGTAGTCCTGATCCCCTTCCCCGCTATATCCTTTGTCTCCTTCAGATTATTCTCAATAAAGTAGCAGAGTGATCTTGTTAAAATGAGAGTCACAATATGTCACTCTTATGCTCAAAACCCTCTGGTAACTTCCCATCTAACTCCGAATCAAAGCCAAGATAACCCCTGACGATTTGCACTTCTCCCCTCCCCATCTTTCCTCAATCTAATGGGAACCCTCTCCTCCCACTCCTGCAACACCTGGTCTATGCTTCACAATTAGCTTAGTCTTTCACAACATATAGGGCAAAGTTTGTTTACCAGAAGATCTGGCTTTCTGAGACAGCACCTGGAAAAAGGAGGGGCAGAGGGCTGGGCTTCCTTCTTTAAAAACTGGAAGAAGGAGAAAAAAAAAAAAGAGAAGAACACATAAGTAGATCCTATTTGTTTTGTTTCTTTGACAACAATCAAAGCAAAACACACATTAACACCGCAGATATCTTGGTTAATACAAATTGTCCTACTACACATGGAAAATACTCTCCTAATTGCCACAAAGAAAGGAAATACTTCCCTAACTTTATCCTAAGGACACTGTCCCAGGGAGAGACTGGTGTAGAATGTACCCCAATTTAAAGAAGGAAGTTTGGTTTGATCCTCAGGGCTCAATGTCTGCTTAGGGAGAACAAAATTGTACAGAACCAGAATTAGGATCCCCAGAATTTTTGGAAGAGAGTCATACAAATCTTTCCTGAGTATGTACTGAGAAGCTTAATGAAGGAAGTCATACTACTTAATTAGTTTTATTTTAGCTTTTTAAGATTTTATTTATTTGAGAGAGACAGAGAGAGTGAGTGTGCACACACAGGTGGGTATGGGGGGGGCACAGGGAGAGGGAAAAGCAGATGCCCCATTAAACAAGGAGCCTGACACAGGCTCAATCCCAGGACCCCGGGATTATGACCTCAGTCGAAGACAGACACTTACCTGACTGAGCTACCCAGGTGTTGCACATAATTAGTTTTAGTAGTTAATCCTCTAATTAAAAAATAATGATTTACATGTATGAGCTCATGCAATATCTCTTTTGAACATGTGGTACCCATGTAAGGCATTCATGCACTTAAAAACAATGTAAGGGACATCTATTATAATGTCAGCAGTGTTCTAGGTGCTGGTGGTAGATTAATGAACAAAACAGAGAACAGCACTCTCTTCATGAAGCTTGTACTCTAGTAGTAGAAGACTTAAAGACATCATAAATAAGTACTTTATATACTATATCATAGGTTGGCAAATACTATGGATAAAAGGAAAAGTGGACTTCAAGAAAGGAAATCAAGAATGTTGGGGTAGGGTGACACTGGGAGGGCAGGGTATGTGGCTAAATGTCATACATGTTATAGTATAGCAAGAAGAACATTACTATCCCATTCCATATACTTTGGATGTAAATGACTTCCTGAGGGATGGGAAACCCTATCTAGCAGAGATAGGTCTGAAGCTTAGCTTAAAAAAAAAAAAAAAAACCTCTTTTGTTTTTAATCTACAATTTGCTGCCTCCTTAGATAATGGAAAAGCATAGTTTTGATCAGAAAGCCATACATAACTCTTCAAAAACACATTTAAAAGCCTGGTTCCATCCCAAGCACTTGGGGCCAGACCTCAGTCCATATTCTTTTATCTGTGCCCACCCAAGATTTTTCTACATATCTCAACACAATTATACTTGCAGAAAAAGCAAGCAAGGATGGAGAGGCAGGTGCTTACATTTATGGACACTTGCAGATGATCAGCTCAGTCTCTCATACTATGAACTGTATTTTTTTTTTAAGACAACACAATAACAAGCAAATACAATGAACAGATATATGGTGATATTTTATGAAGGTGTGGCATTTCAAGAAAGATCTCTCTAGAATTTTTCATTTACTTTGGACATTTACATTTCTAGAAAGTAAAAATAGTCTCTCTCGAATTTTTCA